>NC_079319.1:77250716-77875716 GCF_029931775.1 Euleptes europaea | reverse complement strand
GCTAGTTAGTTGTAAGGTACCAAAGTGACAAGCATATGACAAGCTTGCCATAATCTGAGGCAGGTGAAATTAACCTGTCTGATAGCCATGGTTGCCACAACTTGAAACGGTCATGAGAACTAGCTCTTTATTGAGGGTCCCACAATAAGGTAAAGGAAGCATGAGCCAAGTTTGCATATGACTGACATAAAAATTCCACTAATACACTGGATTTCCATTTCCTGTCCTGCTAACTCACAAGCAAGACTCGTTTGGCTCTCTTAATAGTAACCTGACAAACTGGGGGTGGGGGTGGGAGAGAGCCAACACGAATGTGTTGGGTGATATGGAAATTGTGAAATTAAATACAGAGAGAACCCATAAAATGGTGAAACACTGAAATTAAAGAAAAGCCACAGTTTCTACTCAGCAATAACCAGTGTAAAGTTCATTCATTCAATGTCTTAAGTATAACTGAAACATTAGGAACCATCCCTCATAATTGCAAACACAGTTACACCCTTTCAAGTGCATTGAAGTCAATGGGCTTGGAAGGGCATAATTCCATTTAGGATTGCACCATTAATTCAGTGGAAGTCACAGGGTTTGACTCACCAGTTAAACTGAAGCATCCTCATTTGACTGTTTCCACCTATTGCCACCCTACTGATGATGCAGCAGGGGTATGGAAAAAAAGGATTATTGTGTGTTAGAAAGCAAGTACAGAGTGAGATGGGGAAACACCATGCTAATACTGGTCCTCCGTACAGAAATGGCAGTAGTAAAATCTCATTACTTACCAAAGAAGATCCACACACAGTAAGGGACTAGTGGTCATCCTAGGCTAGCCTAGGTCACCTTCTGCAGCTCTGGTTGACAGTTATAGTGTAGTCTGAGTCCAGATACTTGCAAATCTGTCAGAAACAGGCACATAAGGGTGGAAAGCACTGATGCAGACATATACATAGTCTCCTTGACTTAAACAACTGAAATCAGTGGCCAATATGCAGCATCTCTATCATAGCCAATTGAACAGGGTCTCTGCTGATACTCTTGGCGTGCTACTGGAGTATAATGTCATATTATTTATTGTGGGTTTTGTGGGAAGAATTATACTTTTATTTTTACTAGAGTTTATGATTATTTTATTTTACAGTTTTGTAAGCCATCTCAAGTAAGATGGGAGGGGGGTAGAATGACACCAATAAAATAAATTTTATAACATTGCTCCTTGTATCCTACTGTGAATATTCATCTGTTGGTATATCAGTCTTCCGACCAAGCAATAGATCACTTCTGAAAACAGCACATAAATAAAAAGGAATTATGAGAACCATTGGAAACACTGTCGTAAATCCATAGGCTCTGAACCCACATTTCATGAACCTTCTATGCGCAAACAAATCTCTGCATGAATGGGCTTGTGGACAGTCAGAAGCACAAGCTGTTGTAGATGAAACATAAATGCAATTGCTTGGGTCACGGGGATCCACTCCATGAATGAAGACGCACTTCTCTGGGGCAACAAGATCTTCCCCGATGCAAGAGGTTTTTCCATCAGCAGAAGAGCTCTTGATCACGGAAGGCTTCTTGCAGAGGAAGAAAGCATCACTGTTAGCAAAATGGACTTGCAGGATCTAACCCAGTTATTGTTATCATCACTGGAAAACACATCAGTGCCTGAATACATCATATTCATTTCTAACATGGGCATAGAGCAGTCGAGGAAACAAATGGTGCAGAGGGAAACAAATTATTTAATAATTTATGCCACCCTACGCGTTTTATGTGCAACTTCGTCATGCGAAACACGTAGGTTTCATAAATTGTTCGATAACACATTTCCCTCTGCACCATTTGTTTCCTTGCCTTTGTTTTGCCTTGGTGCGGCCCCCTTCTTTTCTTCATAGAGAAGTTGCACACACTTTCTGTCCTTAGCTTGTTTTTACAGTGAAATGTTTTCTGTGTTTGGGGTCAGTAGGAGGAAGACTATTATTCTCTGTTGCCATTGGGGCAAAGTTCTAAGAGACATATGAAGCAGTTGCTCACCTAATGCTCACGGGCTGGAGGCGAGAGGAAAGGCAATACTATGAAGCCAAGACAACAAAATATGTGCATATAGAATTCTTATGTTTATTTGAAATTGCTAGCCAAGTCTTTGACTACAGATCCTTGATATCTTTATTTTTAGTTTGCCTTAAAGTGTGGCAGGTGGAGAAGGTTAACTTTTTCTAGAAGTCACCCTTCACTAATACAATCAACTGCAAAACATCGAGGAGTCGAGGACTTCATCTGGAATAAGAAATTAGTAATTCTAATATTAGATTAATTTGGCACTCATTCTTGGGATGTCATAGGATATTTATGGGAACAGGCTGTCCAACAAACAGGTTGTACATGCCAAAGCCTTCTGTTATGCTATCTCTTGCACTGGCATTCAGAGGTTTACCATCTCTGTGGAAGTACCCCTTAGTCACCGTCTATTAGGGCTGCTCTTTGGGGCTCCAATCCAGCAGGCCAATGGGTGTCACGGGTGTTCAGACACCACTAACACAGATTGGAGTGGGGTGGTTGACAGTTATACTACCTGTGGTATCATACTGACAGCATGGAAGAAGGAGGAGGAGGAGGAGGAGGAGGAGGAAAAGAAGAAGGAGAAGACTTGGTGTTTATATGCCGACTTTCTTTACCAGTTAAGGAAGAATCAAACCGACTTACAATCACCTTCCCTTCCCACAACAGACACCCCGTGAGGTAGGTGGGGCTGAGAGAGCTCTAAGAGAGCTGTGACTAGCCTGAGGTCACCCAGCTGGCTTCATGTGTAGGAGTGGAGAAACAAATCCCATTCTCCAGATTAGCGTCCGCCGCTCATGTGGAAGAGTGGGGAATCAAACCCAGTTCTCCAGATCAGAGTTACTGCTTCAAACCACCGCTCTTAACCACTATACCATGCTGGGTCTCCAGCACTGTGTGCACTTACTGATAGCAAATCTTGTGTGAGTCATGCCTGTTAAAAGTACATATGTGGAGGGTAGGGAGGAAGAGTTGCAGCAGTCTCAGTCTGAGACTCACTTCCCTTGCTTACCTGTGTGGGGTGCACTGCACCACTGTTGGGGAAGCACGGTCTTTCGCCTTTGGTGTCTGTGCCCTGGGATGGGGACTTGAGCAGAGCTGTGTTATGCATATGTAACAACAGCACTTGCTCTCCCCTAGGCTGTTTGTGCTACCTGCCCTCTGTGTAGTGCAAAGGGCTTTTTGGGTGTACATCCCACCATGGAAGTGCTAGGCTCTGTGAAGAGTGCACAACATGGGCCAGAGAGATATAACTCCATGCTGGCATCTGATTTCTGTGTGTCTTGCCTTGGGTTTAGATGGTGCTCAGGGCTGTGACAGGCTGATGAGAGGGATGCGATTGGCTACAGACGGTCAGCATCGTCAGCTGTGTCAGAGCTTGGGCAAAGGAAGGAACTTATTGGGCTATGGCTAGAGTAACCGTAGGGCCTAGAGCCGTGTTGGCGAACCTATGGCACACGTGCCGCAGCCGGCACGTTGAGCCCTCTCTGTGGGCACGCGGACCGTCACGTCTGCCTAGGGCTGTGCCGTGTTGAGGGCGCTGAGGGCGGTGCTCCTTCTCCCCAAGCCCATGCTTCCCAAGCCTGCACTGGCGCCCTCCCTCTCTCTCAGCTGAGCTGTGGCCGCAGCTCAGCGGTTTGTTGGGGACCCGCCCGTCTTCAGTTTGGACCGTGAGGCTGTGGCAAGCACCTTGCCATGCCCCCACCTCTCAGCTGAGCTGCAGGGCCCCCACCCCTCTTGTTTGTCTTGGGCCCCGCCTGTCTAAAAAAGCATTTAGAAATTCTACAACATTTGCAGACAATCCTACAAGCCATCAGGAAATCTACAAGGAATTTTCTAGCATTGTAGCATCTGCAAAGGTGAATTTCAGTAACAGATTTTTACAGTTCCCTAAGATGGAGACAACCCTGTGTTTTCTTACTTCTCCAGATAAAGCCAAATTTGAAGAACTTGATCTTTCCTGCCTACACTGGTTAGATTTAGAAAATCTGGAAATGGAGCTAATAGAATTTCAAGAAAGCTCTATCTGAAAAAAATTAATTCTATGACCTGCGTGAAACACTTGAGAAGATAGAAGGGATGACAAAGGACAGCACAGTTAGTTCTGAAAATGAAATCCTTAAAGTGTGGAATTCTCTGCCAAATAATTTTAAGTCAATGAAAGCACTTGGGATTGCTTTCCTTACTTGGTTTGGATCATCTTATGCTTGTGAGCAGCTGTTTTCAGCTTTGAATTATATCAAATCTGACACCAGAAACAGGCTAACAGATGACCTGAGTGCTGCATGTGTTGCTCTCAAACTTACAAAGTATGAGCCAAGGGTAGACAAATTATCAGCATGCACACAACAGCAAAAATCACATTAATTGTTCAAAAAATTTGACGATGTCCTCAAAGATGTCACAAAAATGGTGAATTACATCATGGCTTGTGCTCTGAATTGTCGACAGTTTCAAGCACTTCTTGAAGAAGTTCAGGCACAGTATAATGGTTTACTTATGTACAATAATGTCCGGTGGCTGAGCAGAGGATGAGTCCTGGAGAGATGCATGCCAAATGCAAACTTTTACCTTTCAATAAAAAGTTGTTTGTATCATTGAAAGCTCTTATTGTGAATGTATGGGTTGTTTTTTCTAAACTAAAACCTCAGTATTCAGGTTAGATTGCCGTGTTGGCACTTGGCGATAAATAAGTGGGTTTTGGGTTGCAGTTTGGGCACTCGGTCTCTAAAAGGTTCGCCATCACTGGCCTAGAGTCTAGGTAGGGCCTGGAGTTCTCTCAGAATTGTAACCGATTTCCAGACTGCAGAGGTCAGTTTCCCTGAAGGAAACAAAGGCTTTGCAGGCTGGACTCTACATCACCACCCCTGAGCTCCCTCATAGTCCCCAATCTCTACACTCCCCAACTTCCCAAGCTGGAGTTGGCAACTCTGGCTATGCCACGGTTCTCACTGCCATAACCTTAGACCAACATTGGGGACATACCTGTGGCTGGAGGGTTTTGGGAAGCTAAGTCCTGTTCTAACCATACCTAGGGGTATTCTTCACGGAGATTTGCTGCTGTTTTGACGCTCATTTGTGTCGGAGTCAAATTTTGGTTATTCACTGCAGATCGGTTCCCCCCCCCCCCGAGCAAAATAAGCTGGGTTAAAAGAGAGGCAATCCAAACTACTTTTGAGACGATCTTTCCTGTGGAGACGTGTTTTGTTGCGCGGATGCCCATGAAAAAATGTTTGCTTCGCTCCCCGGGACGTCTCCTTTCTCCTCCCCCAAGAACGGTGATTGGCTGGGGGAGTTTTGCGCTCGGACAAGAATACCGCCCCTTTGGCTGCCTGCCTGCCTAGAGTCCTGGCACTTCTCTCCCTCCGTCCCTGCACGTCTTCCCCGCCCCTCGCCCGGGATGGGCCTTGGAGCTGGGCCCACACCTCCAAGCCCAGGGGGACGTCTCACGATGCAATGTGGGTGGATCATGGCCAGCGCGCAATCCAGGGGCCTTCTTTCCTCTCCCCCCGCCTGCCATGCACACTGGCTGGATCGGGGCTGGTGTGCAAGCTAGGAGCCCTCCTGTCTCTCACAATGCAATGTGGCCGGATCATGGCCAGCGCGCAATCCAGGGACCTTCTTTCCTCCCCCCCCTCGCCATGCACACTGGCTGGATCGGGGCTGGTGCGCAAGCTAGGAACCCTCCTGTCTCTCACAATGCAATGTGTTCGGATCATGGCCAGCGCGCAATCCAAGGGCCTTCTTTCCTCTCCCCCCCCCATTCCCACTTTCAGCTAAACACTGGATTGCGCGCTGGCACATGGATTCCCTGCCCCCCCCCAATCCTGCCTGTCATTAAAGGGCAATGGGTTCCACACCTATAGAAAATAGAGGGAAGCTTTGAGGAAAGCGCTGCCTTTCCCCCCCCCCCCCAATTTGGAATCTGACTGTTCCAAAAGCAGAACAGAGCGAGGGTGGAAGAAAAATGGAGGAGACCAGAGGGACTGGTGCTTGTTTTTTGCGCAGGGGCTGGTGAACCGCACGAGGTAATCTGCTGGGCGGAGTTGGGGCGGAGCTGGGGGCAGGCATAAACAATGAGCCTGTTGGAAGGGGAGGCCTCCTGCAAAAGGGACAGACCAAACCGTTGTCAAATACAGAGTCCTTTGTTCCCATGAAAAACCAAAACTACAGATAATTGACGGGCATAAATCGCAGCCATGAAAAAATTATTTAAATCGTGTGTTTTTTTTAGTCCATGGCAAAACCGAAGCAAAATCTACCGTGAAGAATGCCCCCTAGAGCTGCCCTGAGTGAAACTGCCATAACTCAGACACACCAGGGTAAGCCTTAGTCATCATTCTACGCCCTTTCAACATCAAGCGTAGGATGGAGTTTCTGGATGAGTAGTCCAGTGCTAACAGAGATTTCCAACATGAAGAATGATAGTATCAGATTCACCCACCTCTTGGTGCTCAAAAAACAAAAGAAGTTTCCTCAGAGTTTATGAACATTGTAAAGATATATACATTCCCTTCAGGTCTTCATCAGGTTTATGAAAAGTTTACAAAATATTTGCAATGCCAAGTATAAATATTCCATGTCACAGGGTAATAATGTGATTGTAATTTAACTGAAATTCCTCAGTTCTACTGAAGTGTTTACATGAAAGATGCCTTTTTCTTGGTGTCCAAATATAGTATACTGAAGCTGTTTTGCTATCTAAATATCTATATACTGTACAATGAACAATCTGCCAAATGTAGAATTTAACACAATTGGGTAGTATCCATCTGAGATTCTGAGGTGATCACACCCAGATCCTTTTTCTCTCCCAATCACTGAAGCCTTCCACCAAAGGGTCTCATGATTCCCACCTCGGGATGCCAGCCTCCAGGTGGGACCTGGGGATCCCCTGGAATTACAGTTCATCTCCAGAGATCAATTCCCCTCGAGAAAGTGGATGCGTTGGAGGGTGGATTTTATGGCATTGTACCCTGCTGAGGTCTTTGCCCTCCCCAGGTTCCACCCCCAAATCTCCAGGAATTTCCCAACCTGGAGCTGGCAACCCTACCCTGGTGGCCGCAGGGACCTGGCAACCCTACTCCCAGCATCGTCTTTTCAGGGTTTGCAAGGCACTGCTGGGAGAAGGGGTGGATAAGAACGGATCTTCTTTCACTTACAAAAGTAGGCAGGATAAAATGCATAATCTTTTACTGCAAAAAGAGGTAGATAATTCCCCCACCCCAAATTTCAAAATCTTGTATGTGAAACTCTCCTGCCCCACCGCATCTATGACTCTTTCTTTTGATAACATCCTCACAGTCGGTATATGAAGTTCTAGAGCAATTCAACCTTAATTTGCACAACATTTTGTCCACGAGATTTAGATATCTTCTATACAAAATAGAACCACTTTTTATTTATTCTTCCTTCAAAGAGGTCAGGTGGGCTACATGGTGTTAGTCCCTTCTACAGAAGGTTGTTTTGGCAGAGAAGAAGTAATCAGCCGAAAGTCACCAATGAGTTTCAAGAACCCAAGGGCGTTAAGCCTCCATAACCCTGATGGAATCCAATCCTTCATTCACCATACTTCACTGGGTCTCTACACTAAGTCTGTAAATAGAAATAGGTTCTATTTTTGCCCCCCAAACTGATTTAGTATGAAAATCCCATATGCCCATACAAAGTCAGCCATTGATCCATTCTATCCAGGCCAGTCTGCTTTGACTAGCAGTGACTCTCCAGGACCTTTTCCCACCTGCCTAGAGCCTTTCATTGGAAGACAGCAAAAACACAATGTGGGACTTTCCACATGCCACGTATGTGTTGTATCGCTTAGCCATGACCCGCTCCTCCACAACCCAAAAAAATGCCATAAAATGGTATTACATTTATATGTATGTTATATAGGTAATAAGAAGTACACTGACTTCGAAAATATTTCAATGGATTGGCCAACTATTAGGCTGAATAGAAATCTCTCTTAACTTGGGGGCCACCCATCACCATTGTCAAGGGATGATGATGATGATGATGATGATGATGATGATGTGAGCCTTTGCACGGCAAGGCTCCTCCTCGCCAGAGGCAGAACTGAGTCAGCTGGGCTGGGAGGCTGCGCTGAGGACAGAGCTGCTGGCAAGTTTGTTGTTGAGTGAGGAGGCTCTGTTTGCCTGGGGCTGATCGCTGGGCCTGCCTTCTGCTGTTGCTGTGGCTGTTGAGAGGTGGGGGCTGTGAGCCTTTGAATTGCAAGGCTCCTCCTCACTTAGAATTGCCCTGTGGCTTTTAGCCTGGGGCTTAGGTCTGGGGGTCCTGTAAAAAGCTGAGAGGTTTGTACATCCTATAGGTGTCGAGTTTTTTTTTTTTTTTTGCTTCTCACACTCACAATTGGAATATTAGGATTGAGGGGTACAACTTGTTTAAAAGGGATAGACAAATATAGAGGGGGGAGGAGTAACATTACATGTCAAGGATGTGTATACTTGTGAGGAAATACATGAATCTGAGCTTGGAAGGTCAGTCGAGAGAGTCTCTGGGTAAAAATAAGCAGAGTAAGAAATAACAGTGATATTATGTTGGGGTCTGCTATAGACCACCAAACGAGGAACACACTGGTCATGGGATATTTCAATTACCTGGAAATCTGTTGGAAGTCCAACTCTGCTAAAAGTGAATGGTCAAATAAATTCCTGACTTGTCTTGTTGACAACTTCATTGTCGAGAAAGTGGAGAGGGAAACAAGGGCGTCTACTATCTTGGACTTAATTTGTAACCAACAGGGAAGAACTAGTTGACGAGGTGAAAGTAGTGGGCACCCTGGATAGTAGTGACCATGTAATTTTGGAATTTATAATACGTGGTCAGACATATAGGTTGGAATTTAGGAAAGCTAATTTTAACAAACTTAAAGTTATGCTGGGGAGAATCTCATGTTGAGAAATACTAGAGGAAAAGGGAGTTCAATAGGGGCAGGAGTTTCTTAAAAGCAAAATATTGAAGACACCATCACAAATGATTCCTAAGAGAAGGAAAAATGGGTGGCTCCATAAAAAGCTTTCTAAAGATTTGAGAAATAAAAAAAGACTAATTTAGGAAATGGAAGGAGGGCCTTATCAACACAAATGCTTCTAGGGAGTGTTAGAAAAGCTAAAGCTCAATATGAGCTTAAGCTAGCAAGAGATGCTACAAACAACAAAAAGGGTTATTTTGTTATGAAGGTAGGCCCATTGCAGGAACTGGAAAGTGAAATTGAAACAGGTGATGAAGAGAGGGCAGAATTGCTCAATTCCTACTTTTCGTCAGTCTTCTCCTGTGAGGGAAATGGTGTTCAAAATGGCAAAAACAGAACACATGATGAGGGAAGGGAGTTGCAGCCTATCAGCAAAGGGTTAGTACATAAACGCCTAGTTTCTTTAAATGAAACTAAGTTCTCAGGGCCAGATGAATTGCATCCGAGGGTACTAAAAGAACTTGTGGATGTAATTTCTGAGCCTCTGTCCATTATTTTTGAGAATTCTTGGAGAACAGGTGAGGTGTCAGAAGATTGGAGGTCCCCAACTTCATGAAGGGGAAAAAGGAGTATCCAAGTAACTACCGACCCGTCAGCTTGATGTCTAGACCTGGAAAAGTTTTAGAACAAATCATCAAACAGTCAGTCCTTGAGCATTTTGAAAGGATGGCTGTGATCACTATGGGCCAGGACAGGTTTCTCAAGAACAAGTCATGTCAGACTTACCTTATCCCTTTTTTTTTTTTTTTTTTTGAGAAAGTTACCACCTACTGGATCAGGGGAATGCTGTGGATATAATTTATCTTAAGGCTTTTGATAAGGTTCTACATAATTTTCTTGTTGACAAGTTGGTAAATTGTGGTTTGGATCCTATTACTGTTAGGCAGATCTGTAACTGGTTGACAGATCACACCCAAAGAGTGCTTGTTAATGGCTCCTCATCCTCTTGGAGAAGAGTGACAAGTGGAGTGCCTCAGGGATCTGTCCTGGGCCCTGTGTTGTTCAACATCTTTATAAATAATTTGGATGAAGGAATAGAGGGGATGCTTATTAAATTTGCAGATGATACTAAATTGGGAGGGGTAGCAAATATGGTAGAAGACAGAGTCAGGAATCAGGATACAGGATGATCTTGACAGGCTGGAACACTGGGCTAAAACTAATAAAATCAATTTGAACAGACATAAATATCAAGTTCTGCATTTTGGTCAGAAAAGCAAATGCATAGTTATAGGATGGGGGAGACTTGTCTTGGCAGTAGTATACGCGAAAAGGATCTAGGGGTCTTAGTAGACTATTCACTGAACATGAGTGAGCCGCATGATGCAGTAGCTAACAAGGCAAATGCGATTTTGGACTGTATCAACAGAAGTAGTGTCCAGATCATGCAAAGTGATGGCATCTCTTTACTCTGCTCTGGCTAGACCTCACCTAGAGTATTGTGTTCCATTTTAGGAACCATAATGTAAGAGAATGTAGACTAGAACGTGTCCAGAGGACAGCAACAAAGACTGTGAGGGGTCTGGAGACCAAGTCCTATGAGAAAAGGTTGAAGGAGTTCGGTATGTTTAGCTTGGAGAGGAGATGACTGAGAGGTGATATGATAACCATCTTCAAGTACCTGAAGGGCTGTCATATAGAGGATGGTGAGGAGTTGTTTTCTGTTGTCCCAGAATGTTGGACCAGAACCAGCTGGTTGAAATTAAATCAAAAGAGTTTTTGGCTAACCGTTAGGCACTGACGGGGTGGTTCCCCAGTGGGACAGGCTCCTTCTTTGGAGGTTGTTAAGCAGAGGCTAGATAGTCATCTGACAACAATGCTGATTCTGTGAACTTAGGCAGATCATGAGAGGGAGGGGAGGAAGGGTTGTGTCAGTGCTTGGCTCTCGTAGCCCTTTCTTACATGCCGAGAGTAATGCCAATCATCACTTTGTGGTCAGGAAGCAATTTACCTCCAGACCAGGTTATCCAGGGATCCTGGTGGGTTATTTTCTGCCATATTTTGGGCATGGAGTAGGGGCCCCTGGGGGTGTGAGGGGGAAGGTATTTGTGAATTTCCTGCATGTACAGGGGGTTGGACTAGATGACCCTGGAGGTCCCTTCCAACTCTATGATTCTATGATGCATCATTAGACAATGTGGACGTGAAACTCATAAGAAGTGTTTGGCTGCATGGGCTTGTCTACGTTTGATGTATGGTTCACTCAGCGGTCAGGAATGTGATACTTCCACACTATAGTTTCACACCACACAGAAGCCCTTCTGGCAGGGTTCTGCATCTGGAAGGAATTTTAGCAGATACATTGGGAGTGGGGGGTCTGGACAAGGAGTTAAGGCCTCGTAATGGCACAGCATGACTATACAGCCAAAGCAAAACGTTGTGCTACAGTATGCAAAGGTTAGCTGTTACCTGAACTTCATCTCAGTTCTAAAGCTTACTCCTTAAACACAAACCATTTTTCCCTACAGCACAATTCAATTATGTCTCAGCACCACGGTACCATGAAAGAGTGGCTCAAGGGAGGCCCACAAAGCATGAGACACTGCCAGAAGGAACTAATCATATGTGGTCACCTACCGCACCTCTGGTGGCAGGTGGCACTTGTTTCTTACCTTCTTCCCCTCCCTGTGGTGTTTATTTTATACACATAATTATCTACATGAAGATTCTGACGGGGTATCCTTTGGGCACCTACCAGCCATTAGCTTGTGCATCTTCTACTTTCTTTTTTTTTTTTTTATAAATTTTATTGGGTTTTATACTATAAATTTTCCATTGCAATAAACAACATCTATAACAATATAAAATTTCAATTCTGACTTAAGGTTGTTATAGTTCCATAACATATAATAAAAAAAAAGAAATTGGAAAATCTTTGACTTCCCCTTCACCTCTATCTGCCTCTTAATAAAAAGTTCATCCCGTCGTAGTTAGTCTAATCTTAATAATCTATCAATACCATTTAAAAAAAGAAAACCATAATCTGTTAGTAAATATAATTATACTTATTCATTATAAAAAAGACAAAGAAATCCTCTGGATCAGATTAGAAAATATTCTTCCATTCTCCCCAATTTTAACTCATATTCACAATAATGCATCCACGCCTCCCATTCCCCCAAAAACCGAGCCTCATTTTCTTCATTTAAAATAGCTGTGAGTTTTGCCATTTCTGCCACTTCAAACATTTTAACAATCCAGTCTTTTTTCTCGGGAATTTCAATCCCTTTCCATTTCGCTGCATAAAGCAGTCTCGCAGCTGTTGTGGCATAAATCAAAAAGGTTCTTTGTGTTGGCAAGTCGTCTGGAATCATACTCAATAACATCATTTCTGGTGTTTTGGGTATATTTTTTTGTAATATTAGTCTCAATTCATTGTAGATCATGTCCCAAAAGTCTTTAGCTTTGTCACAAGTCCACCACATATGATAAAAGGAACCAATTTCTTTGTTACATTTCCAACAGATAGGGGACATTGTTTTGTAAATCTTTGCAATCTTCTTAGGTGTTAAGTACCATCTATACATCATTTTATAAATATTTTCTCGCACTGACTGTGCTTTTATTCCTTTTAGGTCTTTAGACCATAGTCGTTCCCATTTATTTAAAGCAATGTCATGTCCCACATTTTGAGCCCAGTCAATCATAGTTGGTTTAATCGTGTCCTGCTCACAATATATTGTTAAAAGGAGATTATACATTTTAGAAATCAGTTTTGTATTATTATCTAATAAAAATTTTTGAAAGGAAGATTTTTCTGTAGAAAATCCTTTTTTAACATCTTGTACAAAAACTGATTTAATTTGATAGTATTGGAGCCATTGTAAATCATCCTTAAGAAGTTGAAAGTCTTTTAGTGAGCATTGCTTTCCATCCCATTTAATTAAATCTTGATAGGTAATAAATTTGTCTGGTCTAAGTGGGCGCAATGTTAGCATTTCTTGAGGCGATATCCACATCGGTGTTTCTGGTTCCAAAATGTGTTTGTATCTCATCCAAATACGAAGTAAAGAGGACCTGATTATATGATTACGAAATGTTGCTTGTAACTTAATTTTATCATACCACAAATAGCCATGCCATCCGGTTAAATTATTATAACCTTCCAAGTCTAGCAAACGTGTATTTGACAAATTCATCCAGTCTTTTATCCATACTAAAGCTACCGCTTCAGCGTAAAGTTGAAAATTAGGTAGTGCTAAACCTCCTCTAGTTTTTAGATCCACCAAGTATTTGTAAGCAGTCCTTGGTTTTTTCCCTTGCCAGATGAAGTTTGAAATGTCTTTCCTCCAGGTATCAAAGTATTTAGTGTGTGATATTATTGGCAAATTTTGAAATAAGAAGAGCATCCTCGGTAAAACATTCATTTGAATCGTTGAAATACGTCCCATTAACGACAATTTTTTATTAGACCATATAATCATATCAGTTTTAATCTTACCCCATAACTTGAGGTAATTGTTGGTTATCAGATCTTTATTCTTTGCAGTAATCCAAATTCCCAGGTATTTAACTTTGTTGGCTTTCTCCCAACCGGTATATGATATAAATTCCTGTTGCTGTATTTCCGGTAAATTTTTAAATATTATCTTTGTTTTTTCTTGATTCACTTTGAAGCCTGATATTTTCCCAAAGTCGTCCAAAGTCTCCCGAAGTATATTCATTGACTGTGTTGGATTCTCCAAAATTAACAGGAGGTCATCCGCGAATGCTCTCAACTTAAATTCATGTTTTTTAATTCTTAACCCGCGGATGTCCTCCATACTTCTTAGTTTCACACATAACGGTTCCAACACCAGTAAGAATAAAAGTGGAGACAGGGGACATCCCTGTCTAGTCCCTTTCGTGATTTGGCAATTATCTGACATTGATTCATTAACCAAAATTTTAGCCTGTTGGGAGGTATAAATAGCCGATATACCTTTCTGAAAATGATCTCCAAAATTCAATTTATCCAAAATCTGTTTTAAAAAATTCCAAGAGACCATATCAAAGGCTTTTTCTGCATCCAAAAATACAAAAGCCGCAGTTTGTTGGATGTTCTGGTCATAATATTCCAATGAGTCTAGTAAAATTCTTACATTGTCTTTTATTTGCCTTCCTGGTATAAAGCCTGCTTGGTCTTCGTGTATAAGATCCTTAATAAATTGTTTTATCCTACATGCCAAAACCGAAGCAAAAATTTTATAATCCACATTTAACAGCGATATAGGTCTATAATTGAATGTTTTTTCTGGATCCCTTCCTTCTTTGGGTATCAATGATATAAATGCATGTGACCAAGTCTCCGGGGATGTTCCCTCGTCCAAAATTGCATTATAGAGTAGACCAAAAAAGCCAGCTAGATTGTCACTAAATAATCTATAAAATAGTGCAGTAATTCCATCTGGTCCAGGTGTTTTATCCGTTTTTTGTCTCAATATTGCTTCTTGTATTTCTTCCCTTGTAACTGGAGCTTCAATACATTCTCTCTGGGTCGTTGATAAAGCTTTCATCTGTATTGAATTTAAGAATTTATCTATTTTCTGCTTTGGAGTATTTTCTTTCTGATATAACTTGGAATAAAATGAAACAAATTCTTTTTGAATTTCTGAAGTTGAATAGACTGGTCCTTTAACAGTTTGGATTTTTGTTATAATCTTCTTTTGAAATGAGTCCTTCAGTTGTGTTGCTAAAAATTTACCTGGTTTATTTGCATATTCAAAATACTTTTGTTTAGCAAGTTTCAAATTTTTATTCATTTCCTCCATTATTACCAAATTTAGTTGGTGTTTAGATGCAGAAATCTTTATTTGGATTTCTCTTTTCTCCTCTTCCTGTGTTACCGTTACCAATTTCTGCTCCAAATTTTGTAAGTTCCAAAGTATATTGTTTGTAGATTGTAGTTGAGTCTTCTTCCAAACCGAGTGTTTCTGTATCATAAATCCTCTCAGAACAGCTTTGAATGCATCCCAAACTGTATTTAGAGAAGTTTCCCCATTAAGATTAATTTCAAAAAAGTCTTTCATTAAAACCTGTAATTCCTTTTGTATCTTGTTGTCTTTTAAAAGTTTATCATTCATTCGCCATCTAAATGCTTGTTTATTGTTCCAATCAAAAGTAACAGGATTGTGATCAGAAAAAGTTCTAGGTAAGATATGGATTTTACGTAACTGAGTGAAAATTGATTTACTGGCCCATATCATATCAATTCTGGAGTATGAATCATGTCTCGCTGAATAAAAGGTGTATTCTTTAGCCGTTGTATTCATTGTTCTCCAAATGTCTTGTAATTCTAATTCTGAAGCCATGGTGAAGAAAGTTTTAGGTAAGCATCCATCATTGACATCTTTTGCTTTTGATTTTTTGTCCAAAGATGGGAGAGTAACTCCATTGAAATCGCCCATCAATAAGATTTGGTCTTTTGCGTGTTGGGCTATCAAGTCGTGTAATTTTTCGTAGATGGATTTTTTCCCTTCATTGGGTGCATAGATTCCAACCACTATTGTCCTTTGTCCCAGTATTTTAGTTCTGATAATTACAATTCTTCCTTCATTATCTTTATATATTAATTCTGGACAAAGACTGGGGTGGGCATAAATTACCACTCCCTTTGTTTTAGTTTTAGCTGAGGCAATAAATGCTTGTCCAAGCACCTGTTTCTCCAAATATTTTTTATGCTTTAAAGCTATATGAGTCTCTTGTAGACAAATTAGGGAGTATTTATATTTCTGTAGATATTTGAAAATTCTAGCCCTTTTAGTTTTCTCATTCAGTCCATTTACATTCCAAGAAATTGCTTTTGCCATAGTGTAGTATTTTTTAGCAAAATAAAAAGTCTATAATTTGGTACCTCCTTCTGCACCCTGTGCCTCTTCTTCTTCCTCTTCTTCTTCCTCCTTCTCCCCAGGTAATTCTTTAAGATCCATTTTATATTTTCTCAAAAATTTCCCCACATCTGCTTGAGATAGAATTGTCGTTTTCACTTCCTTGTAGGTAAAAGCCAAACCTTGTGGCATGATCCAACGGTATTTGATACCATTAGCTTTCAATGTAGACACAAAGTCTTTGTAATTATTCCTCTGTGAAAGTAGGTGCCTTGGAATATCCTTCAGTAATATAAGAGAGGAATCTCCTGCTGACACTGGATTTTCATAGTGAATCTTCATAATCTTATCTTTAACTCTAGTGTCATAAAACACTATCATCAAATCTCTTGGCTTAGATCTTCTCATTCTAGCAGGTAATGGTATGCTATATATTCTGTTAATGGCTTGCTTTAATTCTTGTTCATCTATCTGAAATAAGTAGGCCAAATTTGGTAATGCAGTTTCTTTATTGTCTCCCATCATATCTGGAAAGTTGCGTATACGAAGATTAATCTCTCTCACTCTCATCTCCATCATAGCCATTTGATTTTTTGCCGCCATCTGATCAGTTTGTATTGTTTCAATCTGTTTTTCTTGGCTTGTTAATTTTTTCTTTGTATCCTTGTGCTCATCCATCACTTTCTTAATTGATGCATCCATCGCTTGCATATCTCTCTTCATAACAGTCATTTGTGTTTTTACTTCTTTCAAGTCTCCTGTAACCACATCTAACTTCTGATTAATAGCTTGGGATGCTTGACCAAGATTTGTCATCATGGAAGTTAACTGTGCCATCTGTGTAGACATCTGTTCAAACTGTTTATTTGTTGCCTCTGTTTGTTTAGTTAGCATGTCCTGTAATTTCTTTTCCATGGTTGAGGTTTGTAATGAGTCCCTTAATTTAGTATAGGCAGGGCTGTGTAGTGAGCCAGAGCGGGGTCGAGGTCCCGACATTTACATTCAAAAGAAGCTGGTAAAATACATGTCCACAGACAGGGCCTTTAAGGTACTAATTAAAAGATAATAGTTCAAACATCAGCCTTATAATTTTTTCGGGTTGAAAAGAGTCGAAATTGGCTTTAAAATTGCGTTTTAAAGTTTTGAAATACCAGTGAGTTTTTTCGGTCGCTCTAGATCGGGTTGATCAGGAAGTAAACCGGAAGTTGCTAGTGCCGCGGACCTTCTATCGCCTCTTCTCGATGGTTATTCCTTCAGGAATGATTTCAAAGTAACTCGAGTGTGACGCGTATTCAGTCCCACGGCTACTTCCTGTTGTTTTAGTTCCGATGATAGAGAGGGTGTTATAGAGAGTCTTCCGTTCCAGGCACTCCCTTACTACAAATGTGGCAGGAAATTCTTTTCGCCGGAAAATCAGGAAGAAAAATCACCCTCCCCTTCCTTCGGACCTTCTCATTGGTGATAATTCTTGTCAATCTAAAAGGTATCCTTCCGCCTCTTTGTTATGGTTTAGGCTGATCGATTTGATAAGGCTCCTGTCGCTAATCCCGATGACTAACTCAGATCAAACTTTTTCAGTTCGGATTAAGGAGGAGTGGGGGTCCCAGAAATATTCTTATCAGCCCCCCGTCTGTTCAAATTTCTAGTAAGTAGACGAAGAGTTCTTTTGTACTCACTTGGGTGTCAAGAGGTGAGGTTCTTTTCTTTATGTAGTCCTTATGTTGGTATTAAGGTGGTGGAGGGTAGAGCTTGAGGCCAGAGTTGCGTTTTGGCGATGTCCTTCCCTAGTGCCCTCGCAGGACCGGCGTCCAGGACTCCGAGGGGCTTAAAAAAGCCCCCTCAGAGTACCTAGGAGGTCAAACCGCGTTTGCGGGCTGCAGGGAGTTCCTGCTTTCCGACCCACTTGCAAGGGTCGGATTGGGGTATCTATGTACCCCAAAAATAACACAAACTTGGATTTCTCCCAGGACAGCCTGGGGAAATGGAGTGCTCTCTCCAGCAGCACCACCGGAAGTCCGTGCATCTTCTACTTTCATGGCATTTTTGCATTATGACTGTAAGATTGCAATCCCCAATACACATACCGGGGAATAAGCCCCTTGAGCACAATATTTTATTAATTTATTTATTTTGACATGGCAGGGTTCAAGATTCAGACTGGAGCACAGAGACCCTGAGACCAAGTTTCAGGAAAAACAGCATTTATTTATTTATTTGCAGCTGCAAATAGACCCAGTCCTGCTCTTGCAAGCATCAAAAAGGGCTGGCCCCCGAACAAAAGCAACAGGTGTATTTTATTAACTTTCAACAGGTTCATTAATATGGATTATTCATAATGAAGGATCCATTAGCTATGCATACTACAGTCTTATTCCCTATTGGCTCTATAACACGTATCTCTTCTCTATCGGTTAAACAACGTTTTATTTTAAGCAATTTCATTGGTTGTAAAAGTTCTCCTTAGAATCCTTCATTTGCATATTGGCTAATGTTATACAACATTTCTACTCATTTCTAATTGGCTCTTTTCGAATATAATCTAAACAATATCATTGGATAAAACAGTTCTTTTTCGAACCCATGATTTGCATAGTGATTACAGCATCTTTCTAAGAGTATATTTTACACAATATCATTGGTCAGTTTTGGACACCATCATTTGCATATAAGTTGGCACTTGAACAACATTACCCAATGCTTCCCCTTTGAAGCTCCCAATTAGTTTCTTATCTCGGACTTCTCTCTACCTCAGTAGTCCAATTAAAGTTTCTTTCTCTACCATTCTGTACCTGCTTGCCTCACTTATTTCTTGCAAGCACGATTTATCCCCCCTCCCCTTGCTTTTATAAACTCCCTTTGAACCTTTATAATTTTTCAATACTTTTCCAGTTTTAGTAAATTTCCAGGTCTACTGTCGCAATTTTTAATTCTTATAACCCGCTCTACCCTGGCAGGCTGGGCTCATATAAACTATCAAAATACAATAGAATTATAAAATCCCATAAAACAATAAATGAAAACCGCCCTAACACATTAAAATCAGAATTACAAATGCCACATAGAGTTGTCATATAAGCCCTAAGTATTTGGCCTGCAGGCAGTTATTCGGCAGCGGTGGGTAAAGTAGGGAGGCAGACATTTATAGTAGAACCATAGCTGACCTCAACCATAGGCCTGATGGAACAGTTCTGTTTTACAGGCCCTGCAGAACTTTATAAGGTCCCGCAGGGCCCTGGTCTCACTAGTAAGACTATTCCACCAGACTGGGGCCAGGGCAGAAAAAGCCCTGGCCTTGGTCGAGGCCAGCTGGACACTTCTCTAGTTGGAGACCACCAGTAAATGTCAGATGATCTTAACCTTCTCTGCCAGGAGAGGCGGTCTCGCAGATTTATGGTGCAATACCAAGCAGTTAACCTCAATGGACTTTGAAGGGTATAATTCTATTTTGGACTGCACTGTTAATTCCAAAAGGAACATACCTAGGGGATTGGACTGCAACATAGGATTAGACTGCAAGCTTAATAATACTTTGAGGTAAACATGCATGTGGTTCTGCTGTAAGAGACATCCTATAGGGTTTGTACTTCTAGGGCGGCAAACCTCCAGGTGAGGCCCGGAGTTCTCCCAGAATTCCAGCTTATCTCCAGACTACAGAGATCAGTTCCACTGGAAGAAATGGCAGCTTCAGAGGGCAGACTCTAGGGTTTCACAACCCTGCCTCCCCAAACTCCACCCTCCCCAGGCACTGCCCCCAAATCTCCAGGAATTTCCCAAGCTGGAGTTGGCAACCCTACACCTGCTGTTCAAAATGTGGTCAAGATCTTCATTTTTGGACAAAGGGAAAAGATCCATCAGGCAGTTGTTCGCTTTACCAGGAGTGGGGGTGTATGTGCAAACTGCTCTGAGGCACCCCAACATATCGACTAACCTTAAGTTAACAGGGTTGCATCCACCTGCACTTTCACCTTTGACCTTTAGGACCTTAGTGGCTTACAAAGTTAACTGGAGGAAGGGGATATTTATTTTAAGTATTTTAATGCATGTTTATCCAGCTCATTCATGGCACAAGGCGACTAATAAAATTAAAAATATATACAACAAAATACAATACTAAAAAAATTGCTACTAAAAATAAACAAATCATCAAACAGGTCAAAATACCATTTCAGTTTCCAGAGGTCTACTAGAACCATCCAGCCTTGCAGAGTTTGCTGAATCTGAGCAGAGAGGGCACCTGCATTTGTCTCCCCTGGCAAGCCATCCCCTAGAGCAGGGGCAGCTACAAAGAAAGCTACAGAGAATTCCCAACAAATGACAAAGTGTGCCTAACAAATGAATCAGCATATGTGGGTGTTCATGAATTTAGCACCATTGTGCGTATGTAAAGTGGTGCCAAGTCACAGCGGATTTATGGCAGCTTTATAGGGCTTTAAAGGCAAGAGACTGTTCAGAGATGGTTTGCCATTGCCTGCCTCTGCGTGGGCTGAGAGAGGTAATCGCGTCTGGCCCAAGGTCACCCAGCAGACTTCACGTGGAAGAGTTGGGGAATCGAACCCGGTTCTCCAGATTAACATCCACAGCTCTTAACCACTACACATTGGCACTCTTAGAACCATTAATTAGTACTAAATAAATGATATAAACACATTTATTATGTCAGTAATTTAGATACTTCATGCTATCTACTGTTAGCATGGTGTGGTGGTTAAGGTGTTGGACTAGGAAGCTCACGTTCAAATCCCTGCTCTGCCATGGAAGCTTGCTGGCTGACCTTGGGCCAGTCAATCTCTCTCAGCTCAACCTACCTTACAAAGAGGGGGAAATGATACTGTAAGCTGCTTTGGGCCCACATTGGGAAGAAAATTGGGGTATACATATCTAATAAAACAAACAATACTGACAGCATTTAGGGGTGCAGGAAGATCCCAAGACTGTTAGCCAGAGGCCACCTCTCACCCTTCACATACATCTTGACATGTTCGAATTCACGGTTCAGACACTCTACACCCATTCAAGTGTACTTAATTCGCATCAAGACTTGCAGAATTCTTTAATATTAAGCAATGATGATTTGCAATGATGATTTCCATTTTTACTTGTCATTTTTCCAGAAATGTCTCCACCCAATACTTTCAGCAATTACTGATCTGTTCATCTAAGGCGTTTCTCAAAAAAAAAAAGTTCATCTCAGTGGTACAATTACGCTGCTTAAATTCCACTGAGTTCAATGGAATGTAAGTAACCTAACCAGGTACTGGATTAAAGCCACAAACATCTATTCAGAGTTTGACTGCTCATCTATCAAAACGTATCTTCTCATAATCATGAAAGCAATGATCTTTTATTCATCTTTTTTTTAAAAAAAGAGAGAACATTTTCATACCACAAAGCATTCTTCCTTAAGCATCCTGTCATTCATCCTTATAACAAAACATTCAGCCAATGGCAGATCTGTCAGGTTGTCCTAACCTAGCCCTGAAGCAATCATTGAGAATTATTACCAACTTTTTTTTACATAAATTCTCTAGGGTTCAAGCATTCAAAATTTTTTGCAGCATTTTCTTTGCTTTGAGAACATTTTTGTAGTGCAAGTCATAAATGCTTTTAGTAAGAAGCGCCTCTCAAAAATTCTTACAGATTTTCAGTTCATTGCTTCCAGGGATCCAGAACACTGAATTGAGCATAGGGAGCATGGCTGATCAGATGTGCCCTATTCATAAAAGTGTCTTCAGTAATCAGCTCAAAGCTCATCCTTAAAGCTAGAGCTTTCCCTTCTAACCAAAGTGCTTTAATGTAACCAAACAATATTTTAAACTTCTTAAAAGGTTGATAACTGTAATAGTACTCTAGGAAAAAAACCACCCTAACTTGATCATGTAATATTTCTCTTGCATGTAATATTTCTCTTGCAGTGAATGGCTTAATCTTTTCCAGAGGCAGAGTTGTGTATGACTTGCAGCACGTTTTACATCTGTTCTCCCGTGTGCTACGATTCGATTCCTGTCTTTGTCTTATTATGTTTATAACATTTTGATGAGTGTCCCAGGGATTTGACAGGAGTGCTAAGTAGTTCTGCGACAGAGATCCAAATCAGACACTGGCCCGTCATTTCAGGCTTCCTGACTTGGCAACTCGTACTAAAAAGCTGTTTCAGGTCATGTTCAGAGATGATAAGAAATGTTGGTCCTGGGTTAGAAACAGCTGCTTTTCTGTTTGTTCTTGACCTAACTCTTCTTCCCACATGCAAGTACATCATTTTATGTTCCATCGTACCACTTAAAGATGAGTGGGAGTGAAAGAGGTTGTATTTTAAGTGACATGAACGTTTTTCTATGATGAGGTGGTAACTTCAAGATCAAGCAATGCCTTGTGTGTGTGCAGTCATACCATGTGATGGATGAGTATATGTGAACCATCCCAACGACCCAATTCAATGCAAGACAAAATACTCCTAAACTCAGAAATATGTTTTAAGCAGGAGGCTTTTGCCAACATTACTGTCTTCTAGAAGCTCTACTGCAGTTTACCACCCACATTCTGCAACATACAGACACTAGAGACTGATAAACCCTAGGATTAGTGCTTTTGTTATCTGATCGCATCAATCTAAGTTTTGCCATGGATCTTCCAGATATTTATGCACAGCAACTAATTTCTGGTTAAGCTCAGATTGGGGTACAAAGTTATTAGTGGGACACTGGTTGCCAGAAGCAAGCAGAGCCAAGCGACACTAGTCTTGCCAGTGTTGCTGGGGCCACCCAGCTCAGCCCTGACCAGCAGCTCCAACGATAAGTGCCAGTTCACCACTGATCAATGGCGGAGACGCTGCTGGCCAGGTGTACCGGTAAGCCGAGCAGCTGCTGCAGCACTGACTTGTAGCAGCCTACCGCTTCTCAGCACTGACTTGTAGCCGCCGATGTCAAAGAGACTCAGCCTATCTCGTCTCAGACTAGGTCGGTTTCCACAACTCAATAAAACCTACTGACTTATGAAGTTTAGGTATGTGCAAACCTGGATAATCCTTGTTCTTTTCTGAATTTATTCATTAGCCACTTTTCCACAAAGGTACTCAAAGCAGCATATAAAAATATTACAAATGCATTGAACGACAAAAACAATAAAAATAACACAACTCTGCAGTCTGAAATTAAATCTTAATCTGGCAAGCTGGTACTGGACAATCCAGGCTCCTGTTATTTCAAACGGGCTGTGCAACCGCTCCCGTTGTTTCTAATGGGCTAGCCTGTCATTCTAATGGGCTAGCCTGTACATCCCGGTTGCACAGCTCATTGAAGATAATAGGAGCCTGGATTGCCCATGGACTTGCTTGGGCTCCATAGAAATAGAGTTGCAATGAAAACGTGGCATGGTTTTTCCAGTAAGGTCTCTGATCCTAGCTACATTACTCAGGTTTGTCAAGTGTTTGCAAACAGAGCTGCTGGTTCTTTTTTGCGGGGGCGGGGGGAGGTTAACTTGTAACCTTTTCTCCCTGTAGGCTGTGGTGGACCTTGAATTGTTTCTGCGTCTCCAAGAACGGGATGCTTTGCGGGGGGGGGGGGGGAAGGGAATTGTTTGGGGTGCCAATGAGGACACTTACCCTCACGATTCCCCCCCCCCCCGCTAGATCGTCCCACTGAAGCAAGTGCAGATAGGTCATGGGGGGAGACCTTATGAAATGGGAAGCTGTGAAGCTGCTTCCCTGCAGAGCAGGTGGCATGTATCATTGTAGTATGACTGCCGTATCCACAGAGGTGAACTGCCCGATGGGCGGAGTTGAGGCGGGAGTGGGGGCGGGCATTGTCGACAGGGGGAGGGCTGTAACAACAGGGGACACACCCAACCGTTGTCGAATACTGCGGGCTTTGTTTCATGAATAACCAAAAGACCATCGGGTTTAACAACAATAGATTCACGTCCATGAATAACCTTTTACATTCGCTTTTTTTCCCCGCTCCGCCAAAAGAGAGCAGCAAACTCGTGCATGAATAATTGCCCCTAGTCTCTGTACCCAGTCTTCAGACATGAGGCAGGCTGCAACCAGAGACAGGGCTTTTTAAGGGGTAGTGCCTCACTTCTGGAATGCCCTTCCCTGGTGATTTTTGCCTGGCATATACCTTACATTCATTTAAGTACCAAGCTAAAGCATTGGTGTTTACCCAGACTTTTAACTACACAGTTTCACCTTTTAAACATTTTATGGTGGTCTTCTGGCCTGGAGGTAATTTTATTTTCATGATTTCAGGCTGCTCAGTGTGTATTTCAGGTGGTGCCCTGGCTTGTTTTAATGGTGTATGCCTGTTTTCATGGTTGTGCTTTAATGGCTTTGTTGTAATCATTTTGCATTATCATCTTAATTGTAAGGTGCATTGAGCTGTTTTAATGTTTTAACATGATGATGTAAAACGATGCTGCCCAGTTAGCCTGCTATACCAACATCCTGCATTGCTACTCCATATCAGATGACACCCAGGGTGTCCCCATGGCAGGTAGCAACATTCGTGATTGAGTGTTCAAGTGTGATGCTGCATCAGACAGGCAATCAATCCCCCAGTCCAAATTCTCACCATTATTTAAACAGTTTAAAAGATATCATGTCAAAGCCTTATATCTGGTCAGGACCCTTTTCCACAATCTCAGAATAGCTTTCAGCTCAATCCGGTTTCAAACCACACCAACAGCTTTGCTAGCTGGACATTATTCCCAAACATCATGGTCCTCTCGTTTATGTATTTGTGGAGCGATAGTTCCACAGGGGAAGGAGCCCTGTGGCGCAGAGTGGTAAGCTGCACTACTGCAGTCCAAGCTCTGCTCATGACCTGAGTTCGATCCCGACGGAAGTCGGTTTTAGGTAGCCTGCGCAAGGTTGACTCAGCCTTCCATCCTTCCGAGGTCGGTAAAATGAGTACGCAGCTTGCTTGGGGGTAAAGGGAAGATGACTGGGGAAGGCACTGGCAAACCCCCCCCCGTAAACAAAGTCTGCCTAGTAAACGTTGGGATGTGACGTCACCTCATGGGTCAGGAATGACCCGGTGCTTGCACAGGGGACCTTTACCTTTTAGTTCCAGAGGACCTCTTGCACTGTATTTTATTCTGCCTTTTTTATACAAAGCCCAGAACCAAATTTCTTGCAGATCTTCTAAATGACTTAAATCTCTTTTCATATTCAGAGAAGCTGTTCTTTCTCCTCTCAGATGACTATCCATTTGTTTCCTATAGGGTGTCACTCTTTGCCTTAGCAGCCAAGAAAATCCGAGCTAAAGCTGCATTTAGTGAGGGCATTTAATGTATTTAATGACTAGCATTTTTTGGTCAGACTGTTTTATTGTAATCATTTATGACTCGGTTTATATGACAGATTATAACGGCCTTCAGCTGCAAACAATAAACTTTACCATATAATAAAGTAGCAGGATTGCAAAAGATAAAAAAAGGTAAACAACATAAATCCTGAGTGTTGCAGCGCTAGAAGCACCAGAAATACAATATAACCCAGATGCAAATGATGTATGTTTTATAGAAAAAGAACCACGGTGTTCAAGAAGTTCTTGATTAGAGATACAAATTGATTCTGGAATCATCCTGCTTTAGAGGAAGTGCAAATGAAGCCAGATCCCATGGAAGCTCTCCTAATCAAAACAAGAAGTCATCCAAAGCCCTTTGAGCCACAATGGCTGGCTGCTTCATTTGGCTCCCAGCCTCCCCCCCGCCTCCCCCAGTTTCTATCACAGCGCCTGGATTATGTTCTTCCATAAAAGGAAGGTGATTTCAAAGCCATTAGAGGGAAATCAGGCAAGGGGCATAAGACAGTTCTGAGGCACACAGCAGAATGAAAGCTGCAAATTAGGACTTCCTTTGCTTCCTCTTCCAATCAGTGGGATCTTGGGTGGAAACTACAAAAGAATGAAAACATGTAGGTTTGGGTCTAACTGTTTTTCTCCGGCCTTTTGTAAATTCTCTTTTGGGGTGAATGTTTGCCAACCCCTTGTTGGCACATTCATTAAATCGTTTCCCATCTCATATTTCCGAATGTTTGTTTTTGTACCCAGGATACTTACTCAGCATTTAAACTGCGATGTATAGTAGCAGTACACATGCACATTAAAGATTGGTAACCCATGACCCTCTTTTTCTGATTTTTTTTTTCTGGGAACTTTCCCAGTGCCAGTTCTGTGTTTTCTGTGGCTTTGGTCCCAGCTGAATGGAAAAGAAAAAGTATCCTTTGTACCCAATTTAAAACAGATAACTCCTGAAGTCCTGCACCTATCTTTCTGAAAACTTTCTAGGGATCTTACTAAGGCGCACCCTTGCCAGCTCTGCAGTTCCATGCCAATTGGCCAGAAACATACATGACGGAACCAGAAATAGATCACTTTTAAAGTGATCAAATTCAGAGCCCCAGAATAAAATCTCCAGCATCTATTTGGATGAAATTTCATAGCCATTTGTGCGGGTCCTTGTTCCCTTTTGAACCCTCACAATTTTTTCTGCTGTTACCGATAACTGTGAGGGTTTTTAGTATTTCTGAAACCCCACACTTTGTCACCTTTGTTGGTGTGAGGAGAAAGCTTCCCTTTCCTCCCCTCAGGTGAAATTGAGAGGCTTAGAGGCTGTATGTAGCTGATTTTATAATAATTAACATAAATTGAAGTTTATTATTCACAGAGGGGTAGTTAGATGGATTGCTTTTCTTCAAGAGAGGCACAAAGCTTAGCTGGCTACGAGCAGTTCAAACCTTAAATGGTTACAGGCACAGTACTTAGTTCTCGGTACAGTTTCTTCAGGCCATTCAGTAAAATACTCAGATGTTGTTCAATAGGCTCATATATTCGATATACTCAGTGTGGACTCAGTTTACCCTAGCGCACAGAATACCAGAGAGTGGAGGTTTATCGACCACCTTTCCCACTCCTCAGATTTGCCCACCTGCTGTGGAAAACAAATCTTTCTCCCCCAAAACAGGAGTCTCCCTATTGTAGGAGCCACCTCCCACTTAGTGACTGAAGAAAGGGTTTTCTCTCTCTACCACAATCTTCCCCTTGTCACTACTCAGGTTTGGTTCACACATGCTAGGTAATATATGAACACACAGGTTCTTAGAGTCTCTAAACACAACCGCACAATTCAGGAGCTCAGAGCTAAAGGATCAAGAACTCTCTCCCGGAATTTCGGAAACGCTGGAAATTCGGGACGAAGGGATAAATGTGGTCTTCCTGGTCTTTCTTGGTGATACGATTAAAAGGTACTGGTTAAAAGGACTGACCTAAATGGAAATAGAATCACATTATGATATTGATTTATCAGAACTATAACAGTTTTGAAACTATATATGTTATTGGATTACTAGAATTATAATATGTTTGAAATGAATGCTAGGGATGTATGAAAGGTTTATAAAACATTTAATTTTTAATAGAAAAGGAGGGAGATGTAGGAGAAAATATTTTTTTTCTTCTTTTTGGAGTATATATAAATATCACTGAATGGCTCCTTTGTTTGTATTTTGGGAAAATTTAACCCTTAATGGGACCATTTAAAGAATACTGTAATCTAATCCCTTATTTTTTACCTTTTAATTTTTGATCAGTACTGATTTAATACCTTTAGATAGGAAAATAATATGTTTATTTAAATATTACTGGGATTAGTTCCGTTAGCAAAAGATTACACAACTTATTTTAAGATGGAAGAGGGTGAGGGGGAAGTCATATTATTGTTGAATTGTATTAATATATGTTTTTTTATTATTATAACTGTTATCAATCTTTAGTACTGGATATTGTCACATATGATGATATAATGGAAAAAAATAATACAAATTATTTTTTTTAAAAAAAGAACTTCTCTCTCCCTCCAGGAAGACTCCTGGCAGGTCACCAGATTCCACCCACTGCCTGCTGGCATCGGCTGACAGACCTCCTTAGTTTCAGTGCTTGCATTTAACCCTGTATCCGTCACTCCATTGTTTCCTCAAGACAGGCTTACAGCACATTCCTGAGAGGAATGCGGGCGCCGAGCTTAGGAGGCAACCCAGTGGCGTTGCCTCCTAAGGAGGTTTCGGCCCGGCGCCAAAACTCCGTGCAACCTGGATAGGGTTGCACGGGAGATACGGAGGCTCCTGCGGCATCCGGGCCCAGCGCTGCCACGGCAGCGGCCGGGGACTGGTAGCTGGGCCTGCACGCCGGCGCTGGGACCACCAATGCCGGCATGTGCCTTCTGGGCGCCGGTGCTATGGGCCCTTGCGCCGGCAGAGGCCATTGCCGGCCTCCAAAGGCCTTTCGGTGCGGCCACCAGCGCATCTCAGGAATGCGCTGTTAGAATCATAGAATCAAAGAGTTGGATGGGTCCACCAGGGTCATCTAGTCCAACCCCCTGAACAATGCAGGAAACTCGCAACTACCTCCCCCCCCCCACACCCCCAGTGACCAGAAGATGGCCAAGATGCCTTCCCTCTCATGATCTGCCTAAGGTCACAGAATCAGCATTGCTGACAGATGGCCATCTAACCGCCTCTTAAAAACCTCCAGGGAAGGAGAGCGCACTACCTCCTGAGGAAGCCTGTTCCACTGAGGAACCGCTCTAACTGCTTCTATCCCTCTAAGTGTCATCTGATTCTGAACATAATTTTTAAAGTTATAATGTATTGAAGTTTAACCTTTGCAATCAATTGAAAGTTATCCAGAATTATCCAAAATGTAAATAGGTGACTATAGAAATCAGGTATGAAACAAGGAAAACTGTTCAAATGAACCAAAAAATCCCTCAAGCCACCAAACAGAGCACAAAATACTATTTTATATAGCCACTCATCCCTATTCTTAATAGATTTCAATTTGTCAGCCATGCATTGTTTTCCTTTGAAGACAACCAAACTATTTCCTACAAATCTGTATGCTTTCTGTTGCCCGCAGCAAGCAATGCTCTACTACAATTTATATCACCAAAATGAGACAGACTCCACTTAACAGAAAGAATAGATGTAAATTCAAGATCAAAAGTGGCAACAGACAAGGAAAAAAGAATTTTCAGTCTCCCTGAAGACCATGGTTGCTTCCACATGCGGATTGATATTGTGCTATAGCACTGGTTCCCAACCAGGGGTCCATGGACCCCCAGGGGTCCACGAGAACTAAATTAAGCTCCGCGAAACAAAGTTATACACCCATAATAAATTAATATTTTCAATTAAAAGTTTCCTATTATAAAAATATATATTCAAATATTATTCTAAGTTTAATGTTTAACTAACAGCTATGATTAAAGTTTATTTCCAAATTCTCGGAATTTTTATTTTGAACCTTGGGGTCCCTGCACCGAACAAAAAAGCCCTATGGGTCCCTGGTCAAGAAAAGGTTGGGAACCACTGTGCTATAGCAATCATCTCCATTGTCCTGGGTAGAGAAGTCAATCTGGGAGGGGATCTGTTCCTAGGGCACAATATCCAATAATGGGCGGATGCAATCTGTATTTCAGCTTCATTCTCAAACCTGAGAATACTGAATTGAGAAAACAAAGATTGCACAAAGACTCTCCGAGAGAAAACATGATGAGCACAGAACATTTGCAAAAAGAATTTTCCAACCTGAAATATGTGCAAATTGCAACATCTTTGTTATTAAATTTCTGTTGATTTATTAAAAGGAAGACTTTTCATGAGTACATACCAGATTCTTGGATATATAGCCATTGCCAAACCCTACGCTTCACAGACTTTGCTTTCTGCCGTTCAGAATCATGTAGATAAACGGGGAAGGACTTAAGGAATTCTAGCAACATACTACTCGTTTCCACCAGAAAATCTTTTAAGAAAAAGAAACAATATGTTCCTGAACCTATAAAACAGAGTTGCACCAAACTACCCTAAATAGTTCAAATGTTCATTCTGTTGTGTGCTGTGCAGTCCGAGTTCAATATCTTAAACCAATAGATGTGTTTAGAACTGCAGATTTAAAATGTTACATTCATTGTTTTTCTGCCATATTCCCAGGAGAAAAGAGCATGGATGACTGTGCTCACAATGGCCATTTTCACAACAGCAGAACCAGCATGTGTTCTAATTTAATACCCACAATAATCTGATTATAGCAGAGCGCTTGAGCCGAATCTGGCACTAGCCTCTTTCAGACCAAGTAACCTCTCTGCTATTTCCAGGTTCGAATGGAAAAGGCATCCTTCACACCTTTTTGCACCTTGGGGAAAAGATCAGCAGTTAACACACTTACTTTATAATCCGCACAGCCCAGCTGTGAAACATTTGCTCACAAAATGTGCAGCTGCCAAGTCAAGAGACATTTTATGAGCACCTTTCACCAAGTCTTCATGCTTTCACCCATTCAAAGTCTGGTAGAATTCGAAAAGAGGAAATTCTTGATGCCGCTGAACAAACATTTGTTTCTTCAGAGTTGCCCCATATTTAACTCTTGTCATTTCACTTTCAGGAAACTATGTCTGGCATGTTGAGGAACGGGGTTAAGTCACCTCTGGCTAACCAAGTTGTCCAGTCAGTTACAAGTATCAGGATCTCGGGTACTGCCAATTCCCACTCAGATGACCAAATGAAAAAGAGGCAAGAAGGCGAACACCCGGGAAAGGCGACAGAACTTTTTCATAGGGAAAGATTGCACAAAGGAATGAAGAGATGCACCTCTGAAATTCCATCTTCCACATAACTGTTACCAGGAAGCATGTCTTCCTGGCAAGGGCTGTGCCTCAGTGGCAGAGTGCATGCTTGAAACGCTAGAAGGTCCCCGGTTCAGTTTGTGGAAACACAAATAAGGTGTTAAAACAAACCTTTTTGTGCGTGGCACTGAGACCCTGGAGGGCTGCTGCCAGTCAGGTTAGACACTACAGAGCTTTGTGGCTTGAGTTTGCCTCGATGCACAACAGCAGCTTTATACTGCCTCTTTTCTATCCAGGGTTAAAGCTCATTCGGTCAAAAATCATGCTTTCTAGTTGGACTCTTTTGAACAGACATTCGTGTTTCACATAACATTGCATGTTCAAGTACCAGTTGCAATCCTAAGAACATTTTCCTGGGAGTAAGCCCCAATGAATAATGGGGCTTCCTTCAGCGTGCACCTGCTTAGGTCTGCTCTTTAATAGTGTGGTCCCAAGCAGAGTTATACCCTTCTAAATGTATTGAAGTTAATGGGATTAGAAGGACCGAACTCTGTTTAGGAGTGTGCTGCAAGTCACTTTTAAAGCTGTGTTTTCAGTGGTCTTTCACTAGGTTGATAAGCTTCCTGTTTCTGCAGACCAATGCAAAGCAAAAAGACTCTTTTCCCTTGTAAGCACAGTAAGTGCAAACACACCATAAAATAGGGCTGGGAAGAGACCTCTAGGTGCTCAACATCCTGGAGAAATGATGCCAGTTGGACTATAGACTGAGCTCAATAGACAAAAGACCTGATAGCTTGTGATAGCCCTGGTCTGAAACTACAGTGTGTTAGGTTAAAAAAAATATTCCTCAACAAGTTGGGGGTTACCGCATTATGTATTCCCAGCGATGTATTAAGAGTTTGAAAATGTTATAAAAATACTGCTCACACTTTGTTTGGCCCCTTTAGCTGTGAAGACGTCTTCCAACCATTTTTTAGCCGTGGTATCCAAAAATCCTTTTAAAGCGATGTTTTTTATAATATTTTCAAACTCTTAATATGTTGCTGGGAATACATAATGTGGTAACCCAAGGTTGGGTGCATGCCTCAGCCTTGACAGCTCATGCTTGATCCTCAAAGTTATCTTGATCTCAGTTGCTTTTTTTCCTATTGAGTGGCATGGATCAAGTTCTGACGAACTGTCTGAACTGAAGCCTATAAGAGTGAGAAGAAAATTTGGCTTTCACACATATTATTCTCATTTGCCATATGTCAACCTAGTAACTAGCCTTTATCTTTTTTTAAAAAAATGCAGGTTTTAGCTAGAATGAACATGTTTGTTATTTTAGACTGAGACATCTTCTTTGAATAGGAGCTTTAGAATACAAGAAAAGTAGCCAGCAAACTCAAATTAGTTTTGTAAATACCTAGACAATTTCATTTAAAAAAGCAACCACCCATTTTTACTCTGCAGCATTGCTCACTACCAGCTTCAAATGTCAACTTTCACACCAAGCATAATCCTGCTTGACTTTTTCATGCATGCCTTCCCATTGGCTCCAAAATATTTTGCACTCAATCCACTGTTAACCCCATATTCTTACATGAACATATGGGCACACCAGTGGGACTTGTGAGGTAAACTTGCCGCACAATGCAATAGTGCAAAATATTTAACTTCTGGCCACCAGTTGCACACTGCTAGTGGAAGTCAGGAGAAGTTGAAAGCTCTTTCTCTGTGTGGCTGTTTCACATTCAGCATTTTAAGTGGCCTTTGTTAGAATTAAATGGTTGCTTGTACTGATTATGCAATATGTTGTGTCAAACCAACTGGGAACACATCAAGTTCACACATTCTGGGGAACCTATCCATCAGATGCGAGTTGTGGGTTCTTTCAGTTCCTGCCTGTATGGTGTCCAGGGGCTTGAACTTCCCCCTGTAGGGTTGCCAAACTTCAGGTGATCTCTTGCTATTACAACTGATCTCCAGGTGACAGAGATCAGTTCAGCTGGAGAAAATGGCAGCTTTAGAAGGTGGACTTTATGGCATTATACCCCATTGAAGTCCCTCCCCTCCCTAAATCCCTCCTTTCCCAGGCTCCACCCCCAAAATCTCCAGGTATTTCCTAAAATGGACCTGGCAACCCCATTTTCCCAGAATAGTCCAGAGGTACTATTTGGCCCACTGGGGATACCCATATGTTTACACATGAAAGTGTATATGTTTTATTTATCCTGTTAAAAGAGAGAGATTTTGTTTTCATTGCACTGTTTAGTTACAGGACATTTTAGTCCCTAGAGGCATATAAAAGTCCTGAGCAGAAAGCTGGATTTTCAAAAATCTCCAGAGCAGTTTGTAGATATGGCAGGTAGAAGCTGTAGGCATGTGCAGCTGGTTGCCATAAATAGAATCTGTATTTTCCCATATAGGCTACAATACTATTTAAACGCAAATAGGTTCCTGAGTTGTTTCCATATGGTTTGAAAACACTAAAATGGCTTCATGAACATTCAGGTTATTCTACTGACCAATTTAGATTCAAATGCTGATTTTTTAAAAAATTGCATTTATTTATAGTTGAAGCCATTACACCACATGGTATCCTTGATATGTTTGTAATGGCCTATGGCTAAATGCAAATAAAACCATTCATTAATTCACATGGAAATGCAGTAATGGATGACAGATTCATTAGAAAAATTTCCACCTGTAACCGAAAACAATTTTAATAGAAATGAATGCAATTTTTAAAAATCTACCAAGAAAGAGTAAGTATTAAAAAAACTGAAATATCAACACAGGTGCTTATGTGTAACATCTCACACCGATTACACAAATTTTATAACAGATAGCAAGCAGGAGTGGTGGCAAGTTCCAAAATAAGGTTGCCAACCTCCAGGTCGCACCTGGAGATCTCCTGCTATTGCAACTGATCTCCTGACAACCAAGATCAGTTCCCCTGGAGAAAACAGCTGCTTTGGAAGGTGGACTCTATGGCATCATATCCTGCTGAGGTCCCTTCCCTTCCCAAACCCCACACCCCACACCCCAGGCTCTACCCCCAAAATCTCCAGGTATTTCCCAACCCAGAGCTGGCAACCGTAGTTCAGAAACAAGTGGACTGGAAGAAAAAGAACTGAGCGCTATCTTCCCTCCTCCTCGTCTCCACCTCAAATTGTCCCCTTTTGACGGTATCTTTAAAAGGGAAAGCAGCTGTCAGGCTAAAGTTTACAAAACAGTTGTGTTGTAATGCTGAGTTTAGTCCTTACCAGTCATGTTTGTTTAGCTCCACTGAATCAGATAGCTCTAGTACAACTCCCTTTTCTGAGCCAAGGGACTCTCCATTCACCAACCTCACACAACCCACAAGTCAAAAGCAAGCAAATCTCAGATATGAAGCAATAGAGCAAACTAGCTCAAGATGCCTACACCAAAAAAAAGCCCATGAAATTTCTCACACCCTGACAAACAAGTTGGACTAACTAACTAAACAGCTCTACAAATTAACACTGAACTGGCCCAATGGTGAAACAGAATGAGGGGATTCAGCACTTTGGTGTTACTCAAAGATGGCGAATTGTCATTTTTTAAATTGCTTTTTTAATATTGAGATTGGACCCAGCTGGATTTTGTATTTCAGCTGCCAAAATGCATAAGGCCCACCATGAAACATCCACTACAGGTAGCCATTGCCATTTTAGAGGTTTCTAATTAAAGATTTGTTTAATTAGCTAAATTTACACATATTTGTATGTTACCCCAAATCAATACAAGCACTGGTTCTTGTAGGTTATCCGGGCTGTGTAACCGTGGTCTTGGAATTTTCTTTCCTGACGTTTCGCCAGCAACTGTGGCAGGCATCTTCAGAGTAGTAACACTGAAGGACAGTGTCTCTCAGTGTCAAGGGTGTAGGAAGAGTAATATATAGTCAGAAAGGGGTTGGGTTTGAGCTGAGTATTGTCCTGCAAAAGTATTGTCCTGTAAGTATCAAGATAATGTGCTAATGAGGGTATGGTATGTTAATATGGAACCATTGTATCCTGAAGTGATCTGTTAATGTGTGTAATCCAAAACTAATCTGTATGGCTATTGTTGAATGTTGTCTTTGTCTGGAGGTTTTTCAGGGCAGGAAGCCAAGCCTTATTCATTCTTAAACTCTCCTCTTTTCTGTTAAAGTTGTGCTGATGTTTATGAATTTCAATGGCTTCTCTGTGCAATCTGACAAAATAGTTGGTAGAATTGTCCAGTCTTTCAGTGTCTTGGAATAAGACCCTGTGTCCTGTTTGTGTCAGTCCGTGTTCAGCCACTGCTGATTTCTCAGGTTGGCCAAGTCTGCAGTATCTTTCATGTTCTTTTATCCTTGTTTGTATGCTGCGTTTTGTGGTCCCGATGTAAACTTCTCCACAGCTGCAAGGTATACGATATACTCCTGCAGAGGTGAGGGGGTCTCTTTTGTCTTTTGCTGATCGTAGCATTTGTTGTATTTTCTTGGTGGGTTTAAACACTGTTTGTAGGTTATGTTTTTTCAAAAGTTTCTCCATCCTATCAGTGACTCCTTTAATAAATGGCAAGAAAACCTTTCCTATGGGAGACTGTTTTTCTTGAGTTTTCTGATTTTTGTTTGGTTCAATGGCCCTTCTGATTTCATTCTTGGAGTAGCCGTTTGCTAGCAGTGCGTGATTTAGATGGTAAGTTTCTTCCTTGAGAAACTGTGGTTCACAGATCCGTCTTGCACGGTCCATTAATGTTTTGATTATTCCTCTTTTCTGTCGGGGGTGGTGGTTGGAGTTTTTGTGTAAGTAGCGATCTGTGTGAGTTGGTTTCCGGTAGACCTTGTGACCTAACTGAAGGTTTGATTTACGGATGACAAGGGTATCAAGAAATGGGAGTTTACCCTCAATTTCCTTTTCCATGGTAAACTGAATGTTTGGATGGATATTATTAAGATGGTTTAGAAAGTCCATTAATTTTTCTTCACCATGGCTCCAAATGGTAAATGTATCATCTACGAACCTGAACCAGACTGTAGGTTTGTAAGGTGCTGATTCTAATGCTGTCTTTTCAAAATATTCCATGTAAAAGTTTGCTATTACTGGACTGAGTGGACTTCCCATAGCTACTCCATCAATCTGTTCATAAAATTCTTGATCCCATAGGAAATAACTTGTTGTCAAACAATGGTGAAATAAGGCTGTTATATCTTCTGGAAAAATCTGGTTAATCAATGAGATTGTGTCTTTAACTGGAACCTTGGTAAAGAGGGATACAACATCAAAACTGATTAATATATCCTTTGAATTGAGTCTTAACGGACTGATTTTGTTGATGAAGTGAGTTGAATCTTTGATGTAAGAAGTGGTTTTTCCAATGTGGTCCTGTAGGAGGGTGGTCAAATATTTAGCTAATTCATATGTTGGGGAACCAATGGACCGTGCAAGACGGATCTGTGAACCACAGTTTCTCAAGGAAGAAACTTACCATCTAAATCACGCACTGCTAGCAAACGGCTACTCCAAGAATGAAATCAGAAGGGCCATTGAACCAAACAAAAATCAGAAAACTCAAGAAAAACAGTCTCCCATAGGAAAGGTTTTCTTGCCATTTATTAAAGGAGTCACTGATAGGATGGAGAAACTTTTGAAAAAACATAACCTACAAACAGTGTTTAAACCCACCAAGAAAATACAACAAATGCTACGATCAGCAAAAGACAAAAGAGACCCCCTCACCTCTGCAGGAGTATATCGTATACCTTGCAGCTGTGGAGAAGTTTACATCGGGACCACAAAACGCAGCATACAAACAAGGATAAAAGAACATGAAAGATACTGCAGACTTGGCCAACCTGAGAAATCAGCAGTGGCTGAACACGGACTGACACAAACAGGACACAGGGTCTTATTCCAAGACACTGAAAGACTGGACAATTCTACCAACTATTTTGTCAGATTGCACAGAGAAGCCATTGAAATTCATAAACATCAGCACAACTTTAACAGAAAAGAGGAGAGTTTAAGAATGAATAAGGCTTGGCTTCCTGCCCTGAAAAACCTCCAGACAAAGACAACATTCAACAATAGCCATACAGATTAGTTTTGGATTACACACATTAACAGATCACTTCAGGATACAATGGTTCCATATTAACATACCATACCCTCATTAGCACATTATCTTGATACTTACAGGACAATACTTTTGCAGGACAATACTCAGCTCCAACCCAACCCCTTTCTGACTATATATTACTCTTCCTACACCCTTGACACTGAGAGACACTGTCCTTCAGTGTTACTACTCTGAAGATGCCTGCCACAGTTGCTGGCGAAACGTCAGGAAAGAAAATTCCAAGACCACGGTTACACAGCCCGGATAACCTACAAGAACCAATGAACTCTGACCGTGAAAGCCTTCGACAATATTTTCAATACAAGCACCTTTTGAAATACTGAAGAGAATATAAAATAATTTGCAGTTTCATGAGTAAAATTAGGGTCGCCAGATCTGGGTTGGGAATACTTGGAGATTTGTGTGGGGGGGGACCTTAGGAAAGCAGAGTCTGGGTAGGGAGGGAGCACTGCAGGGTATAATGCCATAGAGTTAGCCCCCCTAAAGCAGACATTTTCTCCAGGGAACTGATCTCTGTCACCTGGAGATCAGTTGTAATTCCAGATCTCCAGGCCCCACCAGGAGGCTGGCAACCTGAAAAGTATACTAGGTGTGTGTATGGGGGGGGGTGTTTGTTTGCTTTGTTTTGTTTTAGGCAGCTGGGGCCATGTTTAATTTTTCTCCCCTTCATTCCCATTTCAGCACACCAGTACCACAATAACTTCCGAAGTGTCCCCTTAATCAACCGTTGATTGATCTATCAACTGAAATAATTATAGTTTGCAGCCCTAATAAATTCCAAAGTTGCAAACTGTGCACTAGCAATGGGTATTAAGTTGACATTTAAAAAAATCAAAGCTGTCTTTTAAAAACAAAATAGTAAGATCAATCATGGAACTCAACCTTGGCTTTTCTAGAAATATGACTCAAGTTTTTCATCATAGGAAAAAATGTGGGTTTTGTTATTTTATAAACTATTTTCCAGCCATGCAGGAAGAAGAGGCTAAATTAAGCAAAGATATCCACTACAAAGTAAAACGGTAGATAAACCATTTGAGAAAGTTATCAATCGAGTCACGATGATGTCAAACTGGGAGCTAACATGGTTTTATAAATGTACAATGGCAACTTATCTCGCCTCAGAAAAACTAAACACAAGATATCATTCCAGAGGCAGTTATTCACTACACTCGTATAAAGACACAAACTTAGCGTTAAGACACTAAAATAAACCCAGTGTGAGACAAAGCTGAGCCAACTATGAACAAAATGGTTAGAAGAACATATGTGTCATGTTATCATGCAGCTAATAAGACAGCATAGTTTCAATGCTTCGAAAACATTAAGCTCCATCAAAACAACATAACTCCAGTACCACCATATCATTCTGATTTAAACACAGCCCGAATTATGCAACTAAATCTTACCTGAAACCTATTCTTGGGTTTCAAGATGGGCATCAGGTCTAAACCTTGAAAGAGCACCTGTACTTTTAAGGCAAATAAAACAAGGAAAGGTGTAGAAAGGAAAATTCCACCATGTGCTGCTAGGGTTGCCAGCTTGGGGTTGGGAAATACCTGGAGGTTTTGGGGGTGACTTCTGGCCACCATCAGTCCTATTCCTGCTCATTTACCTTTCCTCACCCATCTTAAATTCCTGCAAAGCACTACCTTAAAAAAGGTCCCAGTCACAAACACAGTTGCCAACCTCCAAGGTGGCACCTGGAGATCTCCCGCTCTTACAGTTGATCTCCAGATGACCAAGATCAGTTGCCCTGGAGAAAATGGTTGCTTTGGAGGGTGGACTCTATGGCATTGTACCCCACTGAGGTCCCTCTCCTCCTCCACATCCCCAAATCTCCGGGTATTTCCCAACCCAGAACTGGCAACCCTAGTCACAAACATGCAAAGAATTCTTCTTCTTTACCAAACCATCACTACTGTGTTCATTCATATTTATTATAACCAGTGCTTTAACTAGGGTATAGCCCAGTGGTTCCCAAACCTTTCAGGCCACCGACCCCTTAGTTCCACAAACTCAGCCCTAGAGCCCCCTACACTATGCTATACAAAGCATTATTCAAAATAGGGGTTTGCATGACTATCTAAAGAAGATAATAACAATAAAATTTCAAAACAGTACCAATTAATTGCACATCTATTCAAAATCAAATTAAAACTTTTTTAGTTGAAATTTATTCAACAAAACTGATGAACTTGATCCAGTGGTACCAGCTCTTCAAAGTCGGGGGGGGGGGGGAATCCTGATCGTTTCCACCAAATTTGCCAGCATGGTGCCATAGCTTGATCCATTGTAAACAAGTGAACAACACAGTTGAAGGGTCCCACCTCTAGCACCCCCCTGCTGCCCCCTTGCCTCTAAGTGCCCCCCTAGGTAATCCCACCCCTGCAGGGGGTGGTACTGCCCACTTTGGCAACCACTGGGGTAGTCTATTGGTACTAATATTTACATGGCAGGGGAGACTTTGATCACGAAGGAGGTTTTCCCAAGATGAGGCTCATCCATTGCACTTTGGGTGTGCTGACCCCTGCGATTTCCCCAAATGTGAGAAACTCAACTAACCTATACGTACACTGCCTCACCTAGAACACTATTTTGCCCCACCTAAGTCTTTTTTTAAAAAAAGCTTGTAACTTGAGATGTGACTGTTTAAAGAATAGGAACCAATTTTAGAATAGGACAAGACAAAATTCCCCCCTTAGCTGCTATCACTGTATGACACTGTGCTTTAAAGGGCTTAAGGGGTAACTCAGAGCAGAGATAGTCAACTGCTTCTACTCTGGCTCTCTGGTCAGGCCATCACTGCTCCATGCACATTGGCCAGGGAGGGTCTAGCCCCCTGTGAAAATATTACTGCCCCGCCTTGCCAGGAAAGCTACCTGTGCCCTTGGCTAACATCATCCAACTATTCCTCTCTCCAGCAAAGCGGCAGACAGCAGCATGGACTCCATGATAAAATATAACAAGTGTGTGTCATGCCTACAGTCCTTAAAGCTTAGTTTGTTTTGCAGTGTACCTTTCCTGTATAATCACTAAGAACTTATGCCAAGTCTGAAAGCCATGCCAAACATACTGTTATTTTTATTCTTCACCTTCAAAGAAATTGTATAAAATATCAACATATTTGTTATTGGGAAAAGAAGAGGTTTTAAAAAAATGCTGACAGAGGTTACAAAACCGGTATGATACATTATGGAGGATTCCCCAACAAGGTGCCTGTGAACACCATGGCACTCACCAACAACTTGCCTGGAGCCCATCAAGTGCTTTTAGAAAGTGGTAAAGGGTAAAGGTCCCCTGTGCAAGCACTGGGTCATTACTGACCCATAGGGTGATGTCACATCTCGACGTTTACTAGGCAGACTTTGTTTACAGGGTGGTTTGCCAGGGCCTTCCCCAGCCATCTTCCCTTTACCCCCAGCAAGCTGAGTACTCATTTTACCGATCCCGGAAGGATGGAAGGCTGAGTCAACCTGGAGCCGGCTACCTGAAACCAACTTCCGTTGGGATCGAACTCAGGTCGTGAGCAGAGCTTGGACTGCAGTACTGCAGCTTACCACTCTGCGCCACGGGGCTCATCTTAGAAAGTGGGCAGGGCCAAAAATAAAGCCAAAAAAAGCTCCTACCTTATGTGCAGATGATGAGGGGAATCAACGGCTGGCAAGAGCTAGAGAGCTAAGGCGCTGAAATGACTAGCATCATGTGCTTCAAAGCACCCATAAGCAACTGCTGTGTGCAGGAAGCAAACTGCGAAAGGAAAGCAGGGGAGGGAGATGGGGGGGAAGAGACACTCCCTCTTTTGCAGAAGCTGAAATTGGGAGTGGGGCCACTGGAGGATCTCAGCGGTCAGCAAACGATTGATTAAACAATTGGGCTAGTCACACTCTCTCAGTCCAACCTACCTCACAGGGTTTCTGTTGTGGGGAGGGGAGGGGAAGATGATTGTAAGCGGGTTTAATTCTTCCTTAAGTGGTAGAGAAAGTCAGCATATAAAAACCAACTATTCGTCTTCTTTTGATGCCGGGCCTGCTGGAACCAGTTGGCCATACTGTTGTTGGTTGCCTAGCAAGGGCCATCGAGGATATTTGTTTCTTAGAAGCTACAGGCACTGCTTGTATTATTGGGGGAGGGCTTAACCCTACCCCCCAGTGTGCTGTTGTTTTTTAGATTTCAAATTTTTCTACAAACCTGGGGCCTTTCATAGGTTTGTAGGAAGATATCTCTGTTCATGACTCCAGTATCTGGATTTAAGTATCCACAGATGGGGCCATGTTGAGCATAACATATACTGATGTCCAACCCATCCTTCCAAGGTGAATAAAATGAGTACCCAGCTTGCTGGGGGTAAAGTGTAGATGACTGCGGAAGGTAATGGCAAACTACCCCGTAAATACAGTCTGCCTAGTAAACATTGTGATGTAAAGTCACCCCATGGGTCAGTAATGACCCGGTGCTTGCATGGGGAGCTACCTTTACCTTTAAATATGCACTTTTATTACTTTCGCAGTAATCAGTGCGTTGGATCCAGATTAAATTATCCACTCATGCAAGATTAAATTATCCACTCCTGTCAGTAGAACAGAAAGTTTCTGCCTCCCTCTTCCTGCCGCAGCTCTCTAATCTCCCCAAAATGCTGCTCATGGTGGGCAGGGGACCCTCAGGGATAGAATGAGGGGCAAATCGGGAGTCTGCAGCAGAAAGAGGGAACTGCTGAAAATTATCTGACCCCTTAGCATAAAATGTAGTCATGATCCAACCCAGCTACATATATACCAAATTTCATAGGTCAGTATAAAAAATGCAACATCTGCATTTGTCTGTAAGCCGGTTTGTTTGCGAAAGAACTCAATATCATTGTAGAAGTTTTGTCATTGGAATTAAATGAGAACAAGGGTGCCAATCAATATACAATGGTTTTCCTGGCTCGCGAGTCTAACCCTATCTTGCTTCTGTGTTGCCAATGATGAAAAGATATCACAACTATCAAAAGACCAATGCAGTACTTTCAAATATTTATTTCGTATGTTTACCTTAACAGGCAAAAGACATTTCCCCAATTTCATACAGAAATACATAAGACATACTGCATAGACCAATATGGCCTGCTTCAATGGGCATTCAACATGGTAAATATAATGACAATTCTACAAATATAAATAAAGATAGATTAAAAAATGAGCACATCATACACAAATAAATTCAATGCTATGAACATATACTCAATGTTAGCCTTTTTATCTTCTTCTGAAAACCATCTGTTAGCGTTCTCCTAACCAGGAACAGAAAAACAACCTTGCCTGCAGTATTTGTGCTGAAGGATCAGACCCTGTAACGCAATCGCTTATGGCATTATTGGCTATCCAAGTGTATGTTACACTAAACATTCTCATAGGTCTTCTTGCACTATTAAAGTGGAAATGTCTTGAGAAACAGTGAGCTCTGTTCATGTGGACACTGTCACACTTCCAACCTATACACACTTCTCTGAAAGTGACATCTATTGAACAACCATGGGAATTCCTTCCAAGAAAATATGCTGCGTATGGAATGCGGCCACTGGTATCTGTCCCTTTTCAGTATCTGAAGTATAGGCAATTACAATCCATAGCCCTGAATATTCAAAAGGAACTAACTGATTAGCAAAAGGCTTTTCCGAACTGTTAAAAATCCAAGAGGTTGCAGGCTATGCTTGAAGATCCCCCGCTCAAAAAAGTTGAAACAGTACTTTGGCAAGAGTGCAGCATACAGTGTGTGAGGTAGACCCGTTAGGGATGCATCCTGATCCATGTAACACAATGTATTGAACTGTGAAGCACAAAAGTCCTCTTTCAAACCTCGAACTCCCAATTTAAGATCTTAATCACAATATGGATTGCATTATATTTGTGACTTCTCTGTATCTGAAGCTAACCCAGTACAATGAGAACTAAACTTCAGTTTTACCCTCTCTTCAGAACTGGGTGCAAAATGAATCCCTTCTTCGTCCAACAGTTTCTAGGGAGTGGGAGAGGAGACTGCTGAAGGGACATTCTTCAACCCAACCTGTCCGACTGAATTCCAAAAGGACGGCAGCCCGCGTTCCAAGCCTTTTGTTGTCTTCCGACCAAATGGAAGATTCGTTTGGGCCCTCCTTTACCTTTTGAGAGTTAATATTTAGAACAACATTCCTTGATGGTCTTCTCCTGGAGTGGAATGTCAAGAAGTCAAAACAGAGCTTCAGCAATGTTTTGTCAGTAATTTGTGATTACTCAAGGATTAGGGATGGTGATCTTTCCACTAAGACGTCATCTTTAGGCTTTCCCAAACATTTTGCTTTTTATACGTTCGGTTATGCTTCAGCTGTTTTCGTTTGTGCAGTCTGCTCTTCAGTTTGGCAGCATTAAAGGACGCTTTGATCTTGTTACCCATGGCCTCTAACCTGCAGAAACAAGAAAATCATCAAATATGTTAAGAGAGATAATCTGTGTGTATGTTTACATTAAACCCAACACATGTCCTCTGGTTTGCTTATTTCATATGTAATCATTTCATTAATTGGATATTTCAGTGATGCAAACATTCAGTCATTTGTAATCCAAATTAATCTGTATAGTTTTTCTGCTTTCCCACTGCAGAAAAAGTTCTGTGAAACTCAGAAGCTCACATAGTATGTGCTATATTGGATGAATTTAGGTTAATTTTGTTGTTTTTCTTCTGGTATGGAGACAAGTATGATAAAAAAATAACATGCTAAAAATTCTGGTGTCTTAGGCTGCCATTAAACACGCAGTTCCGCAAACAAGTAACAATCCTTTTAACCTACCTAATTTGTTCCTTCTTTTAATTAAGCCAGTTTTCCTTCAGTACCATGACACAGCTATATTTGTACACATTTTTCTTTGTGTAAAAGCATAACTTTGTCACATCATCTAATGCTGCTGTTTCCAGTAGAATAGCAGAGCTCTCTCACCAAGGGGTTTAGCATCTTGCAAAACTCATTAAAAATCTATTTAATGCAATCTGTGTACATTAGTATACATCATGGGTATCCTATTGTAGAACACAGTTTTTAATGTTTTGATGTTCACTGCCTTGGGGACCCTGTATTGGGTAAGAAGGCAGCATAGAAGTGTTTTAAATAAACAAATAAAATGGATTAAATTCCTCATTACAAAGCTCAACAGGACTGATATGCAAGTAAGTTGTCAATTTACTTCAGAGAAAGTTTTTCCCCCTTTAAATTCTAGGGTCACTGCCAGTCATATCTGTGGGGAAATTCAGTCTAAGCGCCTGATATGGTGATCTGTACTTCAGCAGAACTATTCACAAAGTCTGCCCAAAGGAAATTCAGTTGGGTACATCTCCAAGCCACCCAAGATCCTATTCCCTGCTGACACTCGCTGATGGGTCCCAAGCCACGGGATTGGTTTATGTGAGGCAGTTTAAGCTGGAAATGTTATTTGGCTTGGCAATAGTGTGTGTGTGTGAGTGAGTGAGTGAATGAGTGACAGAGAGAGAGAGAGAAGTGCCATCAAGACACAACCACCCTATGGTGACCCCTCGTGGGGTTTTCAAGGCAAGAGATGTTCAGAGGTGGATTGCAATTGCCTTCTTCTGCATTGCAGCCCTGGTATTCCTTGAAGGTCTCCCATCCAAATACCCGGCTTAGCTTCTGAGATCTGACAAGATCAGGCTAGCCCTGGCCATCTAGGTCAGGGCATATAATGTGTGGCACGAGTAACAGTGGAAAAAGGATTATGGTATGTTTAAGATCCCACTTAGCTACTACTGAAAGGTAAGGGATACATTTCCACTGACTTTCAAGAGAGTGGAACCCCCCACATATTCACTGCACAAATACTTCTTGCATTATTCAGCCTGCCCTGTAGGATGCAAAACACCAACCCACCTTCTCATTTTCTTGCTGTTAGCCAGCTGCATGTGCATGCAGGTCAGACCTTTGCAATCTCTGTCTTTATGAAGGGATTTCCAGCCCTTCTGTCTTGTAGATTGGGTCCTGTTAGAAGAAGAAATGAGATGCAACTATGACAACGTTTTTTTCAGTCTGTGCGTTATTTCTTGCACACATAGTTCCCTCTTTCAGTTACATGTTTGTCTCCCCCCTTCCCCTGAGAAGCTCATCTTCCTCTCCCATTCACTTTATCCTCACAACAGCCTAATAGATAGGCTAGACAGTGATGTCCCTGTATGGGGACCAGGGCACCCTCTAATGTGCTTCCTGGTGCTCACTTGCTCCTTCCCTAAAATCTCTCTTCCCCACACCTAAACCTAGTCCTGGTCTTCCTCCACCTTCCTGGAGCAGCTTCAGAAGAGCCCAGGGGGAATCTTCGCGTGTCTGTGGGGAGCACCTATTTGGAAACAGCTTCCTCCATCATATAGATCTCCCCAACATTTTGTGATTGGCTCCAGCACTCACAGAAGCCATTTTGTGACAGGTCCCACTGCCACGGCAGCCGTGTTGTTATGACCCCCGCTAATTGATCTCAAAATCTGAAAAGTACCCATGGGCTCAACAAGGCTGGGACACCCTGGGTTAGACAGTCAAACAGTGACCCAAGATCTCCCAGTGAGCGTCACAGAAGGGGACAATTGTGCCCAGCTGTGCCCAACACTTATGCAGCTCAAGCTTTGGAACAAGTGAATTCTGACCATGGTAGGTCAAAGCTCTCCAGTAACATTTAAGATGTTGATTGAATCTGTACATCATAGTCTAACGTTCCATTCATTATTACAATTAGCACAAATGAAAAGAGAGAAGCAAAGAAAAAAAGAACATAGAACAAAACATACCATTGTTGTTTTCCCTTCTGGCAGAAGTTCCTACACTTCTTGTCTCTTATGTTAGTACACTGGCATCTGTCACGAGTCTCTTCCAGGTTAGCAACAGTTAAGTCTTCCAGTGACCGTCTGGTTCGAGAAGGGCCCCCGAGTCCATAGGGCACAATCCGTCTATTAAAAAAAAAATAATTCCCTGATTTAGAGTTTATTTAAACAATTTTTTTGAAAAAAAGGTCTTTTGCTTATAACCTCAATGTGATAATACATTTGCCGAGATGCTAATTAAGCTGGCTGCATTAGATTATTAACAACTTTTCAAACATGTTTTCACAGGATCATCAAAGTGAAAAAGATGGTAAGCTACCCTTTGGTTAATGCTAAAAATGAAAGCTTGCTCCGAACAACTGACACATGACATTTTTAGGAGTAGCACCTAAGATGTGCTCCTAAAAGGTGACTATGACAAGCCTCTATAAACAAGCATGCGCCTCACACATGCGTGCTAATCAGAGAACTATGACAGGATGCAGCGTCCAGCTCAATGCATACACAGTGTCAATACCAGGTTTATCTCTGTGTGAAACTGTTTTGACAGTCAGAACTCAATGTACATGTTCACCCAATACAAAATGCTAGTAAGTTCGTACTATGCCCATGCACTCAGTAAACAACTCCCCCTTTCAAATATTATTAGAGGAAGAAAACGTATAACAGAACCAGATGGAGACTTGTAATAATATTTCACCATGCTGTCTATGTAATAATTAAATAGAAAGCATGGTGAAATATTATCTATTTAGTTATCTATTTAATTAGATAATGTCATTTGTTTGATTCTTGGGTTTGCTTTGTCAATGCATGGTGTGGCACTTGAACACAATTCCCCTTTAACATTATGTTATATCATCAAGCGGTCCACAAAAGGACTTTAGGGCCAGCTTCTGTAGTTAACAGGATATACCAAACATTTTCTTTGGGCTCTAATTCACAAGCTGCTGTTACCCTAACTATGTAAAAGGCTTTGTTTCAGGACTGACCCCAGAGAATGCCATAAGAGCTTTCCCTACCACCCGAAACAAGTTGTTGAACTACTTTAGTGTTGTTAGACAATGAAGTACCCAAATGCCATGCACATTAACTTTTGAAGTTCCCTTGATTTTCAGAGTAACTTTCTTTCACAAAAGTATGTTTAGGACCAGGGCAGTGTAAGACTACAACCCAGTGTAAGTCTACAACCCATATTTATTCCAAATTCAGAGGGACTTACTTCCAAGCTCAGAATTGCAGCATTACAAGCTGCCAAACAGAACTGCTTGGGAGAAGCTGTACTCTTTTTCTGCTTAATTAGGAGTAAGCACCTCTGGACTCCGTGGGGTTTGCTTTTGAGTAAACCTGCATAGGATAGTGTTGTTAGTGATGCTTCCAGACAGTTGTATTTTTTTATCACGGAGCATCATGGAAAGCTTCCTGCTTAACAGATATGCATGGAGCTAATTCTTTTCTTCTGCCAGAGTTATGCTAAGTTAAACTTAGCCTTTAGACTTTGCACTGTCCTCTTTCAACCCCTGTTCATGCAGGTTTAACTGGCCAGGTAGAACCAGCCTAGTCAGCTAGGGAGACACTAATATTGCCTCCAGGGAGGAAGAAGACATAAGGTGATAAAACAGCCCGAAGGCGGCACTCACTCTGGCGTGTTGATCCAGATGATGTCCAAGTGGCAGAAGTAGACGCACTCCTTATCTTCCAGAGAAGAACAGGAGCAGCGCTTGGACCTGCGCAGAGGCCAGGGGGCGCTGGAGGGCAGCTTGTCGACGGCGCCCGGCTGAGCATCCCAAGCAGCTGGAGGAGGAAAAGAAGGGGGGAAAGCTTTGAGCGGAGCGAGGGGTGCACCAGGGCCCTGGATTGGGGTTGGTGGAGAGGGAAGGCGCACTCCGCAGGCAGCCTCCATGCAAGAAAGCAGCAAACAGCGGCATGTCTATCATTACCGGGGAACCCGAGGAATGCTGACCTCTGTTGGCTGCAATCCTAAAGCCACTTTCCTGGGAGTAAGCCCCATGGAATAGCATGGGACTTATTTCTGAGGAGTCCTGCTCAGGATTGCTCCCGGACAACGCTTGGGCAGCCCTCCTGACTGCAAGAACGGAGAGGCCCCGGGGACCTCCAGCAGCCAGCTCCACTTGGCACCTACGTGGGTCTTGGCCCGTGTCTTCCCTTGGGGTGACAGTGGCGTGGAAGGAGCGCACCCCAATTCTGGGCGCCCCGCTCCTGAACTTGCCTTCCCCCATTTCCCCACTCCCTCGGAAATATTCCTGGGTGGGGTGGGGGTCCCTTGGCGGATGGCCGCCCCGACCCCATAGCGAGATCCCAGCGAGGTCGGAGCGCTCCGAGGCACTTCGGCAGACACCTGGGCTCTTCAGCAGAGCAGTCTAGGGACAGGGCCGGTGCCAGTCCTTTTTGGGCCCTAGGCAAGGCCAACCACTTGTGCCCCCCACTGCTAACCAATCTTTAAAAACAGATGCCTTGTAGAAAAAAAATAAAAGCACAAAACTTTTTAAGGGGTGTTATAATGAATTACATTCCATCGCACTGTTGGGGTACTTATCTTAAAATTAAAAAATTACAAAAAATGATCAGTTAATGGTAGCCGCATCCACATGGCTGGTTTTCTGGGCCGGGGTTTTATGCAAACACCGCCAGGCGCCTCTCATTCGTGCATTATGCAGCCCGTTTTTATTCCCCCCCTTCCTTCACCTTGCTCAAGACAAGACTGACTTTGATGGCTCAAGGGTCTGATTCAGCAGGGGAAGGGCCACAGCTGTGCGGCAGAGCAACTGCTTGGCACGCCGAAGGTCCCAAGTTCAACCCCCGGCCCCTCTCGTTCAAGGCACTAGGCAGGGAGGGGGTGGGAAAGACCCCTGCCTGAGCCCCGATTCAGCCCGAGGCAGCTTCACGCGCTCTTCTCCCCTCCTCCCTTTTATCCTCCCAACAACCCCGCGAGGTAGATGAGGGAAAGAGCCAGGACCGGCTCAAGACCCCCCCCCCACGGAGTTTCGGGGCCGAGCGGGGACCTGAACCCCAGGCTGCCGGGGTCCTAGTCGGGACACCCTGCTGGCTGCACCTGGCTGTCCCAGGGAGGCGTGGGGGCACCCCCCAGAGCAGGCGAGGGTGCCGCCGTCCGGGATGCGTCTCAGCGGGCTGGCGGGCGGCCCCCTGGCCTCTGGGCGTCTCGGTTGCATCTACTCCGCCCCGGAGCCCCGAGCACGGGCGTGGGGAGTCTCACGTTGCTTAGCCTAGCCCATCTCACAGGCCATTGATTCACGGGAGGTTTGGCCTTGGAGTTGCCACTCTTTAGAGGCACTTTCCCCCCATTTATATTCTCCAAACTCAACCATCAGCCGCCATGCAGAGTTTTGAGAAATCAGATGGGGGGAAATGTGCATCTAGAGAGCGGCAAAACCTCCCATGAATCAATGGCCACAGAGTTTACAAATTAATCGATTAAAAAAAAAAATTCTCCCTGCATTTAGAACACGCCGCAGTAGAATCATATAAAGTTACTGGTCTCACCCAAACGTCCAAAACCTTAGCAAGAGAAAGAAACCGGCGGTGGCCAAGATAAAGAGGACATTGCGGTCCCCGCCCCCATTGCCTCGGGGGTGGCGAGCCCGGCTCCCAACGCCTTGGCAGCAGGACAGGTGGGGGGCTGGCGGTGGACCGAAAGGCGGCTTGCACCCCACCTCCCCGGCGCGCTTGCACCCAACCCCGGGGGCCAGGCGCGTGGATCCCGCGGGCGGGAGGGTCGCGGGGCTTACCTGCGTGCCGAGCCCCCTGGCAGAGCACCCAAAGCAGAGGCACGAGGAGCCGCGACGGATCCATGGCGACGCCCCCTCCTCGGGCTCGAAATCCCCCGCAGCCGTCGGGCGGGCGGGCGGGCGGGCGGGACGGCTTGACAGCCAGGGATGCACCCGGCGCTAGGACCCGGCGGCCTCCTGGGCGGCGGCGGCAGTGCGGGGAGGGGGGCCCTGGCGGCGGCGTCCCAGCGCTTCTGGCCGGGCTGCCGCTCCGCCGCTCCTTTTATACCCCCTCGCGCGCGCGCGCACACACACACCCATGCGCGCACCCCCCCCCCCGCCCTTCTGCAGCGGAGTCAACAGCCCCAGCTCGCTTTCATCCGGAGACAATGCGATGGGGCCATCCGTCACCGCGAGGCAACGTGCGGGGCGAGATAAGGCGGGAGAGGAAACCGCCGCGAGCTTCGGGGCGGCCGACGCCGTCTGGGCCGCCGGAGGCAGAGCCGCGCGCGCCAGGGGGGGGGGGGAAGCCCTGGGCGGCTCCCGCGCGCGGCCGGCAGGGGGCGCTCCCCGGACACCTGCCTGGCGTCGGCGCGCGAGGAGGGGTTCCCCGGGGAAGAGGAGGGGCGGGGCCTGCCTGCCTCCCTGCCTGCCTGCCCGCCCTCGGCGTGGAGGGAGCGGAGGCGCTGGCGTCCAAGCGCCAGAGGCCGATTCCAGGTTGTGTTTTTGCATGGGTGTGAAGCGCCGTCTCAAAGTCCTCCCAAACGGCCTCTCTTGGACAGCCCTTGCTCAGGTCTTGCCAACGGAGGGCTGTCTTTGCTTCTTCTTCTTCTTTCCTTTTCTTTTTTTTAATTAATTTTTTTTATTAGTTTGCACACCCAAAAAACATCGCAAATTATTAATCGCGAACAAATAACTAAAAAACGAAACAAAAAAATACCGAAAGAGCACTTACACCACAGTTTTACATCTTCTGTTGTAATATTATAAAATCGACAGCGCCCCAGTACCCACCACCCACCTTACATGAGTGTCCCACCGCCGCTGAACGTCCGGAGAAGTATGCTGACAGTATTTAAAATTACCTTAACCTATCGTTATATAAACTACATCACCATTTATCCATAATTCATTAACTATCCTTGTAAAATTCATTTTTGCCAGTTCATCCCAAAATGCGATGGCCTTTGTGGCTTCCTTTACTGAGTGGATCCATCTCTTGCTGGTTCTTCCTCTTTTCCTGCTGCCCTATGAATGAAAGTCCTCCAAAATGTCCAAACTTTGACAGCCTTGCTCAGATCTTGCAAACTGAAGGCTGTGGCTTCCTTTATTGAGTCCATCCACCTCTTGTTGGGTTTTCCTCTTTTCCCGCTGCCCTCAACTTTTCCTATCATGACGGTCTTTTCCAGTGACTCTTGTCGTCTCATGACGTGACCAAAATACGATAGCCGCAGTTTAGTCATTTTAGCTTCTAGGGTCAGTTCAGGCTTGATTTGATGTTGATTTGATCCCACTGATTTGTTTTTTGGGCAGTCCGCGGTATCCGTAACACTCTCCTCCAACACCACATTTCAAAGGGATCTACTTTCTTCCTATCAGCTTTCTTCAATGCCCAGCTTTCACACCCATACATAGTAATTGGGAATACGATGGCATGAATTAACTTGATCTTGGTGGCCAGTGACACATACAAAAATACATCTATGGTGTAAAAATCTGCCCCAAAATACCGTTGCTGGATGGAAGAAAGCTTCCACACTGTTCAGTCAATGGACACCATCATGTTGCCATTTCCTCTTGAATGTAAGGGCTTGGATTTTAGCTCACTGAAGCCTGCGATCCAATTCAAACTCAACACAGGGACACATACTCAGTAAAGGTGCACAGGAAAGGGCAGATAGGGTTGCTAGCTCTGGGTTGGGAAATACCTGGGGCTTTTGGGGTGGAGCCTGAGGTAGGCGGGGTTTGGGAAGAGGAGGGACCTCAGCAGGGTATAATGCCAGAGAGTCCAGCCTCCAAAGCAGCGGAACTGATCTTTGTTGTTTGGAGTTGTAATACCAGAAAATCTCCAGGCCTCACCTAGAGGTTGGCAACCCTGGGGTAGAAAGCATTTTTCCTCCATGCACTTGATGGTTCTGTCCTCTCTTCCAGTCTGATCCTCTTGCACATTCAGTGGGACTTATTCTCAAGTAAGCATGCATAGGATTGCATTAATGTCTTCAGCTCAGTACCATAAATGCTGCTGCAGTGAGAATGTATACAGGTATATACAGGTGATGGCTGAAGATTTTTATCTCATTCCTTCTTACAATAAAATAAAATAAAATCCAAAAGCACGTAAAAGAGTTGGGTTCAAAGAACTCACAGAACTGATGTATGGAATTAATTGTCAGAAACTGTGGCTTTTTAGTTTAAATGGTTCTTTAAAAACAATTAGAAAAATCCATGGAATTAGATCTGACATGGTTATTAGCTATCATATCTAAAAGTGGAACCTCCATAATCCAAGGCGGTTTAGCTGTAAATAAATATATAAAACCACATGCTACTGTGACAAATTATTTAATTTGCACTCAACGTAGGTGTTAAATCCGCATGGGGAGGACACATGAGGTCGAGACGGAGTTTCAACAACAACGCTTTATTGTAGTGAAGAACTGAACTGGGCATACAGTGGAAATGGCCCCGCTTATATGCTACCCTGGGCACCCGCGGCCACGCCCCCCCTGATCCGTGATAGGGGGTAACAACCCCGGGGTGCCAATGTCACGTGCCTGCTTAGGACCAATGGCTCTTGCCGGCAGGGGGCCAATCTCGCGTGCAGGGTTTAGGATCCTTCGTCCAAGACGCAAGCTCCTCCATCCCCCTGCCTGTCTGCCAACTATGTACATACACAACAGTAGGGGTCTGCATTGCTCATCCCTGTGAGAGTTCACCTCCTTCGCTTAAACAGGTGGGGGTTGATATTTTATTTTGGTTTTAACTGGAAATTATTTAAACTATTATTGTTAGCTGCCTTGAACCATGAGGAATGGAGGGTATACATGTTTTAACAAATACCTACAAATTCCCTATTGGATCTGTGTTAGATAAACTCTCTGAGACTTATCTCTTTCAGCACAATGAAATATTAGGGGTCTTGACATCTGATATTTTGCCAGCCCAACAGAGAGCTTCTTCAATGATTTTATTTAAAATAAAGCACAACTCTTTGTATAAGACAAAAATTGGGTGAGCAGGTACAGATACTAATTAATCCTACTATTACAGAGAAAACTCATGTAATAAAAAAGGGTCTTCTAACATTTTTTAAACTGAGCTAAATAAATGAATTTAAGGCAAATCAGGTTTTAGCTGCCTGGCACAATGCAAGGTAAAGTTTTGAATAAGGATACATATGAGTCACATGAATACCTATGATACGCAACAGTAGAGCCAAGAGAACAGCTCACTCCTGCTTGTATCCTTGTTGGGAGCTTCTCCAATATGTCTAATGTTGATGGGGGAAAAGTGCCGGAGCAGATAGAACTTTCTTTCAGCACACGAAGACAATTTTTAGGTTCTTATTTTATTATTGAAGGGAGGGAAGGTGGCACGGTATAGTCCAATCTTGTCAGATCTTGGGAGCGAAGCAGGGTCCTTAGTTGGAAGGGAGACCACCAAGGAAGGCTCTGCAGAGGAAGGTAGTGGCAAACCACCTCCTACACATGAAGCCTGCTGGGTGACCTTGGGCTAGTCACAATTCTCTCTGAATTCTCTCAGCCACACCTACCTCGCAAGGTGTCTGTTGTGGGGAGGGGAAGGGAAGACAGTTGTAAGCTGCCTTGAGACTCATTAAAGGTAGAGAAAAGTGGGGTATAGAACCAATTCTTCTTCTCTTCTTCTCTCTTGCCTTGAAAGGCCCTTGCCGGGGTCACCATAAGTCAGCTGCAACTTGACAGCACGTTACACACACATTTTATTACTGAAATATACCTTAAATTAGAAAAAAATTAAATGATATGGTCATGCAGCTTTAATATGGCTAAATGCTACTATTAAGATTTTTTAATGCATCTACAGTACAAATCTTTTTTTATGCATCTACAGTACGAATGTTGCATTATCACTGTTTGCTGATATTTGTGAAACGCTTCTGCGCTTATCTTGTATACCTTTGACTGCTCCAGAGATCTGTCGCAGGCTGTGCCTCTTGCGTTCGAGGGCCCCTGTGTCTTACAGTGCAGTCCTAAGGGGAGTGGCTCCATTTCAATGGGTTTAGACTGGAGTCACTCCCCTTAGGATTATTCTGTTAACTGAGGATCCATGTTATATGCTTAAGTGGGCTTTAGTCCACAAAAGTGTTTCCAGAGCCTGCTTAGTGGTTCAATGCTATGGCGGTCCTTGGTGACCTCTCTTGACCGAAAAACGGTACACTCCTTCTATCTGGGATGGTCGTCCTCTTCCACTGAGCGTGCAGCTTCGGGAGGGACGCACATGGAGCGGTGAGGGAGGTAGGGGACACCCGCCTAGCCAGCCAGATCAGCCGAATCAACCCTGGTGATCAATGGGGTGACAGATGTCGCAGCCAGATCACCCTCTCTCTCATACCTTGGTGACACTCTCTCTCTTACCTAACAGGGTTGTTGTGAGGGTAATATGGGGAAAGGGGGAAGCCATATATTCCCACCGTGAGAATCTAGGAGGGAGGGTGCAATAAAATGTACTTATTAAAAAGAAAATCATACATGCTACAGAATGGATGAGAAAAGTGTTGGGCATCTGCCACCATTGGGGGGGAGGAGCTTTTGCACATCGGTTCTCTTCCTGCGGAAACTATATGGGATGACCCTGCGCTGACACCCACAACAGGGTAGAGGTGAACAGCGGCCTCTGACACAGGAGCAGCCTGGTGCAGCTTTCCCAGTTCAGGTGTGCCTCAGCCCAGTGCATCTGCAGGCATGACCTTTGGGGCAGTCCAACCCCAGATGTGTGATTTCCAAGGGAGAGTTAGGTGCATGCCCTAATTGCTGACACGAGTGAGACTTGAAAGTGTTCTGTGCTGTGTCCTTTCTGTTCTAGAGCTCATGTACAAAAGCATCTTTATTATTTTTTTAAAGGACAGGACCAGCGGAGGAGTGGAAGGGTGTCCCCCTAGCTTAATCAGCTGTCTGCATCGCACATAAGTATGCTTAACCTTGCCAAGTCTGTCACTTAATTACAGTTCCTGCGCCAGTGTTTTCAAAAGAGAGACTATTTCCAAGGTTTTTCCCACAAATGCATTTATAGTCCAAATCAGTGGAAGATGCTTCTTCCTGCTTGTTAAGAGAGCTTTGCTGAAGCACTTTGTAGTGTTAAAGGGAAGGCCACTCAATCTCAAACTTGTTTCCCCTTTTTTTGTGTACAGTATGGCTCTTCGGTAGTGCATCTGCTTTGGATGTGGAAGGTCCCAGGTTTAACCCCCAGCATCTCTTGTTAAAGCAGCCAGGTAGGACTTGAAGTGAAAGGCCTGCTGCCAGTCAGAGCAGACAATGCCGAATACTGGTCTGACTCATGCATTCAAAAGATTGTGGAGAACATTCCTTCATTGTTTACTCTTTTAAATTACAAAGTTAGATGGAGGGGGGGGTGTCAGTGATGTGTGGGGCAGGCCCTTGTGAGTAGTGAAGATGGGCATTTCCTGCAGTTCTAAGACCCCCCAAAGTGCCCACTGCCGCCATTGTCACTGCCCGTTTAGCACACAAAAAGGCCAGAGGCCAGAAGAGAGAATTAACTACTTGTACGCCCCACCTATTTTGGCTATTGTTGACTGTAGTCTTTGTCCTGAAAACCTCCAGACTAACAAAGACTACAGTCCACAATAGCCATGCAGATTAGCTTTGGATTTCACACGTTAACAGATCACTTCAGGATACAATGGTTCCATATTAACATACCACACCCTCATTAGCACATTATCTTGATACTTACCGGACAATGATTAGCACATTACCTTTGATACTTTTTTCAGGACAATGATTCAGCTCAACCCAACCCCTTTCTGACTATATATTACTCTTCCTACACACTTGACACTGAGAGACACTGTCCTTCAGTGTTACTCCTCTGAAGATGCCGGCCACAGCTGCTGGCGAAACGTCAGGAAAGAAAATACCAAGACCACAGTTACACAGCCCGGATAACCCACAAGAGCCAAAGATCTAACTATTGTCCAATAAGTATTTTAGGATGAGATTAAGCTGGGTTCTGTAGCGGCGTTAGTACAGTTGATCATTGTAGTAGTGCATTGTGGATAAATATACCAGCTCAAAGAATGACATGTTAGCTGCAGCCTTTATGGATCTTACAGCTGCCTTTGAGTCATTGGGGGTTACCGCACTTGTATCCCCAGCGATGTATTAAGAGTTTGAAAATGTTATAAAAAATACTGTTCGCACTTTCTATGTATTCCCAGCCTTGTATTAAGAGTTTGAAAACGTTATAAAAAATACTGTTCGCACTTTGTTTGGCCCCTTTAGCTGTGAAGACGTCTTCCAACCATTTATAAGCCGTGGTATCCAAAAACCCTTTTAAAGCGATGTTTTTTTTATAACATTTTCTACTCTTAATACATCGCTGGGAATACAAAGTGCGGTAACCCCCATTGCCTAGGTGGCGATTATGGGACACGACACTTCCGGCAGCTCACCCCCATTTAATGTTATACTAGCCAGCAAGCAATTTTATCAAGAGTATCGTTGTTACTAATGTTGAAATAGGCAAAGTCTGGTTTCCAAAAGGAAGAAGAAAAACAACCTTTTGGGGGCAGCAAGAGGGCATTTTGATAGTGAGGTCAGCCCCTTCTCTCCCATTACATATAATTCCTTTTCTGTTTCCAGATTGCTTCTCTTATCCTCCTTCTCAGAAGTTCCACACTTGGTCTCTCTCCTCTTCACTGACAAGTATGTTAGTTCATGAATTAACCTTTATCAACACTTTAATCAGGTTGTGCACCTTTGCTGTGTTAACTGCTCTGCCAACAACTAATAATTGTCCTACTATGTAAGGTTGTTAACTTGTTTTCTGGCCGGGCTCCTTTCCCATTAGTAACTGCGTAACAAGCTGAAGAGCGAGAGATGAAGCACCTGGGGGTGCATTAGCAGGAAGTGAAAAGGTTCTTCTGAATTCTTGCTTCCTGGATGGTTGTTAAATGCACATGAGTCTTGCTGTAAAGATGTTGGCAACCCTAATTCTTAAGCATGTGTATTTAAAACAGTGAAAAAAGGAACCCCTTGACTCTCAAAATTTATTTACTTTCTGAGATCTCACCCATGTCTGGGTAGTGATAAAGTGCCATGTTATGAAGGTATCTGCTGAGCCTTTTTAAATCTGCAAGATAGAATTTGGTGTATTCTTGCCAGCGAGGAAGTTTCTTCCCACACAAACATTCCTGGATAATATCTCACAATGCGCATTGCATTCCTCCAGGACCACAGACAAAAGATTAATGGAACCACTGAGCTTTTCAGTTTGGTCCTGCTCCCAGCATCATGTGACTGACGGGAAATTTGGCATGGAATCATTCCCACCTGTTTAGATCTACAAAGCAAAGACAACTGACATGGTGTATATAGATGGTTGCTATTGTGTATGCGCGGGTGAGATACGAGACCGGAGACGGCGTTCCAACAGCAACTGCTTTGTTAGGTGAACAGGGACACAACTAGAGAACTGTGCAATGAACCCCTGCTTATATGCCCGCTTGGCTGCTTGGGGCCACGCCCCCCCAAGTCCGTGATTGGGCGGCTGCAACCCTTTTAGCCAATAGGGACACCCAAGCGCAGAAGCCTGGAGAGGCTCCAAGCTCAACATGTTTCCAGCTTCCCACTGCAGACATAACAGTTGCGATTATTTTCCTTGCAGCCTTCCTATGCCCTGAACAGTATGATTATCCTGTAGAAGTTCAACAGACACTGGCATGAACCCACCAAACCAGCAGCTGCGCAGTTCCTCAAATTAGCGGCATTTTTGCACTAGGCATCATCATGTAGGGGAGCTGCTGTACCAATACATTGCTGCCTGTTCAAGTCCTGTTTTCTTCAGGGAAAACACAAGGTGACAACCCCTGGTGCCTTTTGTCAGCCTTCTTGGTTACCTGGTTTTTCTGGGTTGAAGTTTTGTGTTCCCCTTTCTTTTTTGGTTTTTCAGTCTTCATCGTACCCACCCCAGTCCCTTAAGAATCTGCTGCACCAAGTCAAGATGCCGCACTCAGTGGTAGGGCTGTACTAGAGTTGCCAACTCGGGGCTGGCAAATTGCTGGAAATTTGGGAGTGGAGCCTGGAGAGGTTGGGGTTTGGGGGGGGAGGGACCTCAGCGGGGTACAATGCCTTAGAGTCCACCCTCCAAAGCAGCCATTTTCTCCAGGGGAACTGAGCTCTACAGTCCGGAGATCAGTTTTAATTCCAGATGTCCAGGACCCATCTGGAGGTTGGTAATGCTAGGGTGTGCTTATTGAATTCCCTTGATTTTACTCTTGGCACATTCAGTTAAAATGAATGACAAAGCAGGAGCTGGGAAAGACCTTTCTCCGCCAGAGAACCTGGGGGCCACCAGTCAAAGCAGAAGTTAACTATTTTTTGCTTTATGTCTTCTTAAAAAAGAGTTCACAAAATGAATGTGCAAGTTGATTTTGAAGAATGGAAATGACTGATAACCTATCATATTTGTATCCCACTCTTCCTCCAAGGGTATGAGGGAGGTGCACTTGGGATTTCTTAATTGTTTTATTTTAATTTACCATGCTTCTGTGTGCTAGTGTTTAATCAAATTATTGAAGTAGTTGACAATTTAAAAATGAAATGCTGATATGCTGAAACTCTAAACTAACACCCTGTAAAACACCGTACACCACCTCACACATCTTATCACCAACAGCAGTCTAAAAGAGCCAAAGTTTTAAAAGGTCTACAATTCCGATACCGAACTTGCAGCAGAATAGGAAAGTCTTCATGTGCTTGCAAAAGAGGTTAAGAAGGAGGTAAGAAACCCCTCTTGGAGAAGCAAGTTCCAACTATTGGCGTGACTACTAAAAAAACTATTCTTCTATTGCAGTGGTTCCCAAAGTGGGCAGTACCACCCCCTAGGAAGCGCTAAGTGGCAAAGGGGCAGCAGGGGGGCACTGGAGGTGGGTCCCTTCAACCAAGTTGTTCACTTATTTATGATTGATAGGGTTGCCAGGTCCCTCTTTACCACCAGTGGGAGATTTGTGGGTGCAGCCTGAGGAGGGTGGGGTTTGAGGAGGGGAGGGACTTCAATGCCATAGAGTCCAGTTGCCAATGCGACCATTTTCTCCAGGTGAACTGATCTCTATCGGCTGGAGATCAGTTGTAATAGCAGGAGATCTCCAGCTAGTACCTGGAGGTTGGCAACCCTAATGATTAACCAAGCTATGGCACTGTGCTGACAAATGGCACTCCAAGTTTCTGCCTCTGCATAGTGCTGAAATCTGGTGGAATCTATCAGAGTTTTTAGTAAATATGCCACCAGATCTCTTGTCAGATCAGTATACCACGTTTTGAGAAACTGTGGTCACTGTTTTTGTTTCTTTGTAATTTTTCAAGTTTTTGTTGGTAAGTCCTTAACATAACAGTGTGGTATTTATTTTCCTGTGTTCTTGGTTACTGAACCTGTTGATTGTGAAGTGCACTTTTTAACTATATAAGTGTTATTTTGTCACAGACCAACCAAAATTAATATTTTGAGGTTATACAAGGATTTAAAATTTCTCAACAACAGTTTTAAAAAGGGGAAAAACCTTTTAAAGGAAACATTTAGGGGAGCAAGGAAAAGTTTGGGTAATAGAGGGGTAATTTACAGCCCATTCCTGAACCTTTCGGCAGCTGGGAATGGCATGGCCGAGGCACCACCGCCGTGCCTCCAGAGACATTCCTCAGCCTCTGAAAGGCTGCAAAAAGCCTTTTGAAATTAAAAAAAGAAAAAATGGGGCATTTCCCCCATTGCGAACAGCGAGGCTGAACCAGAAAAAACCTGGCACAGCGACGCTGTTCCTGGAGGGGGCATTCTCAGCCTGGAGGGACTGTGGAAGCTAACATCAGCTCTGCCCCCAGGAATGCTCCCCACGCCGGCACCACATTTCTCTTCCGGGATTTATGTCCTGGAGAGACTGCTCCGCTGAGGAAGCAATGTGCAGCTCTGCGGCACTCAGATGCCGACGGAACTGCCCCTGCATCAGCATAAGTGCCTCTTATCTCAGAATAAGAGGCACTTACGCTGGCGGTGGGGTCACGCCACCTCCAATTGCTCCCTAACCTCAGGAATGAACCCTAAGGGTATAAATAATAAAAATTATTGTAATAAGAGGGAAAATATGGTAAATAAATATAAATATTGGGGAAAATGTGGATATATTTTCAGCAAAAAAATTAGACAAACCTTTATAAAGAAAATATGTCAGATTGACTTTATTCAGAATTGCAGTAATAAAATGAAAGAAAATCATCTTCTTTATTGTTTTAAGTTCAAGCAATTTTGTTTGGTGATCTTTTACAACTTTTTACTTTTCCCAAAGTAATAGTATTAGTCTTTGGTAAAATACTTTCAGTTTTAAATGTCCATAATGCATGGGTGCACTTTTTCCCTTTAGCAAAATTTTCATAACTGCATATTACATCATGGGCAGCCCATTCCTAAGGATGGGGAGACACGCAGCGGCCGGGAGCGGCACAACCGCACCCCCTCCACGGAGGCTTCCCGGCCGGAATAAAGGTGAAAAAATCCGTTAAAAAATTGAAAAATAGCCCCATTGCCTTTAGCAATGGTGTAGCAGTGCCCCAGAGTGAAGGGGCATTCCTGGGGCAAAAGGGGTTAGACAGCCGCCTAAAGGCAGCTCTGTCCCCAGGAATGCCAGCAGAGAGGCTGAGCCACCGTCCCACCGTCACAATTTGGAAATCTATAATCTTTTTGTTGCAAATGTTCTAGGGCTGGCCCAGGGTATGAACCCTTCAGGTTTTACTTGTCATGCTACAACTATGGCGAGGGGGGGGACTGAAACTGTTTCAAGTGACTCTGCTTTAGTTAATGTGTCAGGCCACAAGGTGGAGCTTTGCTCTAAAATTTCATGCCGGAGAAGCAGGAAGGGAATAAATGTAAGTTAGAATTTGGGAGCACTATTGGACAGAAGGGAAATTTGTTTGCCGTGCCTTTTATGCATGGAATGTGTGATATCTTGCACCTTGCTTTTTCTATGTGACAGTGGACAATAGAGGGTTGGATAGTTCATGGTTCTGCATAGGGAACACCTGGGGCAGCAATAAAATGGGTTGCCACCAGGAGCATAAACTATGAGGGGGCAGTGGGGCTCAAGTCCCCCCCCTCCTGGATTTCCTGGCAGAGGCAGTGCCCCCTCCAGGCTGTTACGCCCTTCGGGATTTCCTAGCAGGGCACCCCCCTACACACTGCCAGGTGACATCATGAAGTTACTCAAGCTGTCAGGTTCTCAAGTTCGATCAATTCTGTTTATCTTTGTAGCAACTTAACAAGTTCCTAGGAAGCACAGGGATGACTCGAAGCAAAAAAAAAAAAAAGCCAACAAAAAACTCGAAATCCACCCTACACAGCTTCCCCAGACTCCAGAGAAGCCGTGCAGGGTTGGCTTCAATTAGATCCTTGCTGCCAAAGCTGGCAGCATGGATCTAACTGAAGCCCCTCCCACCTGCCTTCCAGGGAGCCCCGGGAAGGTAGCCGTGGGGGGCTTCATGAAGATCCATGCTGCCAAGCCTTGGCAGCATTCTTAACGAAGCCCACCCCTCCCCAGGAGTCCCAGAAGTCCCAGGCTCCAGGGAAGCTACACGGGGTGGGCTTCACTTAGATCTGTGCTGCGGGCTTTCTCCAGTCCCTGAGAAGGCCTGTAGCACAGATCAGGGAATCACCAAATCCTGAAAATAAATATTCGGGCTACTTCAGGAAGGGGCTATCTGACTTTACTGGAATTTCCCTTTTCTGTATTCAGAATAACGGCTTATTTGGGGTTTATTTTCAGCTTGGTAAAGCCGATATGCAGAGCCCTATTTATATCCTAAAATCTTGCTGGTCTCTAAGGTGCTATTGGACTTGACTCTTGTTGTTCTACAGCAGGACAACATGGCGGCCTTCTGAAACTATCTGATGTAAGTAATGGGTCAAGAGAATTATGGTTTGCCTTCACAGATGGAATACCAATAAATGTATTATTACTGTGTCCTGGTGGACCTGCCTTAGAGAAAGAAATGGTCCCAGCGCCATTTTATCTTTAGCTAAGGGTGCGGGGGAATGTCACCAAGGACTCCCTTCCCACCTAGATGTGTGCTGTATGCCCTTATTCCATCCTGGATAAATTTGCTTTGGCAGCCATGTAAAGAACTAGCAATGCCTTGCTTGGGAGAAGATGAGGTTAAAGCTTTCCTTAGGCTATGAGTGGCCAAATCCTTGGGCGGGAGACTGATTCACCGATGGGACTTCTGCATGCCTACCCATTGCCACGGGGGCTTGCAAAGCCAGGCACCCACCTTGGTCTATCAAGGTAATTTAACCAGCAAAGGCAAGTCTTCCTGAGTCCAAAATCTAATTACTATCAAGCAGCCAGGTGAGCTGATTACCTTTTGCTGACCTTCCCTGAATGTCCCCTAGCCTGCTTCAGGCATGGGGAGGGGGGCTTCTACCCTTCCAGCCCTTTTGTCCCCTGTGCCTGGATGCGATCTGCTTTTGTCAACTTTCTGGGAGTCCCTCCCCCTCTCGACCCAGTCAGAGGCCAGGAAATCCATAGATTCTTTTCCTAAACTCGCCTTGAATTCCTGGATCTTATTTCTTTGAAGTTCTTTTGCACTGGCTCCTATAATTAATGCTGCTCTGCCAGCCAAAACTGTGCTGTCTCATCCTCTCCACTTGCACAGAGGCTACCAACTCTACTTTTCTTTCTCTGGGACTTTGGGACATTTATTTGCCACCTCTCCATTGTCTTACCTTATTTTTTCCTTGAGATTTTTGGAAGTTCTAAAGGCCCTACTCTCAAGCTGTAGATCACTGAAACAGACAATGTACTAGAAGTTAAGGTGATTTTGGTATCCTGGGACTTGAAGCTTTAGAGAATAAGAAATGAAGATGGAAATATTTCTGTCTTTAGCCATGTGTGTTAGGGGGGCAGAGGCCTGTGGCTCAAATGCTGAAACCTAAGGTGATTTTGGTCCTGGGACTTGCAGTTTTAGAGGAAAAGAAAAAAAGTTAAACCTGATGTCTGAATCCCTTCTTTTCCAGTGAACAAGATTCTTAACTACAGTTTAATCTCAGTTGAAAGTACGGGTTACTGAGAAAGAAACTAACCTCAGTTAGGCAGCTGCACTCACAAATCATGACTGAGTTGGAGACTAAGGCTGTTGGGAAAAAAATTCGGCTCGGTTTGGATTCGGCCGAATCCAGCCCGATTTGGGTCGGATTCGGCCAAATTCCGAACCCCCTTGTTCAGGAATGCCGAATTCGGCAGGAAATTCAGTATTCCCAAACAAATTTAAAGGGCCATTTAAAGCCCTTTAAAACGCATTCAGGGCTTTCCGTGGCTCTGGAGGGGCATTTTTTGAGGTGGGGGTCCCACATTTTCAGGGTAGCTTGGGGGGGACCCTCCTTGCAAGACCCCTGAGTTTGGTGAGGATTGGGTCAGGGGGTCCGGAGTTATGGGGTCTGGCAGAGGGAGGGACCCCTTCAGACCCCATAACTCCGGACCCCCTGACCCAATCCTCACCAAACCCGGCGGTTCTTGCAAGGAGGGTCCCCCCAAGCTACCCTGAAAGTTTGGGACTTCTGCCTCAAAAAATGCCCTCCCCCCGAGCCATGGGAAAAAAACTGCCTATAGCTTTCTATGCTGGGATACTTCTCATTAAGCTACTTCCTTATTCGCGGTTAACAGACGCCTACAGTGTTAACCGTGAATAGGAAATAGCTTAATGAGAATTCTCCCAGCATAGAAAGCCATAGGGAGGTTTTTTCCCACAGCTCTGGAGGGGGGCATTTTTTGAGGTAGAGGGTGGCTTGAGGGGACCCTCCTTGCAAGAACCCTCGAGTTTGGTGAGGATTGGGTTGGGGGGGCTGCAAGGGGGCAAGCCCCCTTCTTCATAAAAACCAATGTAAAACCTTTTGCATTGGTTTTAATGGAGAAGGGGGCTTGCCCCCTTCCAGACCCCATAACTCCGGATCCCCTGACCCAATCCTCACCAAACTCAGGGGTTCTTGCAAGGAGGATCCCCCCAAGCTACCCTGAAGGTTTTGGGGGCCCACCTCCAAAAATGTCCCCCAGAGGCATGGGGGGGGGAACACCATAGCCTAAGTTAGGCCATTTTCTTCTACCCTACCTAATAACTAGTGCACCATTACACAAAGTTAACCACCAACATCACAAACAAGGCAGCTACCTAGAAGCAGATCAACAACATGCACAACCACACTGTGACTGACAACTGTAGACCGTTTACAAAAACCCTTAACACAACCAACTACAAAAAACTACCAAAAAAAACCCCTTAACCTAACCCAAATCCCACACAGAGGCAATCCAATTGCAAGGCCACCCCCTGCAGAACAGGAACCCCCCCCCCCAAACCAGAACAGGGAGAAACAAAGAACACAAACATAGGCCTGGCAGAGAGACAAACCTCACTCCAGGTACAGTTGGCAACCGACTAAAGCAGCGGAAATCTCAGTCCGAGTCTCCAAACTCCCACACAAAGGCAATCAAATTGCAAGACCACCCCCTGCAGAACAGGAAAATTCCCTCCCTTGGCCTCCCCCCACCACAGAATCTGCTCCTCCCCACATACACACACAGGAAAAAACGTTTTAGAAAAAGCCCCAAAATGGGTCAAACTGTGTAGATGTCTTCTCTTCCAGCAGGCAGGAGCAGGCAGTCAGGTCAGGGTGGGAGATAGTGATCCAGCAGTCCAATCCCAGCCAGGAGCAGCGGGCAGCAGATCACCTCAGCTCTCAGGAGCCCAAGGTTCAGTGCAGCAACAAACACCAGCAATGGAAGGAGCAGAGTCAGACTCACAGCCAGGGGTATTTAATCTCTCCTCTCTTCTCCTCACCAATTCAGAGAAGAGGTTCAAATGTGAGAATCTCTTCTCTGATTGGCAGAAGAAGACCCAGTTGGGCCACCTATTGGCCACTGCTTGCTTGGCCAATAAAAAAACAGAAAGCTAGATGGAGGAAATGGAGAATGCGTAAAAGCCCTTTCACACAGGCTGAATAATGCACTTTCAGTACACTTTAGTTATAGTTTACAAGAGGATTTTGATGTTTCACACAGTAAAATCCAGTAGCGAAGTGCACTGAAAGTGGATTAAAAGTGCATTATTCAATGTGTGTGAAAGTGCCTGCTATAGAAAATCCAGTTGAGAATGACTGCTATTTAAATAACAGCTTAATAACCAACATGTAGATTCAGCTCTAGTCTGGTTTGTTAATGACCTTACGACATCCATGAGTCTCAGTGGGGTATAGTGCCATAAAGTCCACCCTCCAAAGCATCCATTTTCTCTAGAGGAACTGATCTCTGTAGTCTGGATATGAGCTGTAATTCCAGGGGCTCCCTTGGTCCCACCTGGAGGTAGGCTTATGGGGCTTGCTAAGTCAACTGCTGTCCTCTATGCTGTTTATGGTGGCCCACTGGGACCTAATGAGCACCCAGGTTTTCTGTTTGGTTGGGAAGTCAGAAAGAGACTTCTGCCAGGCCACAATACACTGCTTGGGGGGGGGGGTGCTGTGTATGGCTGGGGGGTTACAAATGGTTCAGACCTGCAGGAACATAGAGGGGATGCTGTGTATTGAAGGGACACCCGGACAGAATGACCTTAAATATCTGTTCATGAAGCAGGGAATATTCTGTACTAGAGGGAAACGTCTTCCACCTACCTTTCCAAACTGGCCAAGGAAGGAGCCCGTGGATTTGGCTGTTTGACTGATGTGGTAGCAAGGGCTTTGTATGGATTTGGGTTTGCTTTTTTGCCCAAGGCCCTTTGACCTTTTAATCCCCTTGAAATAATCCTCTCCTTCCCCATTTCTGTTTGTTTGTTTTTCTACCCCAATGGATTTTAAGAAGTTGGCTGGCAAGTTTTTAAATACCCCTAGGTGATTGAAGCCCTTCTTCGGTCTCCCTTGTTAATTCCAAGAAACAACTGGTATGAAATTGCAGGGAGGCTGATGAAATTAACCAAAGAAGTGAACTACAAGCATTCACAAAGCAGGCCTGCAGCTTAAATCAGGCATGTGATTGGTAAAAGGTTCGCAGGGTCGCCTCTTTGAAGACTGTTTGAACCATTAACCACAAAGAGGACCTGGCTTACCAGTGCAGGTATTCTAGGTAGTCAGTTGGTGGAAAGTGCTGTCAAATTGCAGCCAACTTATGGTGACCCTGTAGGGTTTCCGAGGCAAGAAATTAATAGATATGGTTTCCTATTGCCTGCCTCTGTGTAGCATCCCTGGACTTCCATGGGGGTCTCCCATCCAAATACTAATCAGGCCCCACCTTGCGTAGCAGCCGAGATCTGATGAGGTTGGGCTAGCCTGAGCCATCCAGGCTAGGGTAAGTGGTCAGTTAGGGTGGCAGTTTTCAAGTAGCAGTTGCCATATTAGAAGCTGGGGTGGCCAAGATGGTAGCTAGCCCTCACAGGCTCCATAGGTGTGCTTATAACACCAGCTTAGTCTGCAGTGATAGTATTTATTGTAATGCCATGAAAATCTGCACCTGCCCATTTCTGACATTAAAAGGCACAAGAGCAGGCTAGGCCATTTTGGGGAGATCAGTTAGCAACCCTACCAGAAACAATCTGAGTGAATGTGTTACTTCCAGAACAGTCTGCTCTATACCTGGACTGAGTGAGAATGGCTCACTGGGACCTTCTCTCTGAGATATCCATGGAATGTTTAAACACACACAAGCTTGGGTCTCAAAGCCAGGCAGCACCCAAGGAAGACATGGCAATTGGTCAGGGCCTTAGAAAATAATTTAAAAAATATTTTGTCTTTTTTAAAAATCTATCCCTGATACTAGACAATACAAGGACTGTTCCTTTTAGGGGCAGATTTCAGGGTGATAAATCCCCCAAATATGCAGAATGATGATCACACTGATAGCTATGATTACTCCCTTCGTGTTATCTAGAATGGATCTTGATTGACCTTTGGTAGAATTCCTTGTTTTGTCTTATGAGTTCCCAAATATAGGATGATTCCTAAGACTGATTCCTTGCCAGGTTTTTCATGGAAACCTAAAATATGAACACATTACACCTCCAATTCCCTTCTCTACTAACTCATGAACTCCAGAGTCACACTTCATCAAAAATGCAACAGCATGATCAAAAATGCAACAGTGAGGTATCAGAGAATAGGCACAGGAGTAACACAAGGTACCCAAAGTACCCAGCCTAGTGGAAGTCTCTTTCTAATGAAACCAGGGCATTGCAGATCTGATGCAATTCCGCAGGGCAAGACTGAGATGTTCCCCAGGACTATAGTTGAGGACAGCAACAGTTTCCATCTTAGCTGGCCTCCCGCCCTATCCATTCCCTCCTCCCCTTCCCTTTCTCTCCTTTCTTATTGTTTCTTAGTTATATTATCAATTTTGCTTACCCTAATCTTGATCCCCTCTTCGCTGGGATTGTTTCTGTTCTTACTCAGCTGGCACCTGCCACTGGAATGTCTAAGGGCGCCATTAGAAACTTTTAAGATGTTGGGATTTTTAACCAGAATGTATGTTTTAATGTGCTGTAATCTGTTGTAAGCTGCCCCTCCCTGGCAAAGCCGGGGAGGGGCGTAATATAAATCTAATGAATGAATGATTGAATGATTGAATGAATGAATGAATGAATGAAGGTAGCAAAGATCCCCTAATAACTGGCTTATTGGAACAATTCTTTGCTTTCAATAGAGGAGTTAGCCCAAGTCAACATAACGTAGAACATTTTTACCATTGCCTTTAGATACTTACAGTGCATTCCTGAGAGTTCGGCATTCGGGGATGGAGGGGAGGAGGCGCTGCTGCGCCCCATAGAGAAAAGCTTTTCGCCACATAGAGAAAAGCGAGACTGCTCCTGCTAAAAAGCAGGCACAGCCTCACTATTCTTGCCGCTGGCGTACCCAGGGCAAAAGGGGACAGGAGGCTGCCTAACAGCAGCTACTTCCCCTGGAATGCCCCAGGAATGCCTCCCAGGATGCTGGAACACCCCCTGGAATGCTGGCGCGGGCCTTTACACCGGTGAGACACTGGCGGAAGGCCCCGCCAGTATTCTGGGGCAGTGCTACCGCAGTGGCACCTGGCATTTGGGCCTCCACCCTGGTGCTGGGGCCACTAACACCAGCGTAAGTAGCCTGGGCACTGGCGTAGGGGGCCCAAACGCTGGCGCAGTGCCTTCCTGGCCCTCCTAAGGGCTTTCGCCCTCGAGGCTCAGGAATGCACTGTTAATTTGTAAATGATGTTGTAAAAAACAAAGAAAAATCCCCACAATGCCATATTATCATTTTGTTTAGTTGGACAAAACAACTGTTTCCTTAAAGCTTGGTGCTCTCTCGCTCTCTCTTTTGCTGATACTTGCGATGTGCAAATTGAATTAGCAATAGCAAATAACAAAGGAACCACAGATGTAGTCGACATTCATGCCACACCCTCTGATTAGCTTAAGTCATAAGGGGATGTTGTAAAAATAGGACATGAATTGGGGGCACAAAGCAGCCATAGTGGTGGTTCATGAGTGCCCTCTTCACTAGTCACTCCCATGGAAGAAAAATAAAAATGCTGCACCTGCGGCCAGTGTGGTGGCGCGGACTCCTTCCCCCTCAACACACAGAGTACCTGAGCCTTGACAGGCAAGAAACAGTAGGACATGTGTGTACAACGTGTGGCAGGGTACCGAGTAGTTGTTGTAATATAAAAACCTCACAATAGACCAGGCTGACTGTCATCATGATGGACATTTTGAGAAGAGTGTGTTAATTTCAATATGCAGTACACACATAGCCAAGGCCAAAATGATGTTAGTGCAGTTGACAGCAGGGCTAAAACAAACAGGAACAGAAATGGACATTGTGGTTTTGAGGATAGGGGAAATGCAGTGCTTTGGAGAAATATGGAATACAGTACTTTGGGGAAAGCAACTGCAAAGTGGACAATGTCACAGTTTTTCTGGATATAAAATCTACCACAGGAATATGAAAGCTTCTCAGCTACCAAGCATGCACTCCTCCCTCTGGTCCAGGCTTTGGCTCTGACTCTCCTTCTCTGTTTCTGGAGGAGACTCTGGAGGTGGACAGCTCCACCCAGGGGTTTCCTGATCTGCTGGTTCCAAAGGAACTTGAACAGAAACCTGCTGTTAGAGAGGAGGCATGAGGTCTTGCCTGGAGTTTCTGGAGTGCACAAAGTCTTGGGCATAGTGGAGACTATGGGAAGCTCCTCTTCTTCTGAGGAGTCTTCTTCCCAGGTGCAAGCTGGCTAGGGCAAGCCTTGACTGAGGAGGTGAGGAAGATCCTTCTGGCTTCCTGGCTTCAAACTAGCAGCAGCTGAGGTCCACCTGGGCAGATTTCCCCCCCCCCCCTTTTGCTGCTGGTTTGTAGCCCAGTGCAACCACAGGCATGAGTCCTTGAGCAAGAGCCGAAGGACAAGAACCAAAGGTCTACTGGTTTTTGCTTGGGGACTAGGGCTTGCGAGTGTAATATTGACAGGCCCAGACCAGCCCAGAATCATTTTTGTTCCTTTCATGTATTGATTTTTGTAATTTGTAATGCTTTTTTCCCCATTTTGTAAGTTCCCTTGGGTCCTTCCAGGGAGAAATGATCCCCTCAAACCAGCTCAGCAACTCACGAGTCCTAAGGGGAAGAGCCCTAGGAGCCAAGACCATTGGCTCAGGAAGACCAGTGGGACCAGGGAGGGTCTAACATGGCAGAGACGCCCATGGACAATGGGCCAGCAGTGCCAGAGGCCACTCTGTCAGAGCCTGTAAGCAAGTCCTCAACACCAACTCCTGAAATAGCTACCAGGCTTCCACTGAGAAGGTCTTGAACCGAGGCCCACAGTTCCCCAGGACCCATTCCCACTCTGCAGGAATGGTGGCAGCAGAAGACCCAGGCAGAAGTAGCCCAACGGAGGTGATGTGCCAGACTAGCTGCATGCAACTCCATCCCAGAGCCATGGTTTTCTCTCTCTTGCTGTTACAATGTTTTTTGTGTTATACTGAGGGAAAAGTTACAAAATCCTAAGCCAAGATGTCGTTTATTTTTAATGGCTTTGTGAACAGTTATTAAATACAGTTTTCTTAACCTTTAATAACATGTGCTGTTTAGAAATTCCTCCACGTTCACAGACTCTGCTATTTAAGGAGATGGGATATCCTGCATCTGGTGAGTGGCTGGGATGTTACCCCTAAAGAAGGACTGGGTTATTTTTCTTTTCCCCTTTAAAAAAAGGGTTATGAGGCCAGCCGAAGTGGAGTAAATTTTTTTCCTTTAAAATTAAAATAAAAATAAAAATGGCCACATATGAAAGCTGTGAAAGTTTTAAAGCCTGCTGTTCCTATTCTCACATAAAGTAACTATCCTTTGTGGAGATTCAGGATGGAAAATGAGCTAGTGAAAAAGGACCTCTGGGAGACAGTTGAAGAGTCTCCACCAACAGAAGAACAGAAAGCTTAGTGGGAAAAACGGGACAGAAAGGCAAGGGCAGAGATTTCTTCATTTGTGAGTGACAGTGATTTACATCATATAAGAGATTTTACAACTGCCAAGGAGCTATGGTTGGGTTTGAGAGAGTTATATGAAAGAAACACCCTTAATGAAAGACTGTACTTATCAAGAAAGCTGTTTAATTTGAAATTTAATGAAGGAGATCTCGAAAAACATCTAAGTCAAGTAACAGAACTGATGGATCAAACTTATTTTAATTTTGTCCTCTTCGTTAAATTTCTTGCATATAGTATTTTAATTATTTTGATTTTGTCACGTCTACCTGAAAGTTACAATTCTTTTTTTACATGCTCTAGAGACTAAAGATAACCTTGCTATGAAATATGTTGTATCACAAAGAGGCAGCTAGGAGAGCGGAGAAGGCAACATAGGGTGAAACACAAGCACTTTCTGTACAAAACACTGATAAGTATAATTTTAAAAATAAAAGCGCTTTACAATGTGTAAACAAAAGAGGTAAAACTAGAAATAGTTTTACTGGTGGCAAGATGGCTCACTTTGCAAGAGATTGTATGAAACAAAGTAGCACTGGGGGGGAAAGGCCACAGAGTGGCAGCAGAAATCACACTAAAAATATTTTCATAGTTCATCAAAACAACATAGCAATCCCAGATTATAGAAATAATAATAATATCAATGTTAACTCTTCCAGTTGGTTAATCGATTCAGGGGCTTCAATGTACATGACCTGTAATTCTGAATTTTTTAGAGAGTTAGATAAAATCTCTTCAGAGACAGAATCTCACTTCAAGGAAAATGAGCAGGACTATTTATAATGAGGTGCAAAATGTAGTTTACTTGCCAGAATGAACAGTTTGCTCAGTGTGTCATCTCTGACCAAGCATGTTTTTAATGTAAATTTTAATTGCAATAAATGTGCAATTACCAGAAATGGAATTCTGTATGCACAAGGTTTTGAAAATAATGGAGTCTTTGTACTAGACACATGTGAAGAAAGAGTAAATACATTCAAGAGTAATTCGACTGCAAGCTGTAGCCATCTGTGGCGCAAAAGGCTTGGACATAGAGACTTCAAGATCATAGCAGACCTACAAAAGAAAGGTTTGGTGAGAGGAATGGAAATTAAACCTTTTAAAGTTGACCTAAACAGTGAAGCATGTGAAAGTTGTTTGTTGGGGAAAAGGAACAAGACCTGCTATCCCCAAACAAAGTCAGAGAAGCTCAACAAAGCCTTTGCATTTTACAGCGCATTCCTGAAATGCGCCGGCAGCTCAACCAAAAGGACTTTGGAGGCCAACTAAGGCCTCCGCTGGCGCAGGGGCCCACAACGCCGGTGGACGGACGGCGCACGCCGGCGTGAGTGGCCCCAGCGCCAGTGTGCAGGCACAGCCGCTGGTTTCCGGCCGCCACCGCAGCAACACTGGCCCCGGCCACCTCCTCCCGCCGGCCTCTGGCACAGGTTGCGGCGGCAAGCCGGGAGGCATTCCGGTGTCCCAGGAGGCATTCCCGGGGCGTTTTGGTAATGGCCAGGGTGCGGGGCCAATGTTAGTCAGCCTCCCGAGCTGTTTCAGCTTGGGAACACCCTTTTTTGTTTTTGTGAAGATAAGCCAGCTTTTTGCTGGCGTATCTCCCATGCAACCCTATAAGAGTTGCATGGTTTTTTGGTGCTGGGTAGAGGTTTTGGCTGTGCCAAAACCTCCTTAGGAGGCAACGCCGCTGGGTTGCCTCCCATAATAAGTATAAATTAGCATTTATTGATGAGTTTCCAGATACTGCATAACTTATCTTTTAAAGGATAAAGCAGAAACTGCAGGAAAATGGAAGATTTTTGTTGCAAGTATTGAAAATCAATTTGGGAAGAAGCCACTAGCAATACTTACAGACAATGGTAGTGAGTACATGTCACACATTACATTTTACATGGAGCAGAATGGGATAAAACATTTGCACACTATACCATATAGTCCAGAACAAAATGGAGTAGCAGAAAGAATCATTTTTTAATGGAAATGGATAGATGTATGTTGACGAAGTCTAAATTACCATACCAATTTTGGGGTGAGAAGGTAATGACAGCAACATATTTGCAGAATAGACTGCCAACAAAAACTTTGGATAAAACAGCATGTGAACTTTGGTTTGGAAGATTATGAAATACCAGTCGCATTAGGGCATTAGGATCAAACGTTTTTGCATATGCGCCAGCTGAGAAAAGCTTCAAACTTAACAAGACAATTGAGTTAGGTATAATGATTGGATGTGGAAAAGGATGCAAAGGTTACCGAATTCTCAATCCAAAGACAGTGGAAGTGAAAGTGAGAAGTGTTGTGTATTTTAAAGAAGGAGAGCAATCTTGTGGGTATGTTCCTAACCAGAAAAACCATAAAGAGGAACAGACTAATGAAAAAGAATATGATACTTGGGTAACTGAAGAGAATCAAGTAAAAATAGCTTTAGATATGGAAAGAACAGAGATTATTAGTCCAAGTGCAGAGAATCTGCCAGCAGAAGAGGAAACAGAGTCGGAAGAAATGTGTGTAAAGACATGGATGAACAAGCAGAACCTTTTATTAGACGCTCCTCCGGAACTAACAAAGGAGTGCCAGCAGAGTGACTATCATACATTGCAAGATCAGTGTCTAATTGTGAACCTTCCACTTGGAAAGAAATGGACAGACTTCCTGCGGAAAAGGCTGCCAGGTGAATAGAAGCAGCAAAGGAAGAAATTGAAGCATTAAATAAAAACAATACTCAATTGCCAAAAGGTTAAAAGACTATAGATTGCAAATGGTGTTTAAGAAAAAATTAGATGAAGACAGAAATATACAACGATATAAAGCAAGGTTAGTGGCAGAAAGGTATACACAAAAGTATGGTGAAGATTATGATGAGACGTTTGCACTGGCAGTTAAGTATAGCACAATCAGAACATTACTTAGTGTTGCAGTATCCAAACAGCTTCATGTCGAACAGCAGAATGTAAAGTCTGCTTTTTTGAATGGAGAAATTGAAGAGGAACGGTACATGCTTCCGCCAGAAAGATTTGAAATAAGCGAAGGGCTGGTTTGCAAGCTGCAGAAGTATAATATAATCCCCACTCTGCCGTGGACGTTTGCTGGGCAACCTTGGGCAGGGACAGCCTCTCAGCCAAAACTACCTCACAGGGGTTTTGTAAGGATAAAATAGAGAAGGGGAGAATGTCGTAAACCACTTTGGGTTCCCACTGTGGAAAAAGGTTGGGTATATGTGAAGTAAATAAAATAAAATAATTCCATATTTTAGATGGTCTAACATTTTTAATGCTCCCTGGAAGTAGAATTCTAACACATTTGGGGTGAGCTGTAGCTCAGTAGTAGAGCATCAATTTTGCATGTAGTTTCCAAGTTCAGTTCCCAGATCAGGTAGCAAGTGATGTGCTGGTAGTAGATGATTTGAATGACCTTGACGCTGCTGGTCAGAGCCAATCATCTTCAGCAGCTTCAGGTGTTCTGTGTACACCCAAAAATGCAGTTCATAAGTGTATTTGGGTGAAGGGCTGTGGCTCATTGGTAGAGAATCTGCTTCGCATGAGGGAAGTCCCAATTAGAAGGGTTGAGTAGGGTCGAGTAGGTGATGAGAAAGACCTCTGCCAGAGTGGACGATATTGACTTTGATAGACTAACAGTCTGATGCATTCTAAGGTAGTTTTCCAGTGTTCTGATTATTCAGGGAAAAGGCAGCACTGGAGTCTTTCTTCTTGATTTTCTCTTTCTAGGGCATTTGTTTTCTACTTGGGGGAGTATTAAAATATTTTTTCCTCAGTTGCAGTCTGATATTGCAATTTTATCATTTCAGGGCACTTCCATCCATTACACTGAACATGTAAACCCATCCTTGAGATGATGCTTGTGAAGCACTTTTGAGAATTTAGGATATGCTCTACATAATTGAATATTAGCAGTGGGAGTGGTATTCCTTCCTCCAGTCTTTGGTGTGCAACAGACTACTACAGAATTTATTATAGAGGATCCTGTACTTAGTTCTCAAGGGTTGCCTCCATAGCACTGCATAATAATGACAATGTTGGCTCATTAATAGTTGGGTTAATATTGTTACATCATTCTAGAATGAACACACATTTTCTCAAGAGTGTATAAATATAATACATATATAGAATTCAATTCTTAATTGTACAGAACTGTTCCAGGCACTCAGATCTCCACAACTGTGGTTGGAGCTGAGAGCTCTCTGGTTACCAGGAAAGCTTCCCCTCCAGTGTCAATAGCACTAACAAAGTCAAGGTACAAATAATGATACTGCTTTTTCCAGTACAATATTTCCTAAGTGCTACACTGCTACAATATTTGTTCAACAATCCTATGTGGAGCATCAATTAGGAGAGCTATCAAAATAAAACAAAGGCAATCCAGTACCTGTGAAACAAACGCAGGAAAGACATCAAATATCTGGACCAGCCTGTTCTGTTATATTGGGGGGGGGGGGGACACGCAGCAAACAAATTAAAGAATTTTTAGCTCTTCTCTGGGAGAAGATCGTTCCCAGATGATGATATGAAACAGTAATGGCAACTTCTGTAGTATGACTCCTTTGTAACCTGAAGTTAATGTCAGAAGGCTGAGATCACATAGGAGAGATCCATCTCCTCCATCAACACCACTCCTCGCAATAATGGAAGAAATAGTAATGCAGAGGGATACTATAGTGTGGGCTCTTCCTACATGGCTCGACACAGGGCAGAAGAAAAATCTAAAAATAAGTAGCAGTGTTCAAAATGTTTGACTTCGCAGGTCAGAATAGATTGTGCCTGTTTTGCATGGTAGAAAGGAATACTTCTGTGTCCAGAGGCATACTGCTAAAGCTAAGCTCTGAAGGAATGGAATTCATGCAGCACAGAGCTGCAACATTTCTCTTAATGTTGCCTAGTATTTTTCTTCAAGTCTCTGCCTAGTGCCAATGTTTTTACTGGCAACATAGAGTTAGATTCCCTTAAATTTTTGTACAACCTCCACATGACCTGCTAACAGGCAGACTACTCAAAAAATGCTTGTTGACTATCACTCTCCTGGACTTCCCCTGGTACCCATGCACAAAAAATTATGGACTAGACTGTGAATTTTTAATTGGACCATTTTGCCAGCTTATAAATCAAAAGCCGCTTTAATCAATCAGGTTTTTTTTTAGTGCTCCATATTGTCATGGTTGCATAGTCCAACTTATTTTGTGTACAAAATTCAGAATCTCTGACGTTTAACTAAGAATCTCGTGTCATTGGTAGTCTTGACACTAGCATCATTTCTCTGAAAAGATGCATGAAATTGCAACTTTATTTTACTGACACTTAAGGTCATGATTACAACTTCCAAGAAGGTGAGAGAAGACAGGACCTGGGTGGCAGATCTCCCTGCATACCTTCTGCCGGCTTTCAAGTCTGCCATTACTATAGTCAGCAATGAAGATCTGGTCTTGTATCTCCTTCATAACAACTTTAACAGTGTTCAGTGTACCAGTCTTTCTCCCCAGACAGCTGAATGGTGACAACCCTGCCTGGAAGTTTTGGGAAGAAAGTGCAAAGAGGGCGAATGTTACCTACTGGCTTAAATCAGTGTATGAAATAATGCCTTTTAGTCTAAGATGTTGACCCAGGAGGAAAAGCTCTTTAGAAGCAACAGAATTTCAAATAATTAGCAGTTCAATAAAAATTACCGCAACATGATTTTAAGTTATGAACCATTAAAAAAACTATTCATTTCTCTCTTATCTACATTTTTAAGTTAATAAAACATGGCTTTATGGTCCTGTTTGACAGCATAAATGAAGTCATATGAATTAATGCTTCTTAGTCGTCTTTGAAAACATAAATAAGCTTTCTTACAACCTGCAGGTGTTTATAAATAAAGAAGCCTGATTGAACTAAGAAGTAAAAGCTAAATAGAGAAGTCTGATTTTGCTTATTTACTAAGAATATAATGTCAACAGGTATCTTTTAAAGAAAATTATATTCCTTGTAAAATTTGGAAAAGATTAGCTTGTTTCCTGTGAATGTAACAAAATAGACTATTGAAAGCAGAAAAGCTATTGAACTTTAACAAAAATCACTTCAGAAGGCAATTCATTTCCAGTGGGCACCAAGAGTCAATTGGGGGGGGGGGGTCAGATGAGGCAGTTTTGAGGGGAAATGCATACAAGTTATTCCTGTTGGTTTACTTTCTTCAAAAAGGCACAACTTCAGCAGCGGTAAAGTCTGTAAACAAAAATTTTACTGAAATAATTCAATAACACAGATACGAGCTTCTCTTTTAAGTGTAAAGCTAATGGCATACACAAGAAAGATGGGCAGACCCTTTTCCCCAAGACTAATACAGATACAATAAATATGGAGTTTTACATACTCAATCTGTACACACAAACTTCGCCCCACAGCCATAAAAATTTACATTTAACAGTGCAACATATAATTTAATCATTTATTTCATCTGACATAAGATTTTGTTTTTTACTTACGAAACACAAGAAACTACTTGGTTTTAATATACATATAATATATATATATATCAGTTTTTGACAATCTGTACAACTTTCTAAACATAAAACTCCAAAAAAAAGGCACAATTGTCTATACAACATGTACAAAAAATGGCCGGAGCTGACAAGAAACAACAATTATTGGTCAAAAGTTCATGATTGCACAAAGATTAGTAATGAGTTTGTGTCAGAAAAAATGTGCTTTAAGTAAAAGGGAGGTTTGCAAAGAAACCTAGTAAGTGTTACTTTAAAAAAATAAAAATAAAACAAACACACACGCCCGAGCACACACACACACACACACACACACACACACACACGCAACCCAAGAGGAAACCCAAAACCCTAGGTTGCTATTACAAGTCTGTCCTCATCGTCGCTGCTGCTGTCACTGAACTCCACAGTATTCTGTCGCTCAGGCAACCCTTTTCGCCTAAGTGCTTGTCTATCTGGAGAGACAGTTCGACGGCTTGGGGAACTGGATAAAACATCAGAATTCACCTTCATGGGAGGCTCTGATACCGAAGCCTGTTCGACCCGAACAGAACTGATATTGCACTTTGGTTTTATATGACTCTCTGAGTCAGGCTTTTCTGGGTCCGGTTTATCCGAGCTATTGCGTCGTTGGTATTCGCTCGAAGAAACATGTTCGGACAGGTTTTCAACTTTGTACCGCTGGTCGGCAGGTGCCACCTGAGGAGACTGAGCACTGGTGATCTTGCTGGGATCATCGGCAGCAAAACTCACAGGACCCCGTTCCTGGTGAGTTTCACAGGCCTTGTTACTGGAAGCTGGTGGTTCTGAGAGACCCTGCCCGTCCGTGGCTATAGGGCTGATTGAAGGAATTAAGGTCGGCAGTGCTATGTTCAGTATCTGTAGACCTGGAATGTGCGTCTGAGGGCTGGGGGTGGTCTGAGAGGAAGGGTTTGCAGTCAAAACTTGTAGCCCTACCGCATTTAGGGTTAACCCTGAAGGGTGTATTTGTGGAGTGATATTGGTATTTGTCAGACCTAAGATGTTCACCGTCTCCATGCTCAGAGACGGAAGAGACTGCAGGGGCGGCGCACTCAGGTTCTGTATACCTGGCACATTAATTTGGCCAATCGGGATACAGGGCACAACATTGTTCACTTCAGTGACACCAAGACGATTTGCAGTGCCAGAGACCGCACAGGCTGGATCACCAAGAGCATTTGTAGTTCTGTGGATCACACTAACAGCAGGAATAGTGAGTTGTACTGGTCCAGCCTGAATGGGAAGAAACGTAGAGTATGTGGCCAAGCCAGCAGGTACCACATGGATTCCCCCCACAGGAATCATACCATAAGGGGTCTTGGCTTGTTGCTGCGAGTGCAAAGGGAGGTGGCTGAAGAGGTGGGCCTGGGGAGGTGCTGAATTCGTGGTCTGTTGCTGATGCTTCTGCTCTAGGAGCTCTAGGTAAGATGAGGCCACTGAAGGAGCCACCATTGTGGTTTGCGTACTCCGGTCCACAGGTGGGGAAGGAAGTCTTGTACAGGTTGTGCTCTAGTGTAATAAAAGAACAAACGACAGAAAAGCAGCAATAAGATTCAAAATTCTTATGTGCAGTGATGTCGAACTCAATTGTTACGAGGGCCGGATGTGCTGCCCTCAGCAATTCTTGAGGGTAGATACAGAGGATTACTATCTACAGAATGTTTATGCTTATGTTGAGATGGGAATATTGAGTCTCTTGAGCATATCTTTTTTTATTGTAAAATCTATAATCATATTAGGGAAACTCTGATTATCCCCATAATTTCCCGTAATCCCGGTAAAAATAGAAGGACTCTTCTCTCGGTTGTGCTAGCAGATAAGAATAAAGAGATCAATTTCAAAGTCACCAATTTTTATATTTTTATAATTTTATAAAGATATTGTATAATTCTATGAATTTATAATTTTAAAATGTTTCTTTTCTCAAAAGTTATTTGATACTGGAAGTCTGAATTATTATATGGATTTTATTTTATTGGTCTTGGACTGTATTAAATTTATTTATTTAACATAAATGTAGCTTGGTCAGGCCGGACCATGCCTCACCAGCTCAAATTTAGAGGTGTGTGTGTGGCTGCATCAGCTCTCAAGGGGCTGGATCTCTGTGGATAACAGCTCTCAAGGGGCTGGATCCGGCATGTAGGCCTTATGTTTGACACCCCTGCTCTAGTAGAAAAGGGCAAGAGTCCAGTAGCACCTTGAAGACTACCAAAAATATTTTCTGGCAGGGTATGAGCTTTCGTGAGCCACAGCTCACTAGCGTTACTTAAAAAGATGAGACAGGCCTACACAAAAGGAGAGCTGGGTTTGTGTGCTGGATTTTGCTGTATGGGGCAGAGGCCATGAACAGTGCCTGGAAACAGACGGGTAGCTGGTGCAAATTTTTCAGCAGGAGGATGGAATCAACCCCTGACATGGGGCTGCTGAATCTGGGACCAGCTGAAGCTTTCAGATCACATCCAAGGGCAGCTCCATGCAGAGTACATTTTAGTAATCTAACTTGGATGTGATCAGAGCATGGATCACCATGGACAGATCGCACTTTTCAATGAACAGCCATCGCTGGTATATCAGCCAAAGCTGATAAAAGGAGCGATGTGCCAGGAGACCGGATCTTTTCTCTCCCAAACAAAAAGCAGTTTGTTGAGGTTCTTTCATCAAAAATGTAACAATAAATCAGAGCTCCTGTTCTCCAAAAATGGCTCATGTGGAGGTGCAGTGTGTGTTGAAAATATGACCACATCATACAGAGTCCCAGGCTGCTTCTATCACTAGCCGTGGCAAATGCCAGGGAGCCTTTCCATTATGAGGAAATCCTGCTAGCAAGCATAGGGCCATCAGGTTGGATTAAGCCTTTCCTGTTTGTACCTACATACAAATTACAATCACATACACTCTACTTTTGCTGCTGCAATGAAGAATTAAATGCCCATCACAGAAGGGTATGCTTTTGAAAAATAAAGGGCAAGAATTTTACTACTTTGGTAGCTCATACCTAACGTGATGTAGAAATCTAATCTAATCTAATCTAATCTAATCTAGATGACAATGGGTAGCCGTATTTGACTGTAGCAGCAAAAAGGAGCAAGAGTAAAGAAGCACCTTAAAGACTAACAAAATTTCTGGCAGGTTATGAGCTTTTGCGAGTCACAGCTCGCAGTATCTGAAGAAGTGAGCTGTGCCTCACGAAAGCTCATACCCTGCCAGAAATTTTGTTAGTCTTTAAGGTGCTACTCTACTCTTGCTCTTTTCTAATCTAATCTAATTGGAGAGCACCTTATTTTTAAGCACAGACAGCCTCACTGAAATCCTCCCGAGGCAGTGCGCTTCAGAATCACAGCCAAGGACACTGAAGCATCATTCAGCAAAGAAAAGTTTGCCCCTGGAAAACTGAACCAACTCACCTTGGAGACTGCTGTAGTAACAACAGTAGCACCAGCAGAAGTTCCTAATGCTTCCTCTGCATCTGGGTAGTCCACATACATGTGATGGGATGGAGACCTGGGAACAGCCTCAGAGGACCCAGCAGCCTCCGTGCTGGTTTCCCTGACTTGTGTGTGGCTTTCACTTGCTTCATGGAGTACAGCTACTCCCAGGGGCCTTGAGCAACTGCTTTCTGAGGGTGCCGAACTAAGTACTGTCATCTTTGTGAGAAGTGCTTTCGGCAGCCCATCCATAGAGTCTGTGTGAATGCCAGCGAAACAATCTGTGATTCTGGTATCTTCATCAGCACTTGAGGCCTCCTGAGAAACATTTCTAGAAGGATGATGCTGTGGGCTGGCTGAAACCGAGGGAGTGGCAGATAAAACCGATTCTGCTTGGCTGTCTTCATCCTCTTCCTCGTTGTCATTGTCATCGTCGTCAGGGATGTCAGAATCCTCAGCATCAAATCCAGACCGATCATAGCCCAACCGTTGCTTCTCACCTAGGAAGAAAGGAAATTATAAATATCTAATAGCAGCGTTCCTCATCACAGAGACAACTATGACACAATGCAGGTGTTATAAACAGACAGCTTTCCTGCATTCTCAGTTTCCTTGCTTCTAAGTTCCTGTTTCTTCGGTGGGGGGGGGGTCAGTTCTGCATGTGTTTTGCTCCCTCTAGTGGTCGATTCAACACCAAACAGCTTTAAGTCCAGCATAAAAACCTGCATTTAAATATGCAGGGAGATACGCTGGATTTAAAGCTGTTTGGTGTCGAATCGACCACTAAAGGGACACAAACACACCAAGAACTGAACCCCTCCCCACTCCAAGGAACAGGAAGTTAGAAGCAAGGAAAATTAGAATGCAGAAAAACCCAGTTTAGTTATAATCTTTCATTTCACAAAGGGCATGCAAGAGATCATTGCTTCAACAGGTCACAGCTCATTTCCCCTGTGAAACACTTACTACATTTATTTATTTCCTTTCTTCCATCATGGATCTCAAGGGACTTACATAGGATTCCCAGGCTGTTTGCCATCCATGCACCATCAAGACTCAGAACAACTCAGATCTGAGCCACAAGCAGGCCACTGGAAAGGCAGCACTTGCATTTTCTGAATATAAATATAAATGTTCTGAGCAAATGAGACGGCTGTATCATGAGACTTGCAACCACAAGCAGCAGTTAATGAGAATGAATGTGTGCATGTGTAAAGTGCCCTCAAGTCACAGCCAACTTATAGCGACCCCCAGAGGGGTTTTCAAATCAAGTGATTAAGACGAGGTGGTTTGCCATTGCCTTCCTCTGCAGAGTCTTCCTTGGAGGTCTCTCTTCCAAGTACCGACCCAGCTTAGCTTCTGAGATCTGACGAGACTGGGCTACACCCCTTGCAGAGCACAAATTCGACCAGTGCTCTGCCAGCTGCACTGGCTCCAGATTGAAGGGCAAATCAGGTTTAAAGTTTTAGTGTTGACCTTTAAAACCCTTAACGGTCTGGGACCATTGTATCTGCAGGACAGCCTCTCACATTTTGTCCCCTAAAGAGCTCTTTGCTTTGCAGGAGAAAATCTGCTGGTGGCCTGAAAGATGTCCGGCTGTCCTCAACCTGGTCCAGGGCCTTTTCGACTCTGGCCCCAACCTGGTAAAACACTCTCCCTAGTGAGATCCAGGCCCTGGGGGACTTACACCAATTCTGCAGGGCCTGCAAAATGCAGTTGTTCCACTGAGCGTATGGTTGAGGACAACAATGGTTGCTAGCCTGCTGGCCTCCCTTCTCTTCCTTCCCCCTCTTCTTCCTCTATTGTTGGGATGTTTAAATGAAGGGTGCTGTCGATTTTAATAAACATTTTAGTTTAAATTATATATTGTACTGGTTTTAAATTGTATAATAATGCTGTAGGCCGCACTGAGCCAACCTGTCGGAATAGAGTGGCTGAAAAATCTAATAAATTATTATTATTATTACTATACCATTCCACATCTTATGAAAATGCATGCTCCAATCTTTTGTCCTTGACTTTCAAGGCCCATACTGCTCTACTCTCAAGTATATTTCCCACTTTCCTCCTTACAAGGAAGCTTTTATCGCTTCATGCTATACAAGCTCATTACTGTCAAGACCCTTTACTGCTTCTTCAGTTCCCATCTTTATACCTTCTATGATGCCACCCTTGCACCTGAACAATTCCTTCTCTGTCTCTATTCTCCTCTTTTACTTCTTTCCTGAATCATCACAGCCGCCGCCTAATATACCTGCTTCTTACCTTCCCCTACCCAACCCTTAGTAAGTGTTAATCTCTGACCTCTTTCTTCATCCCTGTTCATCTAATGCGACAATAAGCAATGGAGAACTTAATGGCAGTGAAGTCTAAACATATCTAAGAGTGACAGTGGAGGCTGGGTTTGGACTAAGGACACTTTCCCGCATATGTTAAGCACTGCCCCCTTTACAATGCAGGTGGAAGAAGGCCTGTGAAACTGGCACCAAGGAACCAGATATTGAGTCAAGTCTGTTAAGTCCTTGCTCTACTGTGAATTCTCTGGGCAGAGGGAGTAATGTGATATATCTAGCACACTGTTGTGCCAAATTAACAGAAACTAGAGTACCAACAGAAAGATGAGTCATTAACAGTCCAACCCTAATCAGAGTTACATTGTTCTAATACTGCTTGGTGATGGAAAGTGCCGTCAAGTCGCAGCCGGCTTATGGCGACCTGTAGGGTTTTCAAGGCAAGAAAAGTTCAGAGCTAGTTTGCCATTGCCTGCCTCTGTGTGGTCTGAGAGAGTTCTGAGAGAACTGTGACTGGCCCAAGGACACCAAGCAGGCTTCATGTGGAAAAGTGGGGAATCAAACATGGTTCTCCAGATTAGAGTCCGCCATTCTTAACCACTACACCATGCTGGCTCAATACTGCTTTCATCAACGGATTGATGTCTGCTTAAGTAGCCTGAACAGCCCAGTTTAGCCTGAGCTTGTCAGAACTTGGAAGCTCAGCAAGAGTCAGCTATGGTTAGTACTTGGATGGGAGACCACCAAGGAAGGCTGGGGTTGTTACACAGAGGAAGGCAATGGTAAACCACCTCTGCTCATCTCTTGCCAGGAATGCCCCATGGATGAGGTCACCATGAGTCTGTTGCAATCTCAAAGGCATGGTCTTCTTCTTAGGACTGTACTGTAAGTTATTGATTTGTCTAATCATAAGGCATAACAAATTAAAGATTCATCCAAAGGAGTCTCCTTTTTTGAGAATATTAGACTATGGCTCAGTTCATCATCAAACAATGGTTTAGGTGTCAAGAAGTTTCATGCTCTCTCATCCCATCCTTCCCTCTCTTCCTGGTTGTGAAAGCTATGCTAGAACACTTTAATCAGGAAAAGTCTGATAACCACCAGCCACAGTTTCCCTCAATGCTTGAGCTGGGACTGAGATATCCGAGGGAATAGACTTTTCAACACTGATCTTTGTTGACACTTGAACCTTGCTAAATGTGCTCACTGACTACTTGGAGAGGTTGCGGATTTCCTATTCTACTTAATTGGTATCATCCATCAAACCATCTGAACTCCCAGCTGCCTCTTAAAATCCATTGTTTTAATAGCAAAATAGTTATAGAAATTACAAAGAAAAGCAAATGTGCACTTTGATCCCACAGAAGAGAGCCATTAAGTTGCTCAGTCATGCCCAAGGACTGATCACCAAGGACACAAGCTTACCATTCTGTGGGAAGAAAACCAAGCATGGTCTTAACATCCCCACTGAAATCAGTTAAGTTTCAAATCCAGTTTTTGGCTGGATCAATTGAGTGCGGGGAGAGGCAAAGTTAACACATGACAGTTCAGTGTGCACAATGCTCTTTAAATGCCCTATTTATAATCAGCTCCAACTCGTCATATTATCCCCACTATTGGAAAACCTATCTGGCTATTCAAACAAATATAAACTTGAAAAATTACTGGCGGACGAAATCCCTTTGACCACAAGACAGGTTGCCAAATTTTGTGTTGCAAAGATTAAAGTACGCAGTAAATTAAAAAGCAGACACAGACAAACTTTGAGCTTTAACTACTGGATTTCAAAAGTGGAAAAACCTGATGGCTGTTCTGTTCATAGGAAAGAGATAATTGTTAAATTATTGTGCAGTAATCTGTTTTTAATTTTGATAAGTTTTTATATCGTATTTTATCTGAAATGCTGTATGATTGCTACATATAGTGTGTATTTATTGGTCTTTGACAGCAAATAAAATTCAATCAATGCACAATGCTCAACTGCTGATGTTGAACTTTTTAGAAAATGGAAACTAATACATGCCCCCCTTAAAGCATTTTAAAGTTAAAAACCTCACTTTGTCAAACCCTGAATACCTTATTCAAACTGCAAGTTTTATTTTAGATCTTGCTTGCTAACAGTAAGAAGTGATCAGCTAGTATTACAGTGAGGGGGAAAAGTATTTGATCCCCTGCTGAATTTGCCCGTTTACCCTCTGACGAAGAAATGACCAGTCCATAATTTTAATGGTAGGTCTATTGTAGCTGTGAGAGACAGAATAACAACAAGAAAACCCCCAGAAACCCAGAAGACAAAAGTCTTAGAGCATAGGATGATAAGACCCCCTGATGAAGATGTCCTCCGAGCTCAGTTGGAGAATGGCACTGAAATTTGGTTCCCTTTGAAGTTGGGCAATCTAAAACCATCCGTTAATGAAGCATCACAGTTTTGCCTAAGTGCAAAGGACAGACACTGCCTGCGACCCTGGAGAGCTGCTGCCAGTCAGAGTAGACAATACTGGCTGTAATGGAAAAAATGATCTGATTCAGTATAAGGCAGCTTCGTGTCTGTTCATGTGTGGGTTCCAAGCAACAGTCCGTGTATCAATCACTGCCATAATAAGCCAAACAGGTGTGCTAGTCTGTTGCAGCAAATTGAAACACAAATCAAGTGACGCCTTAAAGACTAACAAAGATTATTTCAGCATATGCGTCCTCAGCCAGAGCTTATTTTTTCAGATGCATATGAAGAAATGATGTTTGACCCCTGAAAACGTATGTTGGAATAAACTTTGTTAACCTTTAAGTTGCCACTTGATTTCTGATTTTCGTTATTTTTGTAAGCATAGCTCAATTTGGGGAAGACGGCTAGCAGTAAACAATTACAACCAATGCTCAAAATGGCTGAAAAAATGACTGGATATTATTCCACACAACAACTGAAAAGAAAAATTCTGAATATAATGATAATCCTATCCAGTCACCAGTGGCACAAAAGCATTAAAGCTTTCATCTAGCTGCAGGTGTTTCCACTAATGTCTATAATAAGTTGTTAATAATAGTGCTGGAGGCATTCTCAGTCCTTTCTTCCTCTTCCACTGCCAAAATATCTTTTCCAGAGGCATTTAAAAGCTTCTGTTTAACACCATCAACAAAACATTAACTGCTTCTGTTAGTAACAAATGCATTTCAGATCGAGAACAAACTATGTTTATATACACACACCCCTAAGATTTTTCTCACTATTTTCCATGTAGTTAGGCAGGTTTTCTTAATACTGGGTTCTTTATGAAAAATTTAACTAGCTCAAGAAATTGTGTCACGCTGCTTAAACAACATATCTTTAAAGTGGAAACAACAATCTGGTAAATGGTGTCTGATGGTTCTATTTTATATCTCCATTTAAAAGAATTAAGCTTAACACTGCTTATGGAATGTTATCAGTATCAGGAAATGTAAAATGCAACGACCAAGACCGATTTCAATCTCATTTGGCAAAAGAAATGTGGTAATTGTATAAAAGAAGAGAATAACTGTTGACAGATTTACGACAGGAAGCAAATAATAATGCTGATTCTTTGAATTACGGGAATGCCAGGCAATGGAGCACCAGAATAGCCCTATGCTTAGATTACATACACACAAACAAGCTGTCAGGAAATATCTCAGATGTTATCATCCCATATTAAATATGTATATTATGAAACTGTGAGCAGCTACCTATACAATCTTATGTTCAAAATCTAGCACACTTTCACTAGCTTCTGTAAGTGGTGCTGCTGGTGATGATACATTTCCAGAGAAGGAGGTCCACAGAAATTGACTAGGCAGCCCTAAGATTCCCTTTTGCAATAACAACTCCAACTGGGGACTCCTTCCTTTACTAGAGATGGAAGAAATGCCCAGTTCAATTGACTGCAAATAACAAGGAATCATAACCAGTAATACGCGAGTATTTTTTAAAAAAAAACAGGGAAGGGTTTTCTTCCTTATTCATGAGTCTACCACATGGATCACTTTGCAAAGATTACTAATATTCACGCTGGACACAGGTTTCAATAGAATGGCATTTTCATACATATTCCTTTTGTGATCACAACAGGAAATGCTCAAGATGATACCTGCTTTTACCAGGTTTACTTTAAATTTATTTCCCCTTTGGCTGCTTCAACCTCTTCTCTTCTTTATTGCTTGGCAGACTAATGCTGACATCTGCTGGGAAAGCAGACCCTGGAAAAAAACTGAAAGTTTCAGAAATGAAAAGAAGCTTTGATGTTTGCCCTGAAACATTAGGCAAGCATGGGGCTTTCTGGCTGTCAAGCTTCTTTGCTTTTCCTCTTTAAGGTATCTAAAGAGCTGTTCAAACAACTCCCAGGTGGCAGAGAAAGGCTCTACCCGCATGGAGCAAATCAACTTAGCCACTGCTAGAGGAGCAGCCATAAATGGACGGAATCTCCCCACATAACCATCTCAATGGGTAAGTCAGCATGTGCCAGCTGATGCTGCTGTTTGAAATAGTTAGCATTGCTAGCTTTCTGTCCACTTTCAAATTTAGCACCTATTTAGTTAGTGTTTTTCTGCTGTCAAGATACAGCTGACTTACGGTGACCCCGTAGGGTTTTCAGTGCAAGAGGCATTCAGGGGTGCTTTGCCATTGCCTGCCACTGCGCCACGACCCTGGTATTCCTTGGAGGTCTCCCATCCAAAATCTAGCCAGGGTCAGGGCTGAGAGCGTGTGACTGGCTCAAGGTCACCCAGCAAGATTCCATGGCACAAGTGGAGCTCTGAACCTGGGTTTCCCAGGTCCTAGTCCAACACCTTAACCACTATACCACACTGGCTCTCTGTATTTAGTTTAACTACAGTTATTTTATTGCTGTCTTTCTGGCTATTCTAATTGTCCATTGATCTTGTTATGCTCCAGAATTAAGTTTTTGTTTAAGAAGAAGAGTAGTTGGTTTTTATATGCTGACTTTCTCTACCACTTAGAGAAGCATCAAACTGGTTTACAATCGCCTTCCCTTCCCCACAACAGACACCCTGTGAGGTAGGTGGGGCTGAGAGAGCACTTAATAGAATTGTGACTAGCCCAAGGTCACCCAGCTGGCTTCATGTGTAGGAGTGAGGAAACAAATCCGGATCACCAGATTAGCCTCTGCCGCTCATGTGAAAGAGTGGGGAATCAAACCCGGTTCTCCACTGCTCCAAACCACCACTCTTAACCACTACACCACGCTGTTTAAGATTCATAATATTTTTTTGTTTAATAATTTAGTCATGCAAAGGGAATCCATATTCATATGACTTTGTTCAGAATTATTGTCGAAGGCTTTCACGGTCAGAGTTCATTGGTTCTTGTAGGTTATCCGGGCTGTGTAACTGTGGGTCTTGGTATTTTCTTTCCTGACGTTTCGCCAGCAGCTGTGGCCGGCATCTTCAGAGGAGTAACACTGTCTTGGAGAGACACTGTCCTTCAGTGTTACTCCTCTGCAGATGCCGGCCACAGCTGCTGGCGAAACGTCAGGAAAGAAAATACCAAGACCACGGTTACACAGCCCGGATAACCTACGAGAACCAGTTATTCAGAATTGGTTCCAACCAACTTGAGAAGCCGTTATGAGCCAAAAGCTGGTTTAAAAATAAAAACCCTAACAAAATACGCCACCAAAATCTTTTTGTCAGCACTGCTGATGTTGCCCATTATTGCCTGTCTGCCACCCCCTGGGCCTGAGTGCCCTCTTCAAGCTTTCCCTCCCCCATGCCACAGCTTGCCTTCCAAAATCCTCTTGTTGGCCAGAACAGCTGCCACCCATATTCTGCCCGGTAAAAGAACCCCGTCAGCCAAGTTTCCATCGGCCAAGTTTCCATGTCCTTCCCCGTTGCAGAAAACGCTGGAAAAGTAGAAGTTATGCATCTTCCACACTTCTTGTCACCCATGCTGCCAACGTCGTCAACTCGGAGTGGCAACAGCTATGGAAGACCACCTCATTTCTCCAGCCTTAGGACATGACCCTAAACACACTTATACAGAAGTTTCTCTGAAACCAACAGGACTTTCTTCCAAATAAATGTACTTAGCATTGTAGCACCGATCCCCTAATTAAGAGGAATTTACAATAAAAACTGCAGCCATTGCACTGAAAAATGATACTCTCAAGTTGCAGTATGTCATGCTAAACGCTTCACCTGGTCTGACAGTTCCGTTTAAGAAGCCAACATTCCAAACATTGTCGACCTGCATTTTCAGTGGAAAGGGCATTCCTTGGATCAGGAGATGAAAGATGCAGGGTTGATTGGGAACATAAAAGGTGAAACTAAGTGGTGTTTGCTAATGCCCAAATGATGGTGAATGCAAACAAAGAGCACTGCCACAGTCTGTTGATGCAAATCCTCCGTTTATCTGGGGGGAAGTTTGAAGAAGAAATTAATGGATGCTCTACAGCCACTGTGTTCAAGCGTTCCTAACACCAGGAAGAGCTATTCCCATAAATGTACTTACTCTGCTTGTCCCTCCCAAACACACAGCTGAAGTCTGCATGGGTTGAAGTTACTACATTGCCTAAATTAAATTTCTATACTAGCATTAACTTCTGCATCGTCCTGTCAAGTCTAACAATGGATTAGGACTAGGGAAAGCAGGTAACTCAGAAGGTTATGAATCAACAAATTAATCATTGATGTATGCAAGAGGTATAAAAGCACACATGACACCAAGAGCTATAGTTCTCAATGAAATTGCTGGCTGAAACTCAGAGAACGGCATCAGACTTTTAGCTCTGGACCACTAAGAACCATGAGTGCAAAAAGTAATCCCACAGCTTGAAATGGGAAAACTCTAGCTGTAATTGGGAGCCTGACTCACTAGGGGTCCCCAACTGTTTTGACCCTGCGGGCACATTTAGAATTCTGACATGGCATGGGTGGGCGCAGTGACAAAATGGCTCCCCCAAAATGGCTACTGCCAGCCACAAAACGATTGCCACAGCTTCACTTCAGTGCAGATCCTTGTGCCTAGCAACTTTATTGTCAGACTAAATTAAACAGAAATCTAACAGTTTGCTTGAACACACACGCACAAAATCACATTCTAGCTCATTAACCCGAAACATTTGTTCTGCTAGGCTTTGAAATTGGGCTAGAATGAAGCCCCCACCCCACCCCACCCAATGTATTTTATGTCCTCCAATATTTGACAGAGTAAACTTGAGATGAAAGTCTGTATTTTTCTGTTAAATCTGTACAAGCTAGGAAGTCCCTTTGGGTGTTATGCAAAAGGTAACTAGTTAGATCCACTTAAGGATCTATGGCTTCTAAAGTAAAGTTTGTCCACCTATTTTAAACCTCAGGTATCCCAGCAATGCTGCAAGGAGATGCTGACTCTTCCTGGCACCCTGGGAAAAGATAGTGCTCATACCTTAGTATGGTTTCCCCCTGGATAAAGATAAAGACCAAGGTCCCTAAACTACCTTTTGAACTGGATAAGTTTAAAGAACAGTCTGGAAGTTCTTGCAGAGAATCTTCTTTTGCACTAAGTAAACTGAACTTGTACAATATTATTCACCACTCCTAAGCTTAAATAAATGCTTTGTAATCAGTACTGCAAAATACAACTAGCAGAGTGAAACCTTTACAGGGTAATAAAGCAACACTCCCAACTATTTTACTCTTCTGTATTCAGTGGGAATTGGAACACCAGCTGCATTCAAACGTCCATTACGGACAAACCTCCATTTGTCATGACATGAACACAGCTTGTTGGTACACTCCGTTTTTGCCTTAATTATAACCTCATGCAGAGTGTGATTGATGGATTCCAGGTTTGAGAAGCCTCAAATTCCAACTCTCCATTCACCTGAATGCAGGTGAAGTAAATTTGAACTTAATTCCTTTCCACAAAATGCGATTCTAAACTGCAATTAAACCGAGGTTTGGGATCTTAATTTGTAGGAAGGAAGGAAACTCCAGTTTGCCCAGCTGCCTGCATTTGCATGTCACAGGGAGCTGGACCTTCATTCAAAGCTACTCATTCCTGGAAACCTTCTATCACAGTCTGCAAGCAAAGGTAGGAGAAAGCAAAGCATACCCATATGACAACATGGACAAATCACAAATACAACCACTGCGTTGAAAAAGTGAGAATACACGTGACAAACACGTTATTACTGCACCTGGGAAAAGGGATGCCCAGCAATGGATCTCTGTTCTTGTATGATCCAGTCCCAGCTCAGCATACCTCCTTCACTCCCCCATCCATTTACCTGGCCTGCCACTGATCCTGCCTTAGTGGCGCTGCCTATCAAAATGAAGGATCCATCCAGAAAGACGGCTGTTATCAAACAAGAGACTGTTGTTGCCCTTTCATTTCTTTCAGTAAGAATTAATTCAATTTTCTTTATAAAAAAAGTAAAGTTATGGAGTCATATCAACTGAAGGCAACCAAGTCACTTCCCTCACATCTTACAGAATTGGATTCATGTTGATCCGTTTACTCTGCTTTTGGGTACCAACTATGAGAAAGTACATTAATCTTTTACCTTTTCTGCTTCTTTCAATAAACTTAACCATGTTTGTCTTTCCTATCCCCTCACAATCTGATAAATTATTTAACCTATCAGAAAAATTTTCAAAAAGAAGGGGGGGGGGAAATGCCATCCAACAGCAGAGGCTAAGAAAATAATATATGACTATGCTATTAATTCCTTAAGTTAAAATAATGTAATCTTAATATCTATAATTTAGTAGAATCTAGCCTCTGCATAACAAAAACATGTATCTAATTCCAAACATTGTCCCAGCATATATAAAAAACAGCCACGCAATGAGCCCACCAGGGAATTGGAGACATTGAGAATTGGGGACACCCCCCCCCCCCAATTTACAGAAAAAGCAGAAAAGTGTAGGAAAGCATTTGGCAGTATTTAAGACCATGAAAGGGAAGATGACTGGGGAAGGCACTGGCAAACCACCCCGCAAACAAAGTCTGCCTAGTAAACGTCGGGATGTGATGTCACCCCATGGGTCAGGAATGACCCGGTGCTGGCACAGGGGACCTTTACCTTTAAGACCATGAAAAACTAAGGAGCGATGTCTACACACCCACACACACACAAAGAGACCACCTGGCCAACATTTTGAGTGGGTTCTAGCAATCCACAATGGTGCCTAACTAACAGTGAGGAAATATCCCAGTTCCAAACACGCAGCTTGACAGCCAGTGTGGTGTAGTGGTTAACATGTTGAACTATGATGTGGGAAACCCAGATTCAAATTCCTCACTCTGCCTTGGAAAGTTGCTGGGTGACCTTGGGCCAGTTACACACTCTCAGCCTTGACCCTGGCAAGTATTTGGATGGGAGACCTCTAAGGAATATCAGGGTCGTGAGGCAGAGGCAGGCAATGGCAAAACACCTCAGAACGTCTCTTGCCTTGAAAACCCTATGGGGTTGCTGTAAGTCAGCTGTATCTTGATGGTTCAGTTGATGGCTGTGGCTCAGTTTGCAGAGCACCTGTTTAGCATGCAGAAGGTCCCAGGTTCAATCCCTGGCATCTCCAGTTAAAGAGACAAGGCAAATAGGTGATGTGAAAGACCTCTACCTGAGACCCTGGAGAGCTGCTGCCAATCTGAGTAGACAACACTAGCTTTGATGGACCAAGTATAAGACAGCTTCATGTGTTCAAAAACACAGAGCTTCATTGAAGGGGGAAATGGTGCCATTAAATGGGAAGGGCTGGGAGGCAGTGTCAGAGCTGTGGGGCCATAAGCAGCAGTGCTGTGTAGATGAGGCTCCCCACAAATACCAGGTGATCATTAATGGCTGATGCATTCTTCCCTGAAGCTTCACCTGGCCAGCAGTGAGTGGACAACCCAAGCAGGTGGGTGGAACGAAAGAGATAGCTGGAGAGGAACCAAAAGAATTAGGTAGGAGAAAGAGGTGGAATGGGAACAACGGGGAGGGGCAAGCAAGGGAAAGCAAAGACAGCCGGGGTGAAAGACGAGTGGGGGAGGGGGAGAGTTCATCCCTCACCCCATCAAGTCCTTGGGATCCTCATCTTCTTAATCACCTAAAATCCTTTATACAATAGTTGGGCCAATAACAGTTAGGTACCTTTTATTTATTTATCTATTTACAATTTTGCTCATTATATTAGAAAACATAAAAATAAAGTTATCAAACACAAAGGCTGGTGTGTATATTCATACATGAGTATCGATTTTTGGGGTGGGGGTGGGAATTGCCAAGTGTTATCTAATGGAGATAGATCATCATCTTTTTTTAGGGCAGTCAATCTGATAACCATATTACTTTCTTTACACTTCATAATCCATTTTCCAATGTTGTGAATACACAATTCTTGCAGCGGTTATCAAATGCAGAATTATATTGTGCTGTTTCTTTTCTTTTTTTTGGAAGCACGGACACATAGTTTATCAAAATAACATTTGGCGGATATGGAATTGCTACATTCAAACTGTTTTTCATACACTCCACCACTGACAATCAATATTTTTTGCCTTTGTACACAGCCACCACATACCAACGACAGTACCAACAGCTTCCATAAATTTCTGACAATTTGTGTGGTGTTAAGTGACACTGGTGAAACATCTTCAATAGATATTGTCGAAGGCTTTCACGGTCAGAGTTCATTGGTTCTTGTAGGTTATCCGGGCTGTGTAACCGTGGTCTTGGTGTTTTCTTTCCTGATGTTTCGCCAGCAACTGTGGCAGGCATCTTCAGAGGAGTAACACTGAAGAACAGCCAATTCTAATGCTGTCTTTTCAAAATATTCCATGTAAAAGTTTGCTATTACTGGAAAGACAGCATTAGAATCGGCACCTTACAAACCTACAGTCTGGTTCAGGTTCGTAGATGATTCATTTACTATTTGGAGCCATGGTGAAGAAAAATTAATGGACTTTCTAAACCATCTTAATAATATCCATCCAAACATTCAGTTTACCATGGAAAAGGAAATTGAGGGTAAACTCCCATTTCTTGATACCCTTGTCATCCGTAAAACAAAACTTTCAGTTAGGTCACAAGGTCTACCGGAAACCAACTCACACAGATCGCTACTTACACAAAAACTCCAACCACCACCCCCGACAGAAAAGAGGAATAATCAAAACATTAATGGACCGTGCAAGACGGATCTGTGAACCACAGTTTCTCAAGGAAGAAACTAATCATCTAAATCACGCACTGCTAGCAAATGGCTATTCCAGAAATGAAATCAGAAGGGCCATTAAACCAAACAAAAATCAGAATACTCAGGAAAAACAGTCTCCCATAGGAAAGGTATTCTTGCCATTTATTAAAGGGGTCACTGATAGGATGGAGAAACTTTTGAAAAAATATAACCTACAAACAGTGTTTAAACCCACCAAGAAAATACAACAGATGCTACGATCAGCAAAAGACAAAAGAGACCCCCTCACCTCTGCAGGAGTATATCGTATATCTTGCAGCTGTGGACAAGTTTACATCGGGACAACAAAACGCAGCAAACAAACAAGGATAAAAGAACATGAAAGATACTGCAGACTTGGCCGACCTGAGAAATCAGCAGTGGCTGAACATGGACTGACACAAACAGGACTCAGGGTCTTATTCCAAGACACTGAAAGACTGGACAATTCTACCAACTATTTTGTCAGATTGCACAGAGAAGCCATTGAAATTCATAAACATCAGCACAACTTTAACAGAAAAGAAGAGAGTTTAAGAATGAATAAGGCTTGGCTTCCTGTCCTGAAAACCTCCAGACTAACAAAGACTACAGTCAACAATAGCCATGCAGATTAGCTTTGGATTTCACACATTAACAGATCACTTCAGGATACAATGGTTCCATATTAACATACCACACCCTTATTAGCACATTATCTTGATACTTACAGGACAATGATTAGCACATTACCTTTGATACTTTTTGCAGGACAATGATTCAGCTCAACCCAACCCCTTTCTGACTATATATTACTCTTCCTACACACTTTGTCACTGAGAGACACTGTTCTTCAGTGTTACTCCTCTGAAGATGCCTGCCACAGCTGCTGGCGAAACGTCAGGAAAGAAAATACCAAGACCACGGTTACACAGCCCGGATAACCTATAAGAATCTTCAATAGATTTTCTCTATTAGATTTTCTCAAGAGATTTTCTCTAACTGCATAGAGAACATAAGACCCTGGGTATTTATAAAAGTCCATACATCTTCTGAAATTGCATGTCCCAAATCTTTCTCCTATCTAAGTTGGAAAGAATATTTCACATTATAGTTATCATTTAGCCCCTGTAAAATTCCATACATTTTGGAAAGCTTATGTTTATGATCCTGTAGAGCAATTCTTCAAATTTTGTTAATTTTCTAATACAAAAATTTTCACATATATATCTAAACAGGAAGCTTTTGAGCTGTATATAGTCGAACTATTTTATATTCCCATTGCTGATTTGGGGTACCATATCAAAATCCAATACTTTATTATCAGTGAATCCCTTATCTATGCCATATGAGTCAAACTTTTGTCAATCACCATCACCAAAAGACTATTTCTGCAGATACAAATCATCACAAACATATGCACAAGGATTACTATTATTTAAAGATTTTATTTAAGTCTACGAGCCTCGATAAGAAAACAGACAGGTAACTGCCTCTTCATGGGTAAAGGAAAAGCAGGCATGCATATCTGCTTTTAAAATGAGCATGTGAGGTGAATGAACCCCTGCGCTCCCCTGAACCCTACCTTGCTTACTACACTTCATTTGATTCACATTTTTGTTCTCAGTCTGGATCCAATTCTGGAAGTGAATTGGGCTGGAAAAATATGTTGAAAGAAATGGAGCACAGTGAGGAAAGGATCTTTGTGGCTGTGCGGAAGCTCCCCTTGTGCCTGTGTGTACCACTTTTGTTTAAAAGTGGGCCCACCCATCTCCTGCTTTAGATATGACCATCTGGAGTCGCAGATGATAATCTGGTTATTATGTTTTATTTGTGGCCATCTATAATCTTGGATTTTGCTACTTCTGCAATTTAAAACTGATTGCTTCTTAGAAAAGGGACGCTTTCTCCTATCTCCCTGAGATTTGGCAGGGAAGATCCCTTGCGTAAGGAATGTAGTTTGTGGGAATTTCATTCTAGCCAGATGTGGAGGGGAAAAGTTACATTCAGAAGTGTGTTTTCCATTGAAACCAACAGAAACAAATACAGATTAACACACACAATAAAAAGCATGTTCGCCCCTCATTTTTATTATAGTTATATTTGATGCTGATCTATTTGTGAAAATAAAAACAGGGTTTATGCCGCTTTTAAGGACTGAAATTCATTCCTCAGCAAACAATCTGTATGCCAATCACGGAACAGTATCCTGGTAGTTAGCAGAATGCTGCACATTGTGATAGGATGGGTTTAGCCATATGCAGCCAAATACAGAGCACCGTTTGTCCTTCTAAACTACACTTTTGATTTAAAATGTTTTAATAAAATCAGAAATTTACTATCAACATTTTTCTATGAATGGGAAATTGACAATTCACTTTTCACAGACGAGAGTTGCTCTGTTTAGGCAACTGCCTAAATAAAGCTGCAGTGTGTAGTGAAAAGCTGGCAATGTAACCCATCATGCATCTATCTTGCGGTGTTTCATCCACATCTCACACTGCAGTGCTATGCAGAGTTTCACCAGTCTAAGCCCACTGATCAATGGACATTAAGTGTGTTTAAAGTTTAGTGGAGGCATGTAGCAGAGAAGGCATTAAGTAGAGTAGACTGAATCACTTCAGACTCCAGCTGGGGAGCTACCGTTCCGTCTTTGCCCTCATGTGGAAAAATTACCTATATGTAAACAACTAGCATGAGGAAAAAAAGATACAGTCAGCATTCTCTTCTTTTACACAAAGACCATTAAAAATGATGTCCTTCCACAACCAGCAGTCTAGTGAAGTACAGTTCATTCTAAAACCTCAGAAATTTGACTGCCTTATTTCCTGTGCAGCATAAGAAGGCCAGGCCTAACTCTCTACTAAATTATGGACAATAGGCAATATTAATGAGATTTTAATCTCTCATTCCTCCAGGCACCTGGATGAACATAAATCAGAAATGCCGCCTTTTGTTTTTATTTATTTCTTTGAGTTTTGTTCAGCACATTCTCCAGAGCCAGCATGGTGTAGTGGTTAAGAGCGGTGGTTTGGAGCGGTGGACTCTGATCTGGAGAACTGGGTTGGTTTCCCCACTCCTCCACATGAAGCCAGTTGGGTGACCTTGTCTAGTCACAGCTCTCTTAGAGCTCTCTCAGCCCAGTTTGATTCTTCCTTAAGTGGTAGAGAAAGTTGGCATATAAAAACCAACTCTTCTTCTTCTTCCAAGGCACTCATCCCCATAACAACACTGTGAGGTAGGTTAGGCTGAGTGCCATTTATGGGTTCTATAGAAAGGATAATATCTGCTGTTTTATTCTCAATCCCTTTCCTAATATTCCACAACATGGAGTTTCTCTTTTTCACAGCAGCTGTACACTGAATCAACATTTTCACTGAGGTATCCACCATACAGCAAAGGCCGTTACCATATATGGAATGAGAAATGCCTGATGTTCAAGCTGGTTTCAGAAAAGGAAGAGGCACTAGAGATCATATTGCAAACATACGCTGGTTACTGAAGCATACGAGAGAATTTCAGAAGAAAATCAGATTGTGTTTCATAGATTACAGCAAAGCTTTTGACTGTGTGGATCATGAAAAGCTATGGCTGGTTTTAAAGGAAATGGGTGTGCCACCACATCTGATCGTTTTGATGCGCAACCTGTACGCTGGACAAGAGGCCACAGTTAGAACAGAATATGGAGAAACTGAATGGTTTCCAATTGGCAAAGGCTTCAGACAAGGATGTATTTTATCTCCTTATCTCTTCAATCTATATGCAGAACATATAATTAGGAAAGCTGGATTAGATTTAGATGAAGGTGGAGTGAAAATTGGAGGGAGGAACATTAATAATTTGAGATATGCTGATGACACTACATTATTGGCAGAAAATAGTGAAGATTTGAAACGACTGCTGCTGAAAGTTAAAAGAGAAAGTGCCAAAGCAGGACTGCAGCTGAACATCAAGAAAACAAAAGTAATGACTACAGGAGAATTACACAACTTTAAGGCTGACAATGAGGAAATTGAAATTGTTCAAGACTTCCTATTCCTTGGCTCCACCATCAACCAAAAGGGAGACTGCAGCCAAGAAATCAGAAGGAGATTGAGACTGGGAAGGGCAGCCATGAAGGAGCTAGAAAAGATTTTGAAGTGTAAGGATGTGTCACTGGCCACCAAGACTAGATTAATTCATGCCATTGTATTCCCTATTGCTATGTATGGATGTGAAAGCTGGACAGTGAAGAAAGCTGATAGGAAGAAAATAGATTCCTTTGAAATGTGGTGTTGGAGGAGAGTGTTACGGATTCCGTGGACGGCCAAAAAAACAAATCAGTGGGTTGTAGATCAAATCAAGCCTGAACTGACCCTAGAAGCTAAAATGACTAAACTGTGGCTATCGTATTTTGGTCACGTCATGAGACGACAAGAGTCGCTGGAAAAGACAGTCATGCTAGGAAAAGTTGAGGGCAGCAGGAAAAGAGGAAGACCCAACAAGAGGTGGATTGACTCAATAAAGGAAGTCACAGCCTTCAATTTGCAAGATCTGAGCAAGGCTGTCAAAGTTAGGGCATTTTGGAGGACTTTCATTCATAGGGTCGCCATGAGTCAGAAGCGACTTGACGGCACTTAACACACACACACACACACACACACACATCCACCATATCCCTAAAATCTCTTTCAGTCTTGATCTCATCCAGTTCAGAATCTATCTGCATATATTTAAAGTTAGGATTTTAAAGTTAGGCTCCAATGAGCATCAATTTACACTCACCAACACTGAACTTGATTTGGTATGCTGTTGTATAGCACTTACCTGATTTATAGAACCTCCTATAGCTCTTCATGATCTGTCTTGATTTTCACCATCCCGAATAATTTGATATTGTCTGTACACTTGGCTACTATACTGCTCACCCCCAATTTCAAATTATGAACAAATTAAATAGCACTACTTCCAACACCGATCCCTTTAGGACCCCACTGCTCATTTCCTTCAATTGCGAGAACTTCCTTCAATTGCAAGAACTGTTTATTCCTACTCTCTGCTTCCTGGCAATTAACCAACTTCTAATCCATAAGAGGAATGTTCCTCGTATCCCATGACTCCTAAGATAGCTCAGGAGCCTTTTGTGCGGTACCTTGTCAAAAGCCTTTTGGAAGACTCATAGGTAAAGTCCTTAGGAGGGCAGAAAGGGACTGCGCTGGCTCCCGTGCCACTTACGCTGTCCAGGGTGGCATGGACGTAGGTGGGGGGACCTTGTCGCCATTCTCCCTTTACTGCCACAGCAGAGCCTCCCAGGGACACCAACTGGGCCGTCTTCTGGCATCCCACCGGTACAAAGCCCCATGCCAGTATCCTGGGGGTGTTCCTAGGAAGTGCCGGGGGGGGGGGCAGAGCTGCCAGTAGGCAGCTTCCTGACCCCTTTCATCCCAGTACGCCAATGGCAAGAACAGCGTTGCTGCACCAGCTTTTTGCTGGCACAGCCTTGCTGTTTTCAATAGGGCAAAATGCCCCATTTAAAAAATTTAAAAAAACCTTCTAAAGGCTTTTTAAAGCCTTTCAGCAGCCAGGGAACGGCTTTGGAGGCGCTGCAGCAGTGCTTCAGCCATGCCATACCCAGCCACCGAAGGCTCAGAAATGGGCTGCCCTTCCCCAGACCACAACAATATCTTTTGACATGTTCCACTGCTGCTCACTCATGGGCTTTTTCTGTGGCTGCTTCCACATTACAAAACAACCTTACAGAGGAATATTGTCGAAGGCTTTCACGGTCAGAGTTCATTGGTTCTCGTAGGTTATCCGGGCTGTGTAACCGTGCTCTTGGTATTTTCTTTCCTGACGTTTCGCCAGCAGCTGTGGCCTGCATCTTCAGAGGAGTAACACTGAAGGTCCTTTTGGAAGGAAAGGTCCTTCAGCGTTACTCCTCTGAAGATGCCGGCCACAGCTGCTGGTGAAACGTCAGGAAAGAAAATACCAAGACCACGGTTACACAGCCCGGATAACCTACGAGAACCAACTTACAGAGGAAATTTAGTAGATCTATATCTCTCTTGCAATTTCCGAGGGCTTGTAAAATATAACTCTTTAGAAGAGCCTTTGGCTCTTCAAGATGTTTGCTTTATGGGGCGCCTTGAAAGACAGCAATTTTCTTTTGGAAGTTTATTTATTAAAGCTTTGTTTTCTGGTGGGGTTTTTAATTTTGTTATTTTCAAAATTATATCTTTGTACTATTTTTATTGTTACAACTTTCCTAGGGTTCCCAGTAATCTGTGAGAAGGGCAGCCTTATAAATGTCCTAAATAAATGGATAAATGAACTATGTATGTAAGGAAACATGGAAAATATGTGAGAAAGAGACCCTCTTTATGATCTCACCATGCACGTGTATGCATATATGCACTCTTATCTAAACAGGTCTATTCTATGAAAGTAGCCAAAAATATGGATTGAGAAGAATAAGTGAAATATCAATGATATAAAAGAAAGACAAGTACTGCATCCCCAAAGCACATTTTTAAAATCTTTACCGCATTCTTCTACATCCTGGTCATCTATTAATCCTACGGAGACTCCCAGATCCATACATTTCTTGCTATGTGCCTTGGACTTCATATGTTTTGTCAAGTTTCCTTAAGAAAACAAACAAACAAAAATGCATTGCTTTATGATTAAACATGTATGTACAGTCAACAAAAGACCCTGATGGTCAACAAGCTAATCTCCAAGGCCACATGTTGTACTAACATAATGCGTTTTCATGGATATATACTAGAATAGTAAGAAGATGTGCAAAGAACTGATATACCAAAGACTTCCACTTCTCTTGGTGGATACAATAGCTACCCTGAATGGTTTTATATATTTGATATCTTGTCTGGCAGCTTCACAGTAACCCATTATTAAAGTATTGTGCTGGAAATCAGTAACTGACTTTTGCCCCCTGAGATTCCAACATCAATTTTGTTGAGTCTACAAACATAAGCAAAGCAAGACTGGCCTCAGCCAGAATTTAGACAGGAACATGGAACAACTAATATTGCTTTCTGTGTTATTCCACCTAAACTACTTCTATAAAATATTTTCATTACATTGCTCGCAAACTAATAATGCAATAATTGCAAGAGCAAATCTTACAGGAATGCAGGCTTTCTTGTACCGTGTAAAATGCAGTTTATTATATGCTGTATTTGCATAATGTAAGAAGCAATCAAAAGTAATATGAAATATGGAAATATTGCTGTTGCTGTGAAGAAAATTTAATTATGTACAGATGTTGAGATGAATGACATCCTGACAAAGTTTTCCGACAAAACCAGTTATTTCTAAATAGTTTAATATTCAGGCTGGGGCTAGAACACAAGATATAAGAATGAGAAGGCTCCCACACTCTTATCGTTCAGCAGAATGTGTCTAGGAATTTTTTTAAAGCGATTAGGATGAAGTTTTATTGCATTGCTTATTGTACGTATTATGTTTTATTGCATTATTTTAAAATTTTGTAATCCGCCTTGTATCTCAGTAAGAAAGGTGGACTCTAAATGAAGTGAGGGAAATAAATACATTGGAATGCTATTGACATTTTAAAGCCGCCTTTCCACCCAACTGTTTTTAATCTTGTTTAAACGTTTTTATTGCTTGCTGCCATGAGACCTTTGAACACTAATTATCAAGAAACTTCTCAGGCAGGACTGGGACCTTTTGCTTAAAGATGCTGGAAGGAAATGTTCCCTGCTTGAAATCCCTGCTTGAAATTTGAAATCCCGCACTACTTTTGCATGCTGATGGTTCCCAAACTGAGGCAGTTGTACATGATAGCATGCTGCAATGCGCTGCCTACAGCTTAAGGAAAGGTCTTATGTTCCTCTGGTTTGGCCCAGCCTACAGACAACTGCAACACTTTACTTCAATGCTTACCTGGATCAGGTTCCTCTTGCAAAAAAAAAAAAAAAATCAGGATCCCCTTGTAAAAAACCATGAAACATTTTTAACCCAATACATTACATTGGTTGGGACAATAAAACACTCCAATGGTAATGGGTGGGTGGGTAATGCTGTGACTATGTTTTGTGCACAGAAAGAAAACTGGAAAGTGGAGATTATACTTTGATGACTCTGTTTGCTGGTGCAGATGATAATGTCCTAAAATGGACAAAGTTGTAGAACCACATTGCTGTGCACTTGATCAAAGCAAGCGCAACTAGGGTGGGATTCCCCCCCTCCCCACAAATTAGTATTATGTAAATAAATAGCAGAACATAATCAATTCACTTAAGCTTCCCATATCTTCCTTCTTCTTTATTGGGAAAAAAGCTGACCAAGTGCAGATAGAGGTTCCAAGTAACCATGCTGGTCTAAACCAAAAAAGCATAAATGGTGTGGATTGGTCTTCACTAAAAACACTTAGCTATATCAAGCTCATTTACCTTTAGTCTTGAAGGAAAAGTTGCAATAGTTGCAATGATATGGGCGGACATCTGTATGAGTGCGAATATGCTTCTTCAACATACTAGGCTTTTTACAACGTATTCCACACTCTTCACATATATATTTTCCTCTTCCTCTGCCCCGAACATAGACATATTCTTCATTTGACTTGTACCTAAAACAAATCAACAAAACCCACTGTACACAATACACTTCTTGGTATAAGAATAATACTAGAAATCCCAACAGTTGAAAATAATCCCTATCACAAATTATTAATATTTTTCTTTTTTTAAATAATATTTTATTGTTTTTAAAACACAAATACAACATAAACACTAGTACATCACACATACAACTTACAGTCCACTTACAATACTACTTGCTAGGAACAAGATCTCCTTAAAATGTCAAATATAGATGGAGCTGTTTCTTGCTGAATAGTCTAATATTACTCTTTTAATGCTATCCATACAAATATTTCTTTAATTAGTCACTAATTTAAACCTATGAATCTAAAATCTTTATCCAATCTATATATTTCTAGGCTTATTAATTTTAATTATACCTTTTATTTATGCCTTCATATTTACATTTTGTAAATATTAATTCTACACCCTCCAATAATACTTCTTGGTTATTAATATTAATACCTTATATTTCTTATTACTTACTCAAATACCATATATCTATTATATAATAAATTCATTAATATCTACTCAATTTGCTTTTTAAAAAACTGATTAAAATATTTATACTACTTCTAGTTATTATCTAACATTCTTATTGATCTACATGTTTTCTACACTTTTAATCATTTTGCTACATATTCAAAATACAACTTCCAGATTTTCTGAAATTCCTCCGTCAGTCTTCTGTTGACAATGCTTGTCAGTTTATTAATATTGTTTCAATTAGTTATCTACAAATAAAGCCTGCTGTTTACTGCTGAGCTCGGACCCTTTGCATGTTACAAGCCCTATTCAGAGTGTGACTGCAGGCAGAAATACATGACCACTTCACGCATAGTCATAAATGGGTCTCTATGTGGCAGCTTTTGCAGTAGCAGAAAATTGGTTACTGGTTGTTTCTACCACAAAGATTGCTGAGCTAGTTATTACCACCCTTTCATGACTACTCAGAAATGTGAGGGTAATGGTAGTGTGTATGGACCACACATAAAGCTCAGCCCGCACAACCATTTTTCGAAGCAGTTTGAGCCATCTAGTGGCATGATTTTAAGTTCCTACCGTGCAGTAAATCATCATCTGCTTTCATCTCATAAATATACATAGGGAATTAGCTGGTAGGAAATAAGCCTCATGAAACTGAGGCTGAAATTGGGAGGTTGTACTCCAAATGAAATTATGTGCTCAAACAGTGGGGGGAAATATAATGGGAATGATAGCAGAACATCATCAGCTGAGGATCAGGAGTAAATGGCTATTCAGTAAATTTAGAAGAAACAGGGTCTCATAGAGAACAATCTTAAACAGGGCTACTCAGAAAGTAAGCCCCATTTTATTCAGTGGGGCTTACCCCAAAGAAAGCATTCTTAAGATGCAGCCTAATCTACCAAAATGGTTTTGAGGTGCTTGAACACAGGGAAAGAGATGAGCTTCTTGCCTAACCACATTTTCCCCAAATACAGAACTACTGTGGGTGGGAGATTAAAACAATATTTTTTTTTATGTGTAGTCAAGTACCAGCCGACTTATGGAGACCCCTGAAGGTTTTTCAAGGCAAGAGATGTTTAGATGTGGTTTGCCATTACCTGCCTCTGTGTAGCACCCCTGAACTTCCTTAGTGGTCTCCCATCCAAATACTAACCAAGGCACACCCTGTTTAGCTTCTGAGATCTGATGAGATTAGGCTAGCCTGGATAAAACAATACTTACCCTCCATCAAATATTTTAACTCTTCTTGGCTCACTTTTGGCTAAGGAGTTCTCATTATCTTGATCAGTGCTTGTTTCAGAGTTTTCTTTATTGCTCAGTTCCCTTGCTGCCTTTTGTTTAACTAATGCCCGCTGAAAGAAACATCGAAAGACATGTGTAAGTTACTTATTTTTGACATACATATTTATTTGCTTCATTTATAACCCACTTTTCTCACTGAAACTTTAGGTGGATTATAAAAATGAAAAGCAATTCAATCACACAGCAATCACCTCCAATAAACTAGGATTACAAAACTGGAAAACAATGTAAGCAAAAGCTGCCTATGGCAACAAAAACTGTCTACAGCATGACATTATAAACTCACTGCGAACAAGGTCAGTACACAAAGGTTCGGTCTAGTTCCTTACCTTTCCCTCTGTTCTGTACATTTACTATCTTCAGAGATTTCCCACCCCCCACAGAGGAGCATTTTAAACACAACTGTATATGTTATTAGAGCAACCCATTACACCACCTAGTTCTCCAACATGCATAGAGTAGCCCTTAGTTAGCTTTGTTATTCATGATGATATCCAGTTAGTTTGTGTGTGGAAGAGACAGGGAAGAGGAGGCCCTTGAAACAAACTTGGGCATTTAGGCCAGAGAATGGCTGACAAAGCCACTTGAAACAAAAATAATCCTCAGTCCCTCCCTGTGCTGCCACAGGGTATGAGCCCGGCTAAGAACTGTATCTGGCAGTACAGGTCTCAAAAAACAACATTTACATGCATTAAGTACTTATGCAAAGGGAAACACAAGCTACTTTTGATTTTTTTGATTTTTTTTTTAGCCAGTTTTTGCACCCTGTTCAAAACTCCTGCTGGTACAATAGCTCATAAGTTGTGATCCCCTTTCATTAATACATCTGGCGGCTTCTATCATTAACAGCTACTTAGGCCGTTCTCATTTCACCATAACCCAGAGGTCCCCAACCTTTTTGAGCTTGCGGGCACATTTGGATTTCTGACACGACATGGTAGGCGCATAGGGTTGCCAGGTCCCCGCACACCACCGGCAGGAACTTCATGGGGGAGGGGCTGAGGGCAGCAACCCCTGCGTGCAGAACACACAACGCATTGAAATTGCTTCCAGGTTGTCCCTGGAAGCGCCAGCATCGCGCAGGATGCTCTAACACATTCCTCCAAAAACTCTATGGAAATAATAGAGTTTTGGGGGGAAGAGTGGTAGAGCGACCCTGTCGTGATGCTGGTGCTTCTGTGGTAAACCCGGATGTGACATCACCACACACACAGATCACCGCCCCCCCCACCCAGCTGGCCTGCTTTGTGCACCTGTGACACATGCATGCACATACATAGTTGTGTTCACAGAGCTTCACATGTGCATTGCTGTGTACAGGTGAAAAACTGGATTGTCTCTTTGCATTAATCTCCTCTATTCCATAGACTATTTTATAAAAATACTGCCTGTTATCAAAACCTCATTGGATTTTAGAGTAATTTAAAAATACCAACTCAGATTAATTGTATTTGGGTGTTACTTCTGAATCATTTGATTCTTATACATCATTAAATCTTTTTTGTTCATTTCCTCTATTGCTCTATTTAGCTATTTTTATGTGCTAAGATCATAAAAAGCTTGACAAATTTCAAATGCCTTTGACATTGAAACTGTTGGGTTGATTTTGTTTCAGCCACTGCCATTATAAGAAAAAGGATTGGCAATCTTTTTAGAGTGCAGGAGAGGGACTGTTCATATCTGTTAGGAGCCCAAATGCCAAAGCTGATTCCCCCCCCCGCCACATTTTGAATACAGTCCACCCTAATTTATGACATTTTTAAGCACCATTAAGTCAGCAGGAAAGCTAAGTATGTTGGGTTGCTCTCTCATTGAAATCAGTGCAACTTATTTAACTAGGGCCGGATGTTGCCCTTTATTAAACACAATCCAAAGGTTGCCAGGACTCCACAGTACACATAGTGTCATAGGAACATAATCTGCCCCAGTCTCGCTCTTTCTGGAAATCGCTTGATCTCCTTTAAGTCAAAGCACTTGAAATTGTGTCCATGCTAAAAGCATACATTACAGAAGAAGAATTATAACTTTGTAATTAGAAGCTTTTTCTTGGCCCTCCATGACATCATGAAATCCCTGCATGCCAGTACTACATGTGGCTGAAATCCCTGCATGCCAGTACTACCTGTGGCTGATGATGATCTGTAGGTGGTCTCTTGACTCTGGATCTTTCCTCCTCCATCCAGTCCTGTATCTCCATCTACCCGGAACCCTCCCTCTGACTCAGTATACCCAAGACTGAACTGCTTTTCTTTTTTCCTTCTCAACTGCTTGTACCGAACAAGCAGCAAGCCTTGGTTTTATTCTTCCTCTCCCATCTTTTCATATTCCAATCTACCGAGTCAGGTTATGTTTCTCTTTTCAGGATTGAAGAATCCAGCCCTATTGCTCAATCCTCTTCGCTTAAAAAACAGGTGTATGCTCAGGTCATTTCTGACTTGAGTACTGCACCTTTCTTCTTTCTGGCTTTCTCTTGGTGCATGTCAGACCCTTCCCCTCTGTTCAGACTTCTGCTGCCAAAATATTTCACTAAGTAGATAGAACTTTGCTATGTATATATGGATCCTGTTGCCATTCTCTCTTCTTTCTACTGTTGTCTTCCCCGCTATTAATCCATAGAATTAATCCTTGGGACAGCAGCCTGTTTTATTTTGCATATGAACATAACAAGAGCCATGCTGGGTCAAGCCAAAGATCCATTTAGTCTAGCATCTTGCCCCTCACAAAAAGGCAATAGCCCTTCCCTCTCCTCATTGCATTCCCAGTACAGATACTGAATAACTTTCAAAAGTAACCATATGCAGAGAATCATTCTACTCTGGCCAAAGCCTAAAAATCTCATAACGTTCTTGAGCAAAAAGGTCTTCACTTACTGTCCAAAAGATATTAACTGGCAAACCTGTGTGGGAGAGTGTTTCACAACTGTGGCACCGCCACTGAACAAACCCAGCCCTTTCCATTAATTCTGCTAACTTCCTGAGTGGATAGTGTCAAGAACCCAGTGAAACCTTAAGCAGCCTTAAAGCAGGCGGGCTCATACAACAGAAGTTTGGGCTCCAGCCATTTCAGGCATGATTAGTCAATAACTGTGTCCTTGAACCAAACCCAGAATTGTCTGTTCTGCGGCAACAAACATTTTTGCAGCAAATCCCCACTATGTACATGAACCACTTCTTAATTTGTAAGAGTACAACACAATTTCTGCAGGCATGGAGCTCTGTACATCAGAGCCTTTTGTCTGTATTCTGAACCAGAGAATTCTAGCATGAAACATAGTTGTACATGGCCAGTGTGGCATGGTGTTAGACTGAGATCTGGATGAGCCCCAGGTTCAAATTCCCACTCAAGCCTTGAAACTCTGTGGGTGATCTTGGGCTGGTCGCTCTCTCCCTCTCCCTCAGCTATATCACAGGGGTTTTGAAAGGGTAAAATGGAAGGGAATTATGTCCATCGTCCAAGACACCTTGGATGACTGGCAGAATAAAAATTAAGTAGACAGACAGCTAGTGTCATAAGCTGTTTTCAGTACCAAACTGAAAATGTTGATGATTCCTTAAGAAAACAGAAGGATTCCTTAAACTGTAGTTAGTGCTGTTTTTTGGTATATTTATATAGATGAACGTTTATTCGAAACCACTGGCAGGTTCTCCACACAGAAGCCACAAATGTCTGGATAGGGGCCTTGTGGTATTTCACTATCAAATGAACAAATTCTGACAATGTAGGGAAGTATGTTAAATTTGCAACGGAGTGAAAATTGGAGGGAGGAATATTAACAATTTGAGAGATGCCGACAATACTACATTACTGGCAGAAAGTAGCGAAGACTTGAAATGACTACTGCTGAAAGTTAAAGGAGAAAGTGCCAAAGCAGGACTACAGCTGAACACCCAGAAGTCAGAAGTAATGACTATTGGAGAATTACTCAACTTTAGGATGAACAATATGGAAATTGAAATTGTTCAAGACTTTCTATTCCTTGGCTCCATCACCAACCAAAAAGGAGATTGCAACCAAGAAATCAGAAGGAGATTAAGACTGGAAAGGGCAGCCATGAAGTAGCTAGGAAAGAGTAGCTGTGTTTGTCTGTAGCAGAAGAGCAAGATTCCAGTAGCACCTTAAGGACTAACAAAATTTCTGGCAGGGTATGTGCTTTCGTGAGCTACAGCTCACTCAGCTCATTCTAGTTGTATCTGAAGAAAATTTTGCCATAAATTTTGTTAGTCTTTAAGGTGCTACTGGACTCTTGCTCTTTTCTATTGATTCATAGCCTTGCCATGAGTCAGAAGCGACTTGATGGCACTTAACACACACACACAAACTAAGCTCCATTGTTACTGCTTTGCCCAAGGGGTTGTATGCATCAGCGACCCCCTAGCAATTGTTTAAAAAATGCAATGTGAAACAATACCATGTTCTTGAACTTTCATATTTGTAAGCCATTTTCTACAGTGCTGACAGCTAGATATATTGCTAGCTAAAGCAAATGTTTAAGGGTCTTAAAAACAAGCCAATTCCCTTTACTGATTTATCAGTTTCATATAAATGTATCAACAATGTAGAAACCTTGCAGTTATTGCATATGATTTCGCAACACTTCAATTTTTAGGTTCCCCCGCCCGAAGTTGCACATAGGGAAGTATGGCCATATGCAACGGTAAACAATTGCAGTTGTGGTTCTCCTAGCTATCTGTGGCTTGCCCCCTTGTAAGACGTAGTAGACCCCACACAGAAATGCATTTATGGGTATAAGGATACCAAAAAACTGTTGTTTGCAAAAGATCCCAGATCTATTACATGTTTTAGAATAAGCATAAATTTAGCTGTAAAGTATCTTTCCCTTTGTGCACTCAGTACTAGCTGGTGGTTGCAATGGGCATGCTAATTTATATCAGTGACCGAATCATGACCAAGGGGGTAACAGTTACTCCACACTGTTGCCTAGTATAATTCTCCCACCTTTTGTTGGTGGCTAAAAGTGTAAGGGGGATACATGATCTACTGTTATTATGGTGGTGTAACCTTATGAGCCACTGTTGTGTTTTACCTTTAATGGAATAGGATCTGGCCTGCAAAAGCCTCTTTCTTTGTGAATATCGACACCTGCCTACAGGCTGAACTATTACAGAGTACAATGGGATGTTCTCGGACTGTCATCTTATGATGATGATTAGGTGCTGTTCTGTTTGTCCCCAATTGCTGGCAGCTTACATGGCATTCATATTTATTTCTGTTGTTACCTGATAAGAGGCAATCTTCCGTTCGTATTGGTATGAATTACAGCTGCAGAAGCACACTGCTAGCTACTTATACTTTCTTTCTTTATTATATCATTATCTGTCTTTTCTCCATGTAGCTCAGGGTGGCATGTCACTAGGGTTGCCAGGTCCCTCTTCGCAACCGGCAGGAGATTTTGGGGCAGAGCCTGAAGAGGGCGGGGTTTGGGGAGGGACTTCAATGCCATAGAGTTCAATTGCCAAAGCGGCCATTTTTCTCCAGGTCTGATTTCTATTGGCAGGAGATCAGTTGAATTAGCAGGAGATCTCTTGCTACTACCTGGCAGCTGGCCACCCTACATGTCACCCTGAGTGCCCCCCCCCCCAGTTTATTCTCACAATAACCCTGCAAGATAAATTAGGCAGAAGGTTAATGACTGAACCCAAGGTTATCTGGCAAGCTTCATTTCAAATCAGGTCTCTCTGGTCCTAGTCTGACACGAACCATTTCACCACAACAGGTCTAACTTGTGTTGTTGTTGGTTTCAGTGTTCCTGCTCAGAAATTGCTCCTAGTGTATTCTTGTGCTTTATTTTAACTGTAATTATCATAGTGTTAAGGAGTCTTTTCACTGCAGAGGTCCTGAGATGTTGTAGTTGAAAGGAACTTACAACCATAAAATCACACTGTGTTGTGTTGACATTTCATTTCATTGGAACAAAGAAGTTTGCTCATCATGGCAACGATGTGGGAAGAACAATTTATGTGTATTAACCATCAATTAATTTGGAGCTCTGCCTATATTTTTGCCCGTTTTATATGCTGTAAGGATTAGCTTTCAACTGATAAGACCTTGTAGAATTTGCCCTGAAAGTAGGGAAATAACAAGAGGAAGGGGATTTTTCATTAATAAGGGGAACTAAAGATATATATTTTGCCCTTTTAGACAATTAGTATGCTAATTATCACTTGCAGTTAGAGATAAATTTGAAAAACTGCTTTGGAGACCTCTGTTTTCTACAGTTTGCTGCTTGGCTGCAAAGATTTAAGCCACCTATGTTCTTTCAAGCATATAAATGTTTTATAATGACTTTCTCTTTCTGTGCTTCCTGTCTTTTTTCTTCTCCCCCGTAAGATGTACTGGACTGTTTTATGTTCTATCAGGGGGACATGAAGTACTTAGGAAGTGGGATGTAAGGGGATTTTGACATATATTTAATCCACGGCACTATAAAGCACTCAAGGATGTGCCAACATATACCAATTCTTCGGTTTTTAAAAGAGATAGCAAAAGGTATGGAGAATACTGATTTTTTAACTAGCACTCCTGGGCCCTTTTGAAATCAGCATTTTCCCCAAGTCTAGAGGTCCATGAACTAACCGAATCCTTCTCCTACTCAGCGGTAGTGAGGATTGCCACAATTTCATATGGAAAATGTAACGAGGTGGACTAGAGCAGGGGTCCCCAGTGGGGTGACCGGGGGTGCCGTGGTACCCACTGACACCTTTCCTGACACCTGGCAAGCATCTTTATAGTGGGAGGGGGCAGATGGGGCTTTTACCAGTAGGACTTCGGACTGGGAAGTGGAGATCTGATTGGCTGTACAGTTTTTCTTTTTAATTGCCACAGCATAAGGATCTTCATTGAGCAACTGAAGATAAACATATGTTTATTTTCAAAGGCATCTTGAAGCAGAGCTTCTGGCCTGAAATGTTGAAGAGTTTATCTGTTGAAAAATAAGAAAATAGAGGCAGTCTCTGATATAGTTTATTTGGATTTTTTAAAAGATGTTTCTATTACTGTACCTAGCACTATTTAAAGCAAGATGCTTCAAAAATCTTCAGGGCTGAAGATGCAGTTTGAATAATCTATTCTGCAATTAACCACCACCACCCATTTCTGAATATTAAGAATAGTCTAAGAGGGTGCTCTTTAAGTTTGCTTTTCACACTGCTTTTATTGAAGTAATATGGGTTTTGTTTTGTGTGTGTGTGTGTGTGTGTGTGTGTGTGTGTGTGTGAGAGAGAGAGAGAGAGAGAGAGAGAGAGAGAGAGATGGATTGTGGATAGGCCACACTAAAAACTTTTTTTTTATTTTGTTCCAAGAAAAGTTGTTTTACTATATGCAACATACTGCGCTGTGCATCTATTAGGACATAATCTGTTCTGCCTTGGCTTATGTTACGGGGCAGCAACCAGTCTTTCAGGGTGTCGAATAGCCATGCTCTGATTAGAAATCCTGCTCCTCTTCTGGCATCTGAAATTTCATTTTGAGGCATCCACACACTGGAGCTTATCTTCACAGTTTAAGGGTTAGAAAGAATATAGTTGTTGCTTGTTTTTTTAAACAATAAAAAAGGCAATAGACTCAGAATGCTGATTTTTGCATTTAAAGCCTATTTCTGCTTTTGAACATACAAATCGACCTTATATTGATTAAGACTATGGGTCCTTCTCACTCAGTATTGTCTAGTCTGATTGACTATGGCTCTTCAGGCAGGATCTAGGTAGAGAAAAATGTTTCCCCAGCATCTATTCCCTGGGGCCCTTTAAGTGGAGATGCCAGGGATGAATCTGTGACCTTTGTGCATGCAAAGCAGGTGCTCTGTCGCTGAGCTGTGGTCTCTCCCACTTCCACTGGATGACTGCACTTTTCTGGAGTCCACCAAGAGTTTTTAGGAAGTGGGTGGGGCCAGGTAGGGCTTTTGCCAAGGCTTCTGATTGGCTGTGCAGATTTTTTAAAATGTTGCTTTGGCAGCAGCTGCCAGCACAACACAAGGATCTACACCAGGGGGTGTCAAACATAAGGCCCGCGGGCCGGATTCGGCCCCTAGAGCACTCTCATCCGGCCCCCGAGCCAGCCAAGGCAGGAATAAACACACACCTTCTTCCCGAAGAACGCTACTATAAATCTATACAGTTCTTAGCTCCTTTCCCCTTCATGGGCAGCTGACGCGGCTATGCTCCATCTGGCTACTAGATGTCGTGGCGGGTCCTCTACTGAGAGCTAGCCAGGAGCAAGCACAACGACAACCCCCCGCCCCCAGAGAGGACCCGCCAGCGACATCTAGTGGCCAGATGGAGCATAGGGCATGGAAGGCAAGAGCAGCATAGCCCTGCTGGCGGGCTTTGTCTTTGGCACCCTGACTTTCTACCACCCCAGCGCTGATTCAGACAATGTATGTAAGCCACCCCCTTTGTACTATGTTGGTTGGGGCCCAATTGTACGAGGAGTGAGTTTGCTTCCCCCTGAAAATGGAGGCTTGGGCTGTGCTGTGTTTGTGTCTCTCTTCCACTGGAGCTTCCTTTAAGCATAGCCCCAGGAGGTGTTTTCAGTGGCATGGCCGAGCTTGTGCAGCAAGAGCGCTTCTGCGCTTGTACAGAGTCTCCAAGGCTAAGAAACCTCAAGCAGAGAGAAGGATTGGCTGTTTGAGCCATTTCTTAATTTGCCCAAGGTAGAAAGACTAAGACTGGACCCAGATTGCCAGTTATTAAGACAGAAACCTTTAAAATACATAAAAATATACCAACAATACAAAAACATTTGGTATTCCCCCAGATATGCAGAAAATGGAGCACTTGTACTTACCATGCAGTCTTTCCTGTTTTAATTTTTTGGGGGGTGCAGTTCCCATGCCTCAACAAATAACCCCCCCCCCAGCAAATACAAAACAAATTTTTGGGAAATCCCCACTTGCTCTACAGCCAGAGGTATGCTAATTAGGCAAGTATGGGGGGGGAGCAGAACCCCAGTTCTCTGAAGACAAAAGAATCCAGAAGGACTGATTAAGAGCCAGCGTGGTGTAGTGGTTAATAGCGGTGGTTTGGAGTGGTGGACTCTGATCTGGAGAACCGAGTTTGATTCCCCACTCCTCCACAGGAGCGGCGGAGGCTAATCTGGTGAACTAGATTTGTTTCCCCACTCCTACACACGAAGCCAGCTGAGTGACCTTCGGAAAGTCATTCTCTCAGCCTCACCCACCTCACAGGGTGTCTGTTGTGGGGAGGGGAAGGCGATCGTACAGAAAGTCGGCATATAAAAACCAACTCTTCTTCTTCTATGATGGGAGGAAATCTGCTGTAGCAAAAGACCCCAAGCTGCAAAGGGGACAGAACCAGTATGAGTTAGAATTAAAAGTATCTGACTAGGACAGGCTCCAATTCTATTCCTCTATGAAACTTACTGGGTGACCTTGAGCCTTCTCAGCCTCACCAACCTCACAGGATTGTTGTGAGAATAAAATGGAGAAAAGGAGATTCTTGCAGGCCAACCTAAGCTTCCTGGAGAAAGGACAGGAGGAAATTGTGGAAGGTAGATTGAGACCCTAACAGCATCTGAAATTAGGGTGGTGATGCAGAAATACATGTTTAAAATGTTTTTCCCTCCTTACAGTGCACTGCAAGATAAGCAGCTTCCTCTCTCATAAGCAGCTTCAATGAGACCAAGCGCAAAGTGCTGCATATTGGGGCAAAAAAGCCCAAGTTCACATATACACTGATGGGATCTGTGCTGGCAGCGACAGAACAAGAAAGGGATCTTGGGTTGATAGTGGATAGCTCAATGAAGGCGTCAACCCAGTGGGCGGCAGCTGTAAAAAAGGCTAATTCCATGCTGGCCATAATTAGACGAGGAATAGAGAATAAAACTGCTGCTATCATACTGCCCTTGTACAAATCTATGGTGAGACCACACTTGGAATACTGTGTACAGTTCTGGTCACCATGCCCAAAAGATATTGCAGAGCTCGAGAAGGTGCAGAAAAGAGCAATGATGCATACCTATTTTATTAGGTGCTGTGGAGCACAAGCAGGATAATGTGGCTGCAGTTGTCTTGTTTGTGGGCTTCCTCGAGGCACCTGGTTGGCCACAGTGTGAACAGACTGCTGGACTTTAGGGACCTTGGTCTAATCCAGCATGGCCTTTCTTATGTTTTTATGTTCCTGCTCACCAAGTGTAGAACTAAGTGAACAAGACGCTGATCTCCTATCCTCAGGCCTCAGCAATCTTGCACTGCTGCTCTATAGGCAGGAAGAACTTCCCAAATGTTAATTCTCCAAGCAATTCCTAAAACAAAAAAAGGGGGATGTACTAAAAGGAATGACAGGATTGCCCATTGGAAACAGTAGGAGAGGCTTGCAGGCCCACTGGACATAATGGGGGCCAGGAATGCCAATTGATTTGCATGGGCTCCATTGAAATACATTGCAGCATAAAAAAGTTGCAAAGAAAATGCGGAATGAATTTTCCATTAAAGTCAAAAAGACTACTCTGGGACTGGAATGACAGCCCCCTGAGTAGAATGATGGTCTCTAGCCACAGAATCTATGCTCTGGGACTATAAGGACAGGTCGTAGAGAGGAATGACAGCCCCTGGAAATAGCAGAAGTGTTCTGGGACTGGAATGACAGTCCCAGAATGCTTCTGCTACTCCTAGGGGCTGTTATTCCACTCTGTGACATGTCATTCCAGTCCCAGAGCACAAATTCTGTTCCCTGGGGAAATTCTGTTCCCAGGCAGACACCAGTCCAGATCTGGGATGGCAAGCCCGCTGCGGGATCACCAGCCAAGGCAGCCAACTCCCTCCCCACCCCAGTCCAGATCAAATTTAATGCCAGGGACCAGAGATACAAACTGTATAGAAGACACAGGCAAAGCCAATTAATGATTTTTTAAAATTAAAATACAAACATGATTAAAACAATAGCAAAAATACTATAATTAATTGACTTTGCCAGTGTCTTCTATGAAGTTCGTATCTTTGGTACCTGGCATTAGATTTTTTGGTAATTATTTATTTATTTGGTACACATGGCCCGGCCCTACCTAGTGACATTTATGCCATATCCGGCCCTCGTAACAAATGAGTTCGACACCCCTGATCTACACTGTGTTACTGAAGTTAAGCTGTGGCAATCCTTTTGCGGCTGGCTCCGCCTCCTGTGGCAGCCATTTTGTTGTTTCACCCACCGTGCTGTGTCAGAATTCCAAATGTGCCCGCAGGCTCAGAAAGGTTGGGGACCCCTGAGCTACAGAATGCAGAATCAAGGAATGGTTTCCTTTTACTTGCTCTCCAGTATAAATTTGTGTGTGTCTACATTTTACATTTAAAGCATCCAAAGAATATCAAAAAGCTCTTTGCAGAAGCACCTGGTTGTCTACAACGATCAAGCTCATTTTATGAGACCTGATGAGCCTCCTACCAGAAATATTTATCTAGTAACACAATCAATCACTATAATTCTGGCACCTGTGGGGTACATGTGGTTATTTTAAAAAAGAAGATAGCAATTTTATTTTCACCCAAATGTGATTACATCCTGTTTCTCCCCTACCCTGAAACAGACAGAAGTGCTTGAAAATAAACATTTAAATATCCCCCCTTAAGACCAACAGATAGTTCTAGTACCTTAAATAAGTTGTTCTTCCACTTGCTTGAATAGACCAGCATGTCAGATCTAAAGTTAGTACTTATTGCTTGAGTATAGGATGATTTTCCAGCTTTCTGCTTTGAATTCAGGAGGGAAAGAGCGATTTTTGTTGGCAAACCAAGTGGATTGGGATTGTTGGAACTAATGGACCAAGAAGAATAAACTGAAATCTTTTGGTCATTTTGTAACAGATGTACTGGCTTCCTTTTCAACAGGTAACACCATGTAAAGTTTGTTGTTGTCTTTAGGCTTGGGAAAGATAATCGTTGTACATCACTTGCATTTACAATGGACAAAGTGGTTCCGGATTTTGCTTGGTGCTGGATGCTAGGTTGCCTAATCTCGTTCATACTGCTGGGGGATTTCCTTTCTTGACTGTTATCTAGGGGCTTTAGAAAAGAACCCTGAGTGTTCAACAGAGTAGCTTCAAGTGGCTTTCTGACCATACACCCTACAGTGTCAGAGGTTGGTAAGTCTGTATGTTCCGAGGATTCCTTTGTAAATGAAGACATCCCAGTCGGAGCACATTCCGACAATGCAGGCAGCAGCGGCAAATCCGACAAATTATTGACTCCGCTGCTTTTGTCATGAGGTAAGACATCCTGATCCAATGAGAAACTTTCAAGGGGATCAGTGGTGCAGATCTGTCGCACTAAGACTGGCTTCTTCTGTTTGTGAGTTTCACCAGCCTTCACATTCAACTGATGCTGCAAAAGAGCACTGGTTGCGCTGGCGGCTCCGCTTTCATCTTTAACACGCTTCTGGTGTTTTTCCATGGCGATGTCTAAACTATTGGCTGGAGAAAGCATGCGTTTGCTTGAGGCCGTGGCTTCCTGTTGAGGGAAAAGTCCTCCAACTGGCACTTTCTGAGTTATATTTAAGGATCCCAATGAAGTAGAATTTTTGCTTCCCATCTCATAAAGCAAATTTTCAAAACATGGTCCTGGCTGTGAACTTGGCAAACTCCTCAGAGGATCTCTGTGGGACTTTGGCAGCTGACCTTGATCTTTCAGCGTTGGCACCAATGGGGTATTTGTTTTATAAAGAAACTGGCTGGCCTGATCCTGTGTCACTAAAATGCGAGGAAGTGGTGCAACCGTAGACAAGCCATAGGATGGAATATTACTGTGAATGCGGACAGGGACGACAAAGGATGCCACCTGATACACACGACCACAGCCATGATCTGGAACACACTGCAAGGGAGACAGCCCATATGGATTGGACATTTTGTCATTTTGTTTTGTGTGCATTTCTAATGACACCCCAGCCTGCTCTCTGCCAGCTGTGCTTGGAAGACCTACAGGATATTGCTGACCTATGCACATTGCTTTAACTTGAAGCTGATATTTGGGGGCAAAGCAATCCTCCTGCATGCTATGCTGACCAATAACCATACTCGTGCTTTTCTGAGTTCCAAGTGCTGGTCCTGTAAGAGCGGGTTGTGAATACTGATTGGGTGAAGGTTGTGGAACATGATGTTGTGAACCAGGACCTAAAGCCTGTTCGTTGGAAGGCAGGTTAAAAGAGAGGCTGCTTTTAACGGATAGAGGCTCACACAAAGACTTGGCATAAACCCGTGAGTGCTCTGAACTTGAAGGAAATCCATCTGATTTCCCCGAGCTCTGTGATCTTTGAAAGGATGCTGTAGAGAGCTCTGTTGCAGGAGCGGTTTGAAAGGAAGTGCTTGACACAATTTCAGACTGATTTTTTTCTGGAGCAATATTTAAAGATATTTGTCTTACAAGGGGCCCCCTCCTCCTTTCTAACAGAGGTACATGTCCAACAGCACCACTGCCAGGAGACAACTTGGAAGTAGATGTCTCTATAAGTGAGGCAGGTTTGGGTGGAGACATGCTTCCACAGTCAAAAGACTTGCTTCTACAATCCACAACCTCCATGGATGGCTGGGTACAGTTAATTTGTTCAGAAGCAGCACGTCGCATTTCTCTGTAATGAGGCACATTGAGTGTATTGGAACTGTTAGGAATTGTAAGGAATTCCAGGGATTTACTTGAAGGTTCTGCTTTGGAAGCACTCTCGTTTTTAGAGATATCATCTTTGTCAAAAGAAGCCGAGAAACTAGATGCATGTGACAGGCTGCTCTCCCGACTTAAACTTCTAGAAAGTGTAGAGTCAAAACTGGACTCAGCAGATGAGTGCTCAATTTCAGCCAAGCGAATTCTTTTTTTCTTAGGTGGAAGTTTTTCTGTGGGGAGCTTTGATAGGCTTTCACTACGCTGCGGCCAATTAAATTTTTCTGTCTTCTCCAGATCGCTGCATTGAATTTCCTGATCTCTATCTGGTTCCTCTGTGACCAATATTTCAGGAACCTGGATGTTATGCTGGCGAACAAGTCTTAATGATGACAATGGTACATTCCTTTCAATAGGAGCAACCGGACGTTCATGAAGCTGAACTCGTGAAACTTCCAACGCCTGATGACTGTGGGAGGCAAGCAGGAGGGAGCGCTTCTCCTCTTGAACCATGATGGTATTCAGAGAGTGGGGCTTCACAGCCTTATTGCCATCCTGAAAGGAAACGGGAGAAACTGTTTCAAAAGAGTCTGATTTTTCAAATGAACTAGGTCTGCTTAAAGAGTTTGTGTGCTGTATTACTGAAATTCCGGCTCCTTGCCTTTTCAGTTCTGCTTTTTCTTGCGTGGCTGTGACAGTCTGCTTTTCACCATGCAGTGACACCCTTGTCTCCATGGACTGTTTTGCCCCACAAGCCTCCGGCTCATTTTGAGCCAATTTTTGAAGTGAAATGCTGTGTGAGCCTAGGAAAGTGGTGGCGTGTTTAGAGACACTGACAGTATTTGCTGGTTTATTTTGACTTTCTGACTTTACATCTTTTGTCAAACTGCTATTATCATTTGCCTGTGGTTCATCATCATCATCCCCAACACTTTTCATCTTCCTCCTCTTCCTTATTTGAGACGTCTGCTCCCAGATACCAGTGGAAGTGGCAACACGATAGTGAAGGATTTGGGGTTGTGTACTGTTGGAAACATTCTTATGTTCCGAGTCTCGCGTAGCTGCCTTGGTTTTTGGTCCGTGCAACTCTGAGCAATAAAACTTTTTATGGTTCTCAAAGTTTTCCAGTTTTCTATATCTGTTTCTGCAAGTCTCACATTCAAACATTGTCCCTCTGCCTTGATGTGACTTCTTTGTTTTATCCACATTTGATCCTTGTACAAACGATTTGCTTCTTGCCATTACAAATTCATTAGATGTACTGCATCCATAGCTTTCATCTACAGATCGTGCTGGTCCAAAACCGTGCCCTTCACTGATCAAAGAATCTTCTATTGCTGTTTGTCTAACAAGCGTGCGGGGATGTCCACCTTGGAGCTGTGGAGCGGTAGGTCCTGGGACAAAGACATCATCATACAAGGAACCAATTTTATCATCGAAAGACTGACTTCCTCGTAGGGGATGAGGGGGAGGTATTACATTTGTAGGTACAGCTGAATAACTTGTAGTAGGCATAGAATTACTTCTGGTTATAGGTAAACAGTCAAGGGTTGGTACAGATAGAAGAAAAACTTGCTTTGATTTTTCAGTTGGTGTAAAAGGAGACTTTGGTATATCAGAGCTGGAACTAGTTCTTCTACCCATTGGTTTTAGGTCAAACTGGAAGGAGTCTTTAAAAATGTAGGATTTTGGAGAGTCAATGCTGCCTCTTCTTGACAGTGATGTTCTCCGTGGCTTCACACTATCCAACTGCTTGTCATCCACTACAGCTTCGTTATCAGATATCAACTTAGAAATGCGTTCTTCTAGAGTTTTTGTGGCCAAGGGTGGTCTCATTTGGCCAGAGGAAAGCAAGTTCTTGTCAGGGCAAACTGTCTGCACAACAGATGCCACTGTGGTGCTCATCCGTGGAACACAAGGCAGACTTTTACTTAGGTCTTTTTCAGAAGTGGGCAGTCCCTTCATAAATGGAGTTGGGGGACTCATGTTTTGATCTGCACTTTCTGAACGTGAGAAGTATCCTGAATCAGTGCTGCCTAAACTTCTAGGGCTCAAGAGACACTTTCCTTGCTGATCCTGGGAACAATCAGTTGCCTGCTGCCTCTGTAGCTGAGCATGTACTACAGGGGCCCCATGTTGATCCTCAGAAATGCTTGTTTCTGTTTTTTGATGTTGCTTGATATCAGGCTCCTTTACCAACTCGGCGCACACTACATTTGGTTTCACACTTGCGACTTTCAAGTCTCCTTGTCGCATCGTACAAACTGTCGAGGTGGGGTCTGCTACTTTGGGGCTATTGGACCTTAAAGGAGAAATATTTACAGGGTGAACGATCACTTTAGGTAAAGAAGTCCTTGCTTGTGTGAATGAATCCTGCAATGGTGAGTCACCCTTATATTCTGGATTGCTTAGCGAAACCGAGCTACCTCTGAGTGAGGATTCAGAATTGGACAGGATTTTCATCACATGTGTATGTTCCAGTTCTAAGGATCCTTGGTCCTCTTGCCTTTCGTCAGCTGTGCCTTCGTCGTCGCTGTCACCACTTTCTTCCACATCAGAATGGATGCTAAGTGCTTTATCTGACTCCGGGGAGAAAAACAAACCACTAGAATCTGGCTGGAGGACAAGTCCCAGTTTGATAGTGTGGGCATGGGATTTTTTGTGCTTATACAGATTGCTTTTGGTCTTGAACGAAAACCCACAAGTCTCACAAGGATATGGTCGTTCTCCTGTGTGGGAGCGGATGTGCTTTAGGAGAACGCTGGGCTTAGCACAAGCCCTGTTACAATACTCACAGACGTACTTCCCAAGCTTTTTAGGCTTCTGGTCTTTCAGAAGGTTACAAATTTGTTCTACACCATGGCTGACAACCGAAGCTATCTGGGCTGAACTGTACAACGGAGCTATAGGTAATTGGGTGGCAGAACTGGAGGGGTGAACCGACAAAGGAGAAGATGATTTCGCTACTAGCGGGTTTTGAGAAAAAACCTGAGTAACAGTAGACGATGGGGGGTTGAGTATAGATGAGGTTACTGCTATGCTGTAAATATGCTGGAGTTTGAGATTTTCCTGATTCTGCTGCTGCATCAATGAGTTAGTAAAGCTGGGGCACGCTGTAATCTGTTGGTTCTGCTGCCCAGCTTTAGAGAGAACTTGTTCTTGTGAGTGAGTAACTGAGTGCATCTGTGCTTGTTCACTCTTCCCTGATGTTGCTACGTGCACAGTCTGCGAAGTGCAAGGATAATATTGAGATCCAGCTACAAATTCTTGCTGCAGCGAAGCAGCATGACTTTGGACACTCAGAGTATTGGATGTGAGAGTAGAAGAGGCGCTTACAGTTTTATTTGGTTTCAGTTTTTCTATATGCATCCTACTAGAAGGGCACTCTTGGGCTAAGGTGTTCAGCTCAGGCTCCATAGCTTTCAGTAAGACATCAAATGCAGAATTTGTACACAAGGACGAATTACTACAATCAACAAAAGGAATACATTCATTATTGTCAACCTTGGCTATTGTTGACAAAGAGCTAGGGAGACCCTTCTGGACTGACAAATTTAGTTGGGATGAACTGTAGTCTTCTACTGGCCATTTGTTCAAGTCCAAGGATTGAGGTAACCGACACAACCTGGCATGTGCTGAAGTCTCAGATCTGGATGTTTTAGCAGCTACCTCACAGCTAAGTGCCCCCTCGTTTTGTTTGCTTTGTTTCCCATTTTGCGTAGCCAAACTGCGCTCTTCTTTTATCAGCTCTGAAGTATCAGGAAGAATATTAGAAGATGATGAAGGGTCTTCTGTTTTCTCCTTAGGTTTTACCCGAGACGGCGTTCTCAGAGGTGATTTTGGTATTTTTGTCAGATGATTCTCAGTTACGATCTTTTTACGCTTCACACCTTTAACTGCGTCTGTGCTCCCTCTTGCAGAAGCCTCGGAGATTTCTGCCCAAATAGAAAGATGAAAAGTTATGTGATGACCATGCAAACATGATTACCATCATCCATAGAGCACTTTTAATAAGCAAAATGTTATGAATCTCTATAGCCACAACCCTGGATGCAAAAGGTTATTCGGTGGGCAGAAGAAACACACTTGCATCAGAGAAAGGCTGCTTGGACCAGAGGGAAGCTCTACCACTAGCAGAACTATCTGCAGGATCCAGCCCAATGGCATTAATTTCACTGGTTAGGAACTTAATGACAACAGTTGCTTGAAATGTAATCTGACCCTAGAATAGTGTTACATGAAACTTCCGAATTTATTTGAATTTGGAGGATTTGCTTCAAAGTCTCCCCATCCTCGTTACACTTATTTCACGTTGGTACATACAACTGTAAGTTTCCTTTGATTATTAATATTGATGAATTAATTGATACATTAAAATAGTTGCTTGTTGATACTACTTATTCCATTTTTTCATGCTTTTATTCACTATTACTCTATGAACTAATTGTACAGTTAACTGAATTAAATATGAATGCAATTCATTAAAATTAGTTGCAGTTCAACAGTATTCCCTAATGACTACAGAATCTTGCAATTATAAAGATAGAATTAGTAGGGAGACTGGAAGCATAGTTTATGGGCACACTTTATCTGCAAAGTATCCCAACACTATCAGCAAGGAGGCATAAAATATTACCCGTTTAGTTCTATAATGTTCTGTATCCAGGGATGAGCTCCTTCAGAAATCTATGTAAATATTAAAACATTTTGCCCACAAAGATGGGCAGCCCATTTGGGGGGGAGTAGAACTGCGGCAGCCGGGAGCAGCACAGCCTCACTGCCTCCTCAGAGGATTCCCGGCAGCCGAACAGGAAAATAAGGGCATTTTAAATATAAAAACAGGGAAATGCCTCCATTGCAAAAAGTGAGGCGATGCCACCAAAAAAGGTGGCGTAGCAATGCCGAAGCGTGAGGGGGCGTTCCGGGGACAAAAGGGGTTAGGAAGCTGCCTAAAGGCAGCTCTGCCCTGGGGACACCCACACACACACACCTGCATGGGCTTTCCCTTCCGGGAATTCCCTGCCAGTATGGCTGCGCTGGTGGTCGGGGCCGGCACAGCTCAGCACCACCCCAGCGCCAGTGTGTTTGCCCCTTAACCCAGGTTAAAGGGGCATTTACGCCGGCACAGGGTCACACTGACTCCTAAGGAACTTTGACCACTTTAGGATTGCAGCCTTAGATCAAAACTTTAGGATTGCAGCCTTAGATCAAAAACTACATGCATCCAGGAATCACCAATCCTCTGGAACTGTTGGCTTTACAGATACTTTCCTGCAGGTGTACCTGTTCCCTAACTGGCACTGGATCTTCAATGGTTGTGGTTGGGAGTGACCAACTAAGCGACCGAAGGGCTCTGTAGTCTATCAACTCACTTTCAGCTAATAGAGATTTATTTATAAGCAGGTTGCATGGCTGTTTGATGCAAATGGAATGTTCTGACAACTGTGAGTATTCCTAACAGATTTATACTACAACTTTTTGGGGGAGCTGGGGAAGTAAATATGTGGGTTTTTCACTTTTGTTCTCTAGGACTTCAAAATGTGCCTCACAAAATGAAATCCTTCTCTGGCTAAATTATCAATGAAGACTTTACTACACCCAAACAAACAAGCATCAAGACAGTTACGTGTTTTTAGCAACATATTCAAGACAGAATTGTCAATCCCTTCAGAAAATGAAATGATACTTTAAAAAAATGAAAAGCACACACTAAGTCTGTTTTCTCTTTTATTGTCAAAACAATCCCAGCTCTGCTGCGTCTGGCACCCACAACTGATTTACTGAGTAGAGTTCTGCAGTGAGATTTAAAGCATATGTACTTACAAATGTTGAGTTTTCCTCAACAATCAACAGAAATTAACTTCTTCATTCAGATAAGAAATTAAGAGCCAAAATCTTGGGCCCAAATCTGAATGTTATGCTATATAGTATTTGGGGGGGGGGGGGTTAGATGGGAAAAGACAGCCCTGGATATTGGGGGGCTTGGTCACAGTGAAGGAGCTGTAATAAACTTGATACTTCTGGAAAGATCCAAGTCCCAGTTGTTCTCAGGTGGGAAAAGTTTCAGCTCTGCAGGTGCATACAGGAACTTTAAAGAGACAAAGAACCAGACTAAGAAGGCAGAGAGGGAAGAAGAAAGATGTGGCAAAGAAACTGGCTGAATGACACCATATAGAGGATAAAGGAGCAACCAGTTTATCAGATAGTTACTCTGGGAAAATCAGTATCTGTTTGGCTTACATTTAGTAGTTTATAAAATTAAACAGCAAAGCAGGTTGGTGCAAAAGACAACAGACGCTTACTGGTGTCTAAGCTCAGTGGTCCATAAAATAAAAGCTTCAGTTAAGTATTTATACATAATTACAACCCTTGTTCCTCAGCCCCTTTCTTTGCTGGCACGCTTTTGCAGACATTTCAGTTTTTCGTCATTTAGTCACTGATAATAATCAAATGTTAGGATAAAATCAACTCATAATTCAATTCAGAGTATTGATTTCCAGTGGAAATGGTAGAAATGCAAATAATGAATAATAAAGAATATGGAGTTATACCAAAAGGAGCCTATATGAATTTAGCTGAGTGAAATTGTAGGGTACAGGTCATAGTGTTGACATGAAAACTTGGAAAATTTACAACAATCCTAAGTAAGGCAGAATTTCTCAGCAAGTTCCCAAATTAAGAAACTATGTTTAGTTTTCTCCATTTTGCCCAACTATACTGAAAAGAATATATGTTACTTTATGTTGATTCACTTGAGAGAAAGGACACAGCCAAACAATGATTTCAAACATTTCCCCCTTCTATAGCCAGTTCAGTAAAAATTACCACCCAAGCATCATCATTTACTAAAAACTGATGTCACTCAGCAAGTTCCTCAATAGGCCATCTTCAAAGAAAAATGGCCTGTTGAGGAACTTGCTGAGAAATCTAGCTATTCACAATCAGAAGTCCTTGCCAAAAAATTCACTGTGCTGAATTCACTAGATCAACTATCTGATGGTCTCCTACTTTGTTACTCTCTCTAGTATTTTAACTTATCGCATTTAAAAATTAAGGAAATCCTTACAGAGTACAAAAGCAGGCCTATTCTGACAGAGTAAGTCAACAGCAAACATACTTTGTACTTGATGGGATGCATTTTCTACTTAGGTACGAGCACTAAATGCAAGAAGTGTGAAATTGTTTCAAATTTTGCAGTTGCAATAGTGTTCCTTTTCATATCATGAAGGTATAAGCAAAATGTGGTGTTTTATAGACCTGTAACATCAGAAGGCCTTGTAGACATCATTACAGTATGTTGAATATATAGGGCTGTAGAAGGAGGTAGGGGAGAAGGATGCTGAAATTTACCTTTCTGTGGGTCTTCAGTTTCATTAAGTTCTTTTTGTGCTTCTTCAATTTTGTCTATGGAAAACAATAAAACACGTCAGAATTAAAAGTAAAATTTAATTTTGAATACAGATGTTTATTGCCACTCTCTGGCTGACAATGATTTGGACAATGAACACTTTAACGTATCCTCATATAAAATGTAGCACTAACCCAGTGGAGAATCAGCCTATGTTGATATTTTAGGGCAGGAATATAACAACAGGAATATAATACATTAAAATATAAATGCCATAAACCAAACATGGTCAATTAGCCAACCCATTACAGGCTTTAATTCTGGCTACTCAGAATCAGCCTGTAGAAACAATATCCACTTATAAAACAAGGCTTAATAAGGTCTCCAGGAAGATGCTCAGACTACATGAGAAATCCAAGACACAGGAGTTTCGTGTTATACGATAGCTACCAAGAATGCATTTGCAATGGCACTGGTACATGGGTGGAATTAAGAGGCACTTTCAGATTATGTTTAAAGATTAAAATGTGACAGAGAGGAAGAGAGGTAGCCTTAAAAACATATGGTATTCAAGCTAAGTTTAGGGCTTGAATAACATATTTCAGAGTAAACACTTCAAAATCTCTGCCCTAAAAGAAAGCTGTCAGAATGCAAAATCTTCAAGACTGGGTCTTGCAAAAAATGTCATCAGATGGCAACAATTGTTTTTATTAGTAGAACAAAAACTCAAAGCTTCCTTTGTACATCTCTGAAAGTTTAAATGTACACAGGGTTTAAATTAGTGCTATTTTTTTCAAACAAAATTAAAGGAGGGGGAGAACCAATTTTTAACTCATTACAAAATTGTAAAATGGAAAAAAACAATAAAAAAACTTATTATGGTTGCAAGAATAAAATTAAGCTTCCTATACTCTATCCCAGGGGTCCTCAAACTACGGCCCGCGGGCCGGATCCGGCCCCTCAGGGTCCTGAACCCGGCCCCTCAGGCTGGGCCCAAAACCAGCGCCACGCCTCCCCACCAGGAGCTACGAGCCCCATGATGCAGCTCGGCCCGCCTCTGGATGGAAACAGGAGGGGGAGAAAGCCCGTCCCCCCCCCCCACTGCATGCCGGGAGTGGTAGTTCGAAGCAGCCCTCTGGCAGGAATGGCCTCCAACTGGCTCTGATTGGGCGCTATCTTGTGACCTGAGGTGGCCGTCACCGTCTCCTCCTCCTTTCCCCCTCCCTACCTGCCTGCCTGCCTGCCTTCATCCAGCCCCCCAAAAGAGGGAGCTGAGGAGGCTGCCGCCAATTGCAGCCGCCGCTGGTGGTTTGGGAAGAAGCCGGAGGCAGCTGACCCGGACCTCAAGCTGTAAGGTGGGCAACGGCTCGCCTCTGGGGCAACCCTCCTTCCTCTCTTTCCTCCCCACCCCTTCCCCTCCGTCTAGCCTACTCCCTCCTTCTGCTGGTCCCAAGTGCGCCTACTCAGGAGTAAACCGCATTGACTCCCGGTAGAGCTTAGCCCGCCTCCTCCTGTCCGGAGTTGCTCCTGTCTAAGCCGAATTTGGCCAATTATGCACGGGAGGTTTTGCCTTGGATTTGCCACTCTCTAGAGCAGTGGTTCCCAACCTTTTTTTGACCAGGGACCACTAGGACTTTTTTGTTCGGTGCAGGGACCCCAAGGTTCAAAATAAAAATTCAGAGAATTTGAAAATAAACTTTAATCATAACTGTTAGTTAAACATTAAACTTAGAATAATATTTGAATATATATTTTTATAATAGAGAACTTTTAATTGAAAATATTAATTTATTATGGGTTTATAACTTTGTTTTGCGGACCTTAATTTAGTTCTCGCAGACCCCTGGGGGTCCACAGACCCCTGATTGGGAACCAGTGCTCTAGAGGCACATTTTCCCCATCTTGCATGCTCAAAACTCTGCATTGGGGGGGGGGGGCTTATTGTTGAGCTTTGAGCATTCAGATGGGGAAAATGTGCCTCTAGAGAGGGGCAAATTCAAGGCAAAACCTCCCGTTCATAAATGGCCAAAAATAAGCCCCCATGCAGAGTTTTGAGAATTCAGATAGGGGAAATGTGCATCTAGAGAGTGGCAAATCCAAGACAAAACCTTCCACGCATAAACATTTTCCCCCATCTGAATTCTCAAAAACTCTGCATAGGGGCTTATTTTTGACTTTTGAGGATTTGGCTCGGGAAAATTTGCATTTAGAGAGCAGCCCTAGGATCGCACTGAGATAGATTTTTTAAAAAAAATAAATAAGCCCCATATAGCAGCATGCCCAGGAAGCATCAACCCGACCTCCTGCAAGACTAGTGACCCGCCCTGCAGCCCTCTCCTTCAAACTGACCTTTCCCACTTCCCCTCCTAAATTTACTTCTTTTTTTATCCTTATTTTCCCTCTCCCTTTTTAAATCGGTCCTAATTTTACCTCTCTTTCCCCCCCCCCTCACCCCGTCCTCCTTTCTTGGCGTCTCGCTGAAAACTGCACAGCATCTTTTGCAGAAACGAAGATTTTGCAGAAAGCCTAAGTGGGGGGACTGAGCCTAAGCAGGCAGCTGGCCCCTTCCCTGGGCATCGGTAGTGTGCCTGACGAGAGGTAGGCATATATGCCACATCTGGTGGCACAGGGTAGCCAGTTGCCCACTTTTCTTCTGTAGGAAAAGAATAGCCGGTTTCTCTTTGCTGAGTGACATCAGTGGGATTTTGTAGTCAGATGATGACCATGAGAGATTTTGTGTGCCCTTTCAGTTCCGGCGGTTCCTGTAACAGTGCAATCCTGGCGCTATAAAACCCAGCCAGAGCAAAATACTAACTATATCTTTGTTACGCTGCAGAGGTGAGCGTGGTGTAGGGGAAACCTTCACCTTTAATAGTATAAATGCCTGTTAATTAAAGAGCTTGTGTGTGTGCGTGCTAGTGAGTGGGCTTGTGTGTGTGTGTGTGTGTTTGCTAGTGAGTGAGCTTGTGTGTGTGTTTGCTAGTGAGTGAGCTTGTGCGTTACTGCTGAGCAGTATGTGCAGTGTGAATAGGAATTTGTTCATACTTTTTTCAAACTATAGTCCAGCCCCCAACAGTGTTTGAGGGACAGTAAACTGGCCCCGTTTAAAAAGTTTGAGGACCCCTGCTCTATCCCAATAGCTAAGATTTAAAAAAAAAAAAAAAAAAAACCACACACCAAAACTCTTATTTTAATGTGTAATTTGAAACACCCTCAAAGCCCTGGTTTTCGTTGTAAACCATCTCTAATGACAAAATCCTAATCTGGCCTTCCACTCAGCTAGTCCTGATCTCCGTTCTCCTTGTCTCCCCATCTTTAAACCTGAGCTTCTGTTCTGTTCATTTCATTCTCAGCTAACTTTTGCTCTAGCATTCCTCGAATTGACCTCACAGTCTGGGCTTTATACGTGTTTGCTCAGAAGTAGTCTCATTACATTCAACCGGGCTTGTTCCATTGCTCGAACAGACTGCAATCTTAGGGTTGGATCCAGGCTACGTTTTCCACTCATGGAAGGGGAGGGACAATTTCTGCTGGTTCCCCCTTCCCACTGCAAACCACTCCTGGTCCCCCTGCCCCACTGTACAGAGATCAGTGGGCTGCAGTGGGAAGGGAGAGTCAGGAAATTTCCATTCTACCGCTGGAAAATTTAGTCTGGATCTACCCCTTAATATATTAGCACAATGACATAAACAGTAAAGCTGAGACAATGTATTCCTCTTGTTTTCACTGTATCAGTGAACTTGAACTCTGCTCAAAGAAACGAGTGAACTGCTTGCAAATTTCAGAGGGTGAGCAAGGGAACTAAAATAATTTAGGAAACAGAATTTAAATGTTTTGATTAAATTTTGATATGGAATTTTTTTTGGCAAAGTGTAACGTATTTAAACAGTGCCCAATTTCACTAACATTTCTGGAAACACTTCAAACAGCAAAGTTTAACAAGCTACACTGGGCTTATCTGCACCTTTCTTTTTTTCAAAACTGTAGATATAATATTGAGCACATGCCACAGTATAATTAATAACTGGGCGTCATTATATAACAATAAATAGCAGTGGCAATTATAACCAGGGATTTCAACCACCGCTCTGTTTGAATTATAAATTTAATTGCAATTTGTGAGCAGCACACTCTACCACAAAAATAATAATAATATTCATTTCTTTTTTAAAGTTCAAAATTAGTAAGAACCTGATCAGATTCTGGGCCCATGCGTAGTCTTATAAGGCCATCCCAATTTTCTCTCATTCTTCTTCTATCATCTTGGTTACATGTATAAAAAATTAACAATGTACAAAGAGGTGTTTTCATCCTACATGGGGTTGGGGGTGGAGGGGGCTGAGGCTTAGAGGTAGACCAGGACTTGTGCAAATGCAAGGACTATGGGAGCATAGTTTTTCCCATTCCCTCCCCCCTCCCTTTGACAGCTCTACTGCCCCCTGCAATCCTGTTCCTGGGGATCTCCTCTGTCCCAGGAACACATTTCAAAGGGCATTTGGGGCTGTGGAAGGAGAGAGGCAGGAAAATCTCGGTGGGCGGAAGCCCTTGCACACACAGAAAAACATTAGTTATGGATCCAATCCATTGTGTCTCTCTATTCTTGCCCTGTCCTATTCCATGCCAGACTCCATGTTCATCAAGGGACCATCTGGGTGTGGGTTACAAATATTCTGTGCATGCATGTTCTTATACTGCTCTGCCACAGCTGTCCCACTGAAGCATCCAGGAGGGTAAAATACTAACTGATAAAAAGGTGTTCTCCAGGGGGAGAGAAGGAAGTTTCATGGCTTGTTTATCTAATACTTTAGCATTGCTCATTTTGCCAATGTTGAGCATGTCCAATTGTAAAATATTTATGCCTTTTAACACTGTCACCAGGAAACTAATGAATTCTGAGGATATACCGACAGGATGAATGCTGCTAACTGCACAAAAGCAGCACATGCGCTCCAGTACAGTTGATTTCATGGGGTTGTCCCATGAGCCGGGAGCATATATAATCCAAATTGTGACTGCCACTGTTTAGATCCAAAACTACTGTAAATACTGCTCACTGTGGATTGCTGAGGTGATCAGATGAAGTGCTTGACTGAACACCAAAGTCTTTTTGATTTTTGAATTGCTACTTTACAAATTCATGTAAACTCAGTGGTATGTAATCATTTTTATGATCAATAATGGTCATGTACCACCAGTAATCTGGGGCCAACCCCGAATACACAGCTAACAAGTTTTAAGTACCACTGGCATTATACAATTGATGGTTTAATCTGTCAGGAAGTACAATGAGTTCATGATCAATAAGTCTGATTCATCACTAATTAGATACCATGCATTAAAAAAAATATTTCTTGATATACAGATGTTCTACATGTTCTACAGATGATCTACATGTTCAGTCATACAAAAGTGATGCAAAACTCCTGGAAATAAGGAGAAAGCACCCTGGATGATCACCAGGGGTGGACCGGGAGGTTAGAACAGTCGAGGAACAAGCTAAGCCGAGAGGGTACCGCAGCACCACAAGCCAGCATTGCTGGTGTCAGTGATGCCCATCTCTGGAGGCACCAGAAGAAGCAACTGCACAGCTGACACCAAGCAGCGGAGGCATGAAGGCTCACCTCCGCTTGCCTGCCAGGAACTTCCCCCGCAAGTTAAATGGCCGATCTGCCCCATGATCAAGAAACCAAGACTGTGAACCAAAATAAACAAGCTGCAGGATCTCCGAAGCTTTTTTCTCTCTCGTGTGTGTGTGTGTGTGCAGCAAGAGGTATTTATAGTTTCTTTCAATAATGTAACCACTACAAAGGTTGATATAGCAAAAACCTCAACAAATGAAAAGTGGTAATGTATCAACATATGCCTTCAGACGTCAAAGATCTGAGAATTATGGTATCTGAACTATAATTAGACTACAATCCCAACTCCGCTAAGAATCAATACAAGTTCTGGCATTGATTTCTGTGGGAGTGACATGACTTCAGAATCCAGAGTTTATGAAGTGACAGATGCTATGAAGATTCACATTTCCAGAGTTCCCCCATTTCAATATCTAAATGTTCATATATCTTACTAGCAATACATTCAATATGCTGTATTTATTGTTTTACAGTGGAAAATGGTAGTCATTAATTTGCATGGAAGAAAACAAAGGAGGCAGTGGCCCTCAGAAACTGAAGTAGATAAATACCACACTCTGACCTGGATGGCCCTGGTTAACCCAATCTCATTGCAATCTCAGAAGCTAAGCAGGGTTGGCCCTGGTCAGTATTTGGATTGGAGACCACCAAGGAAGTCTAGGGTCGCTACGCTACTATGCCCTAACCTGGATAAGCAGGGTTGGCCTTGGTCAGTATTTGGATGGGAGACCACCAAGGAATACCAGGGTTGCTATGCAGAGGCAGGCAATGGCAAATCCCCTCTCAGCATCTCTCGCCATAAAAAACCCTACAGGGTCACCGTAAGTTGGCTGTGACTTGATGGCAAAAAAAGAGAGAGAGAGAGATACTGAGCCCTGCATCTCAGAAACTCAGATATCAAGGAGGACAGAATATTGTTCCCCTCTTCAACAGAATTTGTGACTCTTAGTGTCTGCAAGTCAGAGACTTGGAGAAAATAAGTGGAGCATTTGTGGAATATTTTGGAATACGCCAAAACCTTGGTTTCTAAGGACACTTTCAGACAGCGTCTGCTTATTTTCTTTCAAGACACTACCAACTTGAGCACCACTAAAATAATGTTAGATGCTAAGGAAACTGAAATATGATGAGTGCTAAAAATTCTATCCAACTAATGTGCTGCTGTTTTTGTTTAAATCATTCTCAAAAGGAATCACTGGGCATTATGGACTTCACTACTTGTATCAAATGTCAAGATCCATTAGACTCAATTGGCAGGTCCACAGCTCAGAGATGCAGAATATAATTTGCATGTATAAAATTTCGGGTCAAATCCGTAGCATTCCCACTTTAAAGGAACTCAAGCATGAGTGACAAAAGACCACAGCAAAAGGATTTGGAGAGCTGCAGGCATTAATGAATGGCTATTGGCCATCCTTCTATTATTGTCTGTTTATGTGATTTTAATTGAATTTTATATTTTTAACTTCAGAGGGCAGCCATGTTGGTCTGCAGTGGAACAGCTAGATACTAGTCCAGAACCACCTTCAAGACAGACATGATTTCCAGGGTATGAGCTTTTGAGAGTCAAAGCTCCCTTCATCAGGTACCAGAAAGTATATTTCAACTGTATTTTAATTGTCGAAGGCTTTCACGATCAGAGTTCATTGGTTCTTGTAGGTTATCCGGGCTGTGTAACCGTGGACCTGGAATTTTCTTTCCTGACGTTTCGCCAGCAACTGTGGCAGGCATCTTCAGAGTAGTAACACTGAGACACTGTCCTTCAGTGTTACTACTCTGAAGATGCCTGCCACAGTTGCTGGCGAAACGTCAGGAAAGAAAATTCCAGGACCACGGTTACACAGCCCGGATAACCTACAAGAACCAATGTATTTTAATTGTTTAAATGCTTTAATGTTTTTAGGAGCCCTGTGGCACAGAGTGGTAAGCTGCCGTTCTGCAGTCAAAAGCTCTGCTCACGACCTGAGTTTGATCACGACGGAAGCCAGTTTCAGGTAGACGGCTCAAGGTTGACTCAGCCTTCCATTCTTCCGAAGTCGGTGAAATGAGCACCCAGCTTGTTGGAGGGAAAGTGTAAACGAATGGGGAAGGCCTGGCAAACCACCCCGTAAACACAGTCTGCCTAGTAAACGTCGGGATGTGACGTCACCCCATGGGTCAGGAATGTCCTGGTGCTGGCACAGGTGCTTGCACCTTTACCTTTTAAAAATATTTTTATGATTGCCCCCTTGTGGACCCTGATTGGGCAGAAAGAAGGTATAAAACTGTTTTAAATAAATAAATAAAGTGACCATCAATGCAAGGTAATTCCCAGTTATGAATTACACATGGGGGGCATGTGATGATGCATGGTGGGGGGAGAGGAAACCTCATTGTCCCCTTTGAGCCATCCCATCCCATGCTCTGTAGGCTGCTACAAAACAAAAACCTATGCTGAATACAATAAAGTATCAAAAATAACAGCATGTGTAGCTAAACAGACATAATTAAAGAATCTATATATATATTTATATAGACATAAATGCCTACCAAACATATACTGCAAGTGCTAGCATACAAAATACTATCCAATAATGTCAATACATCAATGATCAGAAGTCTATATGCATAACAGCAACATCTGAGAATCCAATAAATCAAAGTATTCTCTCAAAGTCCAATATTGTTTAAGATGAGAACCATTCATGAACAGGAAATTTATAAGCAGGAGACAGGATATCTGGACTGATATTCAGCTGTTTCATCCAAGCAGATTTCCTCAATCCTATGTAACTGTCGCCACTACTAGCACTCAGTAAGCACAATCGTGATTCTACATTGCATTGACTTAAGAAATTCAGTCAGCTGATTACCCCCTGGCTTGTGAGTCTTAACTGGCTGGTGAGTATCTGAGGGGCAGGCAAGATGCTGTTTCAGCCCCACGCTACTGCACCAGCAAGCCCTTCTCCTTGCTGTTCCCCTTTTCTGTCTTCCTGCTTCCTTAACTCTGTTCCCTGCTATGATGTCTAAACATGCACAGACATGGCTTGTTTTTTTGGGGGGTGGGGGGAGACAGAGGAAGGGTGTACCGTCCTTGTTTTTTAAACTTCTCAGATTTTTCTGCAAACCTCGTGGTTTTCACTATTGGCACATGACTGAATTTTTTTGATCTATACCCTTCTGCTTAATGGGCTTCTCCTTAGTTTTTACGATATACAGCATGATCTTTTAAAGACAAAATTTAAAATAAAACCACATTTTATTAAAATGCTCACACAAATGAGCAGGACAATCATACTTAAGTGTTAATATCTAACACGATTAGCTCAAACCTACCTTTTCCAATGGTCATGCTTGCTGCAAGTTACTTTGCCCTAGGGTGCGGATTGTACAGAGACAATGTTGGGTGTGCACATTATTACTTTATCACAATTTATAAGAAACTGCACTGAATTTGATTCAGCTGAAGTACGACCCTGCTAACAGAACACCACAAGATAAATTTAACCAAGCATCCTAATGCGTGTGTGGGTGTTCTCTGGATTATTGCTGCTCAGATTATTTAAAAGATCATGCTGTATATCGTAAAAACTAAGGAAAAGCCCATTAAGCAGAAGGGTATAGATCAAAAAAATTCAGTCATGTGCCAATAGTGAAAACCACGAGGTTTGCAGAAAAATCTGAGTTTAAAAAACAAGGACGGTACACCCTTCCTCTGTCTCCCCCCACCCCCCAAAAAAACAAGCCATGTCTGTGCATGTTTAGACATCATAGCAGGGAACAGAGTTTAGGAAGCAGGAAGACAGAAAAGGGGAACAGCATGTGTGGGTGTTCTCTGGATTATTGCTGCTCAGATGCTGTACAAGGGAAAGGGAATTTATAGCAGTGTATAAAAGTTATCTACAAAAGGTTTAACAGAAGGAAGAGATGTACTAAAAAGTATGTAGCCTCCCTTCCTAGTGTCTCCCTGGGGAGCTCAGTGTACTTTTCACAGTAGCATTAGTTATTTTTAACTATTTAAATAACTCCCATTTATGAAACCACAGTAATGGGATCACTGATGACACGACTGCCTTCAAACACCAGCATATAGTCCCTGTGAAATGTGTACAAATTTGAAGTAACTCCTGTAAAACAAGCAGTGCGATTGTTAGTGGAATACACAGCAGAGCATATTGTCGAAGGCTTTCACGGTCAGAGTTCATTGGTTCTTGTAGGTTATCCGGGCTGTGTAACCGTGGTCTTGGTATTTTCTTTCCTGACGTTTCGCCCGCAGCTGTGGCAGGCATCTTCAGAGTAGTAACACTGAAGGACAGTGTCTCTCAGTGTCAAGTGTGTAGGAAGAGTAATATATAGTCAGAAGGGGGTTGGGTTTGAGCTGAGTCATTGTCCGGCAAAGTATCAAAGGTAATGTGCAAATCATTGTCCTGTAAGTATCAAGATAATGTGCTAATGAGGGTGTGGTATGTTAATGTGGAACCATTGTACCGGAGGCCCGGAGGCCGGCGGGAGGGCGACCTGGGGCAGGGGCCTGCGCTCTAAAATGGCGGCCGCCATTTTAGAGCGCAGCATTGCCGGTAAAGGGAATTTCTTATTGACCCTCGGCTTATACGCGGGTCAATAAGAAATTCCCTTTTCTGGCCTCAAACTTGGGGGGTCGGCTTATACTCGGGTCGGCTTATACCCGAGTATATACGGTACAATGGTTCCACATTAACATACCACACCCTCATTAGCACATTATCTTGATACTTACAGGACAATGATTTGCACATTACCTTTGATACTTTGCAGGACAATGAGCTCAAACCCAACACCCTTCTGACTATATATTACTCTTCCTACACACTTGACACTGAGAGACACTGTCCTTCAGTGTTACTCCTCTGAAGATGCCTGCCACAGCTGTGGGCGAAACGTCAGGAAAGAAAATACCAAGACCACGGTTACACAGCCCGGATAACCTACAAGAACCAATGAACTCTGACCGTGAAAGCCTTCGACAATATGCTCTGCTGTGTATTCCACTAACAATCGCACTGCTTGTTTTACAGGAGTTACTTCAAATTTGTACACATTTCACAGGGACTATATGCTGGTGTTTGAAGGCAGTCGTGTCATCAGTGATCCCATTACTGTGGTTTCATAAATGGGAGTTATTTAAATAGTTAAAAATAACTAATGCTACTGTGAAAAGTACACTGAGCTCCCCAGGGAGACACTAGGAAGGAAGGCTACATACTTTTTAGTACATCTCTTCCTTCTGTTAAACCTTTTGTAGATAACTTTTATACACTGCTATAAATTCCCTTTCCCTTGTACAGCATCTGAGCAGCAATAATCCAGAGAACACAAAAACACGCATTAGGATGCTTGGTTAAATTTATCTTGTGGTGTTCTGTTAGCAGGGTCGTACTTCAGCTGAATCAAATTCAGTGCAGTTTCTTATAAATTGTGATATAATGTGCACACCCAACATTGTCTCTGTACAATCCGCACCCTAGGGCAAAGTAACTTGCAGCAAGCATGACCATTGGAAAAGGTAGGTTTGAGCTAATCGTGTTAGATATTAACACTTAAGTATGATTGTCCTGCTCATTTGTGTGCAAGATGCCTGCCACAGTTGCGGGCGAAACGTCAGGAAAGAAAATACCAAGACCACGGTTACACAGCCCGGATAACCTACAAGAACCAACACAGCAGAGCGTTTCAAAAATGCTCTTACTGAGAGCTGGGCACATGCATGATCCTAAGAAGAATATTATTATTTATTTGTTTGTTTAGACTTCTAGCCCGCCCTCAATCTTCCTACACACACGCTGACATTTTAAATGACTCAGCTAAAGCACGTTAGGACTAAGCAGACAACCTCTGAGATTAAAGTGGATTTATGCTTACGTGGCATGAGAAATGAATCCAATTTTGATCTTGGCCATTCATAAAGACAGAAGGCAGTCATCATTTCTGGATTCAAAAGTTCTCTCTGCCTCATTGCTAGTAGGTTGTGTCAACTCTCATGTAGATTTGTAAACCTACTACCTTATAACCTCTGAGGTTCAGTTTTGCCTTAAATGCCCTCTAGACAAGAGCTGTTGCTACAACTCTAAATACTACATGCTTTATTAGTATTAAATGTTGTTATCTTAGTTTCACTGTAACAGGGGAGCACAAGAAATGATGTTGATTATTCCACTTCATTATTAACCAATTTGCATTTTTATTTACCCCTGACATTGTAGGAAAATAGATTTACAGCACACTCCTAGAGTTATACTCTTCTGAATCCACTGACTTAGAAGTCTGTAATTCTGCTTTAGGACTACTCTGTTAGTACCTGCACAGTCTCATGGGAAACTTTACAACCAACCAGAGTATCTGGCAGGCTCAGCTGTATCTACTGTTTTGGTGAAAAGGCCCATGATCTTTCCATATTTCATGAACACAGATGCCAAGTTTATTCCTTAATCAAGATTATGTAAATCACTTTATGCCATTACATGCATGTCACTTTGGCTAATTGACCTACATCAACACAGTATGATCACGTTGGTTCTTCAGGACATTTCAGCAGTTTTCAATAGCATGGGATCCTTCTGGACCTCCATATTTCTGCTTTACAATAATTCTATTCCTTCCTAAGGACAGTTTACAGAGTGATACAACTGCTCCTTCTCACCATGGGGAATGGAGTTCCTACAGAATTCAATCTTATCCCTGGGACTCTAACATGTACATGATACTGCTGGGTGATATCCTCAAGGGATATGGAGTGAAGTGGAACCAACATGCTGACAACACCCCAAACTGTAGTTCTCCTTTACATCAGACTTGGATAAAGTGGTGCTGTGTTTCGGTCACTAATGGCTTTCGTGTAGGTTAATAACCTCAAACTCAATCCAGACAAATCAGGGTACAGATAGCAGGAATTCACTGGATTGGCAAGCTGAAGAAACACCTTTCCTTCTTTGGCTCATACCCTCCGTAAAGGGTTCATAGCTCGGGGGTGCTCCAGCATACAGCATTGCTTTAGGATTCCCAAGCAGTAATTATAGTGTTCAATGTCTTTTGACAACTTTGAATGATTTGCCAGTTTTGCCCATTGCTGAAAGACAGGCACAAAACTACTGTTGGCATGCCTCAGGGACTTCCAGAGTAGATTAATGACATATGTTTAATATGGGGCTGACTTTGGAGGTGGTTCAAAAGTTATAGCTAATATGCAACACCTTTGCCTAATGAGTTTATAAGATGTGATTATTCTAACATACCTACATTAGTTATGAATTTGTTTCTGGGCCCAATACACAGTGCAGGGTTTGACCTTTAAAGAATTCGGGTCACAAGGAGTCCACATGAGCCCTTCGCCTTACAATGTATTTGTGAAGCCCTGCACTGGATACAGCACACAGAGGCCAAGACTTCTCTTGCTGGAGCCTCGGCTGAATTCACACTAACCCACATGTGTCTGATCTCGAACTCCAACACTTTATTCCACTTCACAGAGGGTCCCTCTCATCCACTATACCAGGAGTCCCCAACATGGTGCTCATGGGTGCCCACCAACACCTTCTCTGGCACCCGCCAAGTGTTTTTAGGAAGCGGGTGGGGCCAGGTAGGGCTTTTGCCCAGCAAGGCTTCTGATGGATTATTGGAGATTTGACGGGCCGGACAGGTTTTTAAAAATGTTGCTTTGGCAGCAGCTGCCACCACAGCACAAAGATCTGTACTGTGTTACTGAAGTTAAGCTGCGGCAATCATTGTGTGGCTGTCTCCGCCCCCTGTGGCAGCCATTTTGTTGCTGTGCCCACCATGCCGTGTCAAAATCCCAAATGGGTCCGCAGGCTCAAAAAGGTTGGGGACCCCTGCACTATACTATCACTAGCTACCAAGAGACTAGATACTAAATGATGAAGCACCTTCCTGGTTTCTTTACACATTCCAGTGGTAAGGCGGAGTCCTTCCAAACTATTTCAGTCATAAATTCACAAGCCCCACATATCCTTCAAGAACATATGGTATAAATAGAAGAAACAGTAAGAGGTAATGTGGACATTATGCCTTGTGTATGTAAAGTGCCATCAAGTTGCAGCTGACTTATGGCAACCCCGTAGGGCATTACGCTTTTAAAAAAGCACTCTCCATACAAAGTCTATTGTTCTTTGGATTCCTGCCCCAGACTTTCTGCATGGACAATCTTGGGGGTAGTAAATATTTTTTCCCTAGAAAGTGATATGTACGATTCAATTCAATTCAATAACCTTTAATAGGCATAGTACAAAAGACAGCTCATACAGATTCTCACGACAGAAAACAGATCACACAAATCCCTGATGAATAAACCAGGGCCCCTACAGAGTATTCAATACAATTAAGTATAAAATATATAAATGTACCATATTTTGGGATTAAACAAAAGGTTAAAGGATTAAAATAATCTAACCATCCAACCAGACTGTGATATAATAAGCAATGATATTCATGATCATTGACCAATCTCTAGAAACCACATCACAGCAGCAACTTGAAATATTAGGCAGGCTTCAAAGATCCCTGTCACAGTAACATTACCAAAATTTTCACAACCGAGGCAGTTGTTTCAGGCTTGACATCGGACAGTAGAGCAGTTAACATTCTGAGATGTATATATTGAATACTTCATCCTATGTCCACTGACACTTCTGTTCTAGTTCTTTGTGCTGGATGCCCCATCGAGAAGATGACCCTAGCCTGGACGTTCATGCAGAAGTCACTGTCCAAATTGCCACTTCATTTCAAGACCAAGCAACCTGAAGAGGGATGGATAAGCAACTATTTGGGATAGAGCAGTGCTTCTCAACAGAGGATATACCCTTCACCCAGGGATACATTTTCAAAGACAATGTAAATTGAGGGGGGGGCATTCTGAATATGGGAGGTGTGTGCAAATGAGGCCCATTCAGGATTTTGTCCCTACTTGGAAAGGTTTTTGACAGCCAGTGGGGACAAGTTGTTTTATACAGCTTACCCATCTTGAGGATAAAATCCAAGACCACGGATTTTTCAACCAGGCTCTGCAAAAAAGTGGCACGTGGTAAATCAGAATCAAATAAAAAGTTCAGGAGTTGGTTGATCAGGCACAAGGGTCTCAGTGGTAGAGCATCTGTTTGTCATGCAGAAGGTCCCAGGTTCAATCCCAGGCACCTCCAGTTAAAAGGAATTGGCAGTAGGTGATGTGAAAGACCTCTGCCTGAGACCCTGGAGAGCTGCTGCCAGTCTGAGCAGACAATACTGGCCTTGATGGACCAATGGTCTGATTCAGTATAAGGCAGCTTCATGGGGTGATTCAGTGATAATATTGTATACTAAGAATATAGCTCTGACCTGGATGGCCTAGGCTAGCTCTATCTCATTGGATCTCAAAAGCTAAGCAGGGTCCATCTTGGTTAGTATTTGGATGGGAGACCTTCAGGAAAGGCCAGGGTTGCTAATGCAGAGGCAGGCAATGGCAAACTTCCTCTGCTCATCTCTTGCCCTGAAAACCCTACAGGGTCACCATAAGTTGGATGCAGCTTGATGGTACTTGATGGCACCACAAGAAAACAGCAGTGGAATAAAAGGTTAGGAGTCACTGAGGTAAACAGTCATTCAGTGAGTTCGTCTAGGGTGCTGGTATTTAAACAAAGATTTCCAAGACTAAGGACAAAATTGGAATTGAGTGGTAAAGGTGAATAGGTGTAACTGTGGAGTCCACACACCACAGTGCCTGGTTTAAATGATTTTTGTGATGTTGTAGGCACTTTTCCAGCCTACAAATAACTGCATTTAGGTCTATTCAAGCATAGCATATCTGCTCATGCGAATGCACACTTTGGAATTGGCTTGATTTGAACTTCTTTTTGCCTTTCTCTGATGAACCAGACTGACTAAGCTTATCTTTCTAACTAGAAATGGATCCTATTGTCTCATGAGAATGCTTGTCTCTTGAGAAAGAACGTCTATATGAAGCTTCAGGGGGAAGTCAAATGAGTTACTGGAATAAGGCATAATTAATAGGCAGATGACATACAGTTACCCACCTTCTACCACAAGCTCCAGTGAAGAAATAGAATCCTTCAACACCCAGCCCAGAATAAGCAAAGGGCTGGATTAAGTCCAATAAACTCAAGTTTGTTCCAAGTATGTTGACGGTTGTTAATACCTTTTATGTCTGTGTGGTATAGTGGTCAAGAGTGGTGGTTAGGAGTGGTGGACTCTGATCTGGAGAACTGGGTTTGATTCACCACTCCTCCACATGAAGCCAGCTGGGTGACCTTGGGCTAGTCACAGCTCTTAGAGCTTTCTCAGCCCCACCTACCTCACAGGGTAACTATTGTGGGGAAGGGAAGGTGATCTTAAGCCGGTTTGAGTCTCCCTTAAGTTAATTAGAATGGATACTAGTCATGCTGCATACCTATTCTCTCTAGTATCAGAGGAGCATGCCTATTATCTTGGGTGCTGTGGAGCACAGTCAGGATGGTGCTGCTGCAGTCGTCTTGTTTGGGGGCTTCCTAGAGGCCCCTGGTTGGCCACTGTGTGAACAGACTGCTGGACTTGATGGGCCTTGGTCTGATCCAGCAGGACCTTTCTAATGTTCTTAAGTGGTAGAGAAAGTCAGCATATAAGAACCAACTCTTTTTCTTCTGCTGCTGCTGATGCAAGATGTTCTTCTTGGCAGCAAAACATTTTGATTGAGAAGAAGTATGTTGCATGTCTTTCCCAATACTGCAGTACACATATGTGAAGGAACTGATGGAACCTTGGCTCCTGTTCTGTTTTGAACAATCTACTATACCTCGGAAATGGATTAGACAGATATCAGAAGTATGGTCTGCCCAAACCACAGTGGATAAAAGGGTACCTTCAATACTGATAAAACTCTTGATGCATTCTTCCAGTTTTAGCACTACAGCCACGAGGCCGTGCCATGCCCTAGTCCAGGTGTCCCCAACATGGTGCCCATGGGCACCATGGCACCAACCAACACATTTTCTGCTGCCCCACAAGCGTTTTTAGGAAGTAGGGATACCAGGCAGGGCTTTTGCCCACCAAGTATTCTGATTGGCTATGCAGATTTTTTTTTTAAATGTTGCTTTGGCAGCAGCTGCCACCACAGAACAAGGATCTGTTCTGTGTTACTAAAGTTAAGCTGCGGCAATGATTTTGTGGCCGGCTTCGCCTAATGATGCAGCCATTCTGTGGCAGCCATTTTGTTGCTCTGCCCACTATGCCGTGTCAGAATTCCCAATGTGCCCGCAGGATTGAAAAGGTTGGGGACCTCATTCCTAGTCAAAACTGTAAAAACCATGTACTGTAGTCAAATATGCAGGGGTTTCCAACCAGTGACCACATCTTATATTTTCAACCTAAATTGCAACCTAAACTGTGTACTTATCATTGCACTTCTAGTCATTTGTCACAGGATGTGAGGAAGCAGATGGGTCCAAGCAGATGGTGTTTCAAGAATATCCTGAAACTTCCAGACTGTCAAGACACACAGGTTCTTTATTTTCAGCAACTGCTTCCCCCATTCAGGGCCAAGAGACGACATAACCATAGTAACAGGCTGACTGATCAGGTATAACCAAATGCCTGTCTATTCACAAGACAGCCAAAGAGCCAGATCTTTGCTCAGTTACTTCAAACCTTGCACAATAACCCTTTCTAACCAGAACATACAGCTGACACTAAAATGCACAAAAAGCAGAGAACCTGAAACACTTAAGCATATTAATAATATTCTGATTATAAAATAATTCAATATCCTGTTGTTGGTATTAATGTACTCAATATGTTATCTTGGGGGGCTACTTGCCACCACGTTCTGTATGTATTTGAATGTCCAGGGACTCCTTGTGTATGTTTTGATTCTCTTTTCCCAGTTATGTTTTCCTGTTCCATTGCGCTCATATTTTTAAACAGAGTCTGAAGATCTACATCTGATCATATCCAACACACTAAAAATATACATGCTACAGCCAGGGGGAAAAAGATTGCTTCACATTAAACGTACCGTCATTATCTGGTTCTAAATCCAACAATGCTATAGTGAGCTTTTCTTGTTTTTAATAAAGGACAGCTCTTCCACTCCTATTTAAATCATGCTATTCATATATAATGTAACAGCTTTGTGACTTTTTTTAACTTTAAAGTCAGGATTTAAAGGCTATCATTTCGGATAACACACAGATTTAAAAATCGTACCAAAACTGACCGGGCCACAAGAAACAAACAGAGGCTGCCTGCACCATCTGAAGCTCACCACTAGGAGTCAGCTTTGCATAGATCACGTCCCGAACCAGCCTTTATCCTTGATATAAGAAACAGTGAATACAAAGCTAGTGATGCTGATAGATTATCACACAGGACCAGGGTAAGGAGAGCGGAAGGCAATCCTCATATTGAAAGGGTTCTCAAACTTTGCCATAGCCTTGCCAATTCACTTACTGTTACCAGTTCACAAGTAGGTACTTTAAAAAAAGCAGCAAACACTGGCCCACAACAGAAAACCGGAAAGAAAGCATCATGCAAAATGGGGTTTTTCCCTGTTGTCAGTACTGACAGCATCTCAGGATTAAACTGATCCTGTTGCTGCCGCAGAGGGCTCCATGCAGCAGAGAAGGGCAGGAGACAATGGGGTGCATAACCTTTCCCCTGCTAGCCATTTCCTTCCTGAAATGCACCATGCGGCCTTCAGCAGCTCTCCTCTTTTCTTCCACGGTCCACACTTGAGTAAACCTTGCAGACTATGGTAGGAAAAGCACCTGGGGGGATGTTTCACGGACAAAAGGCTGTCAGGTGAAGGGTTAAGCATCCCTGTCCCTTTATATCTTTATACCTTGCTTTTCTCCCCAATTGGGACCCAAAGCATCTTACAAGATCATTTTCCCTCACAACAACCCCCTGTGAACAGGTCTGGCTGAGAGTATGACTGGGCACAAAGGTCGTTTATGCATGGTTGGTTTACTTCACAATTTTCCAGCAATAGTCTCAGTTCTCTGCGGGGGTTATGCATGATGTTCCTCTCCCTCGGGACTCAGCTCACTTCCGTTCCACGATTTCCCCGGGTTTTCCAATCCCTGTTTTATCCCACAATTAAATTTTCTTCCGAGATTATCTCGGACACGAGTAGGTGCATAGTTCAGCCACCGGTCAATCTTCCCACGACCCAACACGCCCCCATTCTCCAAGTCCTCCTCCAACTCCTCCTTCACCCAGCCTTCAGCCATTTCCCCCACCCCAGCAATGCCCCAGGAAGCCGTATCAGAGACGGAGGAGGCCATGGTTGACTCCTTCTCTGGGCTCCATTGCCGTGTTTTCTTATTATTTTTTCCTGCAGCTTTGATTGTAATATCGATATATCCTCTAATCACCCAAAATAAGATTCAAAATCTCAGACAGAGCCATGCAAAGCCTAGGATCGTACCTTTGCTCTCTCCCCCGTATTTGGGTGATGACTTACCCATGGGGGGGGAGCAAGTGCACAATCCTAGCCTTCGCATGGCTCTCTCTGCGATTTTGAATAGTATTTTGGGTGATATATATCGATATTACATCAAAGCTGCAGGGAAAATTTTTTTTAAGCAGCAGGGAAGCCCAGTGAAGGAGGCTTCTTTTTTTAGTGAGTTACAACAAGTGTGTGTGTGTGTGTGTGTGTGTGTGTGTAAGTGTGTGTGCCCAACAGAGAATCTCTCCCTCCCTTTTCTTTTGTGCAATTCACATACTCATGAATGAAAGGAGAACTGGACTCTATGCAGCCTGTTCTAGTCAGTTTCAGCAGTGTGTGTACGCTTCCTGATTTCTGCATGTGGCTATGCTGTGCTCCTGAGACTCCCATGACTTTTATTTATTTAACACAAAAATACAAGAACACTCTGAACACTACATACGCATAAAACCATTCATAAAGTAAACCAAACCTTCTAAAACGTGCCATATAACAGCTATTTTGTATGATAACAGCTAGGTTATTGAGGGGAAAAACTCCCAACATCCCAGGACTTTCTTCTCAACAAGCAACACCCATGCATAAGGTTTTCCAATCTCGGGATATGAAAGTGTAAGACAACAGAAGAATGAATCAGGGACATACTAACCATGCATAAACAACCAAAGTCACCCAGCACGAGTCCATAGCTAGAATTTGAACGTGGGTCTCCAAGATCCTAGCCCAACACTCTCAGTACTACACAGGATTTTTCATTGTGCCAGCATTACCTGTTGTTGCAATGCAAGGTGTAGCTTGCCTTTCACTCTGGTATAAGAAGACGGAAAACTGCTACAATGGATGGAGGTTCTTGTGGCTGCTATTGACATTCTGGCATGTAAACTGAACTGGGCCTACTTTGAAACTCAGATAAATGCAGAAGTCACTGCAGATGAGGGGGGGGGAGTAAAATACATAGCACACCAAAAGGGGAAATCCCCCACAGATGCATCGGTGTACCCTGAAGGCACGTCTAAAAGCTTAACAGTTCTAGCACAAACACAGGTGGAGTGCCACTGGTTTAACTCCTGCTTCATCCAGATTACCACCCTCCATCTACTTAGGGAAGTGTCTGCTCTGTCACACATAACCAGGTGTCAGAATTTCCGTTTCAACCGTGTGTATTTATGGCACAGTGAGCCCTCTGAGCCTGCTGGGTTTCCCTTCCAGGCCTCCCCAAGAGAAACCGCCTGAATCTGCGTTCTGCTGATCAGAGATAGCCTGCAGACAAAAGTGTCAGTGTTATTTATTTTATTAAAATGTGTTTGTCCTGCCCTTCCACCCATCAACTGGATTGTATCCGCAAGGTGGATTCTAGTAAATTTAAAAACACCATATAAAATAACCAAGAAGTCCAAAAATGGTACATACAAGGCCAAGGGGAGGGATACGTCCCCCTGAATTCAAATACAAACTATCAGCAGCATTTCATACATTAAAAAGCCCTCGAATACAGAAAAGTTGTAAGCAGTTGCTGGAAAATCTGTAATGAGGAGATGAGGCAAATTCCCCTAGGTTAGAGACTTTCACACAGGATTGTTAGAAACATGCAAAACTCCTGCCAGTGGTGTTGCAACATTTAGCAAGCAAAAAAGTTGTTAACGTTTTATTTGTAATTGTCTTCGTTTCCAAAAATGTGGCTCTCCCCCACATTATTGGAGCCAATGAAACTTGCAGTTTGTCTAATCTTGTAGCAACCTAACAGAGAAATCCACAAGGGGGGGGGGGGCGAAAGAGAATAGGCGCCGGCATGACCCCTGCGCTGGAGTTAGTGCGACTTGCACCAGCTAAACTGCCACTAACACTGGAGCAGAGCCACTTATGCGGGCTCTGGGGAGCAACGTGGCAGCGCGAGCCACGGGTGCCAGCACAGTCTCGCTGCCAGCTTGGTGTAGTGGTTAAGAGCAGTGGAGTCTGATCTGGAGAAGCGGGTTTGATTCCCCTCTCCTCCACATGAGCGGCGGACGCTAATCTGGTGAACTGGATTTGTTTCCCCACCCCTACATACGAAGCCAGCTGGGTGACCTTGGGCAAGTCACTCTCTCTCAGCCCTACCTACACCTCACAGGGTGTCTGTTGTAGGGAGGGGAAGCGAAGGTGATTGAAAGCCGGTTTGAGTCTCCCTTAAGTGGTAGAGGAAGTTGGCATATAAAAACCAACTCTTCTTCTTCTGCCAGCACTTCCCCAGCGCTAAAGGGGGTGTGGGGCTTACTTTGCCTGACCCTTTTTGCGCCAGGAATGCCCCCTTTTGCCACGAACCTCCACCTGCAAAAAGGAAGGTGCAGGCCCATGGAAGTGAATGGAGCAGTTCCATTTGGTTTTCACTAAAAGTACATTTTTGACTTGCTGTGCCCGGCAGCAAACTGATCAGGAAGCAGCTTGGCTGCACCGTCCCCAGGTGCGCCTCTACCACCACCTCACTCAAGATTGCACTGTAAGTCTCATGAGCACCTGGTGAATAAAACGTGCAACATCACTGATGAATGAGACACACTGAAATACAGATGCTTTTCTTTTAAATGTGTAAGAGATGTCCTCACTTCAACCTAGGCTGCTCTGCCTATCTCAAGGGAGCAGGGGCGATTATGGCAAATTCACTGCAGACTTTTTCAAAGTAAATCCTGCCACCTGACTGGCAGTGCCATCCTCTGACCACTTTCCTGGGAGGAAGCCGCATGGAATAAAATGTAAAGTACCACCAAGAAGACATGCTTGGGACTGTTCCCTAAGATGTCCATCCAATCCCCTTTAACACTAGCTTCCCTATTCCCAAAGTTGCCTTTCTTAGAAGATCAGCACCACTGCCAGAAGGCCCACTTTCCACGTTTCCTGGCCAGATTGCAACGGACAGGCAGGTTTGTGTGGCATTGCGATGGCAGAAATTTTGATACAGCAGTTAACCAACCTGTGATTCAAGCTCTTCATTGGATAAGATTAAGAAACTGGTGTCTCAACATGCTTAGCATTTTTCTCATCTAGTACCAAAAAGATCACTTTGCCAGCTTATCACTGGCCAGAACTGAAATATACAAAAATACTACTCCTTGGCTAGGAAAGAGAATGTTCTAACAGAGGCTTAAAACCACACTCCTTTGTAGCTCCTGGATTTCCTTATTTACATTCCCTGTTTATGGGACTTCCCTAGAAATTACACCTGCAGAACTTCAAGCTGGTGTACACATTGGGGCGGAAAGCGCATGGAACAAAATTCCAGGGTTGGCACCTCTTCAGAAGGAAGACTGGGGAATCACATGTTTGAATGACATAAGAAACTACTGTATCAAAGAGACGGCTAGAGCCATTCTCTCTATCATATCAATTGTTTAAATATAAAAATATCCTATTTACATAAAGCGAGTATTCAGGTACGAGATTCCACCCTCACCTGCACTTGAAATTATACAATGCTCAGTAAATCAGTACCATGTGTAGGGTAGTGGTTAGAGTGCCAGACCAGGATCTTGAAGACTCAGATTCGAATCCTTACCCTGCCATGGAATCTTGTTGGATGGCCTTGGGCCAGTCACACATTCAGCCTAGCCTACCTCACAGGTATGTTGCAAAGATAAAATAGAGGAGGGGTGAATGATATAAACCACTTTGGCTGCCCACTGGAGGGAATGTAGGATACTAATTAAGTAAATAAATACATAAAGTAAGTGATTTGTTTTATAAACAGATAGCTTGTTTGCATAGACCTTGACTTTTAAAAATTATGTCAATGATTTCTCCAAATGACGAAGCATTCTACAAAAATACTTTGACCTCATTACCTTACGCAGGAGGACACAGGAAATTGCCAGGGAGTGTATGAGTGTTCTTTAACGCTGCCCTGTCAGTGCCTGATTACAGACAGAGGGCTTTCTCAGTTCTACCACCGTAAACCATTCTGACTGCTAGCGTTCAAGGAGAAGAGTAGCAACACTATATTTCTGCATGCGTTAAGTTCCCCCTCAGGCCTACCGACTGTGCGATAGGTCCATATAGCTTCTCTTGTCTACCTTTGGCCAGTCTTAGGGCCAAACCAGACAAGACACTAGGTTATGTCCTAAGAGCTTTTTATTGATAAATAGCAACCAAAGTGTCCCTAACTTGGGCTGAGACTGTAATGTGCAGTGGTGGGGGAAACCCCTATTCCCCCCCCCCATTTCAAATACTCTCCCTTCCACATTACCTCGTGTTTCCCCCAGTAAGACAAACAGCCTTTTCAATGGATTATTTGGGGTCAGGAAAATGATGGGGTGGAAACGGATTAATCCCTTCCCCTCCGTAGGTGGCCCTGATCTTGATAAACCCCTCCCCCCACCATTTACCTATTAAAGATGCTCAGGAAACACATCTCCCAGTGTCTCATCTAATTTGATCATTAAATATAACTTTCAAGAGGTGTCAAAAGGGTTTTGTTTGTTTCTTCAGGGAGGTTCACTATGACAAGCTTTTCAAATTCAATTTAAGCAAACAACAAATATATAAAACCAGAAACAGAAACATCCAAGTCCTTCCCCACCTTGTCCCGTTAATTCTGAAAACCTGGAAGTTGTTCCTAATTTGTCATAAACACGCATCACATTACTTTGGTTGGAAGAAATTAGATTCTCTAATTGAATAGTTTTCTCTGAATGCCACACATCATAAGTTTAGTGAATATATGCAACATTCTTTCTTCAAAATCCCAAAGCAATAATGAAGTGACGATGGAATCAGAATACACAAAAAGGTGCAAACAAGCCAACAAAACCTCCAACAAAATTTTAGTTTCACGTATTCTTGTAAAAACTCTATTTGTAAGTGCCTAGAAATAGTCACATTGCATCACAGACAACTATGAATATTCTTTTACCCATTTATTAAGTACATATACTATTAACCACAAATTCTAATTGTTTTCAGAATAATTACTGATATACTTTAGTTTTGAAAGCACAGGGTGTGGGAGAAAAGGGGATGCACTATATAGATTTTGGTTAGCGCATCTATTGGAGGATAATAAAGTGTTAGGATGGAACGGGCCGGAAACAACAGTAAGTGTACTGGTGTTAGGTGGAAGCTGAGCACCATCTGTGTGCCAGACAGAACTTAGTCCATCCCACAGTCTTATAGCCCTTTAAGCACCACCCAAACACTGTTTTCTAAATTTCCCGCAGGAAAAGTGCCTCTATCTATTTCCCAAGGCAATTAAATTGAGTATGGCACACAAATTTAATCTGTTTTTACGATGTGGCTGACTTACTAGAATGCTAGCGTTCACAATGCACTATGCTATCCCAGTAGGTTTTACAATTCCATTCCTTCCCCTCCTCCTCAAACATACAAGTTACTATAAACATACAATAGGGATGCCTTCCACAAATCCATTAAGCTTCAGAGGAACTTTGGAACTAAATCAGGAGATGTGTCATGCATTGCTTCCGTTCCACAGGAAGTATTTACTGAAATCCTACACCTGTGATGGTGAACCTTTTAGAGACCGAGTGCCCAGACTGCAACCCAAAACCCACTTATTTATCGCTGAGTGCCAATGCGCACCACGGCAACACGGCACAGCCCTAGGCCAGTGGTCGGCAAACTCATTAGTCAACAGAGCCAAATATCAACAGTACAATGACTGAGATTTCTTTTGAGAGCCAAATTTCTTAAACTTAAACTATAGGTAGGTACACTGAATAAAACTTGATATCATACTTAATAATGATTAAATTGTAAGTCCCTGCCATTTCCCCCTCCCCGTCCGGAGTCCTTGCCTGGAGGCCTGGTCTACAGCCATAAAAGCCATAAAATCTAATGCAAAACCTCCCATTCACAAATGGCCAATAACCCCCATGCAGAGTTTTGAGAATCTGGATGGGGAAAATGTGCATCTGAGTGGCAAATCCAAGACCTCCTCCTCCTCGCTGCCGCCTGGGCTCCTTCCTACCTTCCCTCAAGACCCGACCCAGGACTGCCCCGGGCGGACACTGACGGGCCCCGCGCCCCGCTTACCTCCGAGCCCGGGGAAAAGGCAGCGCAGCGAGGCAGGAGCACGGCGTGGACGGAGCCAAGCCGCAGTGCCGGGCCGAGCAGGGAGGGCCGAGCGACGGGCCCGACAGCCATCCCTGACGGGAGGGCGGGCCGGAAAGGCATTCTCCCGGCCAGCATGCCGGGGCTGAGAGGCGAGGCCAGGAGTGACCCGTGGCAGGGCAACGCCCCAGCGGGCCGGCGTGCACATGCCGACGGCTCCAGCACAAGGCGGCCCTTACAACAAGGGAGAGGGGAGCCAAAGCGGGGCGGTCTAGAGGAGGCCCCGGGGGGAGGTAGCTCTTGGGCCGGCCGGTGGGAAGACGGGCCCGGACGGACACCAGACGGGCCCCCTGGCCAGACCACCCGCTGGAGAGGGAAGGGGCGGGGCTGGAAACCGGGAGGGCTCTTGGAAGTTCAGGGAAGGTGGAAGGGGCGGGAAGTGCTTCAAACCCCCGCCGGCCAGCTGGGTGGCAGTGAGTTGGGGAAGGGGGGGCGCTGCCAGCGTGCCCACAGAGATGGCTCCGCGTGCCAAGTTCGGCACGCGTGCCATAGGTTCACCAACACGGTCCTACACTGTCAAAGGTTCCTGTCACACAAACAATTCGCTTTCAGCTGCGTATGCCTAGCGCAGCCAAAAATAATGTGATGGTCAAGTAACAATCTTAATTTTGATCCATTTGCCAAATAACTCGCCATTACCCTAGCTAATATTCGTTCCAAAATACTTAACAAGAGATGCATTCCAAGAAAAGCTAATATTATAGATCCCCATGTCTACCACAGGCATTAAAGCAGGAGAATGGCGTACACTGGCTGTGGAAAATTATACCTTTCGATGAATCTGTTTTAAACATGACATCCATTTCAAAACAGTTGCCAGTTTGGGGAGAGAGGGTAGGAAAAGGACATACCAGTGTGTGCAGCTTTATTTTTTATTGAGCTGGCTTATTTTACAATGTTGCAGAACTCCTGCACAACACATTCCTTACCACCTCCTCTATTATACCACTGAAACAGAACAGCTGGGTATTAACCTGAACCTAGGTGGAAAAATAATTACGCAAGCAAGTGCCGAATAAAACCACAGTATTTTAACTAGTACAACCAAGTACCCACAAAAGTGACTCCCAGTTTATAAAGGCATACAAACAAAACTCAGTATATTTTATGACTTTTTTAAAAAGCGGGCTTGATCGCACAGAGCCGAACACTTTTGATTGTTAATGCTATTATCTACGAATGGACTCTCAGTGCAATCCTAAATAGTCTAAGGGCATTGAAATTGATGACCTTAGACTGGAGCAACTCTGCTTAGGATTGTACTCTCAGTCATCTTACTATTGCGGCTTGTTTTAACCAGTTTGCTGCTCCCTCTTCTTTAATGAACCATTACATAACGGTTCAGCAATAAATCTGCCACTGCTCATACTCCTATATTTGTCAACATTTACTTCATCTTTTTAAAAATGTTGTTTACTATGATCTTCAGTGTCCTTTAAGGAACAGGGCAGAAAAAAAGAGATAAGCAGTAAAAAAAAACTTCGATGTTTTTAAAAAAACCTTAAATTTTGTAAGTTTTACTCGTCGCAGCAGACTTATGGCGACCCCTTTTAGGGTTTTCATGGCAAGAGACTAGCAGAGGTGGTTTGCCAGTGCCTTCCTCTGCACAGCAACCCTGGTAGTCCTTGGTGGTCTCCCTTCCAAATACTAACCAGGGCTGACCCTGCTTAGCTTCTGAGATCTGACGAGATCAGGCTAGCCTGGGCCATCCAGGTCAGGGCAGCAACTTTCATACTCTGCACAAATTCAAATTTACATGTACCAAAGGAAGGTTTTCCCAGAAAGCAGGATGGTAGCTGATAACTATTTCACAGAACAGTTTTTTAGTATGGTGACAAGCAGTTAGTAGCTGTTTACATAATAGTGAATTAATCTCTACCATGCATTCCATGATTTATATACACAGTATATACACTGCCCCTCAAAATTTGTAGTAAGGAAGGCAAGGAATTTCTGTGTCCAAAATACAATTTATCCAAGCCAATGTGCTAAGCCTGCACTTTTAGCTTCTCAGTGGGGGAACAACTCCAGTCAATTAATTACTGCTAACAGGAATCACAAACAATGTCCAGTAAAATACTCTATGGTATGATACAAGCTTGCTTCTCTTTCTCCCCATTGCAAACTGTTTCTCATCTGGCTGATGGAGAATTATTTTAGCATTTCACATTCATGTACACTCCCCTCACCCAAACATTTGATTACCAATCGAACTACAAGGCGAAGTTGAAGAGTTTCTGGAACGAGACTGACTGCAAAAATTATCTTAACTAATTTTAGACATAACACGTCAGGGTTTCTTTCTCTTAATTGTTTCCATTTCAGAGAGACAGCCTCTGAAAAAGATTTCAGGGAATGAATTAATTCCTTAAAACTGATGATAATCTAAAAGGCAGGAAAATTGCTGACAATTGGCGAGACCACAGCTTTAAACAGAACTGATGAGCAACATTCTTGTTCCAGTGCTCAGTCAAGGCTGGTGTAAATGACTGAAGAATTTTAAAAATGTCCAGAAGAACTTACCAAAGCAGACAACAATGCCTTCTTCTGTCACTTCCTCCATTCATGCTTAAAAAAACAAAGTCTCTCAATGGAATGGCTCTTGGGCTGGCACAATGCTTACTGCACTGAGTTGGTGTTTACTAACAGGCATCGCATACCAATCAATGTATTTCTAGCTGCATGCAATTCTATTACAACAATACTTTTTCACTAGAGGCAACTGCCATATGCAGCCTCTAGCCGAGAGACTGAATAAAATTAAACAATCATAATCAAACCTGCAGATTTAAAGTTTGATCACATGACAGCCAAATCTAGAACGGGTGCTAGATATATCTCACAGGAACTCCTTTTTTTTTTTTGCATTACATCCAGTCTTAATATTACAAACCTCTCCCTTATTAAGTGAATATAACACCTAAAACAAAAAAAAAGATACCACAATGCAAATAAAGCCTAATCCTCCTCCTGCTGCTGCTGAAACCTAACTCGCACACATTGGTTTATTCCATCTCTTTATTCCCGGATAATTAGAGAGCAGTTTAACAGTCACATTACCCGACAGCTGACAGGTCATTCCCCATTATCAGTGGCATAAATACACCTGAATTGCCCTGCCACATCATGCTATATTCAGAGAGCGATTCTAAGACGTAATCTCTGGCAGGCTTAGGGATCCTAGGAATCCTCCCCCGCTATCTCTCCATGGCAACAGTAGCTACAGTAAAGACAGTCCACCTCTTACGCAAGCGAAAAGAATATGAAACACTGCCAAGAGGCCACAAATGCCAGCAGTCAAAACATTACCCTCAACCTCTCCCTATTTAATTGTCGCCTTAAAGAAACAGCGATGTGTTTTCTTTTTATTTCCTTTGCACTGGAAACACACACGCAGGCTCCTCTGAGTTTAGCCGGGTTCGGAAAAGACGGCATACCAAAGAGACTTGCAAATTAGGGCTGCAACCTCTTTCTAAGTGGATAAAACCTGCAGAGAGGAAGAATCCTTCCCCTTTGCCAGCTTTCAGAAACACAACACTTCTCTCCAAAAGAGAAATTCACTTGACTGCTGGTATTTCAAGCAGAATATATTTTAACCCTTGCACGTGGATATAATTTTAATCCAAAGGACTATAAAACAGCTACTTGTTTTCTATAAGGGAAAAAAATCAAGCACAAAGACAGACCCATTTAATTTTTTTCTTTATAAATATGATTCCACTGTGCTTTTGCGTACTTTTATGAAGATTCTGTTCCTAGGTTGTTGTTTTTAAAGAAAGACTTGGGGCAGGTTTAAGAAGAAAAAGCCCTAATTCATGTTCCAATGCAATCCAGCTATTACATCAAATTCAGTCTCAGGGTACAGTAATTAATCCCAACAGGTTTTCATGCACCCATTTGTACTTATCAGATAGACATGAGAATAGAATTATTACAAGGGATTGTTATGTGGACAGTAATCCTTAGCAAAATTCTTGAGTCCCGATTCAGCAACATTCTCAAAAGAAATATAATACACCCTTCCTAACTGGAAGAGTGAATGGCACATATCTCAATAGGTAATATACATTTGATCTGTCACCTGAATATAAGTAGTTGTCTAATACAAGCAACAGAAACAAAGTAGATAAGGCTAAAGGATGGAAACGCACAAGAGGATTCCAGGATTCCAGGCAATAGCTGCTCTGGTTTTTTTAAAAAAGTGTATACAGATGCTGAAAAGCTTCCACACCAGACAGCCGCCATCAGGAAAGTGTGGCCCTGGCTGTCTCCATGAGGGCAATGCGAGCCACCACAAGGCCTCCCTGTGTCCCCTTACCTAAGTGGGAGTGTATGCACTTTGTTTGCAGAAGACCTCAGATTTGATCTCTGGCTTCCTCAGTGAAAAGCAATACAGCCAGCATGGCTAGGAAAGGCCTCTGTGCAAGATCCTGGAGAGTCACAGCCAGAGGGAATAGTGATGGCGTAGATTAGTGGTATCTACTGACGTGTTTCCTGGTCCCCACTTGCTTCTTCCGCAAAGCATCGCTTCCTTAAGGCTAAGACCCAATCCTGAGTTTTCTCTGCTTCGCTGGAGTAGGAAATGCTTTTGACGGGTCCATGAAGCATTCACTCTGTGTCTGCAGGGATCACCAGCTGCGAAGCAGCTGCCTCCATGGTGAAACCTCCCATAATTTTTGTGACTGGACCCAGCCCCCCCCCCACCATGACAGCCAATATCTTTGTTTACCAAAGTCCAAAAATATCCAATGATTCAACAAAGTTGGGCACCCCGGGCTATATGGGCCCATGGTCTAACTCAATATAGGGTAGTTTCAGCGCACTCATGCTCTTCCACTGCTCTGGAAAGAACAGTGCATCAAGCGTAGGTGGCTCCACAGCCCAGGTGGCTCAGTTCACGTGAGAGAAACATGCTTGTGTCAGAGGCCCGGACCAGGAGGCCATGTTAACACGCCCCTCCCCATAGCTACATTCTTACATTATGGAGTGGGGGGGGAGCCATGGGAGCCATGCCACTCCCACAATTAAGAAACATGACTGAGCCTGTTCTCTGCATCCATAAAATTCCTTGGTAATTCCCGCCTCTCCCTCCTCAAGCTCAACAAGCTTGAACTAGACTTGGGAGCAGCACTACAACAAATGCATGACTACACAAATTTCCAAGAGCAGGACTTAAGTAATAAGCTAACATCATCCATTGCAGTGATCTGAATAAGGTCAGCAGGAAAAGTGAGAACCAGGAATGAATGGCTGAGACATTGTCAGTATGCTGGAAAAATTATCAGTGAAGTTACACACTTTAAAATGAGCCAATGCACTGTATTTCCCACTGAATGACAGAAACTATAGTGGCTATAGTGGCTAAGTGTTCGGAGAGGAAAGCTTCCTTGCTTTCTTTGAGCACTTTCATATAAAAAAACTCTTCTGCAGTCTTTCAGTCATATGCTGTATAAAAACATTTATAAGCTGCTACATTCACTGAATCTCAAAATCAGTTGTGTAGATTACCGTATTTTTCGCTCCATAAGATGCACTTTTTTCCTCCTCAAAAGTGAGGGGAAATGTCTGTGCGTCTTATGGAGTGAATGTGCGCACAGAGCCGGCTGGGCGTGCTGGGAGGCGGGCAGGGAAAGCCGGCTCTCGCCTTTCTAGCGAGCCCAGCCGGCTCTGTGCGCCTCGCCTGCCTCCCAGCTGGCCGTCAGGGCGCACAGAGCCGGCTCGAGTTGTTCCAGTGTGCCCAGCCGGCTCTGTGCGCCCCGCCCGCCTTTCAGCTGGGAGGCGGGGGGTGCACAGAGCCGGCTGGGCGCGCTGGAACGGCGCCTCCCAGTTGGGAGGCGGGCAGGACGCACAGAGCCAGCTCGCGTCATTCCAGAGCAAGCCAGCTTCCTGCACCCCGACAGCCAGCTGGGGGGGGGGGGCGTCTTATGGTCAGGTGCGTCTAATGGAGCGAAAAATACGATAACCGAGCAATCCTGAAAGGGGGGCAGAGCTGCTCAGGGGGTGGCATGTCCCCTATGCCACTTGCACCGGCTAAATAGGCACAGATGGCAGCGCAAGGGCATTAATGCTGGTCTTGGGGAGGCTGGGTGGCAGTGCGAGGCACCGGAGCAGCCTCCCGAGCAGCATTTTTCCAGTGCAAGGTCTTGTGGTGGCATCAATGGGGCGTTCCCAGGGTCGGAGCTACATTGGTCAACTCCACATGCCCTTTCAGCCTGGGAACACCCCTGTTTGCAGGCTTTGAGTTACACCTGCAAAAGGTCAGGCATAGCCCATGGAACTCTATTCCATGGGTTTCTTTCGAAAATGCATTTTCAGCTTGCCTCAAAGGTGCTCCCCTTGAAAGTGAATCATAAATAGTTTTGTAATTTTCCTAGCGGCAAACAGAAAGACAGACCGGAAGGAACCACTTCCTTAGGGTGTCTCATCAATCTCTCTCTCACACTCACTCTCAAAAAGAAGTTAAATGTCCTTGGTTAAAGTTGTAGCTGGCCACAGATGCACAGATCACTTTTAAATGTAGGGAAAGCCCACAGAGGAGATGAAGAAATGGAATTAAGTGAGCATACATAAAGTAATATGCTCTTAGAACTCTTGTGACCTTTGGAATGAGTATGTTGCTATTGCCATTTGTGAGTGTCATTTTCCTCAATGCTGAGCTCTGCATTTCTTAGTTACCCCAGGTGTTACAAGAGCTAGAAGGAGTGCTTTTTTGGGGGAGGGGGAGAAACTTTACAAGCAAATATTTCACAGTGAATTCCAACAGATAAGCAAAGAACAGATATATGCTTCTAATGAGGACCATTTTTGGATGAACAGATAGCCTCTCCCATTCCTGCAGTGGCTCTCTACCAGCAAAATAGCACAATTGGGGGTGCTCATACTTCCCAGAAGATCAGAACTGTTAGGCCACGCTGATCATATCTTGGAGGTGATATTCAGTGCAGTCCCCACTCCAGTAGATGTGCTCTCAAAGGTGACAACTGCCATTGTATACATCACATACAAATACTTCTAAGTGTTCTTCTGTTGCAGCAAATAAAACAAAGCCTCGTAGCACCTTGACAAAAATGTATTGTAGCATGATTTTTGAAGGCAATAGCCTGCTTCTTCATAAGTGTTGTTCTAATGTCTCTGAAAATGTATGCTCTTATGACAATTTACACCATTGTCTTCAAGAAGCTATAAGACACGGTTTCCCTTTCCATTACCTGTTCAGCACTGGACGGTGTACAGCTTGCTCATGTTTTTCAAGATCTTTTGATCGCGGACCTTGTATTTGTGTCACAGAATTCAACAGTTTTTTATTTGCCTATATGTTATTACAATGGCTAAATGTATTAGAGAATAAATATATTGGAAACAGCCAACTAAATTATGGATGAATGCACAGTAACTGGGAACATCCATTTCAATGGTGTATATACAGGAGAGATTCTGATGGATTCAGGCCAAATTCATTTGAAGTCAGCTCATCCCTTGGAAAGTATTTAAGGTGGGTGGAGGGTGCAGGGGTATCTTTTTGGATTTTATAATTTAGTAATCATAAATGTAATAATTAGTATATAAAGATACTCTTTTGTATTTTCTTTTTGTATTTTTATATATTAATTTTATTGTACTTGTTTGTTTTGTTTTGTGTTATAAAAATTTATAAAAAAAAGAAAGTATTTAACTGCTAAATGCAGTCTCCAGCAACTTGAGAAGATTGTAGGGCTTTATGAAAGAAAAGTTCATGCACAAAACCACAAATTCTATGATCTGAACTTACAGTCTGACAACAGCTTGTTTGCAGCACTGCATTTTACCACCACTAACTACATAAGCATATATGAAATGCACTTTCACAATTATGACTAACAAGCGGGGACCCACAAGAAACTTGAGGGGAAGGGACATCTCTCCCACCTCTGCATCCTTCTCTCTCTCCACCCCCTCTATTAATGTTCCCCCCTCTCATTCTGCCCCCAACCCTTATCTATCAATCTTCCCTCACCCACCTTTCTACCCTTAGCCCTTCTATGTCAGTTTTTCCCCTCTATCCCCCCTACCCCTTATCGGACAATCATCTATCCCCCCTTCTTCCCCTTTCCCCCCTTCCACCTACCTCTTCTCAGACAATCTTCCCCCCTATTCCCATCACACCTTCACAATTTTTTAAAATGTTTTTTAGATTTTTCTGCAAATTTGGGGACATTTCCCAAGTTTGGAGAAAAATCTCCTTTCTCTCAGTGTGGCCCCGATCCATGGATTTAGGTATCTGCAGATCTGCTCACACTTGAGAAATAGATATATGGATAGTATATATAAACATGTCAAATTTAAACACAAATCTGGAAAACCACTGCAAATTGCATTCTTCAGCACACAGAAATGTACTGCGTTTATACTTTCCTCTCCAAATAATTCTGAAACAAAGCAGCAGCATGTTCACATATGTTACTTTTCCTGAACAATGTAAACTTCATGTTTTCCCTTCAATTAAGTAGTATTCTTGCTTCAGCTCCAGTCAAACTTATAATGGCTTTACTTTGCAAGTTCAGTTTTCCTTTTCTGTTTCACCTCTCCTACTGCATCGCCTGAACAGAGATGTACAATTTCCAAAAATTTTGAAGATACAAGGGGAAGTGCCCTCTGAAAACACAGAAATGTTGTTTTTTTTTGGGGGGGGGGGAATAGAAATATATACAGTACTTAATTACTTTTTAGTACATAAAATGCATCACTTATAACTTAGGCAGCATATAAAATTACACTACTTTGAACGATTATGAAATGTAAAGTATAAATTCCTAATTTTCCAAAAAAATTCCACAATTTCGGATAACTAAGAGCTGTGGGCCTCTATTCAGGCCGGTGCCCAGTCAAGCCCATCCAACACCCTTCGGTTTACATGATTTTATACCACAATATTTAAACATCTTGATGCCACCAGAGATCTGCTTGAAATGATTCACAAAATAAAAGATAAAATCACAGAAACATTCACAACTATAAAAGCCATCCAATAAAACCCAGAAGCATAAAAGCACATAATTCATCCCAAAAAGAGATGTAATGCACCCTTGATTTTGCCAGGGATCACTGATGTTATTCCACCTCACTTTAATCCAGACAATGCAATCAAATCAGGGGCTAAAGTGATCTCAGAGTGCCTATCTCAAAATTACTTCTTATATTTTTCTAAAAACATTATAACCAAGTTTTAGTTTTGTCCTTTCCTTTACTTAAGAGCAGATAAAAAGTAGAGGGAAGGAGGAGAGAGAAAGAGATCTTCAGCATATTATTAATGCCTGGTTAAAAGCATGCTTTATTCAAAAGTAACCCAAACTGTGTGTGGAAGGATAACTGCATTTCCAGCTACTGATTTTCAGTTTAATATATGCACACATGGAGAGCTCAACAGCTGTATGATGATCGCACGATACCGTGCATTGCTTAACCACTCAAGATGCCACAGTTTACTAATTTGGAAAGCATTTATGCACCATGCCTGGACTCATTTCGATACAAGAGGTCAGTTCCTCTGGAAAGCAGTTTATTAGAAAAACTCGCACACTCTCAGAAGATTTCTAAAGCACTAGCAACAAATAAGCTTAGCTGAGAGGAAGAAATATTTTGTACTTGCTTCAGCTTCAAATGATAGAGTTCCAGCCTCCACTATTTATTATATCATCCTTTCTCACTCCCAAACATATTGCCAATTTCATCAAACTATTGTGGTGCAGGAGAAGAAAAGAGTAGTTAAGTTTTAAAGCTAGGAACTATTTGGCAATACCATGGGGCCTGTGATTCCCAAAGACATGAAATACCATAGCCCCACACAGCCAACCCTCTGTGAATGGTTTGCTGCCCTCACCACACACACTTTTAATAACCAGCCGTTCCAGAAACTACAGCCCGCTCAATAGTTCAGCCACTCAACAGGTTTAAGAAGGCCTCCAGACCAGAGGTGTTCAACTTTTTCAAATCAGGACCCCCTTATCCCTCTCTTGCAACACAGGATCAAACCTCCAATTTTTTTTCACAGCGTGTTCATGTTTATTTCGTTTTCTCTAGGGAAAAAAAGCTGAAGAAAATGGTACTGCTGCAGGCACAACACAATGCTCTCCCCTCCAGGATATATAGAAGAGAAGCCCTTTCAAATGTCAAAAATAAAACAAAAAGCGACTAAGCAGATTGAGATTTCTTATGAAGCTGATATCACAAAGCATCTTTCTATTACAGAGCATGTTCTGGTCTCAAATGATGCAAGAGAAACTGTTTTTAGGATACCTTTTTTCCTGCACATCTGTGTTTCTCAGACTTTTTAAACTTACCCTCCCTGTTGGAACATGAGACTGCACATGGCAAGCAGATGTAAAAGATCTATGTGACAGCCAGGTGATTGGTGGTGTCACATGACAGCACGATGACTGAGCAGAAAAACTGGCTTGTACTGGACTGAGCTAGATAGTCCTGGAAGACAAGGCAGCCAACAGTTGATTGGCTGAGAGACTATGCCAGATATGTATATAGGTGTGTTATATATGTATTGGGTTGTGGGTTGTGGAGAGTTGATGACCAAGCGGAGCATTCTGTCACTGTGAATAAAAGAGCACTTTTGTACTAAGTGCTGAGTCTTCTGTACTTACTCGCCTGTAGAGCTGCAACGCTTTCTAACATACGCCATCAGGGTTATGGGCCCAGTTCAGCTCAACTGCGCTACATCCTGGAGGTTCTGAGCAGAGGTACTATCTGTGGAACAAGGGCTGTAGTGAGCAGAAGGCGAGTGAATGTCTGAGGTTGAGTCAGACGGAGCAGAGGAGGTGCCCAGCAGGTCTGTCAGCAGCAGTGCGTCCGAGGCGGAGGAGGAGAGCGACACGGAGCAGGAGCAGCAGGGAGCGGGAGAAATTATGGCTCAAGCTGCAATGTCCTTGCTTGTGGAGAAGCTCACTTCTACCAACTACAATGTGTGGGCGTTACGTATGCAACACTACCTTAAAAGAGAGGCACTGTGGATTTATGTCTCCAACCCCCCGGATCCTGAGACGCCGCAGGACGTGGTGAAAGATGAGAAGGCACTGGCAATCATAGTGCTGAGCGTAGCTGACGACCAGCTTGTCCATGTGACGGGAGCTTTGAAAGCGAAAGCAGCCTGGAACTTATTATCTCAGGTCTACGTACAAAAAACAGCTGGCTCTTTGATAGCCATAACGAGGCGTATGTACAGAACTTTTCTCTTGCCGTCAGTTCCTGTGAGAAACCATATAAATGAACTGACTGAATGTTTCCAAATGCTGGAGCAGAGGGGGAAGTCTCTACAGGAGGATGATAAAGTTTATATACTCCTGAGCTCTCTGTCTGAGCAGTATAATATGTTAATTACTGCTCTAGAGTCGGTTGAAATTGATAAACTAACTCTACAATATGTTGTTGGAAGAATTTTGAACCATGAGAAGAGATTGCTTGCAACAAATCCTGAGAAGCCTGACAAGCCGGAGGGAAACCTGCCAAGCCGGGAGACGCAGAGGTTTGCCGGCGGAGAGAGGAATGCGGAGCAGAGAAAGCCGGGTGATTTACAGCAGCACGTGGCTCTGAAGGTCAGACGTTGCTACATCTGCAAGGCAACAAATCACTTAAAGCGCGACTGCCCAGAAGCAAGGAAGAAAAGCCGAAGGGACCAGTCGTCACGTGAGTTTGTGAGCGGTCAGAAGGCATCATTGGTGCTGACTGAGCACAGTGACACAGCCGGTGTCTGGATTTTAGACTCTGGTGCATCACAGACCATTTGCCGGCATCAGGAACTTTTAAAAGACACACGGGACTCAAGTTTGCCGCATGTAAGCCTCGCTGATGGAAGGAATTCTGAGGTGACACGTGAGGGGAGTGTGTGGTTCCCAGCTTTGAACTATACATTTAAAAAGGTGCTATGTGTCCCTGAACTAGAGAACAATTTGTTAAGTGTAAGTGCCCTTGACAGGGCTGGATATACTGTAACATTTACAGAAAAGGCTTGTAAGATATCCAAAGGTGGGAAAGTGCTTCTTACAGGAAAAATGTGTAATAATGTGTATGTGGTAGAAAATAGGCATGTGGAGGCAAAAATGATAACTAATAAGATAATAATAAGATGATAATTGCATACATCTGCTACATAGGTTGGCTCATGCAAATTATGAGACCATAAAGAAAACGCTAGCCTTACTGGGGAAGGAAAAAGTTAAAGAGTGTGGGAACTACCTGGATTGTGAGGTATGCAAAAGTTCCAAATCTAAGGCTTACCCAGTGGCTAAGCATAGTGAGAGACTCTCAGACACTGCACTAAAGGTAGTGCATGCAGATGTAATAGGCCCCTACAGGGAGAGTCACTCAGGTAACCGTTACGCGTTGATTCTGGTGGATGATTGCACCAGATTCACATGGGTGTATCCTTTGAAAAAGAAGTCACAGGTGTTTGAAACATTTAAGTATTGGGCCAAAAGAGTGCAGAAACAACTTAAATGTACCTTGGATTCTCTCCAAACAGATTTTGGGGGAGAATTCATGTCAAATGAATTTAAGAAATGGTTACAGGTGCAAGGTGTGAGGCACAGGGTTGCCAACGTGGCGGTGCCAGCAGAAAATGGCGTTGCTGAGCGACATGGGGGAATGCTACAAACAAAAATGTATTCCATGTTGCAGGATGCAGGGTTGCCAATGACATACTGGGCAGAAGCAATAAAGGCCGCCTCCTATGTTTCCAACAGGATCTGGACCAGGTCCATACAAGACATACCTTACAGAGTTTTGTACCAGAGGGATCCTAGTTTAGGTTACCTCAGAGTGTTTGGTACAAAAGCCTGGGTTGATGTGCCAATATCCAAGAGAAGGAAAGGAGGAGCGAGAGCTAAAAAACTAACCTTCCTTGGGTATCAGTCTGGCATGAAATCATACAGGTTTGCTGATGAGCATAATTCTCTCAGCTACAGCAGAGCTGCGAATTTTTGTGAGGGAAATAACTGGGCCAGAATTCATGGACAGGAGGAGCCAAAGGAAATTGGGCTACCATTGACAGATCTCTCACAGGATGCAGATGGGGTGAAGCAGGAGGGATCTCCTCAGAGGGCTTCATCACCAAGGGCTGAAGAGGGGAGGCAGATTCCTAGGGTGTCAAGTAGGAGCACTAAAGGAATTCCCCCGGAGAGGTATGGTTTTGAAACTACTGATGTCAATCATGTACAGGTCAAAGAACCAAAGAGTTTTCAGGAGGTAATGGCTTTGGAAAGCAGGGAAAAAGAGGCCTGGCTAGAAGCCATGCAAACTGAGTTTGATTCCCTGAAAGAGAATAAGGTATTCTCTATAACAAAACTGCCAGCTCAGAGAAAAGCCATAGGGTGCAGATGGCTTTACAAAGTCAAACAGTGTCCAGAAGGGAAGATACTCCGTAAGGCCAGGCTTGTGGCTAAGGGTTATTCCCAAGTTGAAGGGCAAGACTTTGATGAATTATTTGCTCCCACTGTGAAGGCTGATACCATAAGAGCTGCATTGTGTAAAGCTGTCAGAGATAGCATGTTAGTGCACCATTTTGACTTCACCACTGCATATTTGAATGCAACAATAAGTGAGGAAATATATATGGAGCAGATCCCTGGGTTTGAATGCAAGGGTAAACAAGGAGTATTAAAATTGCATAAGGCTCTGTATGGATTAAAGCAGAGTGCACGTGCATGGTCCCAATGCATTAGTGAAGCATTGGCAAATCTTGGGTTTAAGCAAGGTGTTGCTGATCCTTGTATGTTTACCAAATGTGTAAAGGGCTCTGACTGTGTTGTTTTTTTATATGTTGATGATCTTTGTTTGTTGTGTCATACAAAGGAACAACTAAACTGGTTTAAGGAGGCAACTGGAAAACTGTTTAAAATGAAGCATCTTGGTGACATTCAAAATTATCTGGGGGTAGAAATTACCAGGAACCCAGAAGGATATTTTGAATTGTGCCAGGAGAAAAAGATTGAACAGCTCCTAGAAAAATTTAAAATGACAGAAGCAAAAAGCACTGAGACTCCCATGACAACAGGGTATGTGAAAGAGGTGGATGACAAGGTATTCCATGATAAAAATCAATACCAATCGTTGGTGGGTTCATTGTTATATCTGTCATGTTGGACAAGACCAGACATTTGTATGGCAGTACATTTGCTTTGCCAGAAATGTGCATGCCCATACATGAAAGACTGGAATGCAGCAAAAAGGGTGCTGCGATACTTAAAAGGCTCAGCTTCAGCCAGGTTGTGTTTAAAGGCTGATGCAGAGGAAACAATCACAGTGTATAGTGACTCCAGTTGGGGAGATAGAGAAGAAGGAAAGTCTACCACTGGGTATGTGCTATATCTACATGGGGCACTGGTTATGTGGAAGTCTTTAAAACAGACTCATGTAGCTACCAGCACATGTGAGGCAGAATATTCTGCATTAAGCGACAGTGAGATTCAGCTGGAATGGCTGAGTCAACTGGCAAAAGACCTAAATCTAGATTGTGAAATGCCTGTAAGTGTTTACTGTGATAATACTGCAGCACAGCAATTGACTGGGTATCAAGGTATAAGAACAAGAAGTAAACACATCACAATAAGATACCAGAATGTCAGGGAAGCGGTAAACAATGGTTTAATGGTTCTGAAACATTGTGCTTCAAATGAAAATATTGCTGACGTTTTTACCAAGTGTTTGCCTACAGAAAAGTTTGAACTGTTTAGAAGCAAATTGGGGCTTGCAATGTCAGTCTAGGAGGAGTGTTGGAACATGAGACTGCACATGGCAAGCAGATGTAAAAGATCTATGTGACAGCCAGGTGATTGGTGGTGTCACATGACAGCACGATGACTGAGCAGAAAAACTGGCTTGTACTGGACTGAGCTAGATAGTCCTGGAAGACAAGGCAGCCAACAGTTGATTGGCTGAGAGACTATGCCAGATATGTATATAGGTGTGTTATATATGTATTGGGTTGTGGGTTGTGGAGAGTTGATGACCAAGCGGAGCATTCTGTCACTGTGAATAAAAGAGCACTTTTGTACTAAGTGCTGAGTCTTCTGTACTTACTCGCCTGTAGAGCTGCAACGCTTTCTAACATACGCCATCACTCCCTTTGCCCATTCAAGACTTATTCTACATTCTGGCATCCCCAACCTTGTTCTGACTGTCCATTTCAAAGGTTCAGAGATTCTTTCTCACAGTGCGCATACAGCACATGAGGTTCTGTTGACAAAATAGTAATCCTAATCCTGGCTTCTTCTTTTTTAACAGGATCCATCTTCTGCAAAAAAAAAAAAAAAACTGTGTTCTTTCTGAGTTCCCTATTTCTCAAATTACACTGGAATGGCAGGCAGTGCTAAGTGAGGATACAGTCACCCTTTCCCCACTAATGAGGAACACTGAGGGGCTTTTCCAAGGGACTTTGGTCCACCTTGGTCTTGGCTAACGGGTAACTGCTACTTCAGGACCCTCACCCTCCCCAGAACTTCATGTACCCTCTCCAAGTATTCCATGCTTGTATTTTAAAGGGCCAAGTTAGACAAGATTGCAGGAGCCATGTTGGTTTGTTTCATCATGTATTTGCCATTTGAAGATAAAGCCAAGGGAGCAGGGTATTTGATGTTAAAGCCAAAACAGGTACAGTGGTAAGGAGAAGTGAAATCTCCCTCGCTTTACCTTCCAGAGGTCTGCGGCCACTGAACTTTTACCTGAGCCAGAATAACTTCCAGTACTGGGTGGGGGGAGCTGACGAGGGGAGTTCAGGTGACCAAGAGCAGAGGTGCTGTGTGGCAGCAGAAGAAAACTGCAGCTCTCCTCACCTGTTCATTCCTATTTATATTAGAACCAAGCCTACAGTAGGCAAACTTTATCAGGGCAGACGAACAATCGAAAAGGTAGCTGCAATTGTCACGTCTAGTGGGGCCCTAATAGTATTCAGACACAAAAACATGGCTGTTACCGCACTTGTATTCCCAGTGATGTATTAAGAGTTTGAAAATGTTATTAAAAAAAATGTTCGCACTTTGTTTGGCCCCTTTAGCTGTGAAGACGTCTTCCAACCATTTATAAGCCGTAGTATCCAAAAACCCTTTAAAAAAAAATATTTTTATTATTTTCCAAAATTATTAATAAAAAGGTAACAATAACATATATTGAATAGAGAAAAAAAGTTGACTTCCCCTGTTCTCCCTCCATCGTGTAATAGACTTGTAATCTCTTTTGCATAAATTTCTAACCCTAATACCATTGTTAATAATCATTAATCACTTAATTGTTATATTTTCTATAACAAAACCAAAAAAGAAAAAAAAAGAATTTAATTAATAATATCACATAAAAAGGAGAAAAAAGAATAAAAGATTTTTAAAAAGGGGAAAAAATCTCCCTAGTAAAGATGGATTAGTATAGTAAGAAGCATACAATTATTTCTAGTGAAAATTAGTTAATTTGTAAATCCTCCATTTCTCCCTAACTCATTTATTGCATGACATTTCTAGTAGATTAATATTTTATATAATTCCATTTCCATTATAACCAATCCATTTAGTCAGTTACTTGTCAATTTTAACCAGCAAGAAAAAACCAGACTCTTTTAATTTAGTCCCTTTATCCTGAATTTCCAGCGTTTCTGTCTTTTCCACATTTGAAGTAGTTGAAGCAATGCATCCTTGGAGATTGTTGGTAAATTCTTTTCTAAAGATGGAGCATAGTAGATCCATGTTGCATTGTCTTCCATCCCAAATTCAAAGAGGGGGATCCTGACCGACCCAGTTTTTCTGTTCCTCAAATCCTCCAAGCCGCTGTTGTACAATCCATCAGATATATCCAGGTAGCACATGTCAAAATCGGTCACTTTGAGAAGATCATCAAACAAATCCAGATGGTGAAAATGAAACTCAGACTCTTTCCAGTCCATTATTATCCAGTGAGTTGCTGCAGATTGCTTTGTAAAATTCCCCTCATTTACAAGATCCCTTTTGTCAGCGAGAAAGTCTTTTGGTGCTTCCTCTGATCTCATTGAGGTGAATGAGGCTTTTATTTCTTTGGTTTCTTCTAAAATAATGTCCAGTTTCTGAATAAGACCTTGAAATGAAGTATTCATCAAATCCATGAATTGTTCCATCTGTTGAATCATATTTGCCATGAATGCCATGATTGCACCTCCAAGCTTTCCTGTTAAAGTTCAGTTAGTGAAATCCAGGCAGATTCAAGATGAGTAACAGGGAGATACTACAGGAATCAAAGTCATAAACCTTCCTTCTTTGTAGTCAGAGGCTTAGGAATCATTTACTGGTTACACACTGATATCAGGCTTCCGATTCCAAGTTCTCTAGATGCTAGACTGTTGCCAGGGAGGACGTGGCAGGAAGTTTTTATTTAATTAAAAAGACTGTCCTTGAGTTGGGGGGGGGATCTCCACTCCTCCCTCCCCTTAATACATAATAGTTCCTGATTGGCAATTAAGACGTCTTTCAAAAATCTTAGCTGTTATGTTTTCCCACTGATCAAGTTGATAAAGCTCCTGGCAAGTTATTGATGCTTTCTTAATTTTAAAAAGTCATTTAAAGGTTGAGTGGGGAGAGACAGATTCAACAGATAAGAATTTCCTGGGACTTCCAGATCCAGGTAAAACAGAAGAGGTCTTTCAAACTTACTCAGATGTCAGAAGAGCAGGTATAGTTACTTATATAGTTGCCAGATGTAGATAGTTAGGGGGGAGTGAAGCCAATTAAAATTCCAAGAAGCGTCTTCGGCGATGTAGTACTCCTTAGCAGGCGGAACTGCTACTGGGTCTCCAAGTCGTAAATCTCAGAGATTTCAGGAGTTAACCGCACAACGAGGCTGCAGGAGATTCCTGTTACCTGTTCCCCTGTTTAGGAATCGGGGGGGGGGGCACGATAGCTCCCTTATTTACGACCTTCTTGGTTCCCCTTCCTGGAGCGCCGGGGGAGGCGACTGCTCCACTCCGCTGCCCTAGCGGAAGTCTCCAAAACCCCCTTTTAAAGTGATGTTTTTTACAACATTTTCAAACTCTTAATACATCGCTGGGAATACAAAGTGCGGTAACCCCCAAAGTCTTGAGAAAATGCTGTTCAGCCACTAAACACCCTCAGACAGAAATATGCAAAGAGGGAATAGTTTTGCAGTTTGAGAAGGCTTTTAAAGAACAAATGTGTTACAAGGTACTTAAAAAGTGAACCTTTGTCATTTCTCCCTCAATCAACATACAGAGCACTTGAAGTATTTTAATCCTATTGAAACCCCTACCCCTTGGAGAGGACTGGATCTCCTGACCTATGAGGAAAAGAGCCTGGGACTTTTCAGTTTAGAAAATGGAGCCTTGTTTACTCACGTGAGGGCTCCTTTCTGTTCTGGGGTCGAAGGGCATCTTGCAGCAGCAGGTTTTGCCGTCACGTGCCCAGGGAGGCAGGACTAAAGTTTTTAACTTCCTGTCTTTCTGGGCGCCTGAGCCAGTTTGTGGACTCACTGAGCTAATAAACATGTAAGTATAGAAACAAACCACACAACAAGAAGAAACATCTGGAAAATAGAAAGGTAAGTGAAAACCCAGAAAACACATGCAATCACAAGGGGTTCCCTGGCCTATTGGGAATACAGCTGGTTTGGAAAAAACTATAGACTTCAGCTTAGACTAAGTCTGAGGCAGGGTTCGTCCTATGGGGTGAGATTTTGCAGACGTCTTTTTGGGATGAATACTCTTGGGCGGGCAAGATGCCCTTCGACCCCAGAACAGAAGGAGCCCTCACGTGAGTAAACAAGGCTCCATTCTCGTTCTGGGTCTCCAGGCATCTTGCAGCAGTGGGATCTCCAAGAGCTAGACAGTTTGGGTGGGCCTAGGATTAATCCAAGAAGGATGCGTCAGCAAAAGACATGGTGTCTATTTTATAGTGTTTTATAAAGGTGGAGACCGTGGACCAGGTGGCCGCACGGCATATCTCCTCCACGGAGGCTTGCCTGTCGAATGCTGCCGAGGTGGCAGCACTGCGTACGGAATGAGCGGTAATTCCAGTTAAAACCGTGATCTTGCTGGCCTTATATGCCTCAGTCTGACAGCATAGCCAATAGCTGCTCTAGACATTTTTAACCCCTTTGACGGGTTAGTCAAGGAGATAAACAGTGAGTCAGATCTCCTAATGGAGCGCGCTTTTTTAGGTGCACTGGGGCCCTCTACGGTCGGCTCCGTGGAACCGCAAGAGCGGCTGTTGGAGTCCTCCCAGCGACCTCGCCCTGTCGAGGCTACAAGGGCTCAATCGCTATCCTCCTCAGAGAGGAGTTCTTCCTCCGATTCCCTCCTTTCGCTCGTCATTGCTCCCGGGAGCGAGGGGGGAGAGGGCGGGGAGGGAGAAGAAGAAAGGGAGGGAATAGAGCCTTGGAAGACGGAGGACGGGGTAGAAGACAGACAAGGAGAGGGGCTTAAGCAGAGGAGGACGGGGGATTGAGAAGAAAGGGAAAGTAGATCAAAAATTCCTAACACACTGGAGCGTGGCGACAAAGCTACCTCCCTAGAGCAAGGCAGGACGGAAACTGGCTCAGGCGGTTTTCCCGCCCAGAAAGACAGGAAGTTAAAAACTTTAGTCCTGCCTCCCTGGGCACGTGACGGCAAAACCCGCTGTGCAAGATGCCTGGAGACCCAGAACGAGAAGAGGCAATACGTCAGAAGTTTATAAAGTTATGCATAGGGTTGGAAAAAAGTTGACAGAGAGCCTTTTCTCCCTCTCTGATAGAACTTGGGGACACCCATTGAAATTGATAGGCAATAGATCCAACACAGACAAAAGGAAATACTTCTTTACGAACCGATCATGTTGTGGAATTCACCGCCAGTGGATGTAGCACTGATGGCTTTTGTCATGAGTCAGCCTGCTGAGGCTTCCTCAGAGGAAGAGGACCTTGAAACAGCAGACAGTAGAAGGGAAGAACCATAGCAGGCAGAGCAGGCACAGAGGGATGAATGTTCCCCATGCCTACAACCATCCAGGGCAGGGGACTCACCTGCGTCCAGCAGCCCTCCACAGCCTCTGGAGCAGCGACGCGAAAGTGCTGATCATTCCTACTTGAGCATAGAAGGAGCGCTAGGTTACAAGTACTACTAAGAACAACCATCTGACAGCAGTGAGGATAATGAGCCTCCTCAGCAAGAAGCGCTGAGTCAGAGGAAGCAACAACAGCTGGTTCCTCCTAGGCTTATTTAAACAGACACTTGCATCCAGGCGGGTGTGGGAACAACTTGGGTTACCACTCTGCGCCCACTGTGGCTTCACTTGTTTCTGAACCCTGCATGCCTCTGAGTCTGGACTGAATTCTGACTCTTCTCTTGGACTATGTTTTGTTACTTTGACCTAGACCCCATAGATCACCCGGCTTTGACCTTGGACCACTCCTGACCATGCCCATCCGCCTCTGGCCCTGGGACCCGACAGCTTTAAGGGGGAATTAGATTCAGGGAGGGTAGATCCATCAGTGGCGGAGTCATGGTGAGTAAAGGGTACCACCATGAAGAGACAGTGAACATCTGAATACCAGTGCTATGAGGCCTTGGTCTCTATATGCTCGTTTGTTGGTCTTCCTGGTTTGGTTGCTGTGTGAAAAGGGATGCTGGGCTTGATAGACCACTGGCCTGATTCAGCAGGGCTCTTCTTATGTTCTTAGGCAAGATTTCCTAACAGTCATTTTCTTCCTGGCATAATTTTCCTTTGGAAAGGAACTGTAGTGTGTAATAAAGCTTCAATACTGACACAGCTCTGAAGACTCCTGAGCAAAATTTCCCACAAACTGCACAAAATGCTTACTTCTTAAGGGGAATGCTCTGAAAATGTAGTGTCAAAACCATTTTTGCTTTGCAATTCCAATTCTAAAGAAAACTAGACTGCATATAAGTTTGTTCTTGATTTTACCGTTCAGTGCTGTGTCAATGTTTCCTTTCAAAGAGAAAATCATATTATGAGGAATATTATTTTTTACCGGTGGCAAGCCAAAACCCATTTAGAAAGCTCGACTACTCTTGATGGGATTAACATATTTAGGAAGTTCCAAATAACAACTGAGAAGATGCAGCAAAAAAGGGAAAAAAGACTTCTGTTTCAGGCAACTACTTAAGTACCAAGATCCTCTGCAAATCAAAACAAATTATGTGTCTATAAGGAGATGGGAGAAACCCTTTGCATAATCACAAATGCATGTTTGCTTCCACAGGATCCAGGGTTGACAGATTTACAGTAGCACTAAGAGGCTATTGGGAAGTCTTCTGAATATGGACTAAGAACTAATATAAAACAAACTACCATTATTATTCCCAATGGCATTGTGTTAAAAATAATGATGTTGACCCTGGTATTTCCTTGTAATGAAATACTGTTAGAGTAGAACTAAGAGAATCACTGCCTTGAGTACAACAATTTTGCAAACAATTTTATTACTGTGGGTTAGGCAGAACTTATGACATCCGGATTTACTCATCTTGAAGAATAAACATGATCCAGCATTTAAATAAAACTATTCACGTAGACCACAGCCTGGGAGAAGCGAGAAAAAGAAGGGAGAGTGTCCTCTCCTTTTCATATCCATGTAGATTTAATTATATTATCATCAAGGAAAGCAAGGCAACCTGTATGCACCATTACAGTACATATCCTAGTTCATTCTTAGATACGATACATCCCAGATAAAAAATTACTAGACAAGATTTCAGCAAAATCTCTCTCAAAAGCTCGAAGGGAGGCTTGGTTAGAGCAATCAAAACTAAGTTAAGTTTCCACATAGAAAAATGGTGAATTGTTGGGAGTGTAAGTTGAGACCCCTTTTTTAAAGGCTTGGATGTGCCGATGTCTGGAGACTGGATGTCCATCTACGTATGGCACCACTGTTGCGATAGCTACTACTTGGTGACACAGAGAGGATGCCTTAAGGTTCAAAGTGACCCCTTCCTGAAGGAACTCGGGGAGTTTTCTGATACCAGGATTCAATTGATCAACTTGCTTTCTGTGGCACCATCAGATGAAGGCCTTCCATGATGTATTGTAGATGTGTCTGGTTGCAGGTCTTCTGGCCTCTAGAACAGTGGTGATTATCTCATTTCTGTACCCACACTCTAAAAGCCATCGCTTTTCACGTTCCACATGGTCAAATTGAGCCAGTGGGGGTCTGGATGGATAATTGGACCCTGCTGAAGTATGGTCCGTAACATCGGAAGGTGCCATGGATCGACAGCGGTTTCTATGTGGCAAACCATGGTCCCCATGGCCATAAGGGGGCAACACCTGGGCCCTTTCCTGCTGGATCTTTTGAAGGACTTTTGGCAGGATAGGGAGCAGAGGAAATGCGAACAATACCCCTTTGGGCCAAGGGCTGAGGAGGCCGTCGATCTTCACCACTTTTGGATGATGATGATACCTCAAGAAAAACCTTGACAACTTGTGGGTCAGGACTCAGGCATAGCTGACAAGCGGAAGGCTGCTAGAAGGTGTCTCCGCTTAAATGACTGGGGCATTAAGTGCCTAAGAAGATTTTGTTAAGAATACTGAGAGAGGATCAAGAGGCACTGAAATTGGTCAATTTCATTAAAGCAAGGACTCACATGTGACTGAAGAAAGTCTTTTTGAAAAGGGAAAGATACCGGACTCCCCTTTCCTGATTTTAATGCATGCTGGAAATGATCACTATTGACTTTTTTGATGTTTGGATGGGTGCTGCCAGAATTCATCATCCACCATATGTTCATGGTATTCTTTGCACTATGTTGAAATTTATCTCATGCCCAAAGTCTCCTATTTTTATATCTCACTTTTATCCACAATGGAGAGCTATTTTATCCTCACAACTACCCCCCTGTGAGGTAAGTTAGGCTGAGAGTGTACAACTGGCCCAAGCTTCCATGGAAGGGCGGGGATTCGAAGCTGGGTCTCCCAGATCCTAGTCTTACACTCTAACCACTAATATCATTCTGGTACAATTGTGCAGGGAATGTGGAATGGATTAGTATAGCCCGATCTCATCAGATCTCAGAAGCTAACCTGGGTCGCTACTTGGAAGGGAGACCTCCAAGGAAGACTCTGCAGAGGAAGGCAATGGCAGACCACCTCTGCTTTAATCACTTGCCTTGAAAGCCCCACCAGGGGTCGCTATAAGTAGGCTGCAACTTGATGGCACTTTATATATATACACACATACATATTATGCAGAGGAGTTGTGGTTCAGTGGCACAGCATCTGCCTCATATGAATAAGGTCCAAGGTTCTACCCCAGCATCTTAACGGGAAGCCCAATCCTAAGGGTGGGGGTAGTTTGTTGATGATCGGGGACAGTGCAGCCACGCTACCTCCTGAGAGGCTTCCCAGGCTGTAAATAAAAAAAAAATAGACTTAAAAAAAAAACCCTGTGATATTCTCCCATTGAGTTTCACGGGGCTATGCCAGCTATTTTGCAGGCATAACTTGATGCCTGCAAAATAATGTGTCCCCTAGACAAAAGGGCTTTGGAAGCTGCCTAAAGGCAGCTCTGCTCCCGGGAATGCCCCAGGAATGCCTCCTTGGACGCCAGCACAAGCACTCGCACTGGACAAATGCTGCCATGGAGGCAGGGCTGGCAGACGTGGCTCATGCTGCTGCATCACCGGCGTAAGTTGCCCTGCACCAGCATCTGTGCCACTTTGGACGATGCAAATGGCATGGACGTTGGTGCTGGGGTCATGCCGGCTTCTAAGCGGCTCCACACACACACCTTCAGGATTACATGGTTAGACTTTCTTAGACCAATGGTCTGACTTGGCACAAGGCAGCTTCATATGTGTGTAGGTATCAGCTGTTGCATTGAATACTGCCATAGATTCAGCAGCAGCCACCGGGTGACCGTTGGCCCATCACTGTCTCTCAGTCTAACTCATGAGGATGGGGGAAGACTTATTTATACTGCCCTGAACTTCTTGGGGAAAAGGATGGAAGGATTTTTTTTTAAGTACAATGAAAAGAACATTCTTACACCACTTCATCCAACTCAGTCAACACTAGTTGATTGTTTCTGTCCCAAATTTCTTGGAAACAGAGCCTTTATTTTAAAAAAAACAAAAAAACAAGAAAGCAATTACATCAAGAAGTCTATTAATTTAAGAGTACAATAAAGCTCTGGTACTTCCCACTAACTATACAAATTAGTGAGAGTAGCTTCTAAGTAGTAATAATGCCCTCAGGGAACCAGAACAGGAGAATTCAACAAACTAACCACTGCCTTGTAAGACAAATATGGAAATATTATGAGAAATGTTTTCATTAAAACTATTTATTTTAAAATTATTCTCAAAAACATTTCTAGATTGCTTCTATCCTTAAAAGAGTCAGATTACTTGATAAAATAACTGAAGGTAATAAATATCTGTGAATGTTTTCTACACTTACCGCTGATAATTTTTCTCTCTCCTAGAACGTATCTGCCTGTTTCATAGAAGCACTAGATAATGGAAACACAGACTCTACAAAGCCGAGGTGGTATGCCAAACTCCTACGATGATGGAAAAAATACAAACTTATCCTTAAAATATATCCAATGTGCAAGAAAGGCTGCGAACACTCAAGGCTTTAGCATTCTTCAACAGTTTCTACAGACTAACAAAAACAACCATGTTTTTTAAGAGTTCTCAAACTATAACCTATCTTCACGGACCACAAGATTAGTCAACATCAACTCAGTTTAAATCCATCTTCCTGAAGGAAGAAATATACCCTAAAGCCATAGATTATTGTGTTGACAAGGACAGCGTACTCAACTCCACAATCCAGTGGACATTTCATGGCTTTTTAAATATAAAAATATCCCTTTAAGGAAATGTTTAACTTCCATGTTAACCAACAAGGCTCACCTTTCTGTGTTGAATCTATTATATTATCTTATTCAGTATGAAAATCTACTTTATGGATCTATTGTAACAGTTACCTGCCACTATAAGTGAGCCAGTGAGACGTGAACAATTGAAGCACTTTTAGATGAGTGGCCAAGATGGAGGCAATGATGCCAAAAGGTGGGTTTTTTGGCAAAGTCCCCATTTATGAGAATGTTCACAGACACCTCCTAAAATATTGTTGGGTGAATCAGGACCAGGGTACTGCATCTAGCGCACAGCAGTGCCCTTGAACTGCTTAGGTTACAGCATGCACCAATAACCACGGCTGGCCACATCTCACCATACCATACCTTATTGCGGGGGGGGGGGGGTGTCTCTTGGAAGTGAGGTCAACTTCATCCAAAAAGGCTGATGAGTTTCCCAATTAAACTGGACACCAAGGAGCACATGTTACTCCAGTAATTCTATTGCCATTCTCTTACTCGCACTCCAAATCTAAACTTGACTTTTAGTCCAGACAGTATCCCTGGACACCAGTACCCTAGTCTAAGGAGCTTGTTTTTGAACCATTACTTTGTTTAGAAAGTTTATGAAGCCTCTCAAGAGATCTGTTCAAGGCAGCTCTAAGTAAAAAAATGTAATAAAATCATAAAACACAAAAATGATGGATAATAAACAAGTAATTAAAAGACTGATAAAAACAACCAGAGGCATAAAAACAGCGTAACAGAACATTCAGGACCCTAAAATGGTATCTATAAAGCAGTTCTTGGGCTAGAAGCACACCAACAGGCTGCCTCAAGCAGGTCTCTAGAGAGGCAGCATATACATTCTACAAACAAAGAAATAAACAAAAATTAAAACTCTGAGTGAAAGGATATCTCTGGCATTCCTGGTGCCTAAGGAACAGTAAAGTAAGGTAGGCATCAGGTTTGCCTCCAGGGGGAGAAGTAACATGCAGCAATCGAAAAAGCCTCAGCTCTGGTCACAACCCACAACATTTCTGCTTGCAGGAACAGAGAGCGCTAAAAAAATTTTAGTGAACCACCAACTTCAGCAGCCACCCTGAGCCCATGAATCACAAGATGACAGGTTGCCATCTTGCCAGTTCTTTAACTGAATTTCTTCTTTTTGCCTTGTTCTCTCCCTTGTTTTATGCTGCTTTAATACTGATTTTGTACTACTAGTGTTATTGCATTATTTTAATTGCTATGTTTTTGTTTTGAATTTTTATTATTTTATGTTAATAGCTACACCTTGGAAGTAACTCCTAGGTGTCTTCAACACCTCTACTGCCTCCATTCATTTCTAGAATAACTCAAATCCTGATTACAGCCTCCAACAAAATAGCTTTGCTTTACAGTACCAAGATGTCTGACTCTTTTTTTCTTTTAAGTACAGTGAAACTGCAGAGACTGCTATTTCAGTGGACCAGTACACTGCTAATGTGGCTGGCAGATTCTTAACTCTCCTGTTTGAGACATATGGGCACACACAGGACCTGAACTTCTAGAAGGAGTCAGGATAAAAAGACATTTTGGCAACCTCTGGACTTGCATGTAAAAAAGACGGCAAAATTAGACAAAATGCAAAGAGGAAAGTGAAATGAAATTTCCTTCCCTCACTCACTCAATTTGTTTTGCTAAAAAGTTCCTGATGCATAAGCATCTGAATAAAAGGTCAGGAAAGTTCCATGGTCTGGGCCACTTTTCAAAAAAATCTAATGACTGTACCTAAAACAACAGGCTGAGATCAGCATTCAAGTAAGACAGTAACTCAACGTGGCTAAGAAAATATGAGTTTCAGGTTCAAATACACATGAAATGAATAATGGATTAAGAGGAAACCAAAGAGTTCTTGTGCCTTTAACAATACTGCCAGTGCTAATTGGTTTCCTTTTCTTAATACACCATCAACATAAAATGGGGGGGAAAAACATCAAACATCCATGGGTTCATTTGAGGAAAGGCCAACAACATGACTCTGTGCGGGTATCTTGCATATCCATGGGCCTGTCATGCACCGGGGAGGCTGCAGCCACACAGACTTTGGCCTCTTGAGAATTTTGCCTTTCAATTTTAAATAATTATGTTTAGAACCTGTAGTACTGTGAAAAGAAGATGGAGCAAAATTCTCCAGAGCCTCAGGAGGACTGAATGGGACTTCCAGCAACAGAAGTCAAGTCCTGGATTCCCTGCAAAGCACTTTATTCTTCTCCCGCTTTATAGATAATTAGCTGCACTGATCTCACACGCACCTTCCACCAATATCCATACCTTCCCAAAATACTGTTTCTAAAAATTATGGAATCACAACATATTGCACACTTACAGACATGCATTTGTTTAATGTACATAATCTGTTCTTGTTGCATATACATGAAGTGTTTCACTTGCATTTTGCTTTCCTTCAGACTTCAAATACAGAATTTTTTTAATTCAATGGTAGGAAAACAAATTAACTCATATTTTCATAGAGATCCAAGTAAAGGGGTCATAACTGTCATAATCCTATGATTATAACATGCAGCTTGTGATGCCATCCTGATATAGTCAATGGGGAGTCCATTGTGTTTGCAGTTTTTAAACAAGGCCTGTAGAGCTTCAGGGAAGTAGAAACTCGCAATAAGTTTGTGGACAAGGAGGATAAAAATCAATGATTTTTTTAAATTAAAAAATGGCAAATCTATGTACACAAAATCAACTCCTTACCTAAGTGCTAAGTTTCAAGAAGTTCAATGGATAGAAGATTGTTTGGAGTGGAATAGATCTGCACAAGAAGCTAAGTGTAAGGAGAGAGGAGGGAGAAAGCAGTAAAAATAAAAGTGAAACCTTTTGAGCAGAATACTCCACAAGTCTTGGGATCTTTGTGTGTACAGCCCAAGGTTTATCATATTCTTTCCCTGGAGGAGAAAATCTATAATGGCAGCCATAAAAGAGACCCAGTTTGGGAATATTTTAAGGAACTTCCTCTACCTATGGGTAAGGAAGGCATGCTTGCAAAATGCCAACACTGCAACAAAGAAATGCAAATCCTGGTGGCCCGAATGAAATTGGAGATGGTTCACCTTGCAATAATTTCATAATTATGTATATATTTCTAATAATATAACCAAATCAGTATTTTTAAAATATATTTTATTAACAATTTAAACATTACAAACATTAAACACACACACTCATACAGATTAAAACTTCTTCCAAGGAAATCAACGAACAAATGTAAATAAGCCAATAAACATCCATTGTTCACCCTTTCAGCATGTTGGTTAATTTGGCCATCTCCGCATATTCCGACATTTTTTGCTGCCATCTCTCCAATTTGGGAATGTCCTCTTGCTTCCACACCGTTGCCAGAACCACTCTTGCTGAAGTCGTCATATAGCTAAGTAAGTCCCTGTAGTTTTTCCGCCCAAGTTTGATGGTTCTATTCCCAATAACATAATTTCAGGATTCAAGGGGAATTTGACTCTTAATACTTTCTGTATTTCTGGATGAACTTGTATCCAGAATTTATGTATAAAACCATGATTTAAATCAAGCCTTACTTACTAGTGATTGAAATCGTGATTTAAATTGATTTGATTTAAATCAAATCCACCCTGTTTGTGGAAGATATTTTTGGTAAACAGAAAAGGGATTATTGGAATATAAAGGTACACAGGAAAAACAACAGCGAGACTCAGTTCTCCCTAACACATCCTTCAGAAGCAAATGCAAATAAAATTAAGGATATTTCAGAGAACAATCTGAAAGGTTATACAAAATTAAGGCCTTGTTCTTACTGAGGTAGCAAGCATGTATCTAGGTTGTGCTAACTGAGATTGCAAGGAAGGGTTCGCATACTAAAAACTCCTCCATACAAAAACTCCCTTCATACAGAAAACTGGATAGTTAAGAAAGCATCTGTGAAAGAGCACTTTTCCCCCTCTAACTTCTAGTAAACAGCACAAAGGGAATTATTTTGCATGGAAGAAGCATCCTTTGTCACCTCCAGGTCAGGGTAGTACAGCCAGGCACAGATCTGCAATCACACTGAGAACCAAACATTTAACTTACACCATATTTGGACACCATAACAAACCTCTCCAAGGAAGCAACTTATTGCCATGCTCACATCCTCTGTCCCCTCCCTTTGATCAAACTCCAGCTGGCCTTGAGCTCTGAAAAACTGGGCAAACCAGAGTTTGTTTCTTGCCCACCAACCGTTACTGAACTGTAGTTTTAGAATCCCAGTCTGTGAGAAAGAAAACAAACTCTAATTTACCCACATTTGGACACCACAACAAAATAGAGCTTCATTCAAGGGTTCCAATCCTAGGAATTTTCAATTCTGCTCCATGTATGAGGGGAGGGGACAGCATGAGCATACAACAGGCAATATTTGTGCTTGTCCCAAACAAGCAGGTTTGGTGTGATGTCTGAATGCACACCCAGGCATTCACACTACCTTTCAGCCCTTAATATTTGCTGTTTTCATCTTTTCCCCTCTAAACTGTCAATGGAAAACAGATACAACGCCCTAGACCTAAATATATTCCTCCCACTCCTTTGGTTTTTGTTATTGCTATTTATCTTTACTATTGGTTTTTGTTATTGTTACTATTGTTATTTGTTACTATTGTTATTTGTTACTATTGGTTTTTGTTATTGCTATTTATCTTTACTCCATGAACCTACACCTCACTTATAATGGAACAAAATCAACTACTTGGTGCAAGAGAAATTAAATGTTTAAAGACATAATTCAGACAGCTTCTCAGAAATGCCAAGAGCTTTCCTTTTAGAAGGGTACCCCTCAATTGCCTTTGTTACTGTTGCCAAAGTTATGTTCTTAAAAGCCTGAGGGAGAGAAGACTGATTAGCTATAGTACTGGCTTATGAGACACATTTGCAGCAGGGTTTACTAGAAACACAGAATTCAAATTGACATGCAGGTACAAGCCCATGACTGTACCTGGCTGGAGGTTTCTTCAAATGTGAGGTGAGCCTCCCCGTGGAGGTATATGAATAGCTGCTAAACAAAGGAGGGTAATAAACTGGAAGAAGCAGATATCAGAAAAAGATAGCAAAAAGGAAGAAAAAGAACCACCACCGAAAGAACAAACACTCTATATGGAGCCCCATTGTATTAGAATTGTTAGTCAGCAGAATTTAAACCAGACTTGGGTGGGTTTTCTTTTTCTTGTGCCCAGATTTAGCACTAGCTGGCTGCCAATTTTGGATTTTAATAAAATAAAACAGCTTTAAGTAAAGAAAGGCATGCTTTCATGCATCCTTGATGCCACTGAGTGACAGGCAAGGATTGCTTCATTCTGCTCAAGAGTAGGGAGATGTGCCTGTGTTAGCCTTTGCCATAAGCAGTTGATTCAAGCTACACAGATTTGACAGTTAGCCATTTGCTGGAAAGAGGAGAAATGGAAGTTAGAAGATCAAATTTCCAAACAAGTAAAAACAGTAACAAATCTGGGGCTGTTCAGTACATGTTTACTACATATGTATGTGTAAGAAAACAAAACACGCATGTATGTACTAGCACTATATAATGTCTGTTTTGCAGTCCAGACCCATTTCACACCAGGCCCCAAACCTGGATTGTCTTGTTCCAGCACAAAATGGATCTTGCTGGGGTAGACCAGCCAAATGTGATAAGCCAATCTAAAATTTATTTCATTAAGATTGAGAAATCTGTATTCTGCCTGTCAATAACAACTGCACACAAGATGATGAACAATAAGATAAACAAAGATAAAAGTTTTAACAGTAAAAAGGTTACACTGTTAAAACAGCAGAACTTAAGGTATTCACAGAACAGTTCATAAGGAGAGTGGTAATACAGAGACCAATAAGCAAAACAGCAGCCTATAAAAAGCATAATATCAAGACCCAACAAGAAAACTACTGAATAGAATAAAAAGCAAGAAGACAGGAGATAAAAACATCAATTATCCTCCAGAACAAAATGGTCTCTTAGCAAAAGAGGGCTGAATTCAACAGTATTTCTTGGCAAAATGATGCTCTTTGGCTATTTAGTAGCAAGGAATATTGGTGCCAGAGAGGAGGGATTGGGGCACTCCCAACAGGGTCTTCCCAGAACCACCGATGGGGAGGATTAGGGGTACAAAATTCCCGGAGCCCAAGACAGCTTGGAGGTACAGTGAAGCTGGAGTCATCCTGCATTCCACAAATGAATTTCAGATTATTATACTTTTAGGCCAGTTTTGCACTGCATCCGCTAGGGGCACAGGCAAGGCAGATCCAACAGAAAGAAGCTCTTCCTAGTTGGTGCCGTTTGCTGCCCTTTTTAGCAGAGATTTTTAAAGAAATTTCTTCGTGGCAACAAACTTTTCAAACCATGAGGCTGGTGCAAATATCTGCCTATCCATGAGATGTTCTTAAGCCTATCAATCAATCTGGTGTGCCTTCATTTTTCTCTCCCCCCACCAACGAATTATTCTGTGTTTTTCTCTCCCGCCCCCCCACCCCAAGCTTTATTGTTCTGATCCCTACACTGGCTGGAGAGTTAAAATATAATTAGTAGAACAGAAAAACCTCTGTGTGAAGTTAGCAGTTCCCAAATATCTATGAAAGTAGTGAAAGTAGTGAATTACTGATCCCCCCACACACATACACACTTTAAAATATTATTCAGTGATCCCATTGCTTTCTCTACATCTTTAAGTATGCTACTGAATTACTGAAAAGTGCAGGGAGAAAGAAGACTGCAGTTTTACTTTGTTAATGTTAAGGTAACAGCATTCTATGCATGCCCAGAAATATTTTTCTTTTCACACACTTATTTTTTCACACATTTCTTTTTCAAATTTTTTTTATTTTTTCACACAAATATTTTTCACACACACACTTTAAAATATTATTCAGTGATCCCATTGCTTTCTCTGCATCTTTAAGTATGCTACTGAATTACTGAAGAGTGCAGGGAGAAAGAAGACTGCAGTTTTACTTTGTTAATGTTAAGGTGACAGCATTCTATGCATGCCCAGAAATATTTTTCTTTCAGAACTCACCCCATGCCGAAAACAAACTTGTACAGCCCATTCCCAAAGTGTGTGTGTGTGGGTGGGGAGTTATATCCACCACGAAGGGGAGAAAGGGGGGGTTAAAAATTTAAAAAGGAAAAATAGGGGGAAATGCCCCATTGAAAACAGCGAGGCTGCGCCACCAAAAAAGGTGGCACAGCCCCGCCACAGCTCAAGGGCAACCAGGGTTAGGTAGCTGCCCAAAGGCACCTCCGCCCCCAGGAACACCTCCCTCACACCGGCGCGCCCGTTCTCTTCTGAGTTCACTAAGTGGCTGCGCTGGCAGCATGGGTGCCTCTTTATCATATGAAAAGTGGCACCTACGCCGGCGCACAATTGCGCCGGCCGCTAAGGAGATTCCCCCCCACCCCCAAAGACTGCAGCCTTAGTCATAGTGAGATCTTTGAACAAAGAAGAAGAGTTGGTTTTTATATGCTGACTTTCTCTACCAATTAAGGAAGAATCAAACTGGCTCACAATCACTTCCCCTTCCCCACGACAGACACCCTGTAAAGGGACTCAGAGAGCTCTAACTAGCCCAATCTGAATAACCAGAAAGTCAGATTCATTAAGTGAATTCTAAGTGCAGATATTACTACATACGTGGAAAAATCTTTATTGGTAAAAAAGAAAGCCAGCTGTAATTCCATTAAAATGCATGCTATGGAACTATACCTTGTAATTAATTAATATTATATGTTAAATTTTTAAAAGCTCATATGAAAGGGAAAGAGAAAACTGGGGATAAGGCCCATTGAATAAAGTGGGACTTACTTCTAAGGATACTTGCTTAGGATTGCTCCCAAAAGAGCTAGTCAATTATGTACCCTTTGATCCACCAATTATGTACCCTTTGATCCACTTTGTACCTTCAACCTGATTAGTAGCATGGACTGGGCCACTCTGGAAATTATTTCCAGGGTAATTTCCATTGTCCAATCTGCCTCTGCTCTCCTACTTTGTTTTATCCTCTTTAACAGGCAAAAGAAGGAAAAGAGGTGATGGGAAGAAAGAGCTGCAGCTAGTTGGATTTCAGCATCCAGGAACTAGAATTTCTTCCTATATTTAGTGCAGGAAGATAACTCCATCTTGAGCCTTGGCTCGTCTGCCTCCCATCCCTGGATGATGAAACTGACATCTCACATCTCCCCAATTTTTCTTCCCCCATTAAGCATCCCGTGACTCTGGAGTTGTTGTTTTTTGTTTCAGGTTAGCATTGCGGTTTAGTACTGTTTGAGAGAGACCAATGTCGCACTTAATTCAATGGGGTTTATTATTATTATTCTATTCACAGTAACAGAAAGCCAAGTGATGTTTTAAATATTTGTTTTGGATAAGGGTCATGGGCGGGTGCAGATGGAATTTTTGTCCGGGGGCCCATGGTGGCTCTTGGCAGCCCTGTCTCATTTGCCAAGGCTTTAGATACTGTCTAAGCAAACTTTGGTTTGTACCGCAGAAGCAAAAGTCTATCATTAGCAACAACCTGTCAAACCACATTATTCAGAGTTGTATACATAGTCAAACTTTGTGGGAACAATGCATATTAGTGTATTGCAACTACATCTTGGAACAATGAGAACTAGTGTAGAGGTCTTCTACAGATTGGGGAAACCAGGGTTCAAACCTCTGGCCACAAAACCCACTGGATTAACTTGGGCCAGGGACTCACTTACATTGCAGGGCTGTTAAGCTGTAGATGAAGTTATCTGGAAGGACAGGATAAAAACAAAAAATCTGCTTAATTTTTAAAATGTAGTATTTTCTCATGCTGCCAATGTATCTTTACACAGCATGTTCCTCTGGACTCTTTCAAGGACTTCTTTTCTGAGGGGAGCCAATGAAAGCTGCATAATTGGAGGACGTAACTGGAGGACAGCACCAAGCATTTCTGCTGCACCAAGTCAAGGAAGGCTATAAAAGTTTATTTACACCTCACTTTTCTCCATAACAGAGACCCAAAGTGGCTTACAGCATTCACCCTTCCTCCACTGTATCCTCACAACAACCCTCTGAGGTAGCTTAGGCTGAGAGAAAGCGAGTGGCCCAAAGTCAGCCAGCAAACTTCCATGGCAGAGTGGGGACAAACCACAGCCTCTCAGATCTTAGTCTGACATTTTAACCCCTACACCAGGCTGGCTGTTCTAGTGAGTTTTTGTTGTTGATGTTGATGAAGTCAGATTAAAATCACAAACTTCTGCATTCACACACTTATGGTACAATCGTAAACAGAGTTGTGTGTGTGTGATTCTGCCGTCAAGTCACAGCTGACTTATGGTGATCCGGTAGGGTTTTCAAGGCAAGAGATGTTCAGAGGTGATTTGCCATGGCCATGGGACATAAGCTGAGAGAGTTCTGAGGGAACTGTGTCTGGCCCAAGTTCACCCAGCAGGCTTCCTGTGGAGGAGTGGGGAAACAGAACCCAGTTCTCCAGATCAGAGTCTGCCACTCTTAACCACTACACAATGCTGGCTGAGAGTTACATCCTCCTAAGCCCACAGATTTCAAGAGCCTTAGAAGGGTATAACTCTACTTAGGACTTTACTGGTAGCCACTTACTGACTTCAAAGGGACTATTTTAGAACTACTTGTTTGGCAACTGAAGTCCCCTTTTCAGCGCTTTCCTTGGTGCCCACTAAAATTGATATATGCTCACAGATTCTCTCCAGCAAAACTGAGAAGAGGACATAATGTACTTCTTCAAACCCTAGCCAAAAAAAAAATGTTTTGGCCAGTTTCTCTTTAAATTTTCCAAGTTTCTCTCTAAAATATCATTAAAAATTATTAGTCAGCAAGTTACTTAGGAAATTTAAATTTATTCTCAGTGTTAGAATGTACTTTTCCAACTCTCAGGGAAAGTGTTACTCATTATTTCTCCTGCTTCACTACCAACAAAGTCTTTATGATTCTCATGGGGCATGAACCACAAAAAGAAATAGTCCTGTTAAAATTTTCTGAATGCAATTTAACTCTTTCCCCAGTGTTCCTGAAAGTCTAGCAGTATGCCTAGTTTCATGACAAAAATTCTGGAAAATAGAATTATATGCAAGAAAAGTTATATGCAACGTAGAGATATTCTCTTATAAATATAACTTCCATACCCATACACACTTCCATTTGAAAATTTCACACAAAACAACAATCTATTAGGGAGTCCAAACTATTACTTTGGGTGCAAGATTTTCCATAAGCAACACACTTTAGTAATTAGGATCTACACATATTTTAGCATGACACATACAAAGTGAAGGGAAGAGCAAGAGAAATGGGAGTTATGAACACAACTATTCTGACCAATCGCTTGTAGCAGAAGCCTAATTTTACAATCTGAAAATACTGAGCATTTGCATTAAATGAAATATATATTTCCACCTAGAAAGCATCTATGAATCTAGCAATCTCCTCTAAAAGCCGTACCATTGACACTTTAAAGTTATTCTGATATTCATCTAACCCTCGGCCTTTGAATGGGAAAAAAAGCCCACCGGGAATGTGAAAATCTACAGAACAAAATGAATAGCATCGAGCGCAAACAATTCTGTGTGAGGAGGAACCTTCAAAGCTTTGTATAAAAGTATCTAGACTAGGAAAATCTTCAATATGGCTACAGGAATTGGTGCCAGATAATGGTTAAAAGCCTGCAATAAACTGAAATACGCAGTTTAAAGGCTGAATATCTTATGCACACTTGAGCTCAATGGGACTTGCTTCCAAATAAACATGCACAGGATTCCTGAACTAACTTCAGCCATCTAATCATCAACTACAGACAAGCAGCTGTCACTCACCACCCCAAACCAGTGAAACGGTGAGGATGACATTGACCTGGGGGGTTACCGCACTTTGTATTCCCAGCGATGTATTAAGTGTTTGAAAATGTTATAAAAAACATCGCTTTAAAAGGGTTTTTGGATACCACGGCTTATAAATGGTTGGAAGACGTCTTCACAGCTAAAGGGGCCAAACAAAGTGTGAACAGTATTTTTTATAACGTTTTCAAACTCTTAATACATCGGTGGGAATACATAGAAAGTGCGAACAGTATTTTTTATAACGTTTTCAAACTCTTAATACATCACTGGGAATACAAGTGCGGTAACCCCTCTGCTTTATCAAACTATTGTATATATTACATCACATTAAATACTTGGAGCACTTTGCAAGAGAAATGTACTATAAAAATATCCAAGGTCCACACCTAGCCCCTAGAGAATCGTTTCATAAAAATATTGTGGATTGCAGGTTCGCACCATGCCTCTAAATCAGGGGTGTCAAACTCATTTGTTACAAGAGCCGGATATGACATAAATGTCCTTTGGTCCTGCTGGGCCATGCCTCGCCAGCCCAGATCAAGGGGGGGGTGGCTGCCTCGGCTGGCTCGCGGGCCGGGTAAGAGATCTCAAGGGGCAGAATCTGGCCCACAGCCATATGTTTGACACCCCTGCTCTAAATTCTATCCTTCCAACTGAGGTTAGTATCATTACCAAAACAGGCAAAACAGATATATGATTCTCCTCTGGCTTTTCTCCTCCTCTTTACTGTTCATCCACTCACTGTACTGGGTCCTCAGATCTAGCCTGAAAGGGCTCTATGAACAGTATACATATGTCAACACTGGAAAGAAAAATATTGATTTTAATGGTGCTAAATATTTTCCTACAGACACAGATTTTGCAATACAGCCTCCTAGACCTGATCCATTGCAAGCACAGATGGGGCTGCATCAAGATGTTCAGCAGTATGTTCGCTCCAGCACTGAAACACACTTATATTGGAGTCGGATTGTTACAAAAGCCTTTCTGGTTTTATGATTAGAACAACAAGGGTTTTAAGTTACAGCTGACTTACGGCGACCCGGTAGGGTTTTCAAGGCAAGAGGCTTCAGAAGTGGTTTGCCACTGCCTGCCTCCGCATCATGATCCTAGTATTCCTTGGAGGTTTCTCATCCAAATACTAGCCAGGGCCAACCCTGCTTAGCTTCTGAGATCTGACGGGCTCAGGCTAACCAGGGGCTATCCGGGTCAGGACATCATCAACCTTTCGGTTAACAGCTCTTAGGCATACTTAAAAACAATATGGAAGGGGCCATGCCCATGTCAAGACACCAATATGATATCCGTCTCCCCCTCCCATCCTTTTGGTTTTGTGGTGACCAGAATAACTAAAAATTAATTTGTAAAAGGTCATTGGCTTTTTAACAAGTGACCCCCAAAAGAGGGGGGGACTCTATTAGACAAAAAAGTTCAGACATCAACAGCTAACATGCAAACAAGGATCCACCATCTTCCAAAGGATTTTTTTTATTTATATGCCATAATATACAAAGGTCACATTCCAACTATGCTTGCAAAAAAGCCCATAATTTAAAAAAACATTTCTATATCTCTACAAATAGCCACCTTAAATTGGATTCCAATATTCATTAAAGTTTTCCATACAATAAATCATTTGTATCCAAATACATTCTCTAAATCTTTAGATCTTAGAAGAAAAGTTAGTGTAATCATACAAAATAAGCTTTTCCAACCATGCATTTTCCCCTGAAGTTGAAGACTTCTTCCAATGGAGAGCAAAAAACTAATCAGTAACCAAACACAATATGACTTAGGATTCAAGAGCAGTAATTCCGCAGAGCATTAAATGTTACAACCAAAGCCCCTAGATAAACCATTTGACATTATTTCCCCAAAAGCAGATGTCTTAAGACATTTCCACCACATATGGTAGAAGCAAGTACATCTTCTTCACAGTACCAACATTTCCCATTACTGCTGTTAATATATTTTTGCCAGTTTCTCTGGCAATAGGTGCCACTGATGATCCTCCACAGGATTTCTCAAGCCACCACAGGCTTCCCTGCAGAAAGGGATGATTGAGCTAGAAGCAGTGCATTTAGTCTAGGAAATGGCATGCCTCATGTAAGGTAATAGAGAAGGGGTACCCCTTTATTTGACTCTGAGCCCCACCCAGATTTAAAATGGCACACCTATCCTTTGTTATGCTATCTATCTACGGCACAAACGGTGCAATCCTAAACAGAGTTACACCCTTCCAAGTTTACTGAAATAAATGGACTTCGAAGGGTATAACTCTGCTTAGGATTGTACCAAAAAGTACATGAGACCTACACACACTTCAGACTCTTGTAAAATGAGAGGATCTCAGAGCCGCTACAGTGGTCAATGGGATATGCTATCACTTAGATGTGATCACTTAGTTATGATGCGGCAGATACCCCAAGGTATCTGCAGGCCAAATATAGCATGTGAGGCACCACTTCTTACCTGGCAAATGCCAGGTAAGGGAAAAACTTCTGCCCTCCTTTATTGCCATTATGTCTTGGGGGAGCACTTTCTTCTGTCCCCGGACTTCATGGTCTCTGTGAATCTGGCCCCTCCCCAGATGAAGTAGTCTTTAATTTGATGGAGTTGGAAGGGGCCACACAGGCCACCTAGTCCAACCCCCTGCATACCTGACAAGTGTACAGAATCATAGAGAAAAGAAGGGAGGGAAAGGTGGAGGCAAGGACAACTGACAATAGCTATCCAGTATAAAGGCTTTCCTTATTTACCAACATTGTATTTTAGGAACCAGAAATATTTGAAGTTGGATATCCTTAGCTCAGCAGTTTCAACCAGACAAACAGTGAACGAAAAATACTGCAAGATTTACTGCTATGAGAACTGTCAGCAAATACTGGACTTGGGTTGCAATCCTATGTAGTTACAAAAAAATGTCTTACTGCAACCAGTCAGACTGGCTTCAGAGTAAATATGCCTAGGACTGCACAATTAGGCACTTAATATTCTACTAAGTACAAATGGAAAATCTGAAGACAGAGCAGAGATATTAGTGGTAAATTTGCTCTCCTCTAGTTGGTCTAGTGTTTTCCCACTGAAGGGGGGAAGAAACTGCCAATTAAAGCGGAAACACTGTCCTCAGTGGAAAAACTGACAACAAAAGAGTCTTACATGCAAGAGTTCTAACAAGCCCCAAGTAGATATTTCCACCACATTCAAAGGCAAGTTAATGTTTTGAGTAGTAGGATATTTACATAATTGGCCTAAATGGCTTCATCACAGAAATGCCAATACTCAAAATATATTTTCTTTAGCATACCAAAGAAAAATAAGCCTACAAGAGCCCAAGAGAAAAGACTTAGGTTGTAATTCCTGTGCCATGAAGTACAGACTCCAGAAGAACAATGCATGCAGGAATCCAAGTATGTTTTAACACTTTATTAACCTTTACAACAACAGTAGTGAAAGACAGGACATGATTTCTTCCATTTTATTTGTGGGGAACTAAGGCTAAGAGGTAGACCATTGACGAAGGACTCAGAAACCAGAAGATATGGGAAGCTGCATGTTTTACTTGGCAGACTCAATTCCTGCAGAACACTCTGGTGTACATGAAATGAAGAAATTGGGATGCAATAGGTTAGAATCTTATTAAATGCTAAGCTTCAACTTCAGGGAAGTTTCTGGATAGCATATTTTAGTTTGGTGCTTTATCAACATTCAGAAAGCATTTTTAGGAACACTACTGGACTTTATCTGTTGTGGCCAGCATGATGTAGTGGTTAGAGTTTCAGACTAGAATCTGGGAGACCCAGGTACGAATCTCTACTCCGTCATCGAAGCTCGCTGGGTGACTTTGGGCCAGTCATACACTATCCGCCTAACCTACATCACAGGGTTGTTAAGAAAATAAGAAAGGCCCTGCTGGATCAGACCAAGGCCCATCATGTCCAGCAGTCTGTTCACACAGTGGCCAACCAGGAGCCTCTAGGAAGCCACAAACAAGACGACTGCAGCAGCACCATCCTGCCTGTGTTCCACCGCACCCAAAATAATAGGCATGCTCCTCTGATACTAGAGAGAATAGGTATGCAGCATGACTAGTATCCATTCAAACTAATAGCCATGAATACCCCTCTCCTCCATGAACATGTCCACTTCCCTCTTAAAGCCCTCCAAGCTGGCAGCCATCACCACATCCTGGGGCAGGGAGTTCCACAATTTAACTATGCGTTGTGTGAAAAAATACTTCCTTTTATCTATTTTGAATCTCTCACCCTCCAACTTCAGCAGATGACCCCGTGTTCTAGTAATATGAGAGAGGGAGAAAAACTTCTCCCTGTCCACTCTCTCCAAACCATGCATAATTTTATAGACCTCTATCATGTCTCCCCTTAGCCGCCTTCTTTCCAAGCTAAACAGCCCTAAGCGTCCTAACAGCTCCCCATAGGACAGTTGCTCTAGTCCCCTAAACATTTTGGTTGCTCTTTTCTGTACCTTCTCAAGCTCTGTAATATCCTTTTTTAGGTGTGGTGACCAGAACTGTACACAGTATTCCAAGTGTGGTCTCACCACAGATTTGTACAAGGGCAGTATGATATCAGCAGTTTTATTTTCTATTCCTCGTCTAATTAAGGCCAGCATAGAACTTGCCTTTTTTACAGCAGCCGCACACTGGGTTGACATCTTCATGGAGCTATCCACTACCACCCCAAGATCCCTTTCTTGGTCTTTCACTGCCAGCACAGATCCCATCAGTGTATATGTGAACTTGGGATTTTTTGCCCCAATATGCATCACTTTACACTTACTCACATTGAATCTCATTTGCCATTTTAATGTCCATTCTTCCAGTATGCAGAGATCCTTCTGGAGCTCTTCACAGTCCGATTTTGTTTTAACCACCCTAAATAATTTGGTGTCATCTGCAAACTTGGCTACTTCACTGTTTAACCCCAACTCCAGGTCATTGATGAACAGGTTGAAAAGCACCGGTCCCAACAAAGATCCCTGAGGCACCCCACTGCTCACATCCTGCCATTGTGAGAACTGACCACTGATTCCTACCCTCTGCTTCCTATTTTTCAGCCAGCTCTCAATCCATAAGAGGACTTGTACTCTTATCCCATGACTATGATGTTTGCTTAGCAGTCTTTGGTGGGGGACTTTGTCAAAAGCTTTTTGGAAATCCAAATACACAATATCCACAGGCTCATTCCTGTCCATATGCTTATTGACACTTTCAAAAAACTCTAATAGGTTAGTGAGACAGGACCTACCCTTACAGAAGCCATGTTGGGTTTTGCCCAGCAGACCTTGCCCTTCTATATGCTTGACAATTCTATCTTTAATAATGCTTTCCACTAATTTACCCGAAACAGACGTTAAGCTAACTGGCCTGTAATTTCCTGGGTCCCCCCTGGAACCTTTTTTATAAATGGGTGTCACATTGGCCATTCTCCAGTCCTCTGGTACAGAGGCTGATCGAAGGGACAGATTACATATCTTTGTTAGAAGTTCAGCAATTTCCCATTTGAGTTCTTGAAGAACTCTAGGATGAATACCGTCTGGTCCCTGTGACTTGTTAGTTTGCAGTTTGTCTAGACGTTCTAGGACTTCCTGCCTTGTTACCACTATTTGCCTCAGTTCCTCATTTTCCCCTCTCCAAAATCTCTGTTCAGGAGAAGGAATCTGCCCTGTATCTTTAACAGTGAAGACAGATGAGAAGAATTCATTTAGAGTTCCTTTACTCCCATTGTCATCCAATGGTCCAACCGCTTCCCTAGCTGGTTTCCTACTCCTAATATACTTAAAGAATTTCTTATTGTTTGTTTTGATGTGTTTAGCAATAAGCCCCTCAAAATCTTTTTTTGCATCTCTAATGATCTGCTTGCATTTCCTTTGTGCAAGTTTGTGTTTGCTTCTGTTCGCCTCGTTTGGGCAAACCTTCCAGTCTCTGAAGGAAGATTTTTTTTCTCTAATTGCTTCCTTCACCTTACCCGTTAGCCATGGTGGTGACCACTTGGACTTATTACTACCTTTCCTGACCTGCGGTATACAAGCTAGCTGAGCCTCTAGTAATGTGGACTTGAGTAACCCCCATGTTGTGAGAATAAAATGGAGGAGTGCAGTATGCTGTAAGCTGTTTTGAGTCCTCATCGGAGAAAAAGGTAGAGCATCAATGAAGTAAATAAAACGGCATTAAAATTATAAGCAAATTTAGAAGTATTTATTAAACCATGTGCAAGGCTGGTGCTGAAATGTTTTAATGCTACCTATGTGTGAAGTTGAAATGTTTCCCAAGGCCTTTGCACAAGATCATCCATTTTATGGTGTTCCATTGACAACACAGGGAATTTTTATTTATTTACTTCATTTATACCCTGCTTCTCTCTCTAGTGGGGACCCAAAATGGCTTACATAATTCTCTTCTTCTCCATTTTATCCTCATTAACATCCGTCAGGTATCCTGTGAGGTATGTTATACTGAAGGTGTGTGACTGGCTCAAGGTCACCGAGTCAGCTCCACTACAGATAGGGGATTTGAGCCCGGGCCTTCCAGATTCTTGTACAAAACTCTAACCACTACACCACACTGCACCACATTCCCATTCCTTAGCCAATGCTATTGTTAACCTCGCACTGAAGACGTTTCAGCACTGATATTTTGGACAGACCAACAGGTCTTGTTAAAACTCTGTGAATGCCAGCTTCCTTAAACAAAAATAATAAGTGCCAAAATGTTGTAACTTCTAGCCACATGGCTGCAGACAGATCTGAAGACAAATAACCTGCCTCAATCCCTGACCAAGATTAGTGATCCTTCTGCAACTATAACATGCAACTGAGAATATATGTTCCCCTGCTCTATCCTTAGTACTCAGGGGAAGCTACAACTTCTTGAAAAAATACAAAACACAATAGAAACCAAAATAAGATGCCCATAAAATGCTATGTAAAATCAGATACGATGCTACTTAGTAGTATGTAGTTTTACATAGCATTTGGATTAACAGGGGCAAATGTTTAGAATCAGACTATAAACCTGAATGATTAAGTCTGGGCTCAAATTTACACTAAAGATTCTTCGGTTAATTTAGTTAATGACAGTTGTATAAATGTAGTAACAGATTCTGACTATTAAATGTAGTAATAGATTCTGACTATTAATAAAAATTATCAGGAAATACAGAAGAAAGGCTCTGTAGAAAAAACTCTCTAGTTTGTTTTGTAAAATTCACTTATTTAAATCAAGCCCTCACAAAGAGCTGCATGTGCAACTAATCCATCTATCCAGTCAGTGCCACACATCTAAACAAGAGTTACATGCTATCAAGGGTGGCTGATGCTACCACCGATGATGTTAGCACCTTCCTTTGAAAACCCCTCATGACTGAAGGCACATGTAGAAGAAAATAAACTGACTTCACAACTGTAAAAATACACAGGGAGGAAGACATGTGCCCCAACCATGCCCAAACCAATTCCAACACTTGTGGATCGGCCACCGAGAAAATCAGGAGAAAGAGGAATATGCGGCAAAGGTTTTAATCTAGGGTGAACATATCTAAAGGATCACTTCTACCTGAACACCTTCATCCCTTGCGTTCTTCTAACTGGCTAACGCTTCCAGTTCCCCTAGCACAGCAGGATAGGATATGATCCTACTCTGCCTCCTTGGCTGAAACCCCTGGTAAGAAGAGCTTCTTTGCCACTGACCTTCCAAAAGAGGTATAAGTCAGTGTTATCAGCGCTGGTGGCTAAAGACGGGGTGGACCCACGACAAGCTCGCCCAAACTCTCTGAAGCCTCATAAGCTTTTCACTGCTGATCACCTGGGCAGTGGGTTCTTCAGCAGCAGCTTGAGGATAAAATAACCCTGAGCTCACTTTCAGCCCCAAGCCATCACTGCTGATAAAATGGGTGCTGCTCATATGATTGGCAGTTTCGTTGGGAAGTGCAGGACCTGAGCAGTTGCCCCAATTCACTCTGCCCAAGGGACAGCTGTGGCTGTTTACTATAGAGTGGGCCCTTTCGGTTTTTCTTAGGATGGATTAAGTGGCATGTGACTATTATCAAGACTTTTTAATTGTGTATTTATTGTTGTTAACCTTATCATTGGGTATTCTTTTGTTGGCTGGAATGAACATTTCAGAGAAAGGACAGGATACAATTATTTAAAAATAAATAAATAGCAACCCAGTAATAAAAATCAAACACACACATGCACCTACCACTGCTGAATACAGACTTATAAAATAAATATTTTGCTGGTACTTGGAATATCATCTTTGATTTTTTTTTTTCATTTTACTTTACTGTAGTTTTCTTGAAAACTGGGCAGGTCTTGAAAATACCAGAAAGCTATTTCAAATGACGAAAAAGCTTTATTAAAGCTTGCATCCTGAAAAATTTAAGCCAGTTTAGCCTGTCTACTGAATTTCTAATATATGCCCACATCAATTTCTGTCTTATAATAATCTTTTTTAAAAAAACACAACTTATAAATTTCATCCTCATTGACACCATAACCCCTTAAACAGAACAATTTTCAAGGGATTGTGTACAAAAAGTCATCTTTAAGGCTGTTAAAAAAACAACCTGGTAATTAAAACCCAAAACACCATCAGCAAACCCCTTCACCACAACTGATAAAAACAGAATCAGAACATCCCAGTTTCCCTGCCTGCCGCGTCTTTGGCAGCTCCCTTTACCAAGCTGCAAACACTTTTTAAACCAAGAGAAACTTTTACAAGCCACCTGAAAGTTTATGGGGACAGCAGGGAGGGGGCGGGAGACAGAAAATGAGCACACTTGCTGAGAGGGAAAGATAAGCCTGAGTGGAAAGAAGCCACGGTCACTGAATGCGTGCTAGTCTTTTTTCATCCTTACATATGAAATACAATTGGAAAGAAGGCCTCTTGCAAGCTCAGGAGGTGAGATGTTTAAGAGAGAGGGGGGCAGTTTGTATTACACTGCTAAATGTAAAATAGCATAAGAATTCCCACTATTAAATCTTCTCTCTAATTTGTATGGCTCTAACTGTGGGAATTTTTATAGGGATTACAAGTCTAGCTGTCATGCTAGTCTCAAAGAACAAGAAGTATCTGAACAATTTTGGGTCCCATTAAAGAACTCTCCGTCATGCCTGACAATTTCTATGCGATAAGGGAACTGATGGGCACTTCCAACAGTTAGCTCAACAACGGTACAATTTCAAAAATGGTACAAATTTCATTCAATTTTGAATTCAAATTGCTATACCTAGCAAGAAAACTTCTGTTGCCCTCCCATAACAGAACTTCTTTCTTACCTCTCAGATTTCTAGGATTTATTTGTTTTGTTCGAGGCATTCTCATCCAGTCATACGTAATTTTCCAGCAATGGAGAACAGACCAGAAACAGCTCCATAAACATGCCAGTGAGGTCAGTTAATCCACATACTGTAGGAGGGGAAAAAAGGGGGGAATTAGATATGGTCACAAGCAACAAACCTATAAGTGCCATGTCATTTATGAATGTAACAATTCGGAACTAGGTGGACCTATGTTATCCAGCTATGTTTGGTGGTATATTTTGCATGGAAAATGTGCTACTCCATCCTCTTGAGTTCAAACAGCACAATTTAAAATCCCAATTTGTTTCTAGAGCTCTCAGTAAGGTTTACAAAGTCAGGCTTAAAAGTGAAACAGTGACATAGTTTCGTAATTATTGCTTAACATGTTTTTTTATAAATTACCAAGCCCCTCCCCACAGCATACATTACAACTGAATCAGAGTTGCAACTTTGCAATATGCTAGCCCAGCTTTACTGAAATCAATTATTCAGAAAAATCCAGTGAGCAAACTCTGAGTAATAAACGAAGTAGTCCTAATGTTGCAGCCCACATCTAAATGAACCTATTGGCAGAGGACAGCACACTCTCACTATAATCTGAAAGCACTTTGTTTTAGCTCTCACCGGATCTTTTGTATTCCAAATTTAATACCACTAATTACAAGTATTCATGCTAAGAACACAAGAACTGCCTTGTGGGTCAAACCAAAAGACCATCAGATCCAGCTGTCAACCAGATGTACCCGGGAAGCTCAGAGAGAGGCCACATGTTGTGTAATAAAATGTCCTATGAACTAGAGATTGACTACAGTGGAAATAATGGGCAATTTCATATTAAAATCAAATTAGTTATCTACCTAGCCCAGTATGCAATTCTGCACTCTGTTCTTCAGGGTGTAAGATGGATACTTCCTAGACTGCTGACCCGGCCCAGCAGACTGTTGACCACTGGACCAGGATCCGCATCGACACAAGCCTGAGTTACAGCCCAGGCTGAGACCTGTCACTATTTTTTTCCTAGCAGGGTTCCTTTATCACCAGCATGAGGGAGATATCCGGCAGGAGTCACTTTTCCCAGCACGGAGATATGAGATAACTGTAGAACATCTGCACATTACAGACTTGTTAAAGCCTATCAGATAAATGTGGCAACCCTAGAAAGAACATATAGACTACCACACCAAGCTATTACAAACTACAATTTATTCATCACATTGCTTTAAGTGTGCTTGGTAGCACACATATTTCTCACTTAAACGAGTGTCCTGCGTCAATACATCTCATCTCTAACTGTGCCCATATGTGAACAGGGACCCAGCAACGGACCACAGGAGCATTGGTGTGTGGGTTTTTAGGCTGCCTGTCTTGAGTTCTGGGCAATACAGTCAAAGAAACCAAGGGGACACTGCTTATAGGTTATCATAATGAGCAATTTTCCAGGTTAAGAGAAATTATGAGTGTTTCAAAGAACACTTATCAGTTTGAACAATATGTCACTTTCAGAACATAATTAAATAATTACATGCATCAGCCTGTTCCCTAATAAGGACACACTATCCTAACTTCCAATTGTCATCTTTCATTCACTATGCAATACATCTCTAGATATACATTACAGTCTCTTGAGCTCATTACTTTTTAATGAAGTGTCATTTTTTACTGTGGAATTATTTTTGAAGTTTCATGTTCTGCTTAGAAGGCAAGCGCGGAATCCAGACCTTTACAGGACATCCGTTTGGGCTCATCCTCCAGTTTATTATATACTGTCACGTGTCAACAATTGCCTGTGCTCCTTATGTAGGAAAAACAGGAAAGTCGCTTTGCAAAGAATGGTCACAAGTCTGACATTAAAAGATTGCAATATTTAGAAACCGGCAGGAGAATATTTCAGTCTCCCAGGACATCACTACTGACCTGAAATTCACCATCTTTCAACAAGAGAACTTCAAAGAGAGACTCCAGCGTGAAAATGGGATTCATGAAGAATTTTCACTCCCCCCACCCCAAAAACTTGGATTCTCACTGTTAACTATTTTAGCAAAACCTACATATTAACTTAAATTAGTTTAGTACAACTACAGTACTTTTTGTTATATGAATTTCACATTTTTATATTTCACCCTGTACTTCCTGCATTTCATAGCTCCTTTACCCTACTGTTTTTTTTTAAATATCGCCAGCATAAGACAGCAGAATACTGAAGATCCACTCACTGCATTTATTGACTGTAGTCAATAAAAGGTTATGTTGAAATATCCTTGACAGTGCCACAAGACTCCTGTTTACTTTTGCTGCAAAAGACTAACCCCCTCTGGGGTTACGAGAAGATTTCACTCTCAGAGGCATAGGTCAATCAAGCCATGTACTGGATGCCTACAAATTCAGCAACTGAGAGTGAAAACTGGCTTATACGGGTAATGCTTAAAAAAATAAAACAAAATCAGGGACGTTTGGATGCAACATACAAGAAGCACATTACATAATATTTACACTTTTAGAGTAGTACTTCCGCTGGCCACCAGTAGGATTCCCCCCCACCCCCGTTTCTATACTCCGAGGAAACATCTAATGGGCGTCAGGCGAACAAATTTGCAAAGATCAGAGAGCTCCATCCCCCCCCCCTTATTTCAGGGAGAGGAGGGAGAGAGGACCCGGTTGTCATTAACAAAATATCGTCAAAGATGGAAATGAGAGAGACGCAATGACGACGGGCAGCTCTGTGCACAGTTGAGTTGCAAAGGGGGAAAAAAAAATATGAATGAATAAGGAGGGAGGAGCTTGGGAAAACCCCTCTGCAACGCTGCGCTGAACAAAGCACAGCACACATGCCAGGAGGTGGAGGGGAACGAGTGCAAACCGAGACCGGCCCCAGGGAGGAGGGAAGGGGGGGGGAGAGGGAGGGCGCGCGCGCAGCGGGATGCCTCTTTCGCTCCTTCCCCAAAACGTAGCAAAGCCCAGGCGCGGAAGCCTACCTGGAAGCGCCCGAGAAAAACACAAACGCACGCAGCTGCTGCTGCGGGAAGCAGAGGAGTAAACAGGAGCGTGCACACGCCAATGCAAAGCTCGCCCAGGCGCAAGCCCACAAGGCGGGCAGGGGCTTCTTCCCGGCCCTTGCCATTGGGCAGCCCCCCCACCCCCAATCCTCCCCTGCTCCCCCGGGAGCAGCCTTGATCAAGGGAGACTGCTGTGTCCGGGGCATGCAGCAAAGGGCTCGGCGAGGGCAGGCCGGGGGGGGGGATGTTTGCACTGTGTGTGCGCGCGCCTACGAGCTCCCCCCCCCTTTTCCCGGATCGCCCCCCCCCCCAATCAAACCTGCTCAGTAGGCAGCCCAGGCTGCTGCTCTTCGCTGATGGCGGCGGCAGTGGCGTCAAGGAGGGAGCAGCCGCCGCGGCAGCAGCTGGGAAGCACAGCGTCTGGGATCCTCCTCCACTTGACAACCTCCAACACAAACATGACCCGGCGCTAAACCCCCCTCCCCAGCATCCTCCTCTGCCTCAGCAGGGCCTCCCCCCCCCCCAATACTTCACTACAACCTCATAGCGCGCGCGCACACACACACACACACAGCAGCCTCCACTCCAGATCCCCCCACCCACCCTCTCTCTCTCGCCGCCACTCTTCCCGGGCATGTCCAGATGCACCCAGGTAGGCGACCCAAACGCACGAGAGGGCCGGAGTGGGGGGGGGGTCACCTCAACCCCAGTTGAGATGCCCAGGACTCCTGCTGGGGGCCTGGGGTCGCTGGCCCAGGGTCAGGAGGCTGCAGAGAATCGGCACCCTAGAGACGGTGCAGCCCTGACCTGCATGGCCCGGGCTAGCCTCGTCAGATCTCAGAAGCTAAGCAGGGTCAGCCCGGGTTAGTGTTTGGATGGGAGACCGCCAAGGGAGACCAGGGTTGCTGTGCAGAGGGAGGCCCTGGCAAGCCACCTCTGCTAGCCCCTTGCCATGAAAACCTCCCAAAAGGGGTCGCCATAAGTCGGCTGCGACTTGACATCACTTCACACATACACACACACACATGTAAGTTGTTAGGAAGAGAGTTGCCAATAAGCCTTGAATGACCTTAGAAATCTCAAATGTGTCTATGACACGTTTTGAGAATAAATTGCTTCCACAGCTAAATGTCTACAGGCCACTGTTGTGCATTGTCAATATATTGACCAGGTTTTCACAAAGAGGGTGGCAAATCAAGAGGAACTGGAATCCCAGACTGGGTCAATTCTAAACATAAAATACTTTGGATTTTTTTTAAAAGAAAATGTTCCCTAAACTTGTTTGTGCGTATATGTGAGTCTGTTTGTCGAACCTTCCCTCTCTCTCCTGTTTTGTGTTTCTTTGTGTGGTAGTCTTTTCTTTTTGTATTATTTACATGTATACCTTTTCAAGCCCTGACCTGGATGGGCCAGGCTAGCCTGATCTCGTCAGATCTCAGAAGCCAAGCAGGGTCAGCCCTGGTTAGTATTTGGATGGGAGACCACTGAGGAAGGCCAGGGTTGCTGTGCAGAGGAAGGCACTGGCAAACCACCTCTGTTAGTCTCTTGCCTTGAAAACCCCATAAAGGGGTCGCCGTAAGTCGGCTGCGACTTGATGGCACTTTACACACCCAGAGAGAGAGAGGCGTTGCAGCCCGCGTGCCAAGTTGGGCGCTTTCCTTTGGCCACGCCAAAAGCGACCGCCCGCTCTCAACCCTGTACGTATCCACTTGGAAAACTGCACAGCAATGTTTGCTGCGGTGGTTTGCAAGATCCCTAGCCCCGCACAAGTTAACACACGCACACATTGCCCTCGCTACTTCCCCTCCACACGCAGAGGAAGCCAGCCAGCCACCCACCCTCTGCAGACCTACTCCCGCCTGCAGCCCATTGCTGCTGTAGCGGTAAGCAGGGGTTCGTGGGGGGAAATAGAGCATAGTAACAGTTTCAGCCAGTTCTTGTTACGGTTCACTGTAACCCCCACGACTCTTGCCCCAATGACTAGCACACAGACCCACAGAGATACCCTGCCCAGCAACAAGCTATTCCCTGGCTGCCCTAACACATTTCAAGACGTTTACAGAAAGGAAAAGAGAGGGTTGCAAATTGCAAAACCGGCGGCTCTTCCATAGCCAGGGGAAGTCTACCTTGCTGTCTCACTGTCTCACAGGGGCAGCAATGGGGTGGGAGAAGCCCTTTGCGAGCGCGGCCAGAAGGCACCGCTTGGGGCCAAAGCCCCCCCGCGCCCCTCCCCCCCACCCGGGTCTTCCTGGCCTCTGGGCACCGGGGGGGGGGAAGGCGGGGTGGGCCGAAAACACCCACCAGGAAGTCTTTCTCCCCCCCCCCACCTTGCAGCCACTCCTCTCCCTCCCCCGCCCCCTTTCCCCGCGGCCCCCCACACGCCCCTCCAACCTCCCACAGCCCCCTCCCCAGAAGCCCTGCCCCCCCCCCGCAGTTGCACCCCTCCCCCAAATATCTCTCCCGCCTCCCAAAGCTGAGGGAAAGGGGGCGTGTGAGAGGAACACATGGGGGAGGGGGGGAGGCTCTGGCTGAAGGGGGAGGGGCGTGCCCCAGGCGGAAGGTGGGGGAGGGGCAGTGTCAAAGGAGGGAGGGGAAAGGAGTCCAGGGGAGGGGGGGGTCACAAGAGGGCTCGATGGGGCAGCCCACGCGAGGAGGCCCCCATGTGCTGGGGGGGGGCAAATCTCCCTCTGAGGAAAGCGCCTCTGCTTCCCCCCTTCCCCCCCGGCCACTGAGGTGGGGGTGGGGAAGGGAGCCTGGCAAAAGGGGGGGAGGGGGAGAGAGAGAGAGAGAGAGAGAGAAAAGGGAGGGGGGCTCTTTTACCTTCCCTCACTTTCTATTGCAGGAAGCGGGGCCCGGTGACGTCATCGGGTCTCCCGGGCCCCGCCCCCTTCCCCCTCTGCCTCGGAGAAGGGGCGGGGCTCGGCGGAGGGAGGGAGGGAGGGAAGGAGGGGTCACCGAGGGGGTTTCCTGGTTTCCTCGCCGGCTTAGCGAGGAAGGGCAGAAGTGAAACTAAGAAAAAGAAAAAGTCCTACAGGAGGAGGGAATTCCCTTCCCAGCCCATCCATTTCCGCCTCGCAGGAAGCTCTGAGCGGCTCCCAGCCTTTCAGGCAACCCTCCCTTCTTGCAGGGAAGTCCCCGTGAGAAAAGCTGCCAAGCTCTTGCTCATTTTTTTAAAAAATGAATATCCGGCCTTTCTTCCGACCTGGGTAGGTGAGGCTGCTGTGCTGTGGTGTTAAGTTTAAACTTGCAACCCCGTAGTCTGCTGCAAACTCCCATGAACTAAATTAGTGTATTGTCAAAGGCTTTCATGGTCAGACTTCATTGGTTCTTGTAGGTTATCCTGGCTGTGTGACTGTGACCACGGTCACACAGCCCGGATAACCTACAAGAACCAATAAATTACAGTGGGTAGCCGTGTTAGTCTGTCTGCAGTAGTAGAAAAGAGCAAGAGTCCAGTAGCACCTTAAAGACTAACAAAAATATTTTCTGGCAGGGTAGGAGCTTTCGTGAGCCACAGCTCCCTTCTTCAGATACAGCTAGAATGTATCTGAATGTAACTAGCTGTATCTGAAGAAGGGAGCTGTGGCTCACGAAAGCTCCTACCCTGCCAGAAAATATTTTTGTTAGTCTTTAAGGTGCTACTGGACTCTTGCTCTTTTCTACTATTCCCATGAACTAGTAACTGGATCCTTTCCAGTTAAGCCCAGGATTTAACAGACTGCTGGTGTTTCACGATCTACTTGTTTTATTTTATTTTTAAAAGAAGAATCCCTGTGATTCAGCAGTATGTTAGATTTCTGAAGTGACAGTGTATACTCAAGATCTTCAAGCAAAACGAATGTGCATTCACAGATCCTATGTCCAGTGAAATCAATGGGATTAGACAGTGTTTGGCCCTGACCTGGATGGCCCAGGCTAGCCTGATCTCGTCAGATCTCAGAAGCTAAGCAGGGTCAGCCCTGGTTAGTATTCGGATGGGAGACCCCCAAGGAAGACCAGGGTTGCTGTGCAGAGGAAGGCACTGGCAAACCACCTCCGTTAGTCACTTGCCATGAAAACCCCAAAAAGGGGTCGCCATAAGTCGGCTGCGACTTGAAGGCACTTTACACACACACACAGACAGTGTTTAGGATTATCTAGTAAAGGAAACAAAAATAAACTAACTGGCTTTAAGCCTAAATAGGTTAGCAAACATTTGTTATGTCATTCAAAACATCAGATCTTCAAGACAAACCTGTGCAGCCTTTATATCTGAATTAATTCTCCCATCTGATAGCTGATTAGGAGACTGTAAATTTGTGAAGCTACCTCAGACAAAGTCAGCCAAGACAGATAACAATTTTGTGGTGTGTCCACTGACCGAAATACAAGATCAAGGCAGATAGTGCCAGGCCACAAAAAGAAAGCACCTTGTTGTGCCACACAAAACCATGTTTGGCTTTCTGGTAGTGCAGATAACCACAGATTATCTGCATGTCTTGATTCTTCCCAATGAGAATTTCAGGTATAAAGGGTGCCGCTAGGGTCTGTCCTAAGTGGATGTCATATTCTGAAGAGATACCCATGGAGGTCTACCAAATTTGGGAGTTTTGGAATAAGAAACAATCCCCCCAAAAAAGGTTCTCTTTCAGCCTACCTAAATATTTTCTGTCTGAGGAGGGAACTTTCACAGAAAAAAATGCCTTTTAAGACTTCTCAGTATTTATTCCAGCACCGGGGGGATCCTAGATCCTTTCAGGTGGTCGATTTTCTTTTGCAAATGGCTGCTTGCAGGGTAACAAAACGCACAAAATGGTCCAGAATAACTATTCAGGCAGGTTTGCATTGTCAATTTCTCTCTTCTACCACACACACTCTTAAACATGAGGACCCTCCTGATAACCTCTGCTTAGAGGGTAAACCACCCTAATCTGGATAGCCCAAACCAGCCCCATCTTGGAAGCTAAGCAGGGTGGGCTCGGGTTAGTATTTGGATGGGAGGCCCCTACCAGCCTCTTTTATGCAGAGGCAGGGAATGACAAACCACTTCTGAACTCTCTTGCCTTGAAAATTTTACAGGGTTGCCACAAGTGACCTGCGACTTGAAGGCAAGGGGGGGGGGAGGGGGAAAAGGAGTGTGCCACCACTAGAGATAACTTTCTAAAACTGCAGGGGCATCTTAAAGTTTATAAACATTTATTTCACCTTAAATAGATAAGCCCGCTGGAATAAATGCTGATAGTATTTAAAACGTCGCTGGACTTCTGTTTCATTTTGCTGCAAAAGACTAACAGGTCTTTTTTTTTTAGGTGTTTTAGGAAAAAAGACCTGTTAGTCTTTTGCAGCAAAATGAAACAGAACACCTGTTCCTAAAACACCTGAAATGATGCTATTAAGTATGATACCGGACAATATTTTTACTCATCGAACTTTTTTGATATATGCCACCATGGCTGCATGTGTGATTGATGCAGCTACATGGAAGACTGGAGAGATACTGGACAAGAAAGACTGGATAAATAAGATGCTGGAACTGACTGAGATGGCAAAACTTACAGCTTTGATAAATCAAAATGATAATGTACAATTTTGGGGGGGGGAATGGGAGGTGTGGAGAACTTATTGTGAAAATCAATTTTTAATGGGATCATTTAAAGTATTGTTGAAGGCTTTCACGGTCAGAGTTTATTGGTTCTTCTAGGTGATCCGGGCTGTGTGACCGTGGTCTTGGTATTTTCTTTCCTGACGTTTCGCCAGCAGCTGTGGCAGGCATCTTCAGAGGAGTAACACTGAAGAGACACTGTCCTTCAGTGTTACTCCTCTGAAGATGCCTGCCACAGCTGCTGGTGAAACATCAGGAAAGAAAATACCAAGACCATGGTCACACAGCCCGGATAACCTACAAGAACCAGGATCATTTAAAGGATATTATTTGATCTAATCCCTTATCTATAGCCTGCTCAATAAAACAAGATTAACATATGTTAAACAACAATGGGATTAGCTTCGTTAGCAAAAGATTTTTTGGAAAAAAAATTTAGATGGAAAAGGGTGAGGGGGAAGTCATATTATTGTTGAATTGTAATATTATTTGTTTTTGTTTTTCTTATTATTACCATTATTTTTAGTATTGGATACTGTTTCATATTTTGAAGTGTAAGGATGTGTCACTGGCCACCAAGACTAGATTAATTCATGCCATCGTAGTCCCTATTACTATGTATGGGTGTGAAAGCTGGACAGTGAAGAAAGCGGATAGGAAGAAAATAGATTCCTTTGAAATGTGGTGTTGGAGGAGAGCGTTACGGATTCTGTGGACGGCCAAAAAAACAAATCAGTGGGTTCTAGATCAAATCAAGCCTGAACTGACCCTAGAAGCTAAAATGACTAAACTGAGGCTGTCGTATTTTGGTCACGTCATGAGACGACAAGAGTCCCTGGAAAAGACAGTCATGCTAGGAAAAGTTGAGGGCAGCAGGAAAAGAGGAAGACCCAACAAGAGATGGACGGACTCAATAAAGCACTGGTTCCCAACCAGGGGTCCATGGACCCCCAGGGGTCCACGAGAACTAAATTAAGGTCCGCGAAACAAAGTTATAAACCCATAATAAATTAATATTTTCAATTAAAAGTTCTCTATTATAAAATATATATATTCAAATATAATTCTAAGTTTAATGTTTAACTAACAGTCATGATTAAAGTTTATTTTCAAATTCCCGGAATTTTTATTTTGAACCTTGGGGTCCCTGCACCGAACAAAAAGTCCTAGTGGGTCCCTGGTCAAAAAAAGGTTGGGGACCACTGCGAATAAAGGAAGCCACGGCCTTCAACTTGCAGGATCTGAGCAGGGCTGTCCAAGACAGGACATTCTGGAGGACTTTCATTCAAGACAGGACATTTTGGAGGACTCATTCATTCATTCCTTCCATGAGTCGGAAGCGACTTGGCGGCACTTAACACACACACACACACATAGTGTTTCATAGGTTGATAGATTAAATGAAGAAAATAATAAAAATTATTAAAAAAAAAAAAAAAAAGACTAACAGGTCGGGCATTGCCACTGGAGAAAGGCTGGCCTACAGCCCGATCGCAAAAGCCGAAGGAGCAAAGTGGCCGGAGTTCCACCCGCGCCGGGCGGGGTCGGCAGTCGCACGCCCCCCCTGCAGAGGCCCGCAGACACACACGCACTCGCTCCCATGTCTGCACACCGCCCGGGCTGCTGCTGCTGCTGCTGACGCGGAGATCCCGGAGGTTCCTCCTGGTTGCAGGCTGGCAGGTCGCCGCCGCCTCCTCCTCCTCCTCCTCCTCCTCCCTCTGCTCTCGCTGGGTTTTCCCGTCCCCCAGCAGCCGCGCTTCATCCCCGCCCCTTTCCCGTTGTTGCAACAGACGGAGAAAACCCCGCCGCGGCCAGAAAAGGCGCTCGGCACAATGCAAACCAGCCGCCTTGGGCGCGCCAGCCGGCCCCCGCCATCCCGTACACCCCCCCCCCCACAAAAACAACACCAACCCAATAAAAGGGGAAGGGGGCTTACCCCGAGGCGCCAGCCCTGCGCTCCTGCCGGCCGGTTGATTTTAAACACCGAGCAACAAAAGCCGAAAGCAGCCCCTCCGCTCTTGCAAGTGGGCGTGAGCGGGGTGGCGCCTAAGGGGGAATCTCTCTCGGCGTCTGCTCCCCTTCTTTGGCCTTTGCCAGGGCTTCTGCTTCTTGATTGGTTCACGCCGTCCGCTGTTTAGATGCATTGAAAGTAGAAGTCGAAAAGAAGTAGAGTCCAGTGGCACCTTAAAGACGAACCAAAATGTTTTTTTTCTGGTAGGGTAGGAGCTTTTGTTAGAAAGGAAATAGAAAGGGGAAAAAAGGGCAAGAGTCCAGTAGCACCTTAAAGACCAACAAAAATGTTTTTCTGGTAGGGTAGGAGCTTTTGTTAGAAAGGAAATAGAAAGGGGGGGGGGAAGGGCAAGAGTCCAGTAGCACCTTAAAGACTAACAAAAATATTTTTCTGGTAGGGTAGGAGCTTTTGTTAGAAAGGAAATAGAAAGGGGGAAAAAAGGGCAAGAGTTAGAAAGGAAAAAAGGGGCAAGAGTCCAGTAGCACCTTAAAGACCAACAAAAATATTTTTCTGGTAGGGTAGGAGCTTTTGTTAGAAAGGAAATAGAAAGGGGGGGGGGAAAGGGCAAGAGTTAGAAAGGAAAAAAAGGGCAAGAGTCCAGTAGCACCTTAAAGACTAACAAAAATATTTTTCTGGTAGGGTAGGAGCTTTTGTTAGAAAGAAAATAGAAAGGGAAAAAGGGCAAGAGTTAGAAAGGAAAAAAAGGGCAAGAGTCCAGTAGCACCTTACAGACGAACCAAAATATTTTTCTGGTAGGGTATGAGCTTTTGTTAGAAATAAAATATTTTTGTTCGTCTTTAAGGTGCCACTGGACTCTTGCCCTTTTCTACTACTGCAGACAGACGAACACGGCGACCCACTGGGAATTCCATCCGCTGTTTATATACATTGAAAGTAGAAGTAGAAAAGGGCAAGAGTCCAGTAGCACCTTAAAGACGAACCAAAATATTTTCTGGTAGGGTAGGAGCTCACGCTGTGGCTCACGAAAGCTCATACCCTACCAGAAAATATTTTGGTTCGTCTTTAAGGTGCTACTGGACTCTTGCCCTTTTCTACTACTGCCGACTAACACGGCTACCCACTGTGAATTATCTTGAAAGTAGAAGGGTCTTCTGGAATTGGACTGTTTCTTTTCCTCTCGATAAAAGGTGACGGGGCGAAAAGAAGCGACGCGGAAATTGTTTTTTAATAGAATATTTATTTGTTTTCAGCGCTTTTGTAGAACTGTCTTATGAACAGCATGTTTGCGTGGCTTTGGCAGCCCCTGCGCATAATTAAAACCTGGATGAAAATAAAGGCGTGTAAGTTGACAAATCAAATCTCTGATCTGTTTGTTTCAAGGATCTTTAACGCAGCTTTTAATTTTAAACAAAAAAAATCCTGAAAGATTTAAAGGCAGCGTTCAAAACACTGCAGAATGAAAAGATATTAAATGCCTGTTGCAAACTTTAATCTGCCCTTACCCCTGTTGGCATAGGTAGCAACCCTACAGCGCACACCCCATCCCACTACTGAGCATCAGACCATAGGCTCTGTTGTTTAATTGTTACAATGCATGCTACTCTTTAAGTGCACTAGAGTAATTAAAAAATATGCACTACCCATAGTAAATATCCTCTATTATAAACAGATAAAACAAGTGGGACCCACAAGGATCTTTTAACTGCCTCCAACCTTCAATTATATTTATTATTTATTTACTTCATTTATACCCCACCTTTCTCCACAGTGGAGACCAAAGCTGCTTACATTAATCTCCCCTAGAAACAAACCTGTGAGGTAGGTTAGGCTAAAGGTATGTGACTAGCCCCAAATCACCCAGTGAGCTTCCACAGCAAGATGGGGATTCAAACCTGGGTCTTTCAAGTTCTGACTGCTACACTACACTGCCTTTCATGGGGTGGCTGCTGTTGAAAAGTAGCAAGCAGCCAGGCCTAGGTGAGTCATGCAAGTCAGATGGTATCACGTCACCCAATGCTTCCTGTCAGGCTTGGCTCAGATGAGTCTTCTTTCAAAGGCCAAAACAACTCTAGGAAGAACCCTGCCTCTCCCCCTGCCATTTCACAGAAACCAAACCTTGGAATGTTGTGGTTGCCTAGCAACGGACACTGAGGTAATCCATTCATTCAAGCTACCGCTGCTTAGAATCAGAGTTGAAAGGGACCACCAGGGTCATCTAGTCCAACCCCCTGCACAATGCAGGAAATTCACAACTACCCCCCCCAAACCGACAGTGGCCCCTACTACATTCCCAGAAGATGGCCAAGATGCCTTCCCTCTCATCATCTGCCTAAGGTTATAGAATCAGCATTGCTGACAGATGGCCATCTAACCTCTTCTTAAAAAACCTCCAGGGAAGGAGAGTTTACCACCTCCTGGGGAAGTCTGTTCCACTGAGGAACCGCTCTAACTGTTAGAAAATTCTTCCTAATGTCTAGACGGAAACTCTTTTGATTTAATTTCAACCCACTGTTTCTGGTCCGACCTTCTGAGGCAACAGAAAACAACTCAGCACCCTCCTCTATATGACAGCCCTTCAAGTACTTGAAGATGGTTATCATATCCCCTCTCAGTCTTCTCCTCTTCAGGCTAAAGATACCCAGCTCCTTCAACCTTTCTTCATAGGACTTGGTCTCCAGACCCCTCACCATCTTTGTTTCCCTCCTCTGGACACGGTCCAGCTTGTCTACATCTTTCTTAAATTGTGGTGCCCAAAACTGAACACAGTACTCTAGGTGAAGTCTAACCAGAGCAAAGCAATACCAGCACTTTGCGTGATCTGGACACTATACTTCTGTTGATACAGCCCAATATTGCATTTGCCTTTTTAGCTACCACATCACACTGCTGACTCATGTTCAGTGTTTGGTCTGCTAAGACCCCAAGATCCTTTTTGCTCACACTACTGCTCAAGGTTGACTCAGCCTTCCATCCTTCCGAGGTCGGTGAAATGAGTACCCAGCTTGCTGGGGGTAAAGGGAAGATGACTGGGGAAGGCTCTGGCAAACCACCCCGTAAACAAAGTCTGCCTTGGAAACGTCGGGATGTGACGTCACCCCATGGATCAGGAATGACCCAGTGCTTGCACAGGACCTTTACCTTTTTACTGCTCAGACAAGTCTCCCCCATCCTATAATTATGCATTTGATTTTTCCTACCTAAATGCAGAACTTTACATTTATCTTTGTTGAAGTGCATTTTATTGGTTTTAGCCCAATTCTCCAGCCTGTCAAGATCAGCCTGTATCTTGGTTCTGTCTTCTACCGTATTTGCTACCCCTCCCAATTTAGTATCATCTGCAAATTTAATTAGCATCCCCTCTATTCCTTAATCCAAATCATTTATAAAGATGTTGAACAACACAGGGCCCAGGACAGATCCCTGAGGAACTCCATGAGTTACTTCTCTTCAAGTGGATGAGGAACCATTAACAAGCACTCTTTGGGTGTGATCTGTCAACCAGTTACAGATCCACCTAACAGTGATAGGATCTAAACCACATTTTCCCAATTTGTCAACTAGAATACTATGTGGAACCTTATCAAAAGCCTTACTGAAATCTAGATAAACTATGTCTACAGCATTTCCCTGATCCAGCAAGGTAGTAACTTTCTCAAACAAGGAGATAAGATTAGTCTGACATGACTTGTTCTTGAGAAACTCGTGCTGGCTCTTAGTGATCAGATCCATCCTTTCTAAATGCTCAAGGACTGACTGATGATTTGTTCGAAAACTTTTCCCGGTATAGAAGTCAAGCTGATGGGTCGGTAGTTACCCGGATCCTCCTTTTTCCCCTTCTTGAAGATGGGGACAACATTTGCCCGCCTCCAATCTTCTGGCACCTCACCTATTCTCCAAGAATTCTCAAAAATAATGGACAGAGGCTCAGAAAATACATCTGCAAGTTCTTTGAGTACCGTTGGATGCAATTCATCTGGCCCACTTTTTTTCATTTAAAGAAATTAGGTGTTTGTGCACTACCCCAATGTCAATCCTAGGCTGCAAATCCCTTCCTTCATCATGTGTTCTGTTTAAGCCATGTTGAACGCAGCTTCCCTTGCAAGAAAAGACTGAGGAAAAGTAGGAATTGAGGAGTTCTGCCCTTTCTTTTATCATTTTGGGTTTTTTAAAACTCCCTACTGTTTTGGGGTTTTTTAGATGTCACATTTTTCCGCAAACCCAAGACCCTTTTCTGGTTTGCAGAAAGGCCTGTCTTGCCCCTTCACAGCTCCAGTCACAGGATTTAAGTATCCTTGGATTTGGCTATTAGTAAATGGATGATGATGACTATAACTGTAGATATGTTTGGTAATCTTTCCTTACTCCCTTCTTTAACTTCTGATGTTTTTGTAATCAGTAGCAGACTCAGAGCTAATCAACAGTAGTCCCATGGGCTAGTTTTTCCCGTGGATATTGCATCATCTTTGTAGCAAATTGGTCATCTGAATTATTCATTAAGATTGCAAAATTGGATTTTGCACTCTAGTGCCAATCTTCTTGATCTGGCCTGCTGGACTAGTGGGGAAAAATCACAATTTAAAGCCATGATGGATTAAGGTAACCCATTTTGTGAACGCCAATACCTGCTAGCAAGGTCTAACTACAACTAACAACAAAATGCCTGGCCATATGCAAAGTGCTTGTGTAAAGCCCTGAGCCAGTGGGCCACTCCCGTTGCATGTTCTTAAAAGTTGGCCTGAACACCTTGATATGTGGTTTAAACATCTGCTTCCACTATATTAACCATTAGTCAGCCTGTACAAAATAATGTAGAATTTGAATTCTGAATTTAATTTTAAAATCCATTGATACTTAATTCCATGCTTTAAAAAAATCAACAGCACAACATACTTTGGTTTACTTTACCTAACCATTGGGTGCATGATACGAGCTTGAAATAGTTGCACACCTCAACATCCTGTCAATGGCTAGTTGATCATGTACAACCTCCACATGCATAAACTGGATTATGTTGTACACATCACAGCAAACACAGATTTGCATATTTTAGTGGGGGCTGTTTACTTGTTTCCTGAGTGTGAGAGGAGCAATGGTGATTTGTTTGCAGCCCTGTGGAGAAGACACGACACTGCTTGGGGCAACATCGCTTCTTCAGTGGGCCATAGGCCAAGAGCCACACAGGCAACTATTTCAAGAGGCTACCATATGCCTGCTAGTTATGAATTTGCATTTCCAAAAGTTGCTAAAAATGGTCATTCTCAGCTAAGCTTGGTGGGGTATACGGAAGGGCGCAGCTATCTTTTCAGACCTAGAATCACAATATAAATGCTTCCCATGTTGAGGTCCTTCACCTGGTCTTGGTAGCTCCTAGCTCTGGCTACCTCGTTTTCTGGTAGGATTAATGCTGGCAGTGGATAAGACAACCAAGCCTGTCCCAGTGGTTCCCTCAAAAAGAGGCAGTATGTAAAGCACAAATATAGCACAGAACTATACCCTTCTAAGACCACTGGTTTCAATGGATTTAGTAGAAGGATTGCCAACCTCCATGTGGAGCCTGGAGATCCCCTGGTATTGTAACTGATCTCCAAACGACAGAGATCAGTTCCCCTGGAGAAAATGGCTGCTTTGGAGGGTGGACACTATGGCATTATACCCCACGGAAAGTCTAGGGTTGCCAGGTCCCTGCTGACCACTGGTGGATGATGGGGGATAGGTTTACCAGATCCAGGTTGGGAAACTCCCAGAAATTTGGGGATGGAGCTTGGGGAGGGCATGGACCTCAGTGGAGTACAATGCCATAGAGTTCACCCTCCAAAGCATCCATTTTGTCCAGGGGACTGATCTCTGTAGTCAGGAGATGAGCTGTAATTCTGAGGGATCCCCAGGCTCCACCTGGAGGCTGGCATCCCTACCTGTAACTGAAGAAGAAGAAGAAGAGTTGGTTTTTATATGCCAACTTCCTCTGCCACTTAAGGAAGGCTCAAACTGGCTTACAATCACCTTCCCTTCTCTCCCCACAACAGACACCCTGTGAGGTAGGTGGGGCTGAGAGAGCTCTAAGAGAGCTGTGACTAGCCCAAGGTCACCCAGCTGGCTTCATGTGTAGGAGTAGGGAAACAAATCCAGTTCACCAGATTAGTGTCCGCTGCTCATGTGGAGGAGTGGGGAATCAAACCCGGTTCTCCAGATCAGAGACTGCCGCTCCAAATCATTGCTCTTAACCACTACATCACACTGGCTCTGAACAGAAGGACTCCTTCCACAAATGGAGGACTCTTCACATACCAGAAAGTATCCAACCTTTTTCTTGCCCAAGCCATTTGGCAATTTAGGTCACAACATAACATTTTGTACCTCTCCCCAGCCTAGAGGCCAATCAATTTTGACTCTACAAATGCCTCCTCAACTCTGCCACTGTACCTGTACCAAATCCACCATGTGGAGGGAATACATTCTTGCATTTATTGCTTTTTTATTTGAGAGAGATTATGCCTTTCAATTGCTGAAGAGATAAAGCACCTAAACTTAAAAAAAAAACTTTTTTTAAAAGAGAGAAAGTTTCATAAAATAATGAGGCATTGCTGGGAGGGGGGAATGCACAAGTGCTCTCACCCTTGAGAGATACATTAATGGACAGCTAAAGATATTTTTTTAAAGAATGCTAATAAACAGTTTCCAAGCAACAAATGTAGTCAGTGCAACAGGCAGGTTGGTTCATCGTTAATCTGGGCATAAATTAATTTTCTGGCTGTTTGCTAGACATCTGGAAAATCAACTTAGAGTCTGAATTAATTATGAAATTGAACGAGGGTCGATGAAGCTCGGGAATAGCCTACCCGTTTCTGTACCATCACTTGATTGCCGACCACAGAATGTGTGAACTGATGCCACTGAAAAGCATTGAGTCGGAGGGAACACGGCTTTACAAGGAACTGCTGTGTGATGATAGGTATGAGAACAAAAGCCAATGTTTCATATTGCAGACATCAAGAGAAGAATGTGTGACCGAGCTCAGAGGTGATGTTGGCTTGTGCTAGAGCCTTTGAGTTGACAATATCTATTTATTTCAAACCTTTATAGACTTGCTGGGCTGGCAACCTTACCTGGGTGCCAAGCAAAGGGGTCTGGAAATGCTGCTGTCAGTACACATGGCAAGGAGCGGCCTACTTGCGTGTTAGATCTATTTCTCCATATATTGTAATAAGGATCTTTCGTGTTCCACAGCATTAGCCTAAAATGTTCCTCTAACAGTACAGGTCAATACACTCTTCTATGGACCAGTTTAAGTGCTTGAGGTTGTTGTTTTTTGCCATCAAGTCACAGCTGACTTACGGCAACCCTGTAGGGCTGCCAGCCCAGTAAGAGACATTCAGAGGTGCTTTTGCCACTGCCTCCGCGTCACAACCCTGGTATTCCTTGGTGGTCTCCCATCCAAATACTAGCCAGGGTTGACCCTGCTTAGCTTCTGAGTTCGGATGAGATCAGGCTAGCCTGGGGCCATCCAGGTCAGGGCAGTGCTTGAGGATAAAGACTTTGAATTGCTCACAGAAAAGCTCTAGCAAAGTCAAGGGCACAGCAGTTCCAGCTCCCTCAAGGATCCAGAGTTTTGTTTCATATGAAGAAGGAAGCCTATTTGAAAGGGGGAGGTGCGGGAATGGGCCTATGATTTTCCACCAGAATGGTAATTTTCATTAGTAGAGCACTTAACATAGTTGTGATAATGGAAAACATAAGGCATTTTTATAAATGCTCGTTATGAAATGGCAGCCATGCAGGGAAAATACACGTTTCCTGTTACCAAATTAAATGTTAGAAATGAAAAGGTTTGTGGCGTATCTTTCTCTGAAGTGAAATACAGGTCATGAAATGGGGTGTCTTGCTGTGGCATGTCAGAAAGAGGCAGCAAACCATTCAGAGCTTGAATCTTTGCACCATTTCCCACCACGTCTGCTGTAAACCTGCCAGCTGATCTTGAATTAAATAGGGGAGGACGGCTATTAAAAACACCTCACAAGTATATTATTTTGTTTCAGGTCATCTTTTCAACATTTTATTACGCAACATTAAAGTAATACTAACAACCCTGGACGCAGCTATAAGCCCCGCAGTATGGACTTCAGAGGCTGATTCAGAGCTATGCTGGGCACAGCTGTAGGTTTTGTGCCACCCCTGAAGGACAGTTTGGATGGCCCCTCCTAATGTCAGAGCTCTGTAGCCCTGACAGGTAGGGGTGACTTATGCAAGAGAGCTGGAAGGTCTGTGAAATGCAGGTGTTTCCAGTGACAAACAGGGCAAAGCTACCTGCAGCTAAGAGGCTGCATTTGTTGTTGCTATGCAGATTTCTGCACCACAACAGCTGAAGTGGGGGGAAAGGGTAAGGCTGTCTTCAGTGATGAAACCCAAGAATGCATTTCCCCCCATTGACTTCAACAGAACTGGGGCTGCAATTCTAAATCACGGGGTATGGAAATGTGTAATTGTGCTTAGGACTGCAGCATTAAGCATTTAACAATGTAGTCATGTACCCAGAGATAATCTATCTATTATACAGAATGAGGTGGTAGAGAAGGTGGTAAGATTGTGTCCTGTACCACTACAGATTGCCATGGGGAGGTCTGATTTTTGTTAAGTGTCTTGTAATTTGAAACATATCTGTGCATGGAGTTAACTAGCATACCAGGTAAAAAGTTTAAGCATGTAGGGTTCTCTGTGGTTCATGTGCATGCAGAGTTTTAACCTGGGGGGGGGGCATATTTTTTAAAGATACTCCACTAGCCTGAAATCTGAAGTAGTGTCATCTAGAATTCCTTTTTCTTGTGTTTCTGAAAAACACAAGAAAGTTTCTTCAAAGCCACATTCAAGATTGCAGGCGGTTGAGAAGAAAAAAACATGTGTTTGGTTCCTCAAAAAGAGCATGCTCAGTTGGATTTGGGGGGGCTTCTGGATTAATATTCTTATAGTTTCTTCTTAACCTATAAGCTTGTGTAAATAGAATGTTTGCTGGATTTCTACTTGTAGTCCTCTGTAACTTGACTTTCCCCACACATAATTCAGTTTCATTTCTTCTTCAGAGATCAAGAAATTAATGAAATTTATCAATAATGGGCATGACCTGCTGAACCCACAAGCAGCTTGGAAGAGCCATATAAATGGAGGAGTAACATCTGGGATGCTCCCATCTCTACCAACCAACCATCCCAGGTTTTCAGTGTTCCACCAGATCGCAACATATCCTGCAACATTTGCAAAGCTTCTTTCGTTGGTTAATTTGACAAAAAATACAACTGGTCTTTAAAAAATGCAATGGATCTGAATTTGTAAGCTGCTTTACAAGCCAGTCTGGTTCAAAAGCAGCATAAAAAACAAACCAACTAAGGCATTCGGCTGGATTGTCCCCATTTTTTGGTTGTAAATGGGAAAGTTTCTCATGAAGAAATTAAGGTGTTCTTGTTTTGGGGAGTGGTGGGAGATTAAGCCCAAAGTACCAGGTCAGTACCAAGTCAGTGCAGAGAGATGTGCCGATGAGCTGTTTCACAGGCTTGTTTCAGAGCTGTGCGCGGGAAGTGAAAAGAAACTACATTCTCCCCCATTCCAAAAAATCCAAAGGGCAGAACAGGGTTTTTTTTAGCAGCAGTACACAAACTGGTGGTAGAAAGTGCTGTCAAGTTGCAGCTGACTTATGGCAACCCTGTAGGGTTTTCAAGACAAGAGACAAGTAAAGGTGGTTTGCCATTACCTGGCTCTGCAAAGAAGCAACCCTTGGTGGTCTCCCTAACCACGGCTGACTCTCTGCTTAGTTTCTGAGATTTGATAAGATCAGACTAGCCTGAGCCATCCGGGTCAGGGCTACACAAACTAGAGGCAGTAAAATAACTTAGAAATTCCTGGTGGAAATAGAAACAAGTAGAAGACTTAAAGCCTAAAACAGAAAGAAAAAGAGTAAATTCTCTTCTCAGTTTTGCCAGCCAGGATCTGAAGTAATCATACAGAGGTGAACTGGGAAACTGATTTTAAAGCACAGCAGAATCAGCCCACCTCACCCGTATCATGTATCAAGGCAGCAAAAAGAGTGAGCGGGAATGAAGCAGCTTCATCAGATCCACTTTTTTCGAGGACTATCGGAATAAAGCAGACAATATTTTGATTTTGTTTTTTAAATGTAAAGTTACCCTTCTCACACATGTGCAGCCTCTGCATAGAAGGAAAATATTTCCTCATTAATTATGGCTTAGGGCCAGTATTTGGCCTTTCTGTATATTTTTTATGCATGCTTATAACGTTCCTGTATTTAGATGGGACTTGTTTGGCTTTGGGAGAAATTCCTGGTGCCCGTGGTCTCATGAACAGAGCAGTAAAATTTTTGACATGTTCAGCCCTGTTCGTAGTGACTATTTGGAATAAGCTCACAGTCTTTTTATAGTGTAAAACAAGCCTAAGGAGTCTTATCCCTATGCAATGTGTCGACCTACTACTGCAAAAAGCCCTTTGGAAGAGGGACTAGGCTCTTTCAAAGGCCTTTTATGCATGGGAGATTTGCATTGGGTTTGGTGCTCTCTAGATGCAGATTTCTCATCAGAATTCTCAAAACTCTATGTATGGGAGCTTTTTGCCCCGAAGAAATTCCAGGAGTACATTGTGATCAATTATGCATCCCCAGCGAAATGTGGTGCTTCTGAGTTCCTCCACCTTGACAATGCTGCTTTGTAATTGGCTGTAGTGTATTTGTATTTTGAAATATGTCACCAGCCTCCACAGGGGGATTCTTTCATTTCTACTGAACTGAGAGGCCATTTTACAGCCAAAGCAGAGAAGAGTCTGGACAAACACAACACACACACACCCCAACCAATTTGTTCCTGGCTATCTCACTGCAGGGATCATAAGAACAGGGAGGGCAGGAAATCAGCATGGCTCTGTTGGATCCCCGATGTGTGAAAGCACTCGCTGTAAAACTGACGGGGGGGGGGGTGGAATCAATGGGAAATCATGTCCTGGTCAACCAGTCCCCCTGCCTGTTTTTTTGTTTGCTAACCAGGAAAAGATTTCCCGCTGGTCAACTGATTCCCACCCACCCACCCCCATCAGTTGAAGAGTTGGCAGTCAGTGTAGGAGGCAACAGCTTTCCCCTGTCCCTCGTCCTTGCCGGGGACTCAAGCTTCTTGGCATGTCTCCCTAGTACTGCCACCACTGCAGTTTCCCAGTGGGGGCTTCCCGCCCTTGGCCACCTCTGCCTCAGCTCTCCTCCTCCTCATGCAGCTGCCCAGAGCCTCGCCTCCTCCTGTTACTCTCTCCCCGGCTTGTGCCTTCCACCCTGGCCGCTCTCTTCTCACTCTGGTGGCACCGCCAGTGCCGACGTGAGGAAGGAGGCAGGCAGGAGGGGAAAGGAGAAGCAGACTGGGGGGATCCACTGAGGAAGGAGGGATAGTGGAGGCAGGAAAGGCAGGCCCAGGCAGCAAATCAGCCTGGCTCGTTTTGATCCCCAAGCTCTGAAACTGATGACATTCGCATGAAACCGACAAGCAGCCTTGATTATTCCAGCTTCAAGGGGAGGGGTAGGATGAGGGCTGGGACGAAGTAGGAGTAGGAGGGGAAAACAGGAATGAGGGAGAAACCCAAAGTTACACCTATGCAGACAAATGGCAGTGATTTGCTTCGATTTGGGATCGAGGCAAACTTTAAATTTGTGGCAAAACAGCATCCTGAAACATGGGTCAAGTGTGAGGCAGCAGTAAAGTGACTTCTGAAGGTCAGAAACATCATGCATAATCCCAACAAAGCCCCGAAGCAATCCGGCGGGGATTGCGAAGCATAAATGGCCCAAGTGATAGTCACAATGAAAAGCAAATAACTGGAAGTGCCGCCAACTTCATGGCAAACATAATTTTTGGACAATCACACGCACTTGTGAGCTGAGCCTTGGATTTCCTTGCCTCATCGCCATACGACAACAGTAGCTACTGAACAGCTTTGCAAATGTAGTAGTTGTGATGGTAGAATTTATTTTCTTTGCCTTGTGGCCACTTTTGCATTTGTACAGAAAGTAAAATTATTTCTCTTCCAGGGTCATGGATGATTGCATCAGATAATTAAATGATGCTGGGGTAGGGAACAACATTGGCTCCCATAAGGCTGTGTGAAAATGAATATGCACAAAATAACATTGATAATACAGAAGAAATGAACACCAAATAATAAGACTTTTTAGGCAATATCACAAGCTGAGTGACTTGATTGTTCATTTTTTATTAAAACTATCAGTTGTATGTGGCAATTATTGGTCTCGTGAGGAACTAAGACGGGCATCAGACTGTGATAGAAATGCATATGTGAAATGCTGTTGATTGCCCTGTTTGTGGAAAGTAACACACCGAATAAGCACAAACCACTCACAAGAAGCTGACCCTCTTGACAGAAAAACCAGCTATTTGCCCACCATCAGCAAACTGAACGTGAGTCGAACCAGCAAATGTTTGAGCATCCTTACAACAATGGTAGTTGCAACACACTTCTAAGCCTGAAGGACCTGTTTACAATTTCACACTCCAACTTGGCACCAGACAAATGTTAAAACACTAATTTTCACAGCTCAGCTAGATTCATACTCAGAAGATGTTGTGTTACTCTATCAGCAGTAGTTGATCAAAGATGTACAGCTCAAATGTTCTCCACCCATTCCAGCAGCATGCATTTTGTTGTGTTAAACAGCAGGCAGAGGTAGGGATGCCAGCCTCCAGATGGGACCTGGGGATGCCTCGTAATTACAGTTCATCTCCAGACTACAGAGATCAGTTCCCCCTGGAGAAAACTGATGCTTTGGAGGGTGGACTCTATGGCATTGTACCCCACTGAGGTCCCTTTCCTACCTAGGATCCACCTCCACATCTCCAGGAGTTTCCTAACCTGGATCTCGCAGCCTTCCCACCCCCCACCCCCCGGCAGGAGCCAGGGAAGACCTGGCAACCTTAGGCACAGGGCCAGTCTTTAATAGTGCTACTCTGCCTTATCTGTACCCTTGCTAGGTCTCTGAGCAAGCTGAGTTTGGGTTTTTAACTGATAATTTGAAAACTATTCCAGATTAAACAAGGACTAAGAAATGATCCAAGAAGAAAAAACATGGCATGGGCTTGGATCTTGCAGTAAATTTTAACTAACCAAAGGGATTTCCATCAGTGGACCAGGAACTTCTCCCCAGAATGATGTTTTGGGGTACGTAGGACCCGTAGGAAAAGCACAAGGGGAAAGTTGGAGGTCTGCAGTAGAAGGGTGAACAAAAAACCCCTTCTAGTAGTAGATGTTTACTATGGGATCCAAGTCATTACTTAACGTTACTCTAAGATTTTACTGGATTTTTAAAATTTACAAAGACAGTAACATTTATCCAAATACATGTACCCAAAACACAAACCAAACAGAAAATATACAATATACACACATAACATTTGATATTGATGTTAAAGGAATAAGATATAAACAAAATGAGCTTTGTCAAAATAGAGCCAAGCAGTCTCCCTGGTTTACAGGGATCAGTTTACAGGGGAACTGACAGCAATGAAATGGGAGAGATGACAGCTAGCAGTGGCGGACCTACATTTTTGGGGCCCTGAAGCTTGAACTGTTATGTGAGCTCCTTCGCAACCAGGAACAATAGGGCAACATCCAACAAATGCCCTTGCAAGGACCTTGAGGCCAAAATGGTGGAGAACAGGGTGGTGGGGTGGAGTCCCTGAAAATGGGCCATACAGTGATGAAATAAAACCACAGAACTATTAAGCCATGAACCAACAAAGGATTTGAGGATCCCGCTGCCAAAATGTAGGCTGTGAATAGATTCTGGCTAGCTCAGTGAGCCCTTGCAGCTGGGGTTCGAGTGCTGCAAACCCCTGAGAAAATTTTGAAATTTGACCAATTACAGGGACATTTTCATGCCATATGAAACGGGTATTAGAGCATATTCTAAAGTCAATATTAAGTACTTCCACCCATTGGCTTATGATTCTATCACTAAAAAACTCCATCGATTTTGTTGAGAAATTAACTCATTAAAACAAGTTGCTTCAGGGGGCCCCTCCGGGATTAGGGGCCCTGAAGCTTAAGCTTCATTAGTTTCACAGAAGATCCGCCTCTGACAGCTGGAGAGCATTGCTGGTGGAAAACCCGACACAAGACTGGCCCAAAGACAGCACAGAGTACATATCAGAGCCTATTGTGTGGCAGTGAAGACAGCGCAAAGGCAATATGTCTCCATCACCATTGCATCTGCACGTAATCGCCCCGCAGAGCTGTTCTGTGTGGTCCAGGGATTCTTACATCACAGCCTCAGGAAACTGGACCCTGACCACAGGACAGCCCACTGCGATCCATTTGCCTATTCTCTCTAAACGAGTTGGCTAAACTAAATAAGGTTCAGGTGGTTGTATTTTTAGTGTTCAAACTTTTGCATATATCCAAGGTTTAATGGGGTTCCATGTGTTATCTGAACAATTGCCTTTAACCCATTGGCTCCATCTAAAGAGTCTGTGAATTGGAAACAACTTTTATGCCATTAAAGGTTCTTTGGTTTGGTTTGGTTTGGAATTGGAAACAAAGCAGTGTAGAACCATAGTGAAATATTTGGATATACTTTTGAGGTGCTGAGGGTTGTCTAGTTGCATCTTTACCACCAGCCTCTGTTTTCTTTGCAGTGTTTAAAGTGCATTCTTAGAATGACTCTTCCAAAGAATTCAGATCCATCGTTTTATGGTTCTCCATTAAGTGTGCCAAATTGCCCATTAATGTCCTAGTTGGGGAGGGACTGTGGCTCAGTGGTAGAGCATCTGCTTGGCATGCAGAAGGTCCCAGGTTCAATCCCCGGCATCTCTAGTTAAAGGGACTAGGCGAGTAGGTGATGTGAAAGACCTCTGTCTGAGACCCTGGAGAGCCGCTGCCGGTCAGAGTAGACAATACTGACTTTGATGGACCAAGGGTCTGATTCAGTATAAGGCAGCTTCATATGTTCATATGTACTTACTTTGCCGAAAAAAAATCACCCAGATCCGTTCTGGGTTAGATGCTGGCATGGATGACTGTTCAGATGACGTACCTTTAGCACTTTCTTGTCTGATTTACATAGATACCTTTCAGCTTGTGTCACCCGAGGATGTGGACAGGATCCTTGGAGAGGTGAGGCCAACACCTGTGTTCTTGACCCTTGCCCTTCCTGGCTGATAAAAGTTGCCAGAGATGGGCTGTCCCAGTGTGTAAGGGGAGTGGTAAATGCTTCCTTGAGAGTGGGAGTTGTACCATGCTCAAGGAGGCAGTGATTAGACCTGTTCTGAAAATAAACTTCCCTGAGCCCTACCATGGTGGAAAACATTTGGCCAACCTCCAACCTTCCATTCTTTGGCAAGGTGCCGGAACAGGTGGTTGCTTCTCAGCTGCAGGGGCTCTTGTAAGAGACTGCCTTTTTTCTGGATCGGTTTCAATCTGGCTTTGGAACAGAGACTGCTTTGGTTGCCTTGGTTGATGACCTCTACTGAGAACTAGACAGGAGAGTATGACCCTGCTAGTACCGCTGGATCTTTCAGCATCCGATACCATCGATCATGGTATCCTACTGGGCTGCCTCTCGATGCTGGTAGTAAGTGGCACCATGTTATGGTGGTTCAGTTCTATCAGGGAGGCCGGTCCCAGAAGGTGGTGCTGAGGGATTCCTGCTCTGCCCCATGGCTGTTTGCTCGTAGGGTTCCACAGGGTTTGGACTTATTCCCCATGTTATTTAATATCTACATCAAGGTCCCCAACATTTTTGAGCCTGCAGGCACCTTTAGCGTTCTGACAAATGGCAGTGGGCAAAATCACAAAGTGGCTGCCACAGGAGTGGAGCCAGTCACAGGCCCTACGTTGGCAACTTCTAATTAACTTTAAGCCACTGGAAGAGGTGATCAGGAAGTTAGGGCTGCAGTGTCACCAATATGTGGATGATACCCCGTTCTACCTCCCACCCACACACACACACACCTAATTCCTAGGAAACATTTGATGTTGTAAACCAGTGCTTGGAGCCAGTAACTGGCTGGATGAGGGTGAACAAGCTGAAACTTAATCCTGACAAGATTCTCTGGGTTAGCAGAAAGGCAGACCAGGGACTTCAGATCTCTCCTGTCTTGGATGGGGTTACGCTCATCTTGAAAAGCCAAGTTTGCAGCTTGGGAGTGCTGCTTGACGCAGTGGTCACCTCAGAACCAAGATGGTTGTAGTGGCTCAGAATGCTTTCGACAGCTTTAGCACCAAATGCTCCTGATCCTGGCTCAGTCTGATCTAGCCACAGTGACCTATACCTTAGTTACATCCAGAATAGACTATTGTAATGTGCTTTGCTTGGGGTTACCCTTGATGTTTAAAGCTCTACATGGCTTAGGACCAGGGTATTTGAAGGACTGTTTTCTCCCATACATTCCTGCCCAGGAACAAAGATCTCAGGGAGACACTCTCTTGACTGTCCTATCGACCAAAGGAGCTTGTTTGGTGGTTACATGAGAGAGGGCCTTTCCAGTGGTAGCCCTACAGCTTTGAAACAACCTCCCCAGGGAGGTGCACCTGGTTCCCTCACTCTTGATCTTTAAGAGGAAGCTGAAGACAGTTTTATTCATGACATCATTTGATTAGTTCTTCTGCCTACTAGCAGCTTTAAATTGTTGATTTAATAAGAAAGTATATCATTGACTTTTGATGCTCATTTCATGTCCCTATCATCCAGTCTTAGATAAACAACCAGTCAGACATTAAACACATGTGCTGAATTTATCCAGCCCCCACCAGCCCCAAATGACTGAGTGATGCTTCATTAAGGGCAAAAGGAAAGACTTTACTAGCAAGTCACAAAGTATGATGAGCGAGTTTTTGGTTTTGTTTAAAATTAAGTGGCGAACAGCAGACAGGGAGTCAGTGGGGGGTGGCTGAGGTGAGCAGCTGCAGAAAAAGCAGCAGGCAGTTACATACACAGAGTCATGCACTTTTCAGGGTTAAACATGCTTAAGATGTTCAGGAACATGTGAAGGATGATCATTGCAATGTTTAATGTCTGACTGGTTGTTTATCTAAGATTGGACGATAGGGACATGAAATGAGCAATCAAAAGTCAATGATATACTTTCTGATGCATGTTGAACACATGAAGCCATCTTGTTAGGCCATCAGCCTATCATGATCCACATTTTCTACACCGACTGGCAGCACCTCTCGAGGGTTCAGGTCTTCCACGCCACCTATTACACAATATGCCATGTTTTCTCCTTTCACATTCATGTGCATTATTCAGTCACCCTACTTTGATAATTCATCAAGAGTTGGGAGTGGCCACACCCACTCAGATTGCATCTTCTATTCTTTTGACTGAACTTTGTTTTCCTCTGTGCTTAGTAATGTAACACAGAAGTGGGTCTTCTATATATGTATACATATTCCCCTCTCCCCCTCTATAGAGGTCATAAGCGATGACAGCTGCCAATGTTGACTTCACACATTACATTTTTCCTAACACAGGTATCAAAGAAAACCCACATATTTCTAACCTGCACATGTATCTGTCTTGCAAATGTACATAGTTTTGATCTGTGCCTTCCAGATATGAATGTGCATGACAAAATTGGCAGCAATGTGATTTTCACAAGACAACAGGATGCATGAGGTTTTTCTGCATCAGTGAAGGAGGAATAGTCACATGGGGCCCAGACCAAAGGTTAGCACTTGGGCTGACCCAAAGTTAATTTTTGCCTGATATAATCTTCTGCATTATGGCAACCAGTATCACCATGCCTGGAAATTCCCACATTCACAAGGGGAAAGCAACGGGTCTCGTGCCAGGTGAATTCAAGTGGAGGCTGCATATTATGTAATCAACATTTTCCTGATTGTGCATCAGTAACAACTAGCGTCAGACCATGGCTTGAGTAATGATGTTGGACCACATGTGATTGCGCTGAGTAGTTATGGTTATAACCATGTGAAAATGTTTAACTTGTATAAACACTTAATTAAAAGCAGCAGATGGAAACGCTGGCTACATCTTACATGCAAAACCATTGAAAATACATAGCTGTCAACAACTATAAACAGCAATCCACTTATTTCTAGGGCTGTACTCTATTTTTGCCCATGAAAATGTTCAGGGTAAAGGATAAGGCATAAAGGAGAGGAAAGTGACATCAAATCACCCCACCCCCATGCTTATTTTCAGTTTGCAGTCTGGTAGCTGGTAGTTCTTTCTCTGATTTGTGTCTTTTGGTACCATGTTTTAAATGAGGCTTTTTCCAAACACAATAACACCTGATCAGGAATCATACAGGTTGCATGATGATGTCATTTCACCATGTAGAAACAAAATTCAGCTATATGATGACACCATCGCAAATCAGCAAGACCAGGAAGCATTGCCATCCTCTGAACAGGGTTTCTGATTGGGCTGTGTGCTGATATCAAGCAGCCAAATCAGGATTTGGGCAGTGCTTTATGTTCTCCGTTCAAATGGGCAGACATTTTCATCTCGTTTTGCAGAGCCATTGCTGCTGCTGCTGTAGCAGAGACAGTGGCTTGTGGGAAGAGGCTTTCACAAAACATCGCTCCCATTCCAGCTCAGTACTAGTTCTCAGTGATGCCCCGTTGACATTTTTATGACCTGTCCAGTGCAAAGAGTTGGTGGGTCGTGCCAATTCATGCACTGTAAAAGAAATTACCTAGTAATACTCAGACAACAAACAAGCATACCTCTCTAACAAACCAAAACCTTTCATTAAAAGTCAGAGCTACACATTCTTGATTGCACATAAAATATTTTCATTTTAAGAGAATTTAGAACAATGAAGATCTCAGAAACAATCCAAACTGGTTTGGAAATCTAGTCAGAAAAAAAATGTGTGAATTATTTGCAGATCACCAAAGCAGAAAACATTTGAGCTAAACAGTTTGAGTTTTAGCTTTAGCTAAGAATATGCTTTACCACGAAGTTCTACAATAAAACACAGCTTTGAAAAGTAGCAACTTCAGTGAACTGTGACTCAGGGTAGATCCAGACATTAATGAAATCGTAGAGCAGTCCCCCCCCAAAGCAGCAGTCCACCACTTCCTCCTCAGTCTGAAGAAAGTGTATTAACAATATGACGTCATGATGTGATATCACCATGCTGAGAATTTCCCTGCCTCTCCCCTTCCACTGGCTGCTGCTTGTGAGAAGGGGAACTGGGAATGTGATGATGTCACCGAAAGATATTGGATGTCAATCACGTAACTCCGAGCACAGCTAGACATGATGACGACCCCAGGCTGAACCCCAGGGATGCTGCCATTTTAGTGCATTACAGGGGAGATTTTGAAAAGCCTTGCGGGTACAGTATGGTGGAACCGGGCACTCTCCCCCACCCACCCCGTGCCTTTTCAAGTGCCAAAATAGCTGCTGTTTTAGCATTTGCGGGGAGGGGCACAAGAGTGTCTCTCCTGCCGCACTGTAGGCCTGATCGGGCCCTTGCAGTTTTAAAAAATCTCCCTTGTTAGACAATAAAATGACAGCATCTCCGGGTTCAACCTGGGGATACTGTCACATCTAGTTGTGCCTTCACTCAGTAAGGGCCAAACTAGATAATATGAACATCTCCAGAGATGCCCACCATTCTGAAGCTGTGAGTTTTTTGGTTGCCATCCTCCAGGTGGGGGCTGAAGATTTCCTGGAATTACATCTGATCTCCAGATTACATAAATCCCTTATTTATTATTGTAAAACATTTATTCCAGTTCTTCTGGAGAAAATGGCTGTTTTGGAAGATGGACTGCATGGCATTATATGCTAATCTTAAGAGTGGTGGTTTGGAGCAGTGGACTCTAATCTGGAGAACCGGGTTTGATTCCCCACTCCTCCACATAAGCAGCGTACGCTAATCTGAGGAACCAGGTTGATTTCCCCCCTCCTCCACATGAAGCCAGCTGGGTGACCTTGGGCTACTCACAGTTCTCTCTGAACTCTCTCAGCGTCACCTACCTCACAAGATGGCTGTTGTGGGGAGGGGAAGGGGTGATTGTAAGCCAGTTTGAGTCTTCCTTAACTGGTAGAGAAAGTCGGCATATAAAACCCAACTCTTCTTCTTCTACTTCTAATGAGGTCCCTCCTTAAATCCCACTCTCCCAGGTTCCAGCCTCAAGTCTCCAGGGATATCCCAACCTGGAGCTGGTAACCCTAGTGAGTTTCCAGCTGGGAACTTCTTTATAGGGGTGTGCATCAGATAAAGCCAAACTGACCCCCCAAAAAAATACCTTTCCAGTAATTTTTTAGTTTTTTGATTTAAAAAAAAAAAGGTGACAATAAAAGGGAGCCGAAAAAGTGGATCCTGAATAATGCCAAATTTATTCCGCATTATTCAGGGCAACTTTGGCCCCGCCACCATTTTTAACCCCATCTCCCTCCTTCACTTACCTTCTGGCGGGGTCTGCCGCCGCCTCTGAACTCCACATGGAGTTCAGAAGCAGCAGCAAAGCAAAAGTGAAGTGTGGGCTTAGCCCACACTTCACTTTTGCTTTGCTGCTGCTTCCGAACTCCATGTGGAGTTCAGAGGCGGCGGCAGACCCCGCCAGACCCACCTTCAGTTCTTTGCCCCACCGCCAAACCCCACATGGAGTTTGGAAGTGGTGTTGAAGCAAAAAATGAAGGCCTGAGCTCACTTCGTCTTTAGTTCTCTGCCGCTGCTGAAACTCCACGTGGAGTCTAGATGTGGTGGAGACAATGCAGAACTGAAGGCTGGGCTTGCTCCAAGCGTATTTTTTGGGTTTGGGTTTCTTAACCCGAAAATTTTTTATTGTTCAGGAAAAGCCAAAATAAGTATTTGGCTTTTTTGGATTTTTCAAAATTTTCAGGTCTCTTACACCCAAACCCGAAAAATACCCCCGAAAAGGGTGTATGCCCCTACTCCTTTAAACTGCACCACATGGCCCAATTCTGGTCAGGACGAGTGCAGGGGGAAGAGAGGCTCCTGCATTCCCTCCATGCCAGTTTTAAAAACCCAAAACAGTGCCATGGACATATGGTCAAATAATACCTCATCCTCGGTGCTGTTTCAGCTCAGAAAAATGGCAGGGGAGAAGAAAGAGCCCCTCCTTCCCCCATGCTGCAGTGACCCCAACCAGTAATAGGCCTCTTCAGTGCAATTTAAAGGAGTTCCCAGCTGGGAACTTACTTTTTCAAAATAGCAGGCAACCTCAGGGATGCTGTATTGTCTAGTTAGGCCCTAAGACTCACACAAGGTTGGTTCACGAAGAAGCATATTCTATTTAGTAAGAAACACAGTAGGTAAAATTAGTACATACAACAGAACAGCAGATTCAGCATACCCAGCTGCTAAGTGAAACACAACAGCAGCTTCAGATAGGCACTTTCAAATATCTAACAATCACATACTTGTTTTTTACTACATAATACTGAGAGAATGAAGGACGTGGCAACATTAGGAGAAACGGGCCAAGCTTCCCTCCATCCTCAAAATAGCCGCATTCATGTAACTTACAAATGCTCCTCGTGAGAAATGTACATATTAAAAATACACAACTACAAGAATGACGCAGTGCAAAAAACCCCAAAAGACCAACAACACATTAAGTTTTGAAATATACAGAGTGTATGCAAGAGTTCACTAAGCTCCCAGTGAAGTAGATCATTTACATTCAAAACTGCCTCTGCATAATAAATGCCCAGATTCAAATCTCTTTAAACCCATGGTTCTCAATAGATGTCTAAAAATGGACACTTACAGAGTAAACAGAATACCTAATGGCTTCCCAAGGCATATCTGATTTGTTACACTGATGGGAGTTTTGAATATCAAATATTCATGCCCATATCGCTCTTATGAAACACTGGGAACTTTGAAACGTATGGAATAAATAAAAAGTTCACCAGAAATATGAGATAAAGGGATTGTTTTATCTGACATGGATGACTGAGATTTACAATGGATTATTAATGTCAGGGAAGTCTGGAGAGCATGATCTACAGAACACTGCACTTGCAAAAATTCCACTGATGAGAATGGGTAGATTCCTCAGTGGCTTACATCCAGAGGAGCAATCTTAACACAAACAAATAAATAAGCAAAAAACTGCCAAATGATTTTTTTCTATCTTTATGTAAAATGAAATATATTAGTCAATCTGACATTTTTTCCGTATATGCCCCAGTATTTCCAGAAGGGAACTATAAAGCTTTGCTTGCTTTTGCTAAAGGTCAGAACCTATAACTTTATTATTTACTTAAAAGGAGGAGCAGTGGCACAGTGGAAGAGCCTCTGCTTTGCATGCAGAAGATCCCAGGTTTTAATCCCTGGCATCTCCAGTTAAAAGGACCAGGCAATAGATGTTGTGAAAGAGCTCTTCCTGAGACCCTGGAGAGCTGCTGCCATTCTGAGTAGACAATACTGACCTTGATGGGCTGATGGGCTGATTCAGTACAACACAGTTTCATGGGTGTACATCAAACACTTAGTTTAACATTTCCTCTCCCCAGGACTTTGTCATAGAGCTGAAACAAATTTGCCCCAAAATTCTACACAATATTCTCCTGTCAGTTTTGATAGAAAACATCTTGTACGCAGCTATTCTCTGAATATTTTCTATTTGGCAATCAAATGATTCTGCAGCAGCCTCATTTGACAGAGAAAATGATGGAGTAAAATTAGGTGGATAAAGCATTACATTTGCAGGGGGGAGCGCAAACATCAGTAAAATGGAATTTTTGCTGAAGGCACTGCACCATCTCCTCTGATAGATGTCATTTCATTGTGGTGTATTTGCTTCAGAACATTTTTACTACAGCTTCTGAGACTTTCTGGGGCAACACTCCCCTGGCATAAACTAAAGTCTTATTCAGTTGTACTTTGGAAAATGGAGGGAGGGATTGCTGGTGTGGGAGTCTGTAAGCACAGGAAAGAGACAGTTCTACAGGGAATTCTTGGGGGGGTTTCACTCCGCTTTATCAGCAAGTCAGATCTCTGCATTTCCCCAATGGAATACCAGAGGAAAACGGGCAGTGTTTGAGTCATCCTTGAGACAGGTTCAGGGAAGCGTGAAGGGAATCTAAATCATCAGGCCTGAAACTGAACCTCGATAAAATGGCCCTTTGGTTTTAAGCACAGTAGTTGGGAGTCATTTGCTATGTTCACACTGGAAACTGTTTCGTATCAGAGCTCATAATCATACAGGGAATGTTTCGACAAAAGAAGACTGCCACATCTGCAAGCCAGTGCCTCCAGTATAGCTGCTTCCAGTAAGCATTGCTGCTCCAAACCAGTGCACCTACAGAGCTTTCCCATTCTTTTCTTGAGTTGTGATAGCCATGTGCACCTAGAGACATGGGCATGTGAAACTGTCCATTCCTTGAACCAAAGAGAGAAGTCTTTCGATATAGGAATTTTGCATGCACATTAGGATTTACCCAACAGTCATCCTGACAATGGCTTTGTCCTTTCTGCTTCTTACATCATTCTTCTTGAGCTCCAGTTTGGCATACATCTACCAGTTGGATAACACAAGGCGTACTGGGCCTAAACTGTTTTACATTCCAGAGCCATGCTTGTCTGCTGTAGCCAAATTAAAGAGGAGTCAGAGTTGTACCTTACATACTAAGAAAGTTTAGACCTTTTCGTTATTTGAACTTTGAGTATAGATTGAACTGCTTTGGATTGACACTCCTAAGCACAGGGCAGCCAAGAGGGGAGGTCTGGGGGGGGGGGGTACACACAAAATTCCAGGGGACCAAGTCAGCTGGAAAGCCTGTGAAGTCATTCGAAATGCATCTCAATTTATTTTATTTCTAATGAGGTTCTGCATTGCAGCCACTAGCGGCACAAGGAAGGCAGAACACAGTAAAACTGCAGGGGCTCTGCTTTCTGCTTGCCCTGCTATGGCAATCATCCTTAAAAGTCCCACCTCTCCTCCAGGGCTCTGAACCAATCCTTGGGGTTTTGGCTTCATGACCATCCAAGTGGTTGGCAGCCCAGCGGAGCCCATGGAACTCCACTGGATGGGAGTGAGCCAGCCTCAGCTTAACTGGACTGAAGAAAACTCTCCCCCCCCCCCTCCGGACAGGGATTTGTGGCTCTGGAAAGGAGTGTCGGCAAAGTCAGGCATTTATTGGGCTTTTAGTTAAGGTTTGGGGGTCGGTTTAGGGAAGAAAGCTTATTTCAGTGTGACAAATAAGCATGCTGCTAAGGGCCTCTCATTCCTTATTTGTGTGTATAGGTTCTATGGAATGGATGGGAAAAAGAGCAGCCGTGAACCTGTTCAGGTAACTTGACTGGAGAAAGGGGAATCAAATCTCCCTTCATATTATTTACTTTACTTGAGAGCAAGTTTTACTTTATATATTGAAGTCATCCACACAACAGTTACCCTCTTAAATACTTTATTTCTGTTACCGTAAATAAGCCTTTGTTGTTCTTCTCCATCTGTTAGGTTGCTTGTCAAGTCAAATATCTAAGGAGTGACCTCTATTTGCCTCGCAAATAAGTACAGCCTTGATTTAGCAGGTTTCCAAATATGAGACCTTTAGGGAGTGCATAGCTTTCACCCTGCTAATCCTTTAATCAAATTTTGTGTCCCCTTTTTTATTTGATTCTGGGCAGCTGGGGTTTAAAGAATCTTTAAATGCAATCTTGGGCTGCATCAACAGAAGTATAGTGTCCAGATCACACAAAGTGATGGTATCGCTTTACTCTGCTCTGGTTAGACCTCACCTGGAGTACTGTGTTCAGTTTTGGGCACTGCAATTTAATAAGGATGTAGACAAGATGGAACGTGTCCAGAGGAGGGCAACAAAGATGGTGAGGGGTCTGGAGACCAAGTCCTATGAAGAAAGGTTGAAGGAGCTGGGTATCTTTAGCCTGGAGAGGAGAAGACTGAGAGGGGATATGATAACCATCTTCAAGTATTTGAAGGGTTGTCATATAGAGGATGGTGTCGAGTTGTTTTCTGTTACCTCAGAAGGTCGGACCAGAACCAATGGGTTGAAATTAAATCAAAAGAGTTTCTGTCTAGACATTAGGAAGCATTTGCTAACAGTTAGAGCAGTTCCTCAGTGGAACAGGCTTTCTCAGGAGGGGGTGAGCTCTCCTTCCCTAGAGGTTTTTTAAGAAGAGGTTAGATGGCCATCTGTCAGCAATGCTGATTCTGTGACCTTAGGCAGTTCATGAGAGGGACGGCATCTTGGCCATCTTCTGGGCATGTAGTAGGGGTCACTGCTCTCTTTCTTTCATGATATGCCTTCATTTCTCCTCCCCTTCTAATCCCCCCCATTTGTCAGTCTTGGTCTCAACTCCTAATCCCTATCCCAGTTGACAACGTAAAAGTATTTAATAGTAGTATAGTGCAAACCCTTGTTAATATTATAAACCGAAGCGGGGAGGAGGGAGTTAATATTTACCCATGATCTAGCAAAATAATAAAAGGATGATTCCTTCCCTCTTTACATGCATGGTAATGGAATGTTAATTTGACATTGGTTACACATGCAAAATAGAAGTTAGAACTCCTTGCCCCCTCTTAATTAGATTTAATTTCATTTTAAACACTGTTCAGGAAGTGGGTTATTGTTTTTGTATTGTTGGGAAATCTAATATCCCTCTGTAAATGCTACTTTGCTACTGTAGAGATTAACCTTCACATTATATGACAAATGACATAATCTTTTTTAGAAAATGTCATCAGAATCAAGCCCTATGATCCCACTACTTCTCATCTAGTGCCACTACATAATCAATTTGCCCCTCCTTTTGTGCTTGCTAAAGATACAAGGGTAAACTTAAATAGATTTCTTACTGATTTATGTAGTAAAGATTTATTGTGATCGGATGTTTTTGTGAACTTCAGCTCACTTCATCCGATGTAAGAAGTGTATCCCATGTTGGTACAGATATGTATGTGTGTACCAATATAATTAGGCAGATAGTTTGGATCAGGGTCATACCGGGGCAGGGGGGAGGTGGAATCTTTGTCAGGGGACCCATGGTGGCTCTCGGCAGCCCAGCCTATATATCTGAAGAAATGAGCCGACTCACAAAAGCTTATGCTGGAATTCATTTTGTTAGCTTTTAAGGTGCCACTCAACTCTTTAATTTAGCTATTTTACAAGTTTTCAGTTCTTCAAAGTACGTAATCCACATTACTATGAAAGGGAGAAGTCTAGCCCAAATGAGTTTTATGACTGCCATAGAAATGTAACAGATGAAAATTTCCTATCACTGAATTTTCCTGTTAAAATCAGAGGGGCCCTTCCAAAGAAAGAGGAACAGCCCAAATCCCCCCCCCTCTCTCTCTCTGAAACAGTGCTATAATGTCAGCGGTGGGAAGTATAATCTTGGTAGTTCCTCTACAAAATAGTTAATACTTAATGTAATTCTTTAGCTATCTAAAATTCCAGTGTTGGCTCTGTGCCAGCCATATGCCTTGTTGCACCTCTGAGGAAATTATGGTATTTGAATTTAGGGTGGGAAATAGGAAAGCTTTTTTAAATATATAATGAGTAAAATATCAAGCACGCCACAAAAAAGCTTACTAATAACAGAGAAGCAAAGGCAAAGTATGCAAATAAACCTTTCTGCATGGTTGGACAGTTCTCTTCAGGGTATAGTTAAAAAAACAAAACCTTTTACTTTTGCAAAATTAATATTTTGATTTACATAAATGACCAGAAATAACAAAATAGAATACTGTAGTATTAGATTGAAAAAGACTGTGAATGTGCGCATTGAAAAGATGTCAAACACGGTAAAAAATGCAACAGGCGAGATACAATAGTTCTTGTTGCTGTTTGTGAATACGTTTAATTTAGATCTCTCAAACCAAGCATCATGCATTAGGCAACTTGAAAACCATCTCCTAAAAAACAAGATTTTAGCAATAAATTTAAAGGCTCTTTATTTTTTAGCTTTTATGCAAACTGTGGAGGGCTGTATCCCTAGTGCAGAGGCCACTGTGTGCCCTGGTGCTCCTTCCCAAGGGTTTCCACTCGCACATCGAAGGGGGCGGCATCCACGGAGCTTTCCCACTGAAACGGGAGAGCAGAATGTAGGTGGAGCTGAGTTACCTTTGATTCACTAGCAAGCTCACTGGCGTTATGTGCTCCAGAGGTTGAGAGTCTGGACCCCCTAAGCGGGTTGTGATTCTCTCATAGGTGGGTTGAAAGGCCTGGAGGGAGAAGGGGGAACGGGGAGCGCTGGGAGAGGAAGAGGTTCTGGGAGGGTTGATGGCAATGCCAGGTTTGCCTCTGTCACCAGTGTGGTGCCCATAGGCACCATGGCACCGACAGACACCTTTCCCAGTGTTTTTAGAATGTGGGTGGGGCCGTAGGAGGCTTTTGTCTAGAAAAGCTTATAATTGGCCATTGGAGATCTGATCCGCTGGGCAGATCTTTTAAAATGTCTCTTCAGCAGCAGCTGCCACCACAGCACAAGGATCTTCACTGCGTGCCTGGCAATAAGCTGTGTGTACGCAAGAAATTTTTTTGAAACAATAAGGTAATTCAAAAAGACGTCTTGTTAAACAGCTTCTGCCTGAAATGATGAAGTTACTATTAGAATTATGCATGACCTCACTCGCTGACATTTTGTGGTTGGCTCTGCTTCCTGTGTAGGGTTGCCAGGTCCCTCTTTTTCCTTTTGCGTTTAAGCGTGTGCACGCGTGCGCATGCGCAACACTTCCGGTTTAGAACGGGAAGTGCCGCCTCGCAAAGGGCCTATACCTCTTAGTTTGAGTGGTAAAACGGCCCTTTACCACTCAAACTAAGAGGTAAAGGGCCCTCGCTAGGCAGAACTTCCGGTTCTAAAACGGAAGTGCCTTGCGCGGTATGCACATGCGCGTGCACATTTGCCCGCGGACCCTCAGGTGGTCAGCGGGCAGAGGGGGCAATTGCAGGGGGTTTGCCCGCCACCAGTGGGCACCTGGCAACCCTATTCCGGTGGCAGCCATTGTGTTGTTGCACAACCACCCTGTGTCAGAATTCCAAGGGTGTTTGCAGGCTCACAAAGGCTGGGGACCCCACCCCACCCCGCATAATGTGTGAAACGCCCATCATGAGACTGTTGCTCAGTAATTCTATACATTTATAAATACTAAACATGAAAGATAAAATATAAAGTTGGTCAGTGTTAACTGATGTGAGATTCTGGTATTTTATTTTGAGGAAACAATAAACAGTGTTCTTGCAACTGTGTTCTGACAAGTGCAATAAGTCGAGAAGTGTACCTATGAGAGTCAGTGTGGTGTAGTTGTTAGGCTGAGTGTCAGAGTAAGATCTAGGAGGCCTAGGTTTGAATCCCCACTCTGCTATGGAAGCTCACTTGGTGACATTGGTACAGGCACTATCTCTCAGCATAACCTACCTTACAGTGGTGTTGTTAGGATAAAATGGAGGAGGGGCAAATTATATTGTAAGCCACAGTAGATCCCCACTAAAGAGAAAAGAGGGGTCCCACTTCAGAAAGTTTTGAGAACCTTTGGTGTAGACTGACAACAATTCAAGGAGACATTATGGAGACTGAAACTTGCAGCTAAAACTAAGCATCCAGTATATGTGGGGAATGAGGGTGCGTCATTTATGATTAGGGGAAAAGTAGAATGAATTAAGTTTGGTGTCCATACTATCGTACAGATGCTCTGTTCCATTGGTGATTCTTGAAACACCAGAATCAACAGTATAGTCCCAAACTCTGTTGTTTTATACCATTACATTCTAAAAGAACCCCGGAGAATGAACACTGTTGTCTTCCTGCCAAGCCACTCGGTTTTCATTCATGGGCCAAAAATATTGGACAGGACGATGTGGGAATTGCCTTGTGTCTGTTATTTTGTGCATTGCTGCATTTTCAGCCCTGTGTTTTATGGCACAATGCTTTGTGCCCGATCAACTGACTTTATTGACATTCCGTGAAGTAATTGAGCCACAAACACACTCTGCTCCAGCCACTAGCCAGTGTTTTTTATAATAATCTCAGCAACAACCAACATGGAAAACAAGCTGCAATACAAGAGTTTTTCTTATCTAAATGCACCAGTCTAAGTTTTGCCTAAGTTTTTGTAAACCGCTTCTGCTTAAGCACAAAGGTATGATTGCATCGGCTGTTCATACAGCGTATTGGGCGGGATTCTACTTGCATGTGTGTGCAAGGCGGGGGGGGAGTCAATTTCCACCAATTTCCCTCCTCCTGTTATTCCTGGGGGCTGTCCCCCCCAGAAGTGGCATCTGGGGGGGGCATTATGGGCTACAGTCTGAGAGGGGAAATGAGTCAGTCATGACAATCATACCACTAATGGTAATTTTAGGCAGGATCCTAGCTAATATATCTAATGGGTCACGTACGCATACACACAATCATTGGAAGAAAATTTCTTTTGATTTGCCACCCTATTTGGATGCTTTGCGATAGTTACATTGCACTGTGTAGAATGCACTGTGATGTGAGCACTCCAGGACACAGTTTCTTTCTCATTTTCATTTCATTTCATTAACCTTTATTGGCATACCAAAAGACAGAGATAGAAAAAAACAACAATATACCTCCAAAGGGCAATACATATAAGTTACAAGTTGGGTTAATAAAACTTTTCTTGTTCTTTAAGAACTCCTGTAAGAAATTCAGCCACGGTAGCCGTAATTTTAGGATCATGGTCACTCAAAAGAAATTTGCATTTCACTTCATTACTCCTGTATGTCTTGTACTGGAGCAAAGTAGATAGCAGTTTATCCCGCAGAGTCACATAGAAGGGGCAATATAAAAGGATGTGGTCAATTGTATCTAACAAGTTTAAACCGCATGTGCATAGGCGTTCATGTCTAGGGATCTGGAGGTATCGGCCTAAGAGCATCCTAGATGGGAACGCATTAACCCTAGCTAATAGAAAAGCGCGGTGTTGAGAAGGTATCTCTAGGTTATCTAGATACCTAGCCATTTTACCCGATCCATTATTAAGGCCTAGGGCTGCCGGAGAGCAGATGGGGGGAAGAGCTGGGTTAAAATTCTGCAATTCTACATCAAGGAGACGTTGCTTGATTCTTTTAAAGATGTAAGATTCATTGGCCAGACAGTTTCTTTCTCTCCAGCGTGAAAATAATTTCTGGGTTGCCAAGTACAGCTGCCCTCCACTGTGGCCATTGATCAGCCCGAGCGCCGCCTCATCAAGGACTCAAGCAGCAGGATTGTTCCACACCAGTTTGGGCCACATTGACCAGTATGATTTGTATTAAGAAAAGATCTCTCTGACATTAAATCCTCCACCTCATGCAAACATGTTGGCATGTTGTGCTGCAAGACAGTAAAAATACAGGACAAGAGAAAAAAAGGAGGCCCTGAATGTGTGTATGCGAAAGAGAGAGGAGAAAGAATTGAATCGATAATAGATGCAGCCTCTATCTCAAACAACATTCAGCCTGGCATTAGCCACGTGTCATTCGAGTGGATCATTCATTTCGGCTTTGCTCGCTTTAGTATTGCTGTGGCCATTGGTTCAGATCACTCCAGCAGTTCTGAAGGAAGAAAAGCCACCCCAATCAAATCACAGGTTTTGCTGCAGAAGGAGAGCATAGAGAAATAGTTTTTGTCATGACGACTCAGCAGGCCTTCGCATCAGGCTTTCTTGATTCATCTTTTTATTTGCTGAGTGTACCATGAGTATGGAGGAAAAAATTAGAATCTTTATATCCCTACGTGTAAACTGCTTGGGTTGCAAGGTGGGCAATCTGATGCACAGATCAGATCAAGGCAGAGAACTTGGATTCAAAACTATTTCAGTTCTACAGACGTCAAGTGTTTCAGTTCTCCTCTGAATTGGGTTGTGTGCATATCATATACAGATTTGCAGTGAGTTTTGTTTCTGGTGCACATTTATTTCAACCTGGTATGGCCCCAACTAATATTTCTTCTCCTTTATAGATACCACAGTCCTGCATTACTTTGAGAACAGAAATGTGTATCTAAAAATTGTAAGCAAAGTACTTCTATGTTGTTTGTTAAGATTAAACATGAGTTGAAAAAGTCAAACAACAGTTTTGTATCATGGTTAGCATCACACTAGGCCTAGGGAGACCCAGGTTCAAATCCCTGCACATTATGAAACTCACCGGGTAACCTTAGGCTAGTCATTGTCTCCCAGCTTAACCCACCTCACAGGATTGTTGTGAGGACAGGATGAAGAGAGCCACATATGCTACCGTGAGCACCTGGGAGAAAGGGCAGGATCAAAATGTACTAAAATAAAACAAACATTAGTAGCTGAAAAGAAACAGGCTGGTACTCTTTTGGTAGAAGGTAGCTCTTTGATATATCACACATTTTCTGTGTTCTTCTTGTGGAGTGACCAGAAAACCGACACCTCATATATAAAACGGGACTTCCAGTGCTTAAACTCCATGCGGCAATCATATTGACAAACAAGAAGCCGTCACACAATGTAGCTCTGTGGATACTTCCATGGAACTCTAGAAAGGATGCTAATACAGGGCTTTTCTCCATGTGTTTTACCCATCAGTTGTGGCCCCATTCTGCTTCGGTTTATCCCCTGATATCCACACACATTTTTGTGCTTATTGTTTTAACTTCAGGTTATTTGTTTTTTTTTCCCCTAGGGTTTTCTTTAAAGACCACTTTTACCCCGACCTTTTTCTGGAAGCTGATTTTGAGTTGGCTTTTTCCTCGTGTGTAATGTTCTGTGGGTTTTCTTTATCCTGCCCACTTCCACCCACCTCCAGCCCACTCACTGTTTCACGATTGGACTGTCCAAGTCAAACCACTCCCTCTCTTCCCCCACGCTGAGTGACTTCTTTTTCTTTTGTTTTAAACAGCACTAAAATATCGATATATTGCTGGATTGTTGTAAATATAGGCTTAGAAGGTTCCCTGAATTCCCAGCTTACTTTTTTTTAAAGTCTCTAGTGTCTTCCCTCGCAGAGATATGCCTTTTTCCTTGAATATCCACAAGAGAAAGGGCTAGAGACTTACTTTTAAAAAATGAAATCTGGGAATTCAGAGAACTTCCTAAGCTTATTGTTACAAGGCTCCAGTGATATATCAATATTTTAGTGCCTTTAAAAAAGGAAGGGGGTGGTGTGATGTTACCAATGACACCACTGATGATGGCAGCCCCCTCCCTTGAAAATCTTCATTACTGAAGTCATATTGGGGGGAGGGGGAGGTAGTTGTGAATTTCTTGTATTGTGCAGGGGGTTGGACTAGATGACCTTGGTGGTCCTTTCCAACTCTATGATTCTATGAGGAACAAAATAAACTGACCCCACAACTGTGAAAATGGACAGGGAGAGTAGATGTGTGGAACAACCATTCCCAAACCAATCCCAATGCTTGTGCATCGACTCCCAAGAAAATCAGAAGTAAGTCGAACATGCATAAAAGTCCACAGCGTCCAGGCAAACAGCCAGCAAAAATCCTTTATTACAGACAGGAGAAGCCCACATTTGCTTCAACATGAGGATGAACTTAACTCCACGCTGCGGAAAGTTGGCATCATGAACTTTGCTCAAGATGTGTTAACTATGGGGAAACGTTGCACCAGTGGAAATCCCCTCTTGCAAACAGGAACAAAGACTGAATAAGTGTTTAACCACACGTGCTATGTATGAAAAGAGGAGCACCCATCGTAACAGAGGATCCTACAGCATGCTGTCCCCAACCTTCAGCCTAACGCCACCTACTGCATGATATATAAACCCCACTTCTTGGCAGAGTCCTCAGAGGGATATTTATCCCACCTCCCCCTGTAAGGAGTTCAGAGTAGCATACTTCCCCATGTTCTCATCACAACAACCCAGCAAGGTGGGTTAGGCTAGGAGGTAATAATAACTGGCTCAGTGTCACCTTGGAAGTTCCATCATGGTGAAGGAGAGATTGGAAGGCAGGTCTCCCTGGTCCTAATCCAAAATGCTCAGGATAACACCTTGGCTGTTAACTGTGTGTGTCCCATTTGTATTGTGCAAAACTGTGTAGTCTTCAATTATTATTACATTATATTATCTACGGTAATTTTCAGCAATTAGTTCAAGTGTGCTACTTCCAGTGAACATAACAGAATTAAGTTGGCATCCTCCCACTCACCTTCGGCCTCTGTAAACGTTACTAGTTTTGACGACTTCACTTAGCGTTGCCAGCACATGTAGTCAGGTCCTTTTAGCGCAGCCCTCCTGCAGGGTTAAGCCATGAGGTAGGAAGGGTGTCAGCTTGGTCAGGAGTAACACCTTCCTAGTCTCCAAGAGGCCTGGGTCTTGCTGGACTGCAAAACCCCCAAACCTGGCTTGTTGGTCAGTCACCTTCCCAGCTCCCTGCTTGCAAAAGCCAGCTGCCCTCCAGCTGGGGCCTTTTGTCTCCCTTCCCCTGGCCAGTCTTACTTCTGATTGGATCTACAACCTTTATTTGGGTTGCCAACCTCCCGGTACTAGCTGGAGAGCTTCTGCTATTACAACTGATCTCCAGTTGGTAGAGATCAGATCACCTGGAGAAAATGGCTGCTTTGGCAATTGGACTCTATGGCATTGAAGTCCCTCCCCTCCCCAAACCCCTCTCTCCTCAGGCTCCACCCCAAAAACCACCTGCCGGTGGCGAAGAGGGACCTGGCAACCCTAACCCTTATCCTAGTGTATTGTTTTATTGAATACCTCCATCCTGTCGATTGTATTGACACTCTGTGCAATCTACTTTGAGTCCAAGTGAAAAAGGTGAACAGAAAATGATGTAAATAAAAATAATGTAAATAAAAATAATTTGTAATTTTTTTTACAATTTTTGGGGTGGAGCCAGAGGAGGGCAGGGTTTGGGGAGGGGAGGGACTTCAATGCCATAGAGTCCAATTGCCAAAGCGGCCATTTTCTCCAGGGGAACTGATCTCTATCGGCTGGAGATCAGTTGTAATAGCAGGAGATCTCCAGCTAGTACCTGGAGGTTGGCAACCTTAGCTAGGGTTGCCAATCTCCAGGTGGTGGCTGGAGATCTCCCGCTATTACAACTGATCTCTAGGAAACAGAGATCAGTTCACCTGGAGAAAATGGCCACTTTGCTAGATGGAATCTATGGCATTGAACCCTACTGAAATCCCTCCCCTCCACAGGCTCTATGCCTCCAAAAATATTTCCCAAGCTGTTGCTGGCAGTCCTACATGGAGCAGTGCCGTTGCCAATCCTGGGTACAGGGATGGTCCAAATTAGCTGTTGTCACTGTGTACCTATGAACACTTTCCCTTTTCTGCTTCATTCTCCGATCCATTCAGTCCATTAAGATGTCATGCTCCTGACTGCAGGCTCTATTTGACCAGACAGGATTCATTTTGGGGTTGTTGTTGTTGTTTCAGTTTACCAGTTTCTAGAGAACAGCACAAGAATGAAGGCATTGTAGTATTAAATGACCACGGACCCCTATGCACAGCTGGGTGGCAGGTTTAATTTTAGATTCCCTTTGACGGGATCGCTTTAAATTTTCCTGGCTTTTGTCAGTTTGCATCACAGAGCTAACATTGTTTAAACCCAGTGCATTATTTCTGGCCTGTGACTCAGAGAGCCGAGCCGCTCACAGAGAGAGTTCCAGAATGTGTACGTTATTGCCTCTATTTTCATGGCATGGGAATTGCTACCGAAGGGACTAATCACCAGGTATGGGGGATTTGCTTCATCAATTTGCAAATTAGGAGTAAACGATCAAATAGCTTCTTGTGGCTTTCAGGCGCATGGCTCCCACTGACTTTAAATAGGAGTTTGTGCCGTAAAATCCTAATATTCATACAGTTGTATAGCACCTGCACTGTGAAGGAGAATCAAACAACACCACACGCTTAACTTGCCCAGGTACAGCCCACTCAAACTTCTATTGGTTTGTGAAAATAAAATGGGGGGGGGGGACTAGGGCCTTTTCTGCATTCCCTTTTTCCTCGTCTAGAAGTTCCTTTTGGAGCTTTCTCTTTCAAGCTGGGCTAGAGAGTTCTGAGAGAACCGTGACTGGCCCAAGATCACCCAGCAGGCTTCACGTGGAGGAGTGGGGAATCGAACCTGGTTCTCCAGATTAGAGTCTGCTGCTCTTAACTACTACACCACACTGGCTCTTGCTTTCTTGACTAGCTGGACCCAATCCATAGAGTAGAAATGCAGCTAGGAAATCAGAGGGGTGTTTTTTTGGAAGCTGTAGGACTCTGATGGAGTTTCAGGCCCATGGCACACGGGTCTTTTCCATGTGAGGACAGGCATGTGCAGTTTCCCTGTTGTTGCTGCAGCTGCCAATACAGTGCAGTGGCAAGGGGGCTTCCATGTGGCAGGTTTCCCCATCCTGCACCCCCAACACCAGCCATTCCAGCCACCTCCACCCGACCACCATACCACCATGACTTTTTAATTTAAAAAAAAACACACAACTAATAATTGGATATTGTTCTATTGATACAGGTAGAGTATCTCTTATCTGGACATCTAATATCCAGACTGATCCAAAAACTGGACCCTTCGAGCTGATCCAATTCATTTTCCAGCTTATACTTACTGGCTTTGCTTACCTTGTTCTCAGCTTATACACCCAGAAACACCTGGAGCCCTCTAGAGGCTTCACCTGGCACATGCATAACAAAACCAGTCCCATCGGGAGAATTGACAGATGGTGAGCGCAAAAAAGTTGCTGAGCGCCAATGAAAAGCAATCCACCGGAACCCTCCTTCAGAGCCATTGTGCATCAAGCAGCAGATTACTTTGTCTCAGCAGGGAAAACCAAACTGAAGAAGAAGAGTTGGTTTTTTTATATGCCAACTTTCTCTACCACTGAAGGGAGACTCAAACCAGCTTACAACCACCTTCCCTTCCCCTCCCCGCAACAGACACCCTGTGAGGTAGGTGGGGCTGAGAGAGGGTGACTAGCCCAAGGTCACCCAGCAGGCTTCGTGTGTAGGAGTGGGGAAACAAATCCAGTTCCCCAGATTAGCCTCTGCCGCTCATGTGGAGGAGTGGGGAATCAAACCCCGTTCTCCAGATCAGAATCCACCACTCCACACTGGGATGGCAATACTTTTACGGGACCAATAAAGGATTAAAAATCTTGTAGCCAACAATCATTCCTGTTAATAACATGGGATCACTGGGAGGAAAAGGGCATTTGAATCAGATTTACAATTCATCAAGGACTTGCACATGTGGACTAGGGTGTCATTGCAGCCTGTATGGGACATGCTCTTTGCAGGCAGCCATGGAAAGCAGACCTAAAAAAATCAAGCCCTCCCCCTTTCTGCTGCCCTGTTTGTGGTTTTGGTCTGGGGAGGCTTGTGGGGGGAAGAATTTCTGCCTGGCAAGCCACTAGGTGCAAATGGCTTGCTGGGTAGAGGCTGCTGCCATGGAGAAATGATGGAAATTGTATAGGTTTTATATAGAGTGTGCATGCAACACCTTATGAAATAAGACATAAAATCTGTTGTTGTGAATTAACAGTATTCATTTATTTTTAATACAATTATATTATAAGGGAGCAAGAGTGCTGTTTATAACTGCCAAATATCTATTCCAGCACCATATTGTATAATTTGGAATATATGGAGAAATGATGGGCATTTCCTGAGGAATGGCCCCCCATATCTCCTAGGCCGTTTATGCATGGCTGTTTCCTCGCGGTCACCCCGCCGACTACTGCGGCGCTTTGCTTTGATTATGCTTGCATTTCCCAAGCATCAGAGGTCGCCTCGCTCTTCCCGTCCGTTCCCCCCATGTTTTCTGGATGCTGGCTAAGCATAAATTCAGAAAACGTGGGGGAGAAATGTGCACAAACGAGCGGGGGGAGCGAGGCGACCTATGACGATAGGAAAATGCAAGCATAATCAAAGCAAAGCCCCGAAGCTGTCAGCAAGGCGGCTGCGAGGAAACAGCCGTGCATGAGCGGCCCTAGGGAAGTCAGGGCTGAAAATAGACTAGTATGAGCCAGACTTCGGATGGGTGGCCAAGATGGTACCTCTTGTCTTCTGCCTCACGTCCTCCAGGGGGCGCTGTACCAGTAAGAAATGTAAAGTGGCTTCCACCCATGTGGAAGAAATGTAAGGTGACTTCTATTCAGAACATCCAACCTGCAGAGTCTTTTGGCCTTTGCTTTTCTAATCCCACTCAGATTCCTTCTGCGCTTTGCAGAAAAAGTAACACCCTCCCTTCCCTGTTTTAGCTGGAGTGATTTGCCCAATATATTTACTACGAAGTACTAACACTGCTGATTCATTAGGTGGCAGTGAAGTTCTTTCTTGCTGCAAGAGATGAGTTATGGGCCTTCCCTGCCAACTGAGAACCTAGATCTCCCCTCCCACACACACACAGCGCTGTGCTTTGGCACCCCATCACAAAAAGCAGAACATCTTCCATCCCCATATAAGGCTGCTGTGTGTGTGCGTGTGTGTGCGTGTGAGAGAGAGAGAGAGAAGGGGGGTAGTTTTGCTTCAGAGGGCATAACATTTAGCGCATTTTGGTTTTAATTAGAAGAGATGTGGGCTGGGCTCCAGCTCTGAAGAGAAGGAACTGGAAAGCACAGCCTTCAAAAAGCAGAAGAAAAATGAAATTTTTATATAAACAGAGCAATACAGCCAACATTAATGAATAGGGAGGATGTTGCCCAGGGGGGTGCTTGCTAATACTTGATACATTTATTATATTTCTAAAAAAAAAGCTACATGGGCACTTCTGCACTTGAGCAGTAAAGAAAGATGAGGCTTTAGAGAACTATGCACAAATAAATAAATAAAATGGAGAAATTACAAAAATGTCACAGGCTTTTAGGATTCGGAAAGACTTGCACAATTATATTCTTCGTAACACTCACAATTGCAACTAATACACTGCATGGGAAATATTGCTGCAGCCCAAGGAAGAGAAGTGAGAGGAAAGGAAAAAATGCCACTCTACAGGCTAACAAAGAGGCAAATCTCAAAGGGTGCTAAATAAAGTGATTCTGTCTGATTGCAACAGCACTCTAAATTATCTTGCCTGGTATGTTTAAAGTATTATATATCCTTCACTGGAGGCAAATTTTATCGACCGCTTTTTTTGTCTCTTGGCTGAACAGTTCCGTTTCCTGTGTGTGTTAAGTGCCTTCAAGTAGCTTCCAACTCATGGCGACTGTATGAATCAATGTCTTCCAAAACTACCTATTCTTAACAGTGTTGCTCAGGTCTTGCAAACTGAGGTCCGTGGTTTCCTTTATAGAGTTAATCCATCTCACGTTGGGTCTTCCTCTTTTCCTTTCTATTTCCTACATGAAAGATGATCCTTGTAACATCATTCAAGGCTCAGTTTCCCTGTCTGGTGAAATACCAGTGTCTCACTTTCTAAACCTTGGGAGGTTCAGAAATGCACTCATGTTGCTCACTCAAGTAGATTGATCACGAGTAATTGCTAATGCAAACGAGAAGGTAAAGAGACTGTCTAAACTGTCTATAAGATCTAAAAATTACCCGAGGTCAAGGATACGCCTAGTCCATTCATTGGTGGGAGGTTTTGGGGGGTGGGGCTTGGGTGATTACGCATGCAGCTGCCCTGTGACACAGTCACATCACTTCTGGATTAACCCTGGAAGGGCCACATCGCCGTGGCCACTTTGAAGGCTTGAATGCCAAAGCAGCCACAGCGATGCGGCACTTCCAGAGGTCATCCCAGAAGTGACATTATCGCGTTGTGCGTGATCCCCTTTCTTGAGCAGTGGGGTGGATTGGTGGGGAATTGCCCGCCGAAACCACCCTCCTGGCAACCCTACTCATGCAAAAGGTCACTAACTTCTTGCTAGGTCTTGCACTCAGAACTGGTGGACTGCATCTGTGCTAGGGTTGCCAGTTCTGAATGGGGAAATTCCTGGAGATTTTGGGTGGAGTCTGGAGAGGGCAGATTTTGGGGAGGGGAGAGACTTCAGCAGGGTATAATGCTATAGAATCCACCTTCCAAAGCAGCCATTTTCTCCAGGGGAACTGATCACTGTTGCCTGGAGATCAGTTGTAATCCCAGAAGATCTTCAGCTACCACCTGGAGGTTAATAACAATAACAACAGCACGAGGGCTCTTTTAGTATCTCAATTTACTGTGAGAGAATATATATAATAAATAAATATATTTTACAAGAGTGTCCAAGAATAATAATTTCTAACAATAAAGGTAACATAAACGGATGAGATCATGAAGGCTGATCAATATCAACTAAACCAAATTTTACAGGTTACTTCACCTACAACGTAATTATACAGGTTGTTTCACCAAAAACAGAACTTTCAAAAGATGAGAACGATGTTCTTCCACAGCAATCAACGGCAACAATTTCAAAAGATGACAACGATATTCTTCTATAGCAGTCAACAACAACAAGACGACACCTCTAGATTGGTGACCGTTTCGCTTGTAAATAGCTTCTTCAGTTGTATGCTATGGGGCATATTTGCCTCTGTGAGTAATACATAATATACATTTAATATGAAGTATTCCCAGTGTTACCAAATAAATTACTTATTACATTAATATTAATTAGAACCTTACCATAATCATCATGTGATATTTATCAAGGTTCAATTCAAGTATAAGTATAACAATCCGCAGGGCAAAATTGCCTCTGTAACAAAAGTATTTCCCATGAAATTTTACATAAAATTCGATACATGTAATATGAAGCATATTGGCAGAAAAACAGAGAGATAAAGCTTACCCTGGTTCTAATGAGACCGACCCACCGGGTTCTCCTAGCTCTGGAGAGATTGTAAATTTCCTCAGTGTTACTAGTTACTTATGTCTGAGTTTCAGTGGCTCACAGCTGTGAGGCATTAGGAAAAAGTACTGATAGGGAGTAGATTGAGAACAATTTAAAGAAAACAACCCAAGTCAAAATCATTGTTCAAGCCAGCAGGGGCTAGAGTTTTGAATAAAAAAATAATCTTCATTTCTTGTCTGTGTAAAATGGTGGTGATATCTTCCTGATGGTAAGGTTTGGGTGTGTATTTCCACAAAACAAAAAATAACAAATCATTTTCTGTATGCCCCTTCTCCAGGAAGTGTGCCGTTAAAGGGGCCTCAAGCACGCTTGCGAGAATGCGCGTTCTTTGTTCGGCAATACGTAATTTAAGTTGTCTGGACACGGAGCCTATGTATAAAAGAGAACACGGGCATGAGACCGCGTAAATCACATTCTGAGACAGACAATTGCTGAATTGTTTGATCTGATACTTGAATTTGAAAGAGGTAGAGCTGATCTCTGACAGGTAAACAAAACCTACACATCGCGCATGCGCCACACTTAAAATGGCCATGCACATTAACCTGTTGCTTGACGGGAAGACAATTAGTTCTAACCAACCTATTGCATAAGGATTGTGTCCTTCGTAGTCCCAATATGGGAGTTTGTTGACATCCAGGCAAACTATGAAGGATGTGCCAATGATGATGAATTATTTTCCTAATGTCATTTGTAAGATGGGTGAATTGAAGGGATGCATACACTCTAGGGGTGGACTGATCCTGGGATTGTTTGGGTGTTAATAGTTCCTTCCGAGTCTTATTTTCTGCCTTGATTCTTGCTTGGGTGATAATAAGATCACTATATCCTCTTGTTTTTAGTTTGGTAATTAATTGTTCAGAGGCTTGAGTGAAATCATAATCGAAAGTAGAATTCCGTTTAAGCCTTAAAAATAGGCTAAACGGAAGATTTCGTCTGAGATGCAAGGGATGGTGTGATTTAAAATGGAGACCCGCCCCAGATCGGTAGGTTTGTGGAAAGGCTTGACTGCCACTGTATCCTGCCCGGTCCTAAAGACTGGCACGTCGAAATAGGGTAAAGAAAAGCAATTGCAATCGCCAGTAAACTTCAAATGTGGATCCAACGAGTTAATCCAGGTAAGTAAGGAAGTATAGCTGGAAGCCGAATCTATGATAAAAAACAAATCATTAATAAACTTAAAGAATACCAAGACGTGTTGTTGAAAAAATTCTCTTCCAAATAAAAATTTCTCCTCAAAAACAATCATATACAGGTTGGCTATGGAAGGAGCAAATGCAGCCCCCATAGCCACCCCTTGTGTCTGAACAAAGAATTGGTCTCTGTATCTGAAGAAATTGTGTTCAAAGATGATATCAACCAACAACATTAGAAAATGAGTTGGAGGGTTAAGATCAGAGCGGGTGTCCAGCTTGTCCTGAATGATGTTGCGCACATCCTCCAGTGGGATATTTGTGTACAAGGCAGAGACATCAAGGGAAACAAAATCTGCATTGGATGGCAAGGAAAAATTCTCAACTTGGTTTATAAAATCCCGTGTGTCCTTGATATATGAAGGAGTTTATTTGCTGAAAGACTGCAAAAAAGAATCAAGATATTGAGAAAGAGGCATGGACAGGATAAACAACAGCGCACTTTTAGGGAAAGGACTGATGCTAGGGATGGCTCCCGTTTCCTTTAGTTGAATTAAATTATTATAAGCTATTCTATGTCTTTCTTTTCCCCATAAAAAGTTCAAAATATTCTTCTTCCAGCTTTTGAATATATGTACTCCTTTTATGATTGGCAAATTTTGAAACAGAAAAAGCATCTTGGGTAATACCATCATTTTAATCACAGCAATTCTACCCCATAATGATTGCGGTATTTTTTCCCAATTTTTAAGATCTGTTACAATCTGTAGCCATTGTTTAATATAAATATTTTGAAATAAATTAAGATTATTTTGAGATAGCCATATACCCAAATATTTTATTTTATGTTCTATAACAAAACCCGATTTTTTATTAACTGTTGTTGCTGTGAGAAAGTCATATTTTTAACCAATATTTTAGTTTTGTTCTTATTTATTTTAAAACCTGCAAGTTTTCCATAAACCTCCACTGTTTTATTCCAATTTTCAATTTGATCGATAGGGTTTGTCAAAAAACATACAAGATCATCGACATATGCTTTAATCTTAAAGTGATTTCTCCCAATTTGAAATCTGTTTCAGTCTTCCGTTTGTCTAATCTTTTTCAATAATACTTCCAATACTAATATAAATAATAAAGGAGAAAGAGGACAACCTTGTCTAGTACCTTTTTGTATTTCAAATTGTGTTGATAATATACTGTTTATCAACAGCTTAGCTGTCTGATAACTATATATATTTTAAATAGCTGTTTCAAAATTTGTTCCCACATCCATAAATTCTAATATTTTCTTCATAAAATTCCAATTCACATTATCAAATGCTTTTTCGGCATCTAAAAATATCATAGCTACCGGAGTTGGAACATACTCTGCATATTCTAAAAGATCTATTACCACTCTAACATTTTGACTAACCAATCTACCTGGTAAAAACCCCACTTGGTCTTCATGTATTATCTGATTTAAAACAAATTTTAGTCTAGATGCTAAGATCTCCGCAAATAATTTATAGTCATTATTCAGGAATGAAATTCTTAACATCTAATAAATCTGAATTTGATTTTGGTATTAATACTATATTTGCTTGTTTCCAGGTTTGGGGAATAGATCCATTCTGCAAACAAGCATTCATTACTTTTAATAAATGTGGAGATAGTTGTTCTTGAAAAGTTTTGTAATAAAGTGCTGTAAATCCATCCACCCCTGGAGATTTATTTAATTTACTCTTACCTATACCATTTTTTAATTCATCCATAGTTATTCCAGCTTCTAATAATTGCCTGTTTTCTTGTGATATTTTTCCCCAGTCAAATTGATTAAGATAAACATCCATTTCTAGTTCTGATGCTGAATTTTTACTATACAAATTTGTATAATATTCCACAAATGTTTCCATAATTTTTTGTTTATCTGTTAATATTTTACCATCATTCTTAATTTTCAAAATTGGTAGTTTTTTCTCTTTGTGTTTAAGCTGCCATGCTAACAATTTACCAGGTTTATTCGCATGTTCAAAAAATCTTTGTCTATTATACATTACTTTCCTTTCAATTTCAGTAGTTAATAAAAATTCATATTGCTATTGTAAATTTTTCAAATTATTTAACTGTTCCTGTTTTGCTAATTTGTCATGTAAATTTCTAAGCTGTCTTTCTCCTTGTCTGATATTTTCTAGTATATTTTTCTTTTGTGCCTCCTTCTCTTTAAACCATCTTGTATTTTGTTGTATTAAAAGTCCTCTAATTACTGCTTTACCTGCATCCCATATTACCTCTTCCTTTATACCCTTACCTACATTGTCAGAAAAATAATTTTGTATATCTATCTTTAATTTGTCTACTATTTTTTAATTTTTTAATAAAAAATCATTTATTACCCACGGCTTATTCCTTCTATCCCCTATCTTAACTTTTACTGAAACTGCATTATGATCTGATAACACCCTAAGTAAAATCTCCGCATCCTCTGAGATGTTTATCAAACCTTTAGAAAACCAGATCATGTCTATTCTTGAATAGGTAAGATGTCTAGATGAAAAAAAGTATATCCCTTTTTACTCCCATGTAACAGTCTCCACACATCAAACATTTCCCAATGGTCTATAAGATTATTAAAAATACCAGGTAATTTACCCTCACAGTTTCCCTTTTTTTTTTTTTTTTTTGCAGATCTATCCATCTTGGGTTCTATTACCCCATTAAAGTCTCCCATCCAAATCATTTTTTCTGTAGCATATTCAGCTAAGATTGTTGTCAGGTTGTTATAAAATATTTTTTGATTTGAATTGGGAACATAAATTGCTACCAACAATACCTTTTGGAAACCACAGGTAATTTCTATCAACAAAATCCTTCCTTCTTTATCATTAAATATAATTTTGGGTTCCAATACCAAAGGGACATACATCGCTATTCCATTAATTTTTTTTGTTTCATTACAAGATGTGAAAACTTTACCTAGTTTTGTTTGTTCCAGCCTGAATATATCTTTTGGTATCATGTGAGTTTCCTGTAAAGAAATTATGTTCACTTTAGCTTTCTGTAAATGAAAAAATACCTTCCTTCTTTTGTTGGGAGAATTCAACCATTAATATTCCAAGACAATACCTGTAACATATCAAAATTCAATTAATCCCATTTCCAAATTTTTATTCATTCCCAAAGTTATTATTTTCTACTGTTCCCCATATCCCCCCTCCCCCTTCCATAAAGTTCCAACTCCATTCAGCCAGCATTTTCTTCTGACAGGGAGTCCTCCTCTGTTACATCTATTGGGTTGCCACCTCCACTTGCTTCTGACTTCTTTTCTTCTTCAGTAAGATCTTTTGGAGACAATTACTTTGGTGGTTTGGAAAGGTCCTGCTCATATCTTCTCAAAAATTGTTCAGCTTTGGCCATGTCTGTGATCTTGAATCTTTTGGCTTTAAGGAACTGCCCTGAGGATACTGGAAGGAAGGAACTGCCCTGAGGATACTCCCATCTGAATTGAATCCTATTGAACTTCAGTCTTTCTACAATCTCAGAAAAATCTTTCCTCTTTCTAAGTAATCTTCCAGGAATCTCCTTCATCATTCTCATAGGGGTGCCCTCTATTGTTAGAGGGGTTTTATAATGTTTGTTTAAAATGAGATCCCAGTGACTTCTGGAAAACAATTGAACCAAATAATCTCTTGGCACATTGTTTTTGACTGCATAAACAGAATTAATCCTGTAAGCTGTTATAATCATGCCTTCCACAACATCTTCTTCTTTGTGTAGAAATCGTGCCAGGAGTTCCTTTAAAAATTTTCTTAAGTCAGTTCCTTCAGATTTTTCTCTCAAACCACATATACAAATAGAGCTTTCCTTTATTTTAAGTTCAAGCATTGCAATGTGGTCATCCCTTTTCTCTTCTCTCTCCTGAGCTGCTTCCATCGACATTTCCAGGTTGTCCATCCTCTTCTTGGTGTCTTTATTGTCCTGAGCACACTTTTGAAGTTTGCTCTCCATCTTATCCTGACACACAGTCATAGCTGAAATGGAATCTTGCAAGGCAGCAATAGCATTTGTATTTTGAGAGATGGCTACGGTATTTTGACTCAGCTCTTGCTTCATTTCTGTTACCTCCTGAAAAGTTTTTGTCAACAGTTCATGTAAAGAGTTCAGAGTAACCTCAGGTTTTGTTTTGGCAGCCATCTTCACAGCAATAGAGGTGCTTGTTAAAGAAGGTGAAGTAGCTGGTGTTATACTGGGACTTCCGGTGGTGACGCTGGGCTGAGTGCCACGTCCTCCCAGGGGCTCCTGGGGGGAATCCAAGTTTGCGTTTAATTTGGGGTGATTTATTGCACCCCAACCCAGCCCTTGCAAGTGGGCTGGGAAGCAGGAATTCCCTGCAGCCAACTATGCGGTTTGATCTCCTGAATACTCCGAGGGAGCTTTATTAAGTCCCCCGGAGATTTAGAAGCTGATCCCGCAGGCACAAAGGGATTGAAATCGCCAGAGCGCAACTTCGGCATTAGACTCTACCCTCCACCACCTTATAAACATCATAAGGACTACATTAAGATTAGAACCTCACCTCCAGACGCCCAAGTGAGTAGATAAGAATCTTTCGTTCTTCACTGGCGTTATCGAATAACAGGGGGTAGAAGAAAACATTCCTGGTAACCGCGTTCCTCCCTTAATTGAATCGGATGATTTTGCTGTACGAGATCCATCAGATAAAGCAGCAGGAGCCTTATCAAACTGATCAGCTTAAACTAAAATAACGAGCTTGAATGATTGACTTCAGATCTGCCAATCCGATGTGTTCTTAAAGGAAGGGGAGGGAGAAACCTTTGAGAACTTGTCCGGTGTAAAAAGAGTCCTCCAGCAACGTTTCATAACAATGAGGATATCTTAGACCGGAAGACTCTGCGCTTCATTCAATATCCCTCTCTATTGTTCTGCAAGCAAATCAACAGGAAGCAGGTCGTAGGACCGGATATTCGTCTTACTCGTGTTACACTAAAATCATTCCTGAGGGTAACAATCATAGAGAAGAGACGATAGAAGGTCCGTGACGAGGTAACTTCTGGAATACTTCCTGGTTTTGCCGATCTAGAGCGTCCGGTAAAACTTGTTGGTATTGTCAACTTTAAAAATTATTTTAAGAAAAGTCTGGAACTTGTCCCTGTTCTGGCTTATTTCATAGCCCTGCCTTTACGAAATCAAAGGAAACTTTACAGAACTTTACCATGAAAAAAAATGCAGGACATGTTTGCTAAACATTCGGAGGCGACAATTAAACAATTAAAACAGATATCAACACAGATGGCTCAACTGATTTCAATGATGACGACTCTTGACCAATCATCACAGATATGTAATCAGAAGTTGGATCTGGTTACAGAAGACATAAAAGATGTTAAGGCTCAAATGATGACTACCAATACAGACATGCAAGTAATGGACTCTTCTGTCAAAAATGTTATGGAAGAACACAAGGATACAAAGAAGAAAACAGAAGTCCAAGAATGTAACCAGCCTGTGACAATGAGAATAGACATGCAAGAACTGGACTTTTCACCTAAAAAAGTTATGGAAGGACGTAAGGATATAAAGAAGAAGATAGAAGGTCAAGAAAAACAGATTGAAGCCATGATGGAGATGAAGGTCAGAAAGAACTACCTTTGGTTACGCAACCTGCCTGAGGAGATGAGAGAGAATAAAGAGATCCTGTTCCCATATCTGACTGACTTATTTCAGATGCAGAAGGAAGTATTAGACCATGGTTAAAGGACCGTTTTAAATATGACTGCTGGATTGGAAGGCTTCGACAGTGTGGATGGGTGGCATGGCTATTTACGGTGTAGTGGAGTTAAGATTTAGACATCATTTTGGGATTATGTAATCAAGTCCTCCTTATATAGTTTATGGCAGAATAAAGGGATTGGGTTATTTAAATGTCAGAACTGGTGGAGATGGAGAAATTAATACGTTACATTAAATCAAAGAGATAATGAACAATTTATGGGAAAATGGGAGGCTTGGATGAATCATTGTGAAAATGTATAAGATCTGGGAAAAATGGAAGGTTACTTTTTACTCTGATCCAGAATGTAAAATTTTATATGATATGAAACTTTAGAATGAGATTAATATTAGGATCAGAATATATTAACGAAGGACAGTAACACTTTATTAAGAGGTAGACAGAGGTGATGGGGAAGTCAATTTATTCTTTATGTTTACTGGTAATTAAGACAACAATTGATGTAATCGTGACTTTGACATTATTTTTACATTGTTGTTAGAATTATGAAGAATTTATAGTTTTAAAAAACCAATAAAATTTATTTTTAAAAAAAGTAGCTGGTGTTATACTGGAAGCTGAGCCTCTACGATGTTTAAGAGTTTGTTGCACTTGCAATTGTTTAGTGTCTTTAAAGAATTCTTTAGAATGCTTCTCTCTTTTGTCTTTGTCTCCCATTGAACTTAAAACACAAGTCTGGCTAAACTTTGTAATCCACAAAGAGGGGGGTGGGAGATGGCGTTTTCTATTTAGAACATCAGTCTGGGATCTTTATTGTGAATGAAAATCACATACTTTGTAGTTCAAGCCTCAGAGAGGGTTTCCAGCACCTTAACTTCCTTGCTTAATTATTTCATGCCAGTTCCTATCACCTTAACTTTTGTATACGTCTTAAGATCTGGCAATGCCTGGCAAAGTAATTTTGTGCTGCGCAACAGTTGGCAAAAAGCCCAGTTTCACTTTGTGTGCAGTTAGAAGAGTTATAGTCTATCAAATCAGTGCTTTAGCTTCCAAGAACAAAACTGTCCAACACCTCAGTTGTGTCTTTGTTAAAATATTTTAAGCATAGAACAAAAAAACTTGCTGTTTTTATCGGGGATTCTCCTCCACGTTTCCCGGCTGCTGTATGAAAATGGCGCCCGCTTCTCGGCTCGCCCGTCAGAGCAACCACCGCCGATTTCTCGGCGGCAATGACTACAATGACAGGCAGCCCGCCAATGCCTGGTCCAGCATCCCCTCTTGCGCTGAGGGGTGCCGCTTGCCAGATGGTAGAGGGCTGTTTTCCCAACCCCTGGCCGCTTCTAGCCGGAGCGCGACTCCCCACGCATTTTGCAGAGTTCCTATTGAGGGAAAATGATGATGAGAAAGTGTACTGAGACATACAACCTCAAAAGATAGCCTTACATAAAAGTGGGGGCAAAACTTTTGTTCACATACTACCCCTTAGCTTTCCTGTTTGCGGCATTCCCATGTTGCAGTGATGATTAGTGCATGAGTGATTTTTAGACTGCTCTGAGAATGCGGTTTCCTGTAGGCTAAAGTCTCCTTCCATAAAAGCTTACATTTCTCACTAAAGAAGCTTTCTTATAAAGTTGACTTCTCCTGAACCAGCCTACTGGTCCATCTAGCCCAATATTATCTACTCTATTATCTACTGATGGCAGTTCTCTAAAGCCTCAAGTAGTTCTTACCTTTTGTTTTCTTGCATCTGAAATACTTCACAGCAGCTTGACCAATTGACACGTTATGGAGTACTGGGGTCCCCCCGCCCCGAGAAACAATTAAACATGACTTTATTTTTTCTTATTAATTTAAAACATTTCTATCCCACCTTAATCTCCTCAGACACAAGTCCACGGGGTCCTCCCAGGTCCTGTGTGTGAGGTGCCTGATTCAGATCAGGACCACTGCTCACAGAGAGAGGGGGTTCAGCCTCCCCTCCCATGGCATCTTCCCAACCAGAAATAGCATCCCTCGGGGTCTTTTCAGGTTAGTAAGATGGTGGTGGTGGTGGTGGTGGGGAAAGCTGAATCCCATTCTCAACAGGGGCCATGGGCCCAATCTGAACCAGGCACCATGCATGTGGGAATTTTCAGCTCATGTCTGGCCATTGCACGGGGTGGGATGCAAAACTTGGGTATAAAAACCATGTGCTCTATCACCAACCTATACCTTTCCTCATTAGAGCTGCTTACAAGAGACGTTTGCTTCAGAGTTCATGCTGTTGTTTCTCAGAATCAGCAGAGGGCAAGAAGCTTATGCGGTGTTTTTTGAAGACATATAGAGCCAAACTCTCTTAATCAGAAAGAACGCAAGAGAATTCAGGACGGTTGAAACACAGTATTGATTTGCTAGCCCTGGACAGGCTTCTTCCTTTGATGATTAATTCAGTGAATGAAAATCCATAAGAACTGCCTGGCTTTGCTGCTAGGAATCTGAAGCATGTGTGTGTGCATGTGCCGTCAAGTCACAGCTGACTTATGCCGACCCAGTAGGGTTTTCGAGGCAAGAGACCTTCAGAGGTGGTTTGCCCTTGCCTGCCTCCACACCATGACCCCGATGTTCCCTGGAAGCTGCCCATCCAAATACTAACCAGGGCTGACCTTGCTTAGCTTCTGACATTTGACAAGATCAGGATAGCCTGGGGCTATCCAGGTCAGGCTGGGAAATCTTGGAATCCTAATATAGTGCAGAGGAATCAGAATATTTTGCTGTGGAAGAGAGAAAACCCAGGAACTCTTCAAAAGCACAGCCTGCCCTAACATCACACACAAGGCCACCTTAACAGCATTATAGGCCCCCGGCCAAACCAGTGCACTGGGGGCCCTACCTACATAAAAATGCAAATGGTCGATAAAATTAAAGATATATTTATTGGTGCTTCCATAATGAAGTCCTTTTTTTACTTTATACTTCAGTTTTTATTCTTGATCAATACCCAAATTAACATTAATATTGTTCATTATCTTTAGTAAAACACATGCTAAATGTGCATTTTCCAGTAACAAATATTTATAGTTTAGCATAGTATTTATTTATTCATTGACAGCAAGTCACAACATACACAGATTAGCATGGGGCCCCTATGCTTGTGGGGGGCCCCGGGCAACTGTCCAGTGTGCCCATGCGTTGACAGCCCCGATCACACATTCCATAATTTCAACAAAAAGACATGGTTAATAATTAGAGTTGCCAGAGGACCAGGAATGGAAAAATTAGAAATTTTAGGAAACAGTAAAAAAAAAAAAAAAAAACGTTTGGAAGGAATGTCTGTTAAGACAAAGTTGTAGAGTGTGAAGATTTTTATGTAATACAATCAACAGCATTAGAAAATTATAGTTCCTGTGTATACTGTGTTTACTGTAGAGTCATCAACAACATATTTTCAAGCATATATTGATCGTTTAAATGTGACAAAATGTGACCCCAATTAATATGCTATAATGTGTATGATGATCTCTGTATGTCTTGTATTGGGCATATTTGTAGAAAACAGGCAGCTCAAACCTAAGACCAAAACATGTGCAATATACTGTGCACTATGAATACAATACTATCAACAAAGTACTTCCAAATACCTCCAGTTTCCTGCTCTCATACCTGAAGGTGAGCTATCCAATAAACTTCATATGGAGATTATGCTCATGCGCCTGATAAAGGATAAGGTAGAGGTTATTTAACTTGTCCGTTTGTTTTGGTCACTGTGGACCAGTGACATGCAGAGGTGGCAAGCCTCACCTTAGGAAGCTGAAGGGACTTTGGTGGGTGCTGAATTCAGACCGGAGTGAGGTGAAAAGGGGTCAGAGCTGCCCAGAAGTAGGGAGGCTTCCCTGCAGCAGGCTCAGCCTTGGTCTCAGGTCAGGGAGGTGGGGGTGGAGCCTGCAGTAAGACCAGAGCCTGGCACTTTGAGGAGGAAAGTGATGGCAAGAGCCATGGGTCCCATCACCTTGGCAGTAATTGCATAGGGCCAGCATCACCATGCCCAGAGGTGGGGGAAGTGATGGGGCTCAGGGCTTCTGGTGGGGCCTGTGATCCCTGCCACCAACCAGCTCACCCTTCTCTCAACCACCTGCATGAGAGTCCTCCTGCCACCCGTGTTCCCAGTTATGCATGTTCCCCAGCTCTGCTGGGGTAGGGTTGCCAGCTCCAGGTTGGGAAACGCCTGGAGATTTTGCGGGTGGAGCCTGTGGAAGACCGGGTTTAGGGAGGGGAGGGACTTTAATGGGGTATAATGCAATAGCGTCCACCTTCCAAAGCAGTCATTTTCTCAAGAACTGATCTCTGTCACCTGGAGATCAGTTGTAATAGTGGGAGATCTCCAGCCACTACCTGGAGGTTGGCAACCCTAGCTAGGAGGGGCACATGAATGATGCTTGGTGGTAGTACTCCTAGCCTGCCCAGCCCTGTCAGGGGAAGGGTGCACGTGCAGTGCATACAGCTTGCAGTGTGGGCAGTAGGAGAGCTGGCAAATGAGGGAGCTGGTGGGGAAGAGTATCAGCTGCTTTGAGACTCCTTACGGTAGAGAAAAAGTGGGGTATAAAAACCAACTCTTCTTCTATCTGAGTCCTGTGTGAAAACTTCCTCCTGGCTTCCCCTAGGTCCAGAAGTGCTACCTTCCAAGGCACCAAGAGGCTTGGTACTCTCTCACCTATCTTAACTTAAAATCTTCATCCACCCACCTGTACATATTTGTATTTGTGTGGGATGACTGCGGTCTTGTGCTCCCTCTCATCTTAAACAGGGAAGAGCTCAGACTGATACACTGGCTCTGTGTCTAACCTCCAGTTAGGGGGGCCAACAACCTGGAAAATATCCTGTCCCTTTAAGAGGGAATTCATGGGATGTTATTTACCAGGTGATGTTATGTACCTCTATGCTGGTGAAAAGCTTCAGCTGCCTCTCCCCACTCAATATCAATACCTTTGTGTGTGTGTTAAGTGCCGTCAAGTCGCTTCCGACTCATGGCGACCCTATGAATGAAAGTCCTCCAAAATGTCCTATCTTTGACAGCCTTGCTCAGATCTTGCAAATTGAAGGCTGTGGCTTCCTTTATTGAGTCAATCCATCTCTTGTTGGGTCTTCCTCTTTTCCTGCTGCCCTCCACTTTTCCTATCATGACAGTCTTTTCCAGTGACTCTTGTCGTCTCATGACGTGACCAAAATACGACAGCCTCAGTTTAGTCATTTTAGCTTCTAGGGTCAGTTCAGGCTTGATTTGATCTATAACCCACCGATTTGTTTTTTTGGCCATCCACGGAATCCGTAACACTCTCCTCCAACACCACATTTCAAAGGAATCTATTTTCTTCCTATCAGCTTTCTTCAGTCCAGCTTTCACACCCATACATAGTAATAGGGAATATGATGGCAAGAATTAATCTAGTCTTGGTTGCCAGAGTCACAACCTTACACTTCACAATCTTTTCTAGCTCCTTCATGGCTGCCCTTCCCAGTCTCAATCTCCTTCTAATTTCTTGGCTGCAGTCTCCCTTTTGGTTGATGGTGGAGCCAAGGAAAAGAAAGTCTTGAACAATTTCAATTTCCTCATTGTCAACCTTAAAGTTGTGTAATTCTCCTGTAGTCATTACTTTTGTTTTCTTGATGTTCAGCTGTAGTCCTGCTTTGGCACTTTCTCTTTTAACTTTCAGCAATAGTTGTTTTAAATCGTCACTATTTTCTGCCAATAATGTAGTGTCATCAGCATATCTCAAATTATTAATGTTCCTCCCTCCAATTTTCACTCCACCTTCATCTAAATCTAATCCAGCTTTCCTAATTATATGTTCTGCATATAGATTGAAGAGATAGGGAGATAAAATACATCCTTGTCTGACACCTTTGCCAATTGGAAACCATTCCGTTTCTCCATATTCTGTTCTAACTGAGGCCTCTTGTCCAGAGTACAGGTTGCACATCAAAACAATCAGATGTAGTGGCACACCCATTTCCTTTAAAACCAGCCATAGCTTTTCATGATCCACACAGTCAAAAGCTTTGCTGTAATCTATGAAACACAAGCTGATTTTCTTCTGAAATTATCTCGTACGCTCCAGTAACCAGCGTATATTTGCAATATGATTTCTAGTGCCTCTTCCTATTCTGAAACCAGCTTGAACATCAGGCATTTCTCGTTCCATATATGGTAACAGCCTTTGCTGTAAGATTTTGAGCATCACTTTACTTGCATGAGAAATTAATGCAATGGTCTGATAGTTGTTGCAATCTTTGATGTTTCCTTTCTTGGGAATTGGAATGTAAATGGATTGTTTCCAGTCTGTGGGCCATTGTTTTGTTTTCCATATCTGTTGGCATATTCTTGTCAAGATTTTGATGGACTCCGTTTCTGTGGCTTGGAGTAGCTCTATTGATATCCCATCTGCTCCTGGTGATTTGTTTCTCCCGATTGCTCTCAATGCAGCTTTCACTTCACTTTCTAAAATTGTAGGTTCTTCTTCAAAAGATTCTTCTTGGAAAGAATCTTTTATCCTTTCATCTCTTCTGTATAGTTCTTCAGTGTATTGTTCCCACCTTTTCTTTATTTTGTCCTGTTCAGTTAATGTATTTCCATGCTGATCTTTCAGCATGCCTAACCGTGCTTTAAATTTCCCTTTGATTTCTTGGATCTTGTGGAACAGATCTCTTGTTCTTCCTTTTTTGTTGTTCTCTTCTATTTCTTTACACTGGTTATTATAATAGGTCTCTTTGTCTCTACGTGCTAGTTGCTGGAACGTTGCACTTAGACTTTTGATTCTATTTCTGTCACCTTCTACTTTTGCTTCTCGTCTATCTCTGGCAATTTTAAGAGTTTCCTCAGACATCCATTGAGGTTTTTCTTTTCTTTTGGCTACAGGAATAGTCTTTGCACATTCTTCCTTGATAATATCTCTAGTTTCCACCCATAGTTCTTCAGGTTTACATTCACTTGAACTTAGTAATGCAAATCTGTTCCTTACATGGTCTTTAAACTCTTCCAGAATATTGCTTAGATTGTATTTTGGTGCTATGAATGTTTTGGTGTTTTTCTTAAGCTTTATCTTGATTTTCGATATTACCAATTCATGATCTGTACCACAGTCGGCTCCTGGTCTTGTTTTGGCCGAGAGAATAGAGCTTCTCCATCTTCTGCTTCCAATTATATAATCTATTTGATTTCTATACTGGCCGTCTGGTGATATCCATGTATACAATCGTCTATTTGGTTGCCTGAAACATGTGTTTGCAATGAACAGATAGTTGTCTTCACAGAATTCTACGAGGCGTTCTCCTGCTTCATTCCGTGCTCCTAGTCCAAATCTGCCAACAACATTTGATTCTGCTTTGTTTCCTACTTTTGCGTTCCAATCACCTATGATTATCAGCGTATCTTGTTTAGGTGTGTGATCAATTTCTTCCTGAACACTGGCATAAAAACTTTCAATTTCTTCCTCATCAGCATCTGTAGTTGGGGCATAAACTTGAAGGATGCTTCAATACCTTTCAATATCAATACCTTTCAATATCAATACCTTTATTGGCATAAAATAAATAAATACATATTAGGATAAAAGGAGGTTTTAAAACTTGAGTAAGAGTCTTCCTTAGAATCATACACGTGGTTTAGAGTAGTTTAAAAATAAGTCCCAGGAAGTTAGTCACTCTCAGGTTACTGCAGGAGTTGCCATCACTTAGGAGAAATCTGACTAGCTCATTATCGGTGCCGCCAAGGCAATCTTTCAGGAGGGGTTCGATTATCTGTTCTCGAAAGGGTGAGCCGTGCTCACAATGTAGCAAAACGTGGGCCACTGTTTCGGCTTGGCCAATGGCACAAGAGCATAGCCTTTTAACATAGGGGACCTTGGCATATCTGCCCCTGGTCCAGGCCGTGGGAAGGATATTTAAGCGGGCTTGCATAAAAAGGCGTCTGAGGGAAGGGGAGGTCAGAGTGTAGAAGTAACCGGGTAGGGAGCTCGGGGTCATATGAATACCATAGGGTAGTGGTGAGAAGGAACTTGTGGCTCTAGCAAGAAGGGTTTGTTCCCCAATGTCTATGATCCTTCATTTTAAGATTCTATAGGCTTGCGCCTCGTTTAAGGGGACTAACGCTTCAAAGGAAATCCCTATGGATTTAATTTTATCAGTGATGGGCCTGCTCTAGAGAGAGACAGAGCGGTCGGAAAGCATATGCCATGTCAGACTCGATGGGGTGGCTCTATAGTGGAGCCTCAACCAGAATTTAAAAATAAACAGCCAGACCCTGGTTTCTAAAAGAACTAGTCCTGTCTCTAAACAAAGAACGGAGTATGGGACACAATTGGAAATTCCTAGTAATCGACGTAAATAGGAAGACTGGGCTGATTCTAGCTTCTGGTTGAGGGTAGCCCCCCCAAATGGGGGTTCCATAGAGTAGCAGGGGGAGCAGCTTTGCTTTATAGATTTTGAGAGCGGCAGGCACGTGTTGGCCACCCCGTAGTAGAAAATTTTTGCGACAGCATCGGATCGAAGTCTCATGGCGTTGATTGCTAAGCTGGTCTGGTTATTCCAATTCAAGTTGCTCTGAAAATGAACACCTAGGTATTTGAACACCCTAACCTGCTCAATGCTGTTTCCTTTCAGCGCCCAGGACCACGTCTTGCGAGACTTTGAGAACATTTTGGATTTATCAAAGTTAATAAGTAAGGAGTTTTCATCGCAGAAGTCAGCAAAAGCCTGGAGAAGGCGGTTCAAACCTACTCTCGTGCGGGATAAACGTGCTGCATCATCAGCGTAGAGGAGCAGGGGGACAGCCTGGGTGTTTAAAATGGATGGGTGACCATCCACCATCTCCAAATAAGAGGGAAGGTCAGCAAGATATAAATTAAAAGGGTGGGGCGCCACAACGCAACCCTGCTTGACTCCCTTGTTTGAGTTTATATGGGGAGTAAGTTGGCCGGATCTATTGTACCGAATTTGGCAGCTGTTGGAGGAGTATAGTTGTCGAATTAAAGTGAGTAAACGAGGATCCATTCCCATACCGGCCAACTTGTGCCAGAGGCGCTCTTTGGGAACTGAATTAAATGCACGTCTTAGGTCTAAGAAGGCTGCATACAGTACCCCCCCTTTGTGACCACTATACTTGTTAGCCAGGTGCGAAAGAACCGCACAGTGGTCAAGCGTAGATTTTCCCTTGGAGGAGCCTATTTGCTCCCGGCCTATCTGGGAAGGAGACCAGATGAGCAGCTTGGACAGCAAATGGCTAGAATATAACTTGCCCGCCACTGAGAGCAAGCTGATGGGGCGATAGTTTGCTGGATGCGTTGAAGCCCCTTTTTTAAAAATTGGGGTCACAATGGCCGTGGTCCATGCCGCTGGTAATTGGCCGCATTTGTCAATTTTAGTAAAAAGAGCAGCCAGAACTGGGGCCCATATCTCAGGGAATGCAGAGAACATTTCCCCAGGGAGGCCGTCAGGACCCGGGGTCTTCCTAGGTTTCAGCTGGGCTATCAGGAGTCTGACTTCATCGGTTTCGACCGGTGGCCACATAGGAAGTCCTAGTGAGGTCAGGTCGACCGGGGGAAGGTCCGGGCTGTTTGGGTCATATAATAGGGCTGTGAAATGGCTTGTCCAAGTTGGAATTGAAATTTGGGGCTGGGGCATTATTTAGTCGCACAGGACACCATATGCCAAGCAAGTCGGGCGAATTTAGAAGTTGAAATCTTCCATAGATTGAGCGAAGATGGGCTTTGTGGTTTCTGCATTCTTCTTCAAACCAAGAAGTAAAAGAGGTGAGGTAGGTAGACTTCCTCGATGGCACTGGGTTCAGGCAGATCTGATGAAGAAGGGATGTGACAGTAGAAAAATCTTTGGGAGCATCTGCAGGAGGACTGGCATTAGTGATCTTCATTATGGCCTGGGCCAGTGCTCCCTCAGAGAGCAATCTGGCAACTCTCTTACTAACGGAAGTGGACCATCTGAGAGGTTGATAACACTCAGTTGCTTTATCAGCAGGTAAGCAAGAGGGGCGATGGAGAGCTAACTTGGTGAGTAATGGTAAGTGATCACTTTTGGATCTGGCTATAACCTCAAAGTGTGCTACCATCTCTTTCAAAGCAGGAGAGACAATTACATAGTCGATCACACTGCCACCACGGGATGAACTAAATGTAAATTCTCCCGGACGGTCGCTGGGGAGTGATCCATTGAGAATAAATCTGTTAGTCGGAAGACAAAACTCTATCATATGTAGCGCTGCTTTGTTTATGAAGAGGTCTTTGGAGGATATTACAAAGGAGAAGGTGTCAGACAATATGTCATCCGGATTTAATTCTGCCAAGAGGCAGAGAGCGTAGCCATCCCTTCTGATCCTAGCATTGAAGTCGCCCGCAATCATAAGGAGGGCAGAAGGGTACTGTTGTTCCAGGTTCGCTGTGAAGTGGGTTAGCCGAAGTGGTCGGCGGAAATAGCGTCATCATCGTCAGAAGGTATATCACAATTAATTGGCACGATGGCAGAGGCAGGAGAATGGCCTAAGCTAGCGGGGGGTCGGGGTCCAGTACTACCAGGGACAAACCCAGTTTCTGCAAGACAAGAGTGCAAAGGCCAGCTCGAAATCACCCCATGGTTTTAGATTTAAAGGCAGGGACTGGGTAAGAAAGGAATCCGTTTAATAAAGCTCCCTCGGGTGACCAAGTCTCTTGCAGGAGGATCAGATCAAAAGTAGAAAGAAAGTAGAACAGGTTGCGGTCCTCCACGAGGCGTTTCCAGCTCTCCCCACTCATTAAGCATCAGTTAAAAGGGCCAGAGGTTTTTCTTCAGGAAGCTGACAACCCTGTCTCCTATTACCACACCTCTCCTGACCTTGATATTATTAAATGCAAGGTCAAGGGAAAAAAACAGATTGTGTTCCTCCAGGATCTGTTGCAGAAGAAAGGTGGAGTCATGGGACACGTAGGTGGATCTTGGCCAGTTCTTTCTCAACCACTTCCAGCAAGATCCTTCGTCCAAGATAGTGGAGGAGCTATGGCAGAGTGACAGAACACATATTCCATGTGCAGAAGGGTCTCCCCTTAAAAGGATCGCGGCTGGCAGAAGCGGGGACTGATCTGTCTCTGCTGGAGAGTGCTGACCTGTCAGAAGAAGCGATATTAACCACAGGAACCAAAAGCAGTTTCGCATTGTCATTTAGTCCAGGGTTGGGAACTTTTTTGGTCCAGTGCCCCCCAAAATGGAGCATTTACCTGTAAAGGACTGGGGGTTGTACTTGGCCAGACATGTGTGGAGAAAGCCAAGCCCAGTGGCACTGCCAGCATCTGAGATTTGTCTTGGATGGCTATACAGGTTTGGGTGGCAGGCATAGCCACGCTGGTTGCCCTTTTACTGCACCACAGGTTTCGCTGCTAGGGTTTCGGTGGCTTGAGTGGTGCCAAGAAATGTGCTCTGCTGTTATCACCATTGGCTGTTGGCCATCCCCCGACTTAGTAGGTTGTGAGCAATGACTGAGCCATGCCCTGAGGTGGGCTGCGTGCACACCACCAATTTCAAAGGGGAGCAGGTAGAAAGAATAAATGTATACGTAGAAGACAAGTCAAAAATTAAAAGTGAGACCCATGTTGCAGGATGGGATCCTCAGTCTGTAAAGGCTGAAGACTGCTAGGCTAGGTTAAATTTACTCAGTTCTCCATCATAGAATTCACAGCCTACTGTCGAAGTCTCATTTATGTCACCAGAGCTATTTTTTTAAAAAAGCAAGCAAATCTTCATGAGGCTTTTGGCAAGTTGGGCTTTTACCTATAGAAGTGAAGATGGTGTGGCAGCAGAGATCTATATTGGGGGCACAGCAGGAGATTAAATCTCCTCCTCTGCTCAGCTGTTGGTCCCCAGATTTGTCATGGGAGACACAGAGCCCTAACCATTCTAATATGCATTGCATGCGTGATAAGAGAAGAAGACCCTGCAGGGGGCAGCAAGAAGGCAGTTAGATAGGATAGCGAAGTCAGCCCCTTTCTCTCCTGTTAAGAGTAATTCCTTGTCTGTCTCCAGACTGCTACTCTTAGGGCAATATTCTCCTTTACCGAAGTTCCACACATAGTCTCTCAACTAGTGATTTAGTTAACACGCTAGTTCTCTGTCTCCTCTACACTATCGAAATTGTTAATTCCTAAATAAACCTTTGTGTGTGTGTGTAAAGTGCTGTCAAGTCGCAGCCAACTTATGGCGACCCCTTTCGGGGTTTTCATGGCAAGAGACTAACAGAGGTGGTTTGCCAGTGCCTTCCTCTGCACAGCAACCCTGGTCTTCCTTGGTGGTCTCCCATCCAAATACTAACCAGGGCTAACCCTGCTTAGCTTCTGAGATCTGACAAGATCAGGCTAGCCTGGGCCATCCAGGTCAGGGCCTGGAATAAATAAACCTTTATCTACCCTTTAAACAGGTTGTGCACCTTGGCTGTGTTAATTACTCTGCCAACAGTTCCATACTCTTAACCACTATACCATGCTGAAGTCATGTTAATCACAATATAATTTTGTTTAGAAAAAAAAACGCAGGGTGAAAGAGGTTTTCAACATCTTATATTTCCAGTCGCATCTACAACATGGGAACAATGGATAAAGGATATCTTAAACTATGGTGCCGTTCTACCACTGAAACAAAGGAGCACAAGATTTGTCCACTAGAAACATTCTGATGGCAAGGTTATTTCCGTCACATTCCTCATCAGAAACATACACCTGTAATCTTTCTATACCTGTTGCATTTTCTGATGATTACCTGAGTTGCAACAAACACAGCTTGGTGGTGAAATTGCATAAATTCTCCCATAATTTAACAAAGAAAAAAAGACTGTGCAAAGTCATTGTAAGTACTAGCTGCAAAATGCCTCTCACAATTCCTACTTTGTAGGCAAGAACAGTACTCATGGACACTTTGAATATGACCAACGTGTGTGAGTGTGTGTAAAGTGCCGTCAAGTCGCAGCCGACTTATGGCGACCCCTTTTGGGATTTTCACGGCAAGAGACTAACAGAGGTGGTTTGCCAGTGCCTTCCTCTGCACAGCAACCCTGGTATTTCTTGGTGGTCTCCCATCCAAATACTAATCAGGGCTGACCCTGCTTAGCTTCTGAGATCTGACGAGATCAGGCTAGCCTGGGCCATCCAGGTCAGGGCAAATATGACCAATTCTGGATTGTCTGCTTCTTCTGGTATTCAGCACTGTGAAAGGATTCCATTAAGAATTTTTTTTTTTTTGGGATGGAATATGACCAATACCACCAAAAAAAATTCTTAATGGAATCCTTTCACAATGCTGAATACCAGAAGAAGCAGACAATCCAGAACAAAGTACTGAATGCAAAATTCATACTTAATCATTTTACTCTATCTAAAGGCCTGCCTCTTCCCATATGTCCTCATGCACCAGTTATGGTGCTCTAGTTCACCTTCTGAAAGTTGCCGACTTGGCATCTACCAGAAGAACATGCTGTTGAGTCATGACCGACTCATGGCAACCCCATCCACTGGGCATTCTAGGTAACAGAAAAGCAGAAGTGGTTTGCCATAGCTGTCCTCCGCATAGCAAGTCGCAACCCCAGTCTTCCTTGGTGGTTTAAGGCTAATCTAGGCTATTTGGGCTGCTATTATCTACCAGAACCCATTCCTCCTCAATGGCGGCTCCTACTTAATGGACTGGCCTGCTTTGCAGCTGCATTTACAACTGGCTAACGCTTCTGGCCATGCTTCATCATCGGCCACCCAAAGCATTGCCATAGCCCAGTGATGGCGAACCTTTTAGAGACCGAGTGCCCAAACTGCAACCCAAAACTCACTTATTTATCGCAAAGTGCCAACACAGCAATTTAACCTGAATACTGAGGTTTTAGTTTAGAAAAAACAACACATACATTAACATCTTTTGCCTTAAAAGGAAAACACAATAACAGAGCTTTCAATGATGCAAACAGCTTTTTATTGAAAGGTAAAAGTTTGCATTTGGCATGCTTTTGAACAATTAATGTTTGTTCAAAGCTCCTAAGCTGGGCGGCGGGGAGTCCAGGGAAGGCAGACGCGATGGCTGCTCAACTTACCCGCGCAAGAGAGGGCTCGGCGTGCCAAGTCCGGCACGCATGACATAGGTTCGCCAACACGGCCATAGCCCAACCTGGATGTAATCAGAGCGTGTATTCCTGTGGCCAGATCTTGCCTCTCAAGGAAAGGCTCCACCTGGTGCACAAGGAAAAGCTAAATAAAGGTCCTGAGGAGATCTCTGTTTCCAGATCTAAGAGCACTCTTAAACCCCAGAAGAGGATGATTCTGCTCACCCCAATTGAACTTCCAGTTACGCAGCATCACCTCAGCCTTATCTTAGTGGTGATGGAGTTTTCATCTCATTCAGTTCAAAATATGGCCCTTGTAAAAACAATTTTTAAAAAGTTTATAATTGTGTGCTATCAAGTCGCAGAGAGGGCGACCCTGTAGGGCTTTCACGGCAAGAGATGTTCAGGGATGGTTTGCCATTGCCAGCCTCTGTGTAGAGACCCTGGACTTTCTCGGTGGTCTCCCATCCCAATACTAACCAGGGCCGACCCAGCTTAGCTTCCGAGATCTGACGAGATCAGGCTAGCCTGGGCTATCAGGTTGTTTCTGTAATTCTAAGTTAACACCCCAGAGGGGTACAAGGGGGTTAGAAGAGGCCTCTGAAAATCCAGGCCACCCCCAAAACAAAGAATCCACTAATTTTCTAAGCACCCAGGTCTGCAAAGAGTGTCTGAGTCCTGGAACTGGCTACCAACTTGGAAGGCTTTAAGAGGGGAGTGGACATGTTCAAGGAGGAGAGGATTATTCATGGCTGCTAGTTAAAATGGATGACTGGGGAAGGCACTGGCAAACCACCCCGCAAACAAAGTCTGCCTAGAAAACGTCGGGATGTGATGTCGCCCCATGGGTCAGGAATGACCCGGTGCTTGCACAGGGGACCTTTACCTTTTAGTTAAAATGGATGCTAGTCATGATGCATACCCATTCTCTCCATGATCAGAGGAGGAGGCCTATTATCTTAGGTGCTGTGGAGCACAGGCAGGACAATGGTGCTGCAGCAGTTGTCTTGCTTGTGGGCTTCCTAGAGGCACCTGGTTGGCCCACTGTGTGGACCGACTGCTGGACTTGACGGACCTTCGTCTGATCCAGCTGGGCCTTTCTTATCTAGAAACCTTGTTTGAACTTGGGTTTGTTGCCCTCATCCAGATCATTCTTGTTGAAGATCCAACTATCACATTGCCCAGTCTTTCGATAGAGGGAGAACAGTCAGTTCCTGGCATAGATCCCTGCTGAACCCTCGATGGCCTTCACTTGTGTCCCTAGCCATTGATGCCTGCTCAGCTGACACTCCTGCCAGAGATGGCCTTAGGGTTGCCAGCTCCGGGTTGGGAAATACCTGGAGATTTTGGGGGTGGAGCCTGAGGAGGGCAGGGTTTGGAGAGGGAATTCAGCAGAGTATGATCCACAGAGTCCGCCTTCCAAAGCAGCCATTTTCTCCAGGTGAACTCATCTCCATTGCCTGGTGGCCTGGTGGTTGGCAACTCTAGATGGGCCGCTCCCCCGGATTCCCTCTCCCGGGTTTTGGAGAGCATATCCCCGCAGGGCTGTCCCACCAGGAGAAATCCTTCCTGCAAAGGTTGATGTGATCAAGCATCTAAGCAACCTTCCCTCTGCCTTGGCGCGTTCTGCCTGCCCTTCCAGAGACATGCCACGTTTTTCAGGCGCACGCTCAGAAAGGGGTGATTATCATGGCGCCCTATATGGAAAACTACCCGTTTGCCATAAATAATGTATTATTTTTTTGGGGAAAAATCAAGTTCCTGCAGTACTTAATTGTGAAGTCTTATAGAGTCCAATGAAGACAACTAGGAGGAGGTTAAAAAGAGCAACAGTTCTTTATTTAGCTAAACACAGACCTGGGGGTGAAATAACCCACAAATAAGATGCAGAGTTACTCACCCGAGAAACAAAGGAAGCTTAGGATCATTTATGCATTCGCATGGGGCAGGCCCATGGCTGCCGACAAGCAGGTTGATACACAAAAGCACCAATGCACATGAAGTGTCTACTTCACTCTCATTAGCATAGCCATAGATATTGCCCGAAGCCGTCTCTAAGCAAGTTTTAGGTCTTGTGATCTTGGAAGCAGAAAACACATTCCTAAGGATGAAGGTAATTCGGAGCTTTACTGGTGAAAGGCCGCACCAAGCCCAGAGAGCATGGTTTGTTGGTGCAGGGCTCCCGGATGCCCACTTCCCCAAAGCTTCCACGCGCGCGCGTATGAACGCACCGTGTTCTCAACCAGCCCTTCTAGCTGGGCGTGACGGCGCGAGCCCCAGCGACACTGCTCACCTTTTCTCCTCCTTTCCAGAAAAAAAGGGTCCCTCCTCCCTCCCCGGGGCGCTGGCCCAGGCAAGGTGTCGCTCTCCGCGATGGGGAAACCCGCCTGCCCGCCCGTTTGGCCCGGAGCCACCCGCCGAGAAGCCCGTCCCTCCGCTCCGCTCCTATAAAGCGCCCCCGACGCCGCCGGCCGCAGGCGGCTGCAGGCGAGCGAGCGAGCGAGCGCCCCCCGGCCGCGCCATGGGCGCCCCCCGGCCGTGCGTGTGCGTGTGGCACGGGCTCTCCTGCGCCTGGTTCGCCCTCGTCCTCCACCGAGCCTGCCTCCTGCCGCCGCTGCCCGTGGACCACCGGCCCGCCGACGTCGCCGCCTACGGGGGGCCCTGGAAGTTCCTCACCGTGCTCAACCTGGTGAGCCGCGCCGGCGCCCCCCGGGACAGGGGGCGGGGAGGGGGCGGCTGCCGGACAGGGCAGCCTCCTGGCCGCAGGGGAAGGAAGAGCGGGGCGCGGGCGGGGACCAGCAGGCTCACCCCGGCCCGGCCCGGCCCCTGCCCCCCGCGCGACCCTCGCAGCCCCCTCCCCGCACCACTTGGCGCAAGAAAGCAGGCGGGCGGAAGCAGCAGCAGCAGCAGCCGCAGGGCTGCCCAACCTGCGGGCGTCCCCAGGCGTTTGCAGTTGGATTAATTGGTGCAGGCTCTCCAAAGCGGGTCGTGCTTCATTTGTTATGGCCAAGAGAGAGAGAGAGAGAGAGATGTGTGTGTGTATATAGTTATATAGTTATATAGTTATATATAGTTATAGATATATAGTTATATAACTATATATAGTTTTATATATGTGTATAGTGTGTGTGTGTATATATGTATATATATATATATATACACACACACACATATATATAGTTATATATACACCTGCGTTGTTTTTATATATATATGCTGATAAATGTATTTAAAATAATTTACAATATATATATTGTAACTGGCCTATACATACATACATACATACAATACATATATATATATATATATATATATATATATATATATATATATATATATATATATATATATATATATATATATATATATATAGGCCAGTTACAATACATTTATTGTAAATTATATAAAATACATTTATCAGCATATATACACACACACATACATATGTATATATATAATATACATACATGTATATAATATACATGTATATAATATACATACATATATACATACATGTATATAATTATATATATATATATATATATACACACACACACACAAATATATATAAATAAATAAACATATATAAATAGGCCAGTTACAATATATATATATTGTAAATTATATAAAATACATTTATCAGCATAGATATATATGTGTGTGTGTATGTAATAATATGTATATTATTCTATATACATATATACACACATATATATATACATACATACACACACACATATATATACATACACACACACACACACATATATATATAATCAATCTGAAGTGATAGAAAGTTGAATAAAATATCCTAAAACTGTCAAGTTAAAATACATTTATCAGCATATTAAAATACAAAAGAAAAAAGAGGGGGGGAAATACATTATACCATGCTTCACCCATCACTCATCATCTGGTGCATCACAAAAAGTATAACCCTTTTTATTTTGAGCGTTCCTTTTAGTAATGGCCTTCCAACAAAATTTAGCTACATCGTAAGATATAGCGGGATTTTTATCCTCGAACAGAAATTGAATGATTGAACTCTCATTGGTTGTAGATTGATGTAAAAGGCCAAATTGTTGTAACCTGGGGTCAATCATAGTTCTTCTAAATTCCAGGTAAAATTCACAGTGTAATAAAATGTGTGCCAGGGTTTAAAGCAGGTCTACATGATGCCCACCTAACTGCCCATTCCCTTTGAAGTTCCCATTATAGTACACCTTTCTTCGTGGCCCCTCTCGGCTTACCTCATCCTACTCCTTTCTTTTCTGTTCACACAAAGATGCCTCTTTCCTAGCCTGAATATAGTCCTTTGCCATCACTAACCAATTACAACAGACCAACACTGCTACCCTGCTGGAAACTCTTTGTTTCCCTTGCTGTTGATATTTCTTTTTCAAGTTTATTGAGGTTTCTTATTTATTACAAGCACAGACCCTGATACAGTGTCATTGACCTTTGAATCCCTATGATATTGGGGCGAGGACAACAACTTAAAGCTGTCTCACACACATATCCGCCCCCCCCCCCTCCATTTTCAAAGTCATCTTTCTCCCAGTGGGATTCTGAGACTAGGAGAAACTCCCACCCATCTACAAACAACTTATAAAAAGAAAAGAAAACTTTATTTACATGACCAAATATGTGAATTTTGTTGGGATAGATGCATCATTCAATAAAGGTGAAGCTGTTCACCATTAACGTTTTCAGTTCTGTAACGGTGATTGTACAGCTTGCATGCATAATCCATCTTGAATTATTTTATCAAGGGCTGCCATTTGGACAGAAAGTCCCTAGAGGTCAACAAATCCCTTTTGTTTTCATGCTTTCCAAGGGTCCTACAGGAAAAGGAGTCCATTCCTACAGTCATTGGTTAGGAATCAATGAATCCCAAAAGTCTCCTATTGAAATACTGACCTGTCCCCACCCCCCGGCCAGCTTATCTTCCAAGGTCTCTGACAAGACTGGGCAAGTCTTGGCCATCCGGGTCAGGGTAAGGCTTCTTAGTCTGGAGAAACTACTTCCATCCACAGGTAGAATGCATGCCAATGAGAAAAAGTATATAACTGAATTTTAGTCTTCGTACATTTGGTCTAAGCAAAGCTACCTATCCCCCCCCCCAACTCTTATTGAAGTCCATTAAACAACACAGTGCTAAAGTTTGCTACACAAACTAATTTATTAAAACACTTTAAGTAAATAAGATAGACTTAGCTTGCAGCAGTTTTCCATGTGCTGATTCATGGTTTGCCCAGAAAACGGCTCCCTTAAGTGTAAGAAGGGAGTTCATTGAGGCATGTACAATTAAAACTGGATGAAGATTTGCTCATTAGTTGTAATTAATTTAGCTTTTGCAGGCTATTTTGTATGGCGTCTCCTTGTTGGTTGATGTGTTTACATTAATGAAGAAACAGGGAGCTGCCAAGTTCGTGCTCCCCTTCAGAGACTTGCTCTTTGGATCCGTGGCTTTTCCTATATCCATGGTAAGTTACGAGTGAACTGTCATCGTGATGATTAGGCTGAGAGTATTCGTTGCAATGATTACAACGTGGTTATTCTTAGCCTGTGTTGATGGTTTAGGTAACAGTAGGAAAAATTGTTGTAATTTAGGGTGTGGGATAAAAACATCTTTGTTCTGGGCTATTGTAAGTCAAGAGAGGTGATGAAGATGAGTAATTGCTTGTGCTTGCATATGGACCTCATTTCCACATGGAAGTTATGCCCTGATTTAGCTGAGTGCCTGAAAAGCCACTTCACATGTTAAAACATGCAGCACATCAGAGGCATGAATGTATCTGCTTTCCGTTGCAGCCATAAAGAGAATTCTTATACACACACACACGCACGTATCTGGAAACATGCATACGGTTCTTCTCTGAGATGTGACAGAAAGCAGCTGTACTTATCCATCCATTCTGATGGCATGTTGTAGAATATGGAGCCACTCTGGTTGGTTTAGGGTTCTCCAACCTTTACTGAACCGGCTGGCATCTTTGGACTCTTGTGATAAGATGATGAGAGCTACTACAAAATGGCTGCATCAAAAGGTGTAGCCAAACATGCATACACAGAGAAGAGGAATAGGCGATATGGACTATAAGCACAGAAGAAGCCCAAGGGGGGAATAATGCACACAGAGGAAGACAATTAAAGGGGGAAAGGATATTGGAAACAATATCTTCCATGTCATACATTTTTCTTCTTCACTTCATATACATGTTGATGAAGTAAAGTGTGTCCTGATGGTTATTAGAGTAAGTTTCTTAAAATCATAGGGGGGATTAGAGGGCGTTATGAAGAAGGAGAGGATGTTCAAAGGCTGGATGTAACCTCTGTATGCTAATGCTGTGTATGTTGGAATGCCACTTGTTTGGGGTTCAAAGTGGGGGCAGCTGTGCCCGGTATGTGATATTTATTGGTTTCTCAAAAACATCTGGTTAGCCACTGTGGAAAATGGAATGCTGAACCAGATGGGTGCCAAGGCCATTGTTTGCCTAGGGTGGCAAAAAACCTTGGACCAGCCATGGATGGGTCACCATACCGAGTAATTTTGACTTGTGTATCACCACAGTGAAAAGGTTAGGAACTGCTGCCCAAGAGTATGACTGGTTTATTGTAAATGAAAACCATACCAGTGTGGCTCTAAAGACTTAGCCCTCAATCTGGGCAGGCAGAGGGACAAACAGTGAAGGTTTTCACTTCTACACATGCAGTTCTAGGGATGAAACAGGGATTCTGGTCAGTATTTAGTGACTGTGACCATAGCATCGGGATGGGGTCATCATTCCCAAGCTTGGGGCACCCTCATAATCATGGCTCAGCTCCTGTGCGCTTCAGTGGAATTTGAGTGATACAGCTTGGCTGTGGATTGTTGTGTCCTTATTCTTTCCATTTGCCGAGGACTGCGTTCACCATCTTTTCTGTTCAAAAGGGCCAGCTATGGAGCTTGCTGCCTGATGGGAAGTCACATTTGGCCCCACCCACTTTCGGCCACATTCTGCTTAACAACAGGTGCTTCAGCATTAGGGTGCTTTTGTGTTGCTCAGTTGTTCCTTTTCTACAATCAGGTGGAAGTGGAATTAGAACACAGCACTGAATCTAGAGCAGTGGTTCCCAAAGTGGGTGGTGAGATTACCTAGGGGGGGCTCTGAAGATGGACCCCTTCAACTGTCTTGTTCACTTATTTTTGATTGACCAGGCAGGGTCTTTATCACCATCATCTGGTTGCAAAAAACCTCAGTGATCACTTGTACAAGTTGTTACACACTGTTGTTATGGCAGTGAATAAAATTAAGGCACATTCTCTCAATGATCAACTATTCCAGGAGCTCTGTGTTGACAATGGTGAAGATTTTGAACATTTGCTGATTCATACTGAAGTTTGCTGGCTGTCAAAAGGCAACTGTGTGAGATGTCTTGACACTATTGTGGAGTTTCTTGAAGACACAAATACTTTGCTAAGTGATGAACTCCAAGAGATCAGGGATGGGTAAAAGTTAAAGGTGAACCATGGGGTGACATCACATCACAACCTTTACTAGGGTGTTTACTATGTTTACGGGGTGGTTTGCCATACAGGGTGGTTTGCCTTTGCCTTTCCCAGTCATCTACACTTTACCTCCAGCAAGCTGGGTACTCATTTAACGACCTCAGAAGGATGGAAGGCTGAATCAACATTGAGCCGGCTACCTGAAACCGACTTCAGTTGGGATCAAACTCGAGTCATATGCAGAGCTTTGACTGCGGTACTGCAACTTACCACTCTGTGCCACGGAGCTCCTGATCAGACATGACATTGCTTATTTATCAGAACTATTTGCAAAGTTCAGTGAAATGAATTTGCAGTTGCAAGGAAATGTTCTAGCTTCTGTTCCTCATTTGTTTCAACTGAGGCAGATTAGCATTTATTATCATGCATGTTAAGGGTGGGGGGAAGCATTGTTGGACTACTTTGACAGATTATAATTCTTCATAATTATCAAAGGTTTGCTGCTATTCTACTAATAAATATCTTCTAATAATGCCAACTACAATGGGTGAGGAGTTTAGACTGAAAAATAAGGGGGGAATTAGAAGTGAAGATAGATGAATGGCAGATCATGAAAGGAAGAGAACAAAACAAAGGGGGAGAAAAAGGTGGAAAAGAGTTAGAGAAATGTAGGAAAAGACAATGAAAGTTTTTTGGGGTTTTTGCTACCGCACACTACTAACAAGGCTGCCCGTTTGCAAGATCTGGCTGTGCAGGAGCTGTTTGTTAGACATTTTCAAAGAAATGGATTCTGCAAATACACTATGACGTTGGCTTCAGGGGCCCTTCAGCTTACTTGGGCCTCCAGAATTTGTCCCCCCAGTCCCCATCCCCCAGTGGCCCTGAAATGCAATATATGCCGTCATGAGCTATGGCAATTTCCAAGCCTGTCTGAACTAGCAGAGAAAGATGGGATACAAGATTTTTTGTAACCATTTGGATATGCTGCATGAAAATGGATCTGAAAATGGATTTAGCACCCGGTCTGGAATTTCCATATGTCTGAGTGATTTGAGAATCTTCTTTCGATGGAAATTTCAGACTGGGTGCTAAATCCATTTTCAGATATTGAGGAAGTTGGGGTAGTGGAGGAAGCACCTATTGAACTACAAAATGACATGGAGCAGAAGCCAAAGTTGAAGAAATTGTACCATGAGTGTTGATTACAAAAGGAAATTTCTGGTCATTATCCTGCACGATGGACAATGGTTAAGAAGCTCCTAGTTGCATTTCCAACATTATATTTGGTGGAATGTGGTTTTAGTGTAGCCATCAAACTTCTTTCCAAGCAAACAACTCGACTGCAGATTACTAGACATGGTGATTTAAGACTCCTGCTAACCGGCTTTAAACCAGACATTGGGGAAATTTTATCACTTCATCAGGCCCGTCCATCGCATTACGAATTTACTGAACAGTGATTATTAAATCTAAGATGCTTGCTAAATGACTATCAGATTTGAAAAGCTGTTTCTTTCCTTTATCCCTTAGAAGCTCCTTGATCCATTGATCTTGAGCAGCGTAAATCTAATGTTTGAGGGATATAAGGACTGAAATAAATCTTGCCACTGACAATGTAGCCTTGGGATCCCTGTCACTTAATAAAAAAGGCATTATGTCAGAGATAGAGGCATTAGATTTATATGTTAAAAGGGGAGAGATATAATGTGATCGAAGTTCCTCATAAAAGCGGCATTCCAAGAAGGCATGAGCTAGTGAATCAGTAGAGCCAGAAGAGCAAGGACAGGTCCTGTCTGGGTATGGTATATTCAAAATCCTGCCCTGCATAACCATAGAGGGGTTAGCATTCAGTCTAGCTAAACAGAAGGCTCTAGAAAGACAAGGAGTTGTCAGATAGTAAGTATAAGCTGGCAAACCACATGGTGGTGGTATTCCGAAAAAACTGAGATGAACAAATGCGGCAAGCACGAAAAGTAGTGCTGTATTGAAAAGCTGTTATCACTGGATCAAGTTCATCAATTTTGTTGAATAAATTAAACTAAGAAGTTTTCATTGGATTTTGAGTAGATGTGCAATTGTTACTGTTTTGAATTTTACTGTTACTGTCTTCCTTAGTGGGTTGTGCAAACTGCTATTCTGAATAATGCTTTTTATAGGGTAGGAGGCACTCGGGATGAGTTGATAGAACCAAGGGGTGGTGAAAGGTTTGGGAACTGCTGATCTAGAGCCATAATCCCCATTTTCCCATGGGCAAAAGGCTACTATAGGTTTATTCAGCAGTGTCCCATTCTTTGCAATTTTGCTTTTCTGTTTGACTATCAAATTAATTACTGCAGTCTCTCTGCTGGGTGTCACTGTTAGATAAGGCCATCAAATGTGAAAAAAATGCCTTTTAAAATTTTTGTTCCAGTTTGTGTCCACAGCCTTTTGGATGTTATACCTTTATGACCGACAGCTGATTTATCCCAAGATCCTTGATGGAATCATTCCTGTGTGGCTGAATCATGCTATGGTGAGTACAATATTTTGCAACAAATGTTCTGTACTTGCATGATTTTTGCAAAACAAAGAGAGCACTCGCCAGCCAATTAAGTACTTTTCGATCCTACTGATTTCAGTGGAAGAGATAGGGGAGTATGGATCCTTCCAATTGAAATTAACAAGGGGGGTTACCACATTATGTATTCCCAGCGATGTATTAAGAGTGAAAATGTTATAAAAAACATCGCTTTAAAAGGGTTTTTGGATGCCACGGCTAAAAAATGGTTGGAAGACGTCTTCACAGCTAAAGGGGCCAAACAAAGTGTGAACAGTATTTTTTATAACAGTTTCAAACTCTTAATACATTGATGGGAATACATTGAAAGTGCGAACAGAATTTTTAATAACATTTCCAAACTCTTGATACATCGTTGGGATACCTAGTGCGGTAACAGCCAGGAAGTTGTCTTAACTTTAGCTGGATTGTGCCCGGCCTTTGAAATCTCGTTTTGTCGCTTGCTGTACTTGTAACCTCTTTAAGCATTCATAGAACTGTTTGCAAGTATTAGACTATGTGAATTGCCCAAAGAAGCCTTAGAGCTGAGAGGGAAATGTCAGTGAATCATTGCTTGCCAAGTGTAAGTCAGTGGAAAGAAGTGAAGTCATTAAATGGGGAGGTGGAGAGAAACTTTCTAGGTTACTGCAGCGCCGGCAAGAGAATGAAAACTTCTGTTGCTGTAAACAGAATGTTATGCAATACAGAAGGGGCTGGGAATACAAATGGATGCGTAACCATTTTTTTGAAATAATGAAAGAATCCAAAGGTACGTAGAAGCAGATTGACTGATCACTTAATGTGTGCTGCATATCGCCTGATCAGCTAATGTGTGCTGAAGTATCAGAGGGAAGTACAGGAGGACTGCTTACATGTTTCTGTACTGTCCTGCATTTGAAGTTTCATTTTGAATTGCCTTCCTTTAAAACCAAAAGGGACATGTCGAAGGCACAGATGCTTCAAGTCCTGTAGAAACTGTGGGCGTGTATTCAGTTAATGACACATCCTTCTGGGAATGGGTGGGAAGACAAGCTCAGGGCCAGATTGAGTCATAAGATACGAATGAAGTAATCTTACTTCTCAACCTAGATTCACTCACCTTTCTCTGCACATCACAGTGTTATATTACCGGCTCCAGCACTGGGCTGGGCTACAAAAATATCTCATGTCTGTGCCTTGAGAACTCCCACCAAGAAAAACCATTTGGAAACTCTGTACGATCACTTGTGCTTTCCAGCATGTTTTTTGTCTTGCCCTCTGTGAAGCTCGGGGAAGCATACATGGTCTCTCATTCATCCTCACAACAACCTTGGGTGGTAGGTTAAACTGAGAGAGAGTGACTGACCCAAAGTCATCCAGGGAGCTTCCAGGGCAGTGTAGAGATTCAAACTTGGGTTTCCTCTGTCCTTATCTGACACGTGGTCCATTGTACCACACTGGCCCAAACATATACACAAAAATTGGGACATGCTTCGAGCCCTCTTCAGCCTACACATTACATTTAACATGTGATCACCATGGGAACTTGCAGGCAGACTGCAGCTGTGGTTTCCCTCTGGGAACTCAATTCTAAAGTGTATCAGTGGCCTGATTCAGATCAGGAATGCAGCACAGGGGAGGAGGAGATCCAGCCTTCCCCCATACCATTTCCCAACCCAAAATGGCTCATGGGAGCATTATTTTCCCTGTAGGCAGCTCCCCCAGGGCTGTTTTGTGTCCAGAAAATCATGCAAGGTTGGAAGAGGCTGGAGCCCCTCCTCTCTGCAGTCCCAATCCAAGTCAGGCCACTGCATTGCCTTAGAATGGAGTTCCCACAGAGAACTCACAGCAAGTCCCCATGGCGATCATGTGTTACGGTAAATCTAATGTGTAGCTGGTGCCTTAGAAAGGTTGTGACTTTTCAGAGGATGGTACTGTAAGCCTTTTATGCTAGCATGAGCATGTTTTTCAGAATGGTAAGAGGTTCACTCACAAGGCAACTTGTTCTATGTTAAGTATACAACCAACACATAGAGCTAAATGATGGATCCCTTTGGCCCATATTAATTAAATCAGAATTTTCTAAGTCATGGAAAGTTCACTGATGTGAACAAATGTGAGAAGGTCTAAAATGCCTTAGAATCATCAGGCTGAAGAAGATGGGAGAATTGAGTTGTGAAAAGCTAGACACACCACACTGTGTCACCTTGTGAGTTTACTTGATGAATTCCACTCTGTCATCGCCTCTCAGCCTTTTGGCTGAGATCCAGCATAGTGTGGCATTCTACTCTGTCTTAGCAGTTCCAGTATACCAGCTCTTTACTAAACTTCATAGAATAACTGGAGTATGTCTTTCAAGAGGCAAAGAGGAAGGTATAGAACTTGTGAATTCACTCTTCCTCTGGTCGCTCCCCTTTGATTATACAATAGTTCCTTCACAACATTTTCTAAGAACAGAATATCAGAAAGTAGAAAACCATGCGGGTAGCCAGGTTGGTCCACAGCAAAATCCAAAATCAGAAGCCACACAATACCTTTTATTAGAATCAACCAAAAATGACGCAAAATTTAAGAACTCTTCATCAGAGTAGATTTTTTAAAAAATAAAAGGGGGGGGATGGGATGTGTGAGGCTTTGTCTTTTGAGAAGAATGTGAACAACTCTGTAAAACCTTGCAATATTCAGGAGTTCCGTAACACAAACAAAGCAATAGCAGTGCAGGCGAGTCAATATGGAAAGTGTCATCTTTGGGGGGGAAAACTACTGCCTCAGAGGGAAAAAGTAGACTTAAAAAAAAAAGCATCAAACTGTCCATGCCGTATTTAACTACATGCAAGATGAAACTGTGCTTGGTATCCTGCTTTCCCAATTAAGGTGGTAGACTAATAAGCTGCCTTCAAAAGGCAAAGTTTTTAATTAAACAGCATTGATAAATAAATCAAAACAAAAGGCTAATCTTGCAGAACTCACAGTGAAAGAAGGCTGCCATATGAAATGAGTAAAATTCCTCATGCATTTGGGCCGCTGAAAGACAGTTTACTATATAGGATGCTTGTTCAGAGCAGAAGTGGGGGTTTTGTGGGGGGAACCCTGAGAATTAACTGCTTTTCTTTCCCTTCTGTGATAATTGTTTTACTTTGTCAGTTTTACTTATTGCTAGTGAAACTGAAAAGAAAACTGTTAATGGAAAATACAAGAATGAGTCACTGTTACCACTGTTACTTTTTGCAACCAACAGAGATTGGTGTCAATCCAGGCCTAATTATTAAGATTTGCTTTTTTAATACACTGGGGTTTTTTATCTGCTCAAAGAACAAAGCTTGCATTTTATTTGAATGAATGCTAGATTAAACAATACATTATAGTGAAAACGATTTAATTGCCCTCTAATGGCTCATGGTGTGTGGTATAACTATAGTCATATTAGAAATAGCTATGAGTAGGGACCGTTTTTCTGAGAAGAAAACAAAATGCATTTAAAGGGCTTTCAACTAGTTTTAAATTGCGGTATATGTTCCATTACTAATGACATCACTACAGTCCACTTTCCATTGTCTAGCAAAAAGGAATTCATTTGGAGAGCTAATTGAAAGCCATTGGCAAACGGGAAACTTTGCAATGAGCGGTCAACCGTGCAACTCTTGGGTATTTCGCTTTATCAACATGAATCACCATGAACTCATTTACTCTTGTGAAGTTCATTGTTCTCGCACTATAAATTGCTATGAATGGGAAAAAATAGAAACATAGGCAGGCTTAAATGAGATGTCTGAAGTCATTGACTGGCCCAGCTTGATCACTCCAGGACCAGTGGCCAAAAAAACATTTCATTGTTGTAATAGCTAATGTATGCAAGAATTCTAGAAACAGTGCAGCTGCCAGATCAAAAGGTGCATCATCTCTCTCTAAAATAGCAATTTCTGGATTTCCCCTTCCCCACAGCTAGGGTTGCCAGGTCCCTCTTTGCAACAGGTGGGAGATTTTGGGGACGGAGCCTGAAGAGGGCGGGATTTGGGGAGGGGAGGGACTTCAATGCCATAGAGTTCAATTGCCAAAGCGGCCATTTTTCTCCAGGTGATCTGATCTCTACCGGCTGGAGATCAGTTGAATTGGCAGGAGATCTCCTGCTACTACCTGGCAGTTGGCAACCCTACCCATAGCTTTTAGGTGTAGTACTTCCTCCTAGCCTCTAGGAAGAATTATACATACTGGAACGGCCACTGTGATCTGCTGGAGCAAGAAGGAAGAGTTAATGGTCTCTACTTTTGGTTCAGTAGTAGCAATTTAACTATCGTTCCTTATGCTAACATAAGAGTGTGAGAGGGAAAGCACTCCGTCCACTTGCCGTAGTGACAACATTGCAGGTGCCAAAGAAAGAAGACACTCTGCTTCCTTCAGCATAGCCTATACTGACTCTCCAAGGTAAGCCAGGTGCAAAAGACCACCATGTGGAGGGAAAAATAGTGCCTTTAGGGTTGCCGGTTCCCCCTGGCCACTAGCAGGGGATTGGGGAGTAGGATGCCAGATCTAGGCTAGGAAACTGCTGGAGATTTGGGGATGGAGCCTGGGGAGGACAGGGACCTCAGTGGAGTACGATGCCATAGAATCCACCCTCCAAAGCATCCATTTCCTCCAGGGGAACTGATCTCTGTAGTCTGGAGGTGAGCTGTAATTCCAGGGGATCCCTAGGTCCCACCTGGAGGCTGGCATCCCTACCTTTTTACCTTTTGCTGACAGATACTTTTTTGTGTCTTTTGGGTTCATAAGGCTTTTCTTTGTCCAGGGGATGCAAAGATGCATTGTTGGAGTCCCAAAATACATACCTCCATTTTGCTAATATTACATAGGGCGAAAACACATGGTCGCTTTAGCTCCTTTATTCCCTGTTTCAGCCAGGATTCAGCCAGGATCAAACACACGTTCGGCGAAATGCATGCGTTCGATCCTGGCTGAATCCTGGCTGAAACAGGGAATAAAGGAGGCTAAAGCGACCGTGCATTTTCGCCCATAAAAAGAAAATCCTCAAAGTGAATGGGTGCTGCTTAAAATACCAAAAAGAAAATATGTAGTATACCATTCAACATCTTTTTTTTTTTTTTTGGCCTTTATTTCTCATCTAAGAGAACACAAATGGAAACCCACCATTTTGGCCTGTAAGTGCACTATAAAGCTATTCAGCCAATTTTCGATCAGTTTCTGAACTTCCACAAACTTCCACATCAGCCAGCCCAGTGCTGGTGCGGAAACGCAAGGTAGCAGATCTTCAGATGTTTTCATAAGTAATTTCATAGGAACAACAAGCATTGAATCCACCATGACTACAGTTAGGTGTGACACATTGTATTTTCCTTTCCAGCACACTTCGATATTTCCATTTGCTTTGATAGAACTCTGTTTTGTTCCTCGCCGTTATCCATCAAAGAGGAAAAGGCTCAGTTTGTTAGTAATCACCTGTTTGGGCTATATCGCTTGGTAAGCATTTTCTTTAAATGAAACAAATTTACATTTGTCACATGCCCTGGCATCTCTTTTCAACAGGCAAGAAGCCAAAAGGGAATTCCTTCTCCCACTAAGTTATTGTATACAGCCAAGAAGACCTCAGCTGAAAATGGCTCCTGTCTCAAACAAAAGAAATCCCAACTGTTTAAACCATAATACGCTTCTGATCTGACTTTGAGAGCAGGTTTGGCACTCTTGAACAGCTGCTTTATATGGCCATGTGCGCGTGGTTCTTGAGCTTAATCAAATCTTGAATTTAATGAGATTATGTGTGCTGCTTATCAAAATCCCTTTCCCGTGTACCAGTTCTCCTTTGTTACTTGAGTGCTGGGAGCTGTACTGCCTACAAGATGTGCTGTTGTGACCTTGACACCAACCTCTAAGATTCTCTCAGAATTCTTGCTTAAAAGAGGCAACATTCCAGAAAAAACATATTCCCCATTTACCAGGGGCAGACCCTGTTGTCTGCTCACTGATGAACCATATTATGTTTTGCCTTTCTTTTTGCTTTTTGGTGGTGCCCTGTTAAAATTTGGCCAGTATGAGCTGCTAGTGGCACCATTTGTCGCCCCTCCTCGCCCCTCCCAGGATCTCTGGAAATTAAAATTTGAGAGGGGAAAGGATCTCATCCATGTAAGATCTAGGCACCATATCACAATGCACAAATTCAGACACTGCAGCAGCTGAGATATTTTTAATTGCTGAAAACTGTTATTGCTCCAGGTGGATCTTGAGGCAACACAATGTATTGGTTAGAATGCTGGATTAGTATCTGGGAGAGCCGGGTTTGAATCCCCACTCTTCTGTGGAAGCTTAATGGGTGACCTGAAGCTAGTCACTGTCTCTCAGCCCAGCCTATCTGACAAGTCTGTTGTGAGGATAAAATGGAGGGGGGGGAAAGAAATGATGTTGTAAGTTGCTTTGGGTCCCCACTGGGGAGAAAAACTGGGTATAAAATAAATATGTAACCTCCCTCTAAAGACCTACTGGCATTTAAAGCAATAGAAGACGGACTGTTTGGTCTCTCCAATCTAGAATCAGAATTCCAGTGCAGTGCTAGTAACCCTTTTCGTCCTCTTTCTGTCTGTTCCAGAATCTCAACTGTACTTTCTGTTCACGCATACACTCCTTTGCTGCCTCCCTTCTAGAAGAGGGGTACATCCCTCTGCTGCCTCCCTTCTGGAACATCCCTTCCAGTCCCCAAGTGGCATTTGGTCAGAGAGCCCATACCCTGACACTAAATGCCCACTGAGGAAGTGTCTACAACTATTAGTGCACATTACCCTTCCCTTTGTCATGTAGGATGGACTGGTCCAGTCATCAGAATGCAAGCTTATTACAATGTACTCTCTCCTTGCCTAGGTCTGTGAAGATTTACTCAGTAATTGGAAGGTGGGCCTATCCTATTCTTGATAGCCTGAGCCCACTCGGCATAGCAGCCCTTTTCCTTGGGAGCTTTGGAATGATAGCATTTTACTGTCAGCTGGGAGCGTTTCTCTGCCGCATGATTTGGGGTAAGTAAATCCTTGCATGTAAGCCTTCAAAAGTTTTCTAGACCACAACAGTTTTGCTTGCTTTTTGGTACATTCGGAGACCTCACCCCCAAGTTTGGTTAAATTTGGTTTGGGGTGCCAACTTTATGGGCCCTCAAAGAGGTCACCCCCATCCTTCAGAGACGTTTGTGAGAGCCAAGCTGTCAAATGTTTTTTTTGTGGTCCAGAAGGTCGGCGTTGCCGAGGACTGGCAAAAAGAGCCGAGGCAGGCTAGCGCCTCTGAAGCTGGGGGCTTTGTTCATATCTGGGTCGTATAGCATGACGGCCATGCAAATTAGATTCCAAACTGAGCAAAACAGCTTAAATGCAAGAAAAATAAGGCACAGAAAACATTTATTTTGTTGGCAAATGACATCCTGTAAACAGTTCTTTAATATAGTAAAATAAATAAATAATCTGGTTACAGTAAGGGGAAACAAAGACGCTACTCAGGGCAACCTTCAGTTTTGAGAGCAGGTTTTCATGGGGGCGGGTGCGTGATATCATAGCCAACCGAAGTCACAATCAAGGCAGCTCTTCTGAAGGAGACTGCTCATCCATGTGGGTGAGGGAGTCTTCTTCAGAAGCCCAATAAGCAGCTGTTGAAGCTGGTGTTTTTACTTGGAGGATATATCCCTCCAGGTGGGACTTAGTGAGCCCCGTCTTTTAAATGACTCACTGAAAGGTGATGGATAGTTTGGTCTGACCAAGTTGGCTCTGATTGCACAACCCCTACCTCGAAAGGGCCCCAACCAGTAAAAGATAGAAAAATTGGAGAAAGCACAGTCGGGAATCTGAACAAAGTAGAATACCCCAAAGCCGAAAAGAGCCAAATACCTATTCAGCATTTTGGGAATTGGCTATCCGGCTTTGCCAAGATTCCCAGTTTTGCTATTTGGCTGAAATTAAATCTGAAAAAGACTGAAATTGCTATTTTTTGGTTTATTTTTCGTTCGGTAAACCCAATGTGCACAGCCTTAGAAAATAACCTGTAGATGCACGTACAGACCCGTGTGTGTGTGGGTAATTTCTGGTCATTACTATTTTCAGTGGTAATATGTGTATTTCCAGAAATGACCATTGCTTACACATGTTTGTACACACATGATGTGCGGGGATGACTTTAGAATAGTAAGTGCAAACCTAAGACCAGAAAGGAAGCGACTCTACAGGTCTGCACTGGGACCAAGTGGGGTCATTGTTGCTAAGGATGGTACAATCAAATGCCTCAGAAAAGGCAGCATATGACAAAGAAAGGAAAATACAGGTTTGGCAAAGCCTAGAGGGGGATTGTTTTATGGCTGCCATGCAATGGTGGAACCTTTCCAGGTTTCAAGAAAAAGCTTTTAAAGGCACAAACAGGTATGAATGTCATGTACCTCCATTTCCCTTTAAAAGTTGAATGGCAGGCTTGCACGGCCCTGGTTTGTCAAGGAGGAACCCTTCAACCCATGGACAGGGTTGGCCCATGCTGCTCTTAGCACTGTCAAGAGTAAAAAGGGATTCTGATACTGTGTTCAGAGGAAAGTGCGTGTCCCAACCAAGTCTGAATAAGACTACTTGCTCTGCCTGATTTGTACTTTACTTCTCTACCCAACATGTGATCAAAATCTGGAATTGGCTGCCTGAGGATGTAGTGCTGAACACAGGCAGGGACAGCTTTGCAGGGGGATTAAACAGATTCATGGAGCATGTGTCTTATCAGTGGCTACTAACCATGGAGACTAAAGGGACCTCCACATCCAGAGGCAGTCAACCTCTGAATCCCAGTGCCAGGAGGCAACATCAGGGGAAAGCCTTGGCCTCCTATGCCCTGTTGCTGGACCTCCAGAGGAACTGGCCGGCCACTGTGTGAGACAGGATGCTGGAGTAGACTGACTGCAGGTCTGATGAAGCAGGGCTGTTTTATGTATTTAAAAGTGTATATCCCACTTTTCTTCTGGAACGGACCCAAAGCAGCTTACAACAGTAAAGAATACAATATAAATGAACCATGAACCTGAGCCACTTTAAGAACTTCTGACAGGGAAACGGGCTGAGACCCGTCCTGCCTGAGACCTTTATCAATCTCTAACTTATAATTTTGCCTCTGCCGATCACAAGAAACAATACTTCCTCAATTGTCTGCCTCAGTTCAAAGCAGGGGGTGTTGCATGTTAATGACTGATTGCTTCAGAACTACTCTGCGGAGGTGGCAAAGGTCATGTCCCCAAGTTACTTCAGCAAGCCTCATTGCTACAGGATTTATTCACCTTCGAGCTTGGCAACTGGGTGGAGGAGGCAACAGCTAGCACCATTTCATGATATGGCCAAGGCACTGCCAGTTGCTGATACATAAGTTAATATGCTTGGCTGTAACAAAGCAAAATCGCTTGAAATGTTAACCTTCTTTGTCCAACAAATAAGATTCTGTGTTCTCCACATTTGCACAGGTGATACTGTAGTAATATTTGACACTTCTAAGAAGAAAAGCAAATGAAATTTCCATGGCTGCCACAGCAAGCCCTGCTGATAGCCTGAAACCAGAGGAGGAGAGCAAGAAGACATCTCTGTGTGAAACCTGTTCCCCATCCCTGTTCAATATTAAGTTTCTTCAAATGAATCCAGATAGATATGCCACCAGATGCTGAAAAACACCTGGATTCATGGACTGTTTATGGTTGTGTGATTGGGCAAAACTCTTTTGGTGGTACAGCTGGGCAGAATTCTGGAGGGGTTCACTTGGCTCCAAGGGAGGATTTCCTCTGGTTCTGCTATAGAAGGCTCACTCAAATGCCTCTAGTTCCTGTTTTGGCCAATTAAGTGGTCACCTAGTGCTGGTACATAGAATCTCCCAGGTTCCATAGAATCTCCTTCAGGCATGGATTACACCAGGGGTCCCTGACCTTATTGAGCCTTGGGCACATCTGGAATTCTGACACAGCATGGTAGGCGCAACAACAAAATGGCTGCCGCAGGAGGCGGACCCAGCTACAAAACGATTGCCACAGCTTAACTTCAGTAACACAGTGCAAATCCTTGGGCTGTGGTGGCAGCTGCTGCCAAAGCCACATTTTAAAAATTCTGCACAACCAATCAAATCTCCAGTAGTCAATCAGAAGCCTTGCTGGGCAAAAGCCCTACCTGCCCCCACCCACTTCCTAAAAACATGTGGCGGGCACCAAAAAAGGTGACGGTGAGGCACCATGTTGGGAACCCCTGGCTACACACTCTCTGGTACACCTGCAGCTTTGGGTATGAAAGGAAGGGCCCAGTCTACACTGAGGGGGCCATAGCAGGCTCAGAAACCCCCAGTGTACTTGCACAACTGTGGAGGTGCTTTAGGAATCAAATTTCCCAGAGCGCTCTGCAAACTTAGATGCACTGTGCATGCACGGCATTAAGTCTGCTTCCGCTTCGCCGGTGGAGACTGGGTCCTCCCCATCACCTTGGCCATCACAGCAAAATCAGCTGAGATGGGCGAGGACGATAGGAGAGCACGAGCCATATGGGGTAGGTTAGGGGGCTGCTGAAGGCTTGGGGGCACAGGCTCTGGAAAGCACTGGTGACCACAGCAAGTATTGGAGGCCCTCATCATTTTGGAATAACAAGCCCGCCTGATTAAGTATCCCAGTAAATTTAAACTGAATCAAGGGGGGGGGGGTTTTCACAATCTTTACATGAATCTTTCACGCTAACATAGGAGGAAAAATACCTGTTATAAAGAAACAGACAGTGTCCTAACTCAGTGATGGAAGAAGCATTAGTTAAGTAGCATTCATTGTTTTCCACGTGGCTGCAGCAAGAAATCTATTGAAATATTAATATGCAGTAGATTTTTTAAAAAGAGATCGAACAAGATTTCAGGCAGTCACATGGTTTCTTCTTTTAGGTTTCAGATATGGTAATCCTGAGTCAGAATAATCTAATTACAACTCCTCCATGAATGAGCTGACAAAGTATATCATTTACAGCATCACTTAGCATACCTCTCCCTGACACGTTTTACATTCAGCACCTAACCTCACTCGCTTGTTCATTTGCCATTAGCCTTTGGACTTGGAGCACTGGAAGGATGCTTTTGAAAGGAAAAATGAAGAAGTGAACATGAGAAAGTGTCCTCTGGACGATCATCATTCTTAAATGTAACATCGCCATTTTAAAAGCTATCAGTTTGGCTGTCTCCATCAGCACGAAGGGGCCTACTGTTATGCAAACTCAGTCTGGGATTTAGGCTGGGGGCTTTAGTGGTTCTGACTGCTCTGGTATCTCTTGGCGGTGCCACTCCTGTCAGAACAGGGGGCAGGAAAGGAATAGAGACAGAATTCAGAGGCCGCAGCAGTTTTGAGTTGGGGACAGATGCAGGCAGCAGAAGGCTGTTGACTGGAATCGGGCAGGATCAGTGGTTTTGCTGCCCAGTTTAGGAGACTGTTTGCTTTCAGGAGGCTCTGCTTGTGTAACAGTAAATAAAACATGTATTACAAAAAGATACCATAAGCCTCTAGTGATCTCTCATCTAAAGGAAACTAAGCCTTCCAGTGCTGCCCCTAGAAGCACTCTCCTCTTGGGGAAGTGGGGAATACTTAACTATATTGATTGTGTGTTTACTGTGTATTCTCTATTGCATTGTCAATATATAAAGAGAGACGCATCCTGATCCAGTAGTTAGCTAGGGGCAAGGGAACTGTGCTTGTACAAACAGAGCTCGTTTCACAAAGCCTTTTCCATTAACTGCAATGGAGAGAGAAAGTCCATGAAAACATACTTGGGAATCTATATTATCCCCTTCTGTTAAAGTCAAAGGGACAGGTTATGTATGTAAGGAACTCTTTGAGTTAGGATGGTGATCTATTATATTCACACCTGTATAAATGGAAATATTGATCATGGGCATGATCCATCCAAAGCTAAGCACTTAAATTCATCTGACTTCATGGGAAGGAGGGGGGGTTGAGATGACTTCTTCCGCCTCAGACCAGTCGGAAGGAGAGTCAGAGCTGGTCTCTCCTCCCGATTCAGCCAGTGTGCCTCCGAGCCCTAAGCTCCAGCAACCACTGGCCTCCCAATCCTCCCCGTCGGCCCTCTCTCTTCCCCCTTTATCCTCCCAGGCAGCGAGGCTCTATCCTAGGCCCCGCCCCCAACCCACCATCCGGAAGTCACCCAAATAGCCGGTCACCTGGGCCGGCTGCCTCTGCCTCGCCCCGTAGTGTTGGGTGTGGCCCGGCCGAACGTGGGCCCACCCGTGGATCAGCTGAGGGGCGGGCCGGTCCTCCCTGGCCTGAGTGGCTGTCGCGGCGGGAGGGCTCCGTGCCGCCCCGGAGTCTTTGGTGCCGGCTCCGCGGCCTGCTCCTGCTGCTGTGGGGGAACCAGCGCGCCTCCCTCGCCTCCCCGCTCGCAGCCCTGCAAGAGAGGAGGTACATGCGTAAGGCCACAGGCCGAGGAAAAGTTGGGGAGCCGGCCACGCTGTCTGGGGGGTGGGGAGGAAGCTCCGTCTTCGGCGGGATGGCTGTGAAGCTCGGAGGGTGGGGTGGGAACCCCGTCTCCGGACAGAAGGTTTTAAGGTTGCACTCAGCTTCCGCAATGAAATCAACAACAGCCTAACTATGTCCTCCTTACTTGAAAACCAGTCTAACAAAATGTGACTTATAAGTAAATATGCATAGGAGGGACAGAACTTAAGGAATTTGTGGGGAGGGGAAAATTTTCAGGGGCACAGAAGTCCCTGTTTATGGTAAGTCTACAGAAAGGTTCACCAGTTCTTGATAGTGACCCACCAAAAGTCAACCTGTAAATTTTGTGGCAGAACAGAATTTTAAACGCAGGTCTCTCAAGTTCTAATCTGACATGCTAAATAGAGCACCACACTGGCCCATTTATTATCCCAATTTGTTAAAAGTTAGGTTAGGGTTGTGCAAAAAAAAAAAAATTCGGTACATTTTGGGTTTATTGGGCCATTTGGGGGGGGGTAAACCCAGAATAAGCCAAATACCCATACCGGTAAATATCGGTATTTGGCTTATTACCGGGTTTACCTAAACATTTGGGTCCATTATGGTCTATGGGGATTTTTCGAAGCTCCTGTGGGGTAGAGTCCCCAAATTTGCAGTGTGGCTGCAAGGAACTCTCCTTAGATGGTCACCGAAGTTTGGTAAACTTTGGGACAGGGGGTCCAATTTTATGGGTTGGTAAAGGAGTCACCCCAATCCTGCAGGCATTTATGAGCTGAGCTGCCAATCGGTTTTCAGGTTCAGAAGTTCAGCATTGCCAAGGACTGGCAGGAAGAGCCAATTGGCAGGCTGGTGCCTCAAAGTCTGGGGTCTCCATTTGTATCTGAAGTGCACAGCATAATGTCCATGCAAATTAGTTTCCAAACTGAGGGAAAAGGCTTAAATGGAAGAAAAATAAGGCATGGAAAACATTTCTTTTGGTGGCAAATGACATCCTGTGAACAGTCTTTTATTGTGGTCATCAAAAATCTGATTTCAAGTGGTCACGGTGCGGGAAAACAAACCTGTACTCAGGGCAACCTTCAGTTTGACAGCAGGTTTTCGGGGTGTGTGTGTGTGATATCAGAGTCAGCCAAAGTCTTGACCAGAGGGGCTGTCTGAAAGAGAATTGTTCATCCAAATGGGTGAGGGAGTCTCCTTCATAAGCCTGGTGGTGTGAGCAGCTGTTGAAGCCGGTTCTTTTTAGTTGGAGGGTATATCCCTCCAGACGGGACTTAGCGAGCCCCATCTTTTTTTAAAAAACTCTTATGCTTGATCCAGATCAACCCACTGAATGGATGGTCAGACCAAGTTGGCTCTGATTACATGACCCCTACCTCAAAAGGGCCCCAACTATGGGGCCCTAACAAAACCAGTCAAAAAAAGATATAAAAATTGGGAGAAAGCACAGAGCCATGCATCTGAGCAAAGGCGAATAGCCAAACCTGAAAAAAAATATTCGGCTTTTTCAGGTGCCTATTCAGCTTTGGGGAGATTCTCAGGTTTTGGGATTCAGTAAAACTGAAAACCGAATGTTGCCGAAATGGCTAATTTCAGGTTTATTTTCAGTTTGGGTTTATCCATATGCACAATCCTAGTTAGGATTCTATTTTTTTTAAAAAAAATTAGGTAGGAATAGAAGCCAGTAAAAGATAAAAATCCCATAGATTCAGTAGTCAAATGTCTCAATACTAATACTGTACTGTACATCCCAATGTTTTCTGAGAAAGTGGTTCGTCAGGAAACAACACTTAAAAACCCCACACACATGTAGCAGTATAACTTGACTGTCTTGGCCCTAAAATAACCTCTCAAACTACTAACATCCATAATGAAAACTAGGCATAAATGCCAGCAAAGTTATCAACTGCAGCTCAAGACTTTGTGAGTTATTTATAGCCTCAGTCTTTTTTGTTGTTGTTGTTGTTAGCGTCTGTATAAATTAGAAGATTTCTCTGAGCAAGACACCCAAATGCTTGCACAGCCCAGCTGTAAAAGAAAGCTTCCATGCTGCTTGGCTGCATACCCTGTGAAGTCAGAGGAGAAAGAAATGCTTACATTAAAATGAAACAGAGAGAACCAGCTGGGGCATCTGAGATCTAGTATAGCAGATAAGGCTGAACTTTTACCAGGCAGAACTAGGTTCAAATGCCCTTTCCACCATGAATACACCTTTGATCGTTTCATAGATGAAAACAAGTGGGTGGGGCGGTGGGTGGAATCTGGCAACATGACTGACAGCAGGGCCAACACAAGCCAGACTATGATGTGCCCCAAGCAGGAACTAAAAGTGCATGTAAACAAAAATGACAAGCTCAGTGGTGCAAGTGAAAGCCACAAAATATACATGTATATACAGACTCAATATCCCTAATCCAGACTGCTTGGGATCAGAAGTCTGTATTTCGGATCGTTCAGTATATTGGAATATTTTGAAATGTTTCCATAAACATAATGAAATGTTTTGGGGATGGGAACCAAATTCATTTATGTTGCATATACACTTTATACACATAGCCTGAATGTAATTTTAAACAATATTTTTAATAATTTTGTGTATCTTGAACCATCAGAAAGCAAAGGTGTAACTATCTCACCAGAATTCCTTTATCAGCTGTTAAACATGAGCAACAACAAACTAACAATGGCAGGCTTTCAGTCTCCACCTACAATGTAGTGTACACTGTATTTTATTTTTTTAGATGAGAGGAAACAATGAAAGCAGGCAGCACGGATCTATCTGCCTGCCTGCTGGCTCCAAGGGTCTGGTTTTCGGATCAGTCCAGATATGGGATGTCTGGATAAGGGATACTCTACCTGTACACTATGATAGGACATTGTTTCCATTTTACAGCTGAAGAACACTGAAGCATAGAAATGACTAGGCTGCATCCATCTGTGTATCCATGGTACAGAAGAACTCTTAAACAGAAATAAAAGCAATAAAATAACTGTGATCTATCTCCTCCCCAAGGAAAAAGCTGGGCTTATCTTTATGTTTCATCAATCAGGTGAAGCGTAGGTGGATGGAAGATCATTCTTTGCTCAAACTGCTTTGGAGAATCCTGCAGCGCCTCTGGCTTGTTTCCGCAACCTGCGTAGGCTCGGAGAAGGAAGTTGGCAATAGTATAAAAGCATCTTTCATTTATCACTGAGGCTTTGGGTATGCTAATTTCTACTTATGTCTCTGGTGGAATGCTTGCAATTCTGTGATACACAATTACTGCCCATGGCCATGGTTGCATCAAAATATAGAGGCACATATAGGGCAATACTCCAAATTCCTTCTTGTGTATCGAATTCGTGGGTGTGCCTAGAGACAGGTTTGTTAAAGATGGAGTCTAGGATTGGCCTCTCTTCTATCTTTCTCTGGTTGAAGATGCATGGGGCGACAGAGGGGCTCCTGCCGCTACTTCTCCACAATAATTTTAAATCCAGGTGGTGGAAGCAGACCGAACAGAGAATTAGAGGCCTCGGTTTCTCCCTCCACTCCCTCTTGGAAGTAAATAGAGATCAAGCAAGGTACACCATTAGACAAAGGCTTTTTGATATGGAACGTCAGAAGAAGCTTACAGATTCTCCAGTTTTATTGGCTCCTGTCAGAAATTGATATATTCAAGCGCCAGCATAGTATTTATCATTCATAGAACTGAACAAGCAAAGAAGAGCAAGACGAACTAGCAAGATGAACTAGCAAGATGCTCCTCCTTACCTTCGGCGATTTTACAAGGCAGATTTAAGAAGCTTCCGATAACAGAATGGGTGTGCCCTTGTAAGTCGGGGGAATTGGAGTCTATAGAGCATGTTTTGCTCAGGTGCTCCTTCTACGAGGAAGCTCGTTTTAAGTTAATCATTCCCTTGCTCAGCCAAATCACAGTCAGCTCAGATGAACAGAGAATTAAGAGTCTCCTCTGGTAAGGGAAAGCCCAGATGGCAAAACAGGTAGCCAAATTTTGTGCAATTGCATATAAAGTTCAACACCTAATGTTGGGCAATCGCAAATAGATTAAATCATAATTTGGTCAATTTTAGTCTATTATAAATTATTTGGAAATTTTAATTAGGAATGTTTTTGGTTGAATTGCTATAATTTTTTACCTTTTGTATAAATGATACATGTATTTTACTGGCTTATGCTGTATTATTAATAAATAAATAATAAATCAATTATTATTAAATAATATATAATTTGGAAAACCAGCTAATCAAGGATTCAGCCACCATAAGCACAAGTAGTGTATAAATAGATGGAAATGTGGCTGAAGAATCAAGACATTTGGAGACTAGAGTTTTCTCTGAGAAAAGGAGATTCAGCTTGAAGCTGACCTGGATAGCCTGGGCTAGCTTGATCTTTTCAGATTTCAGAAGCTAAGCAGGGTTGGCCCTGGTTAGTATTTGGATGGGGGTCCACCAAGGAAGTCCAGGGGCACCAAGGAAGTCCAGGCAATGACAGGCCACCTCTGAAAGCCTTGAAAACCCTATGGGGTCACCATAAGTCCGCTGCGACTTGATTATAATGTGTTTGAATTCTACAAATGTAATTCCCATTCAGTTTTAGTAATTGTAAATAATTATAGATACCATGATAATTTGTAATCTGAGATTTTATGGTATTCCTTTTCTATTCCATTAAAGTAGGTTTTCCTGTGTAGTTAAATCAGCATTCATGGCTCTTAATGAATTCATTATCATTAAATGCAATATATTGAGTTATATAGTATATTTATGTTGATATTGTGTGTCCTTCAACACACTAAATATGGTTTTGATTTGGAACAGAACTGAATTAAATTGAGACAGAATGAGAAAGATTTAGGTAATATATGTTTAATATACAAGTAATAAATATGTTATTAGATATGGAAAAATATGTGGAGAACAAAGAGTAATGTAATTCAAAGAAGTTGACAATCGAGTTGTAATTTTGCAAGGAAAGATTCACATATATTGTTATATTGTGCTTGTGCGTCAGTATTTTTATGTGTGTGTTGTATGTTAAAAATAAAACCTTATATTATAAAAAACAACAAAAGAACTGTCCATTGCATTTAAAAAATAATGTCCTTTAAGGGACATATAGAACCCCCCCAAAAATGGTTTTGACCAGGTGTTGTGAGGTTCTTCAGCTGTCCTCGGCAATCCCAATAAGTCAATTGCTCAGACAGGTAAATCAGAAGCAGGTAAACGTTTATTGAGGAGCACGTAGGAACACAACATGAGCAATCCACGAGTTCAAAGCTGCTAATGGCGAACCAAACTACAAAGCATAACTTTAAGCACAGGGTCATCCCAGGTGCAGAAGCAAGCTGCCTGGGAATTAGGTGATAACGAAGCCTAGCAGGAAGAAGGAAGGGAGTAAGGCATAATACTGAAAGTGCCTACATGAAGCTCAAGGCCGAGCAAAGGGAGGGGGAAGGAGCGGGCAGCTTGACCCATTCAAAGAAACAAAACGAAAGAATAACACTTGCACAGGAATTGGCCTAACTCATGTCAAGAGCCTGCCTGGACTCCTGGCAGGCTAAACAGCATAACGAAGAAACACACTTGAACAAAAAGAAGTATGACTCCGAAACAGAAATAAGTACGACTCTGACAGGTGTGGCCTTTGGAACTGCGTTATCTCTGAAAACCTGTCAGCCTTCTACACACCCAATAAAATCCTTTTAAAGACTTGGCCCTTGCTTCAGATCATCCCAGTATGTTGAACATGGTGGATTTGAATGGCCTTATTGCTTAAACAGAGGCCTTTGGATTGGGGTCTGACGCTGGAAACCCCTCCATGTGGATGCAGTCACACGGATGAAGCAGAACCTGACCTCTGCCACAGCCACAATTATTAATATATTTATGCTGCCTCTCCAGAGCTGCTCAAGGTGGCTCACAACAATAAAAACCAAACAGACAGTGAAAACGTATTTTTAAAAAATCGTACCAATAAAGACATAAGCAAGTCATTACAAAATATACCAGCGCATGAAACTGAGCAGTCTAAAATGTCGACAAAACAGTCCTCAGGCTAGGAGCAGACCATAAAACATCTGAAGAGTTAAAAGCCTAGGTAAAGAAAAAATATGGTCTAGTGAGTCAAGCAGGCACCAGGGGGAGGGCGTTCCAAAGGGAAGGTGCCACTGCAGGTGGAAAAAACCCATATCTGGTAATCACCTACCTCATCCCTGCATGCCAGGCCAAGAGAGGGCTTGAGAAAAGGACCTCCAGTGGAAGGCTGGAGAGTATGGGAGGAGGCTAGAGCTGCCAAGCCCCTGGTTGGGGCCAGTACCTGGCCCCGTGATCCCATTGCCCCGCACTGCTTGGGGCAAGGGATTTTTAAAAAATAATGTCACTTCTGGCAAAAGTACAGAGTTTCTAGCAATTCCTAGAGCTACTGATGTTCCTTCCTTTTCCCCCCTTACTAGAAATGACAATGCCACAGCTAGAGTCATGCCCCAAATATCCCCACCCACAGCTCTCCCACTGGTTCCAGGCTAGAGGTGGTCTCTGTCAAGAAATTGTAAACCTCCAATTTCTTGTAGCTATTTGGTTCAACATAAATTTCACATCTTAAGTGTTATTTTGTGGATTTTGTGTTTGTTGGAACGTACCCCTTTGACTTACAACCAAGGGAGAGACTAGGAAGTGTGTGTTTATTTGCAGCAGGGCTGCAGTCTGAAAGCCTGCCAAACACATGGCTCCTGCAACAAGGTGGCCCGCTTGGTCTTTCTACAAATGCAGCCTCTGATTCCTTGTGGTGCTCACTTGCCTGATCCATCTTCTGGATGAAAGAAGACTAACATAAATATCTGAAAGTGCATGCACAGCTGAGGAACAAGTGGACGTGAAAGAGGTGAAAAGCTAGTTTCAGCTTTCCATTCTCCGAATACCCTGAAGTTCCAAGTGAAAGTTAACAGTCAGATGCCCTCAGTCCTGACTAGAGAGATAATCGGGGAGGCTGTGCTGGTATTTCCAGGACATAGTATTCACTGGGACGGAGTGAGAGATAATTACATATAGGGTTCAGTTATCAAGTTCTGTCTATAATTACTATGACACTTACTGTCTGATCTATGTATGCTTTACTCAACATCACGTTCCATTGAGTTCAGTGGGGTTTCCTGCCAGGTTAGCATGCATAGGATCACACACATATTGTATGAAGCTAATATACTATTTAAGAGTTCCATGCTATCACAGTTCAACTGAATACCCAAATTTATTGTTCCTTAATTATGTTCCAGAGGGTTTTTTCCCTTAACTTTCACCATAGAAATATATTTCTTTCGATTCTGCATGATAAATGCTGTTTTCTGCATTCTGTTTACAGATAGCAATACCTTCCTTCTATTTACTGTAACAGTGGTGTTTTCTATTTTCACCTTCCCCCCCCCCCCCGTCTAGGGTTGCCAACCTTCAGCTGGGGCGTGCAGCTCTCCTGCAATTTCAACTGATCTCCAGACTACAGAGATCTGTTCCCATGGAGGAAATGGCAGCTTTGGAGGGTGGACTCTATGGGATTACACCTTACTGCGGTTCCCCCCAACTCCCCCCCTCTCCAGGCTCCACCCCCAAATCTCCAGGAGTTTCCCACACTGGAGTTGGCAATCCTAGGTCCTCCTTTCAAGATGTCAGTGTGAGAGGGAAGAGAGTTAGAAGAACACAAATAAAGCCTGCTGGATCAGCCCTGTGAAGGTACATCTAGTCCAGCATCTTGGTTCGCTCGGTGACCAACTAGTTCCTCTGGAGGTCTAACAACAGGGCATAGAGGCTGAGGCCTTCTCCCCGATGGCACCTCCTAGCACTGGGTTTCAGAGGTTTATTGCCTCTGAATATGGAAGTTCCCTTTACTCACCATGGCTAGTAACTATTGATGGACGTCTCCTCCATGAATCTGCCTAGCTCCCTTTTTAAACCGTCTTTGCTTGCGGCCGTCAGTACACCCACTGGCAGTGAATTCCACTTTAATTTCTCATTGAGTACAGAAAGGAACGGATCCTGCCGCCACCTCCTCCTCTAGGCTGAGGAATAAGAGCATGGAGCATCCTCTTTCACCTGCTTCCACCTTCAAATACAACCTCAAAACCTGCACATGATCCCTTGCAATTCCTGCTCCCTCTTGAGAACACCCGCTCTTGTAGGGTTCCCAACCTCCAGGTGGTGGCTGGAGATCTCCTGCTTTTACAACTGGTCTCCAGGTGATGGAAATCAGTCCCCCTGGAGAAAATGGCTGCTTTGGCAATTGGACTCTATGGGATTGAAGTCCCTCCCCTCTCCAAACCCCACCCTCCTCAGGCTCCACTCCCAAAATCTCCAGGTATTCCTCAACCCAGAGCTGGCAACCCTGGTCCCCTGTGAGAGGCCATGAGTGAACACTTCAAGTGCCTGTTTCGGGCTGGCATAGGTTGGCTTTCCCCCCACTCCCAGGCAGCCAGGCAGTGGGCTGGGAGCCTGAAGGGGATTTGTCTCCATGCCACCAGTCAGCTGGTAGACAGACCAGGAGGTTTTAAAGGGGCCTGGCGTCCATGGCCTGGCAGTTGGGCCTTGGTGCCACCTTCTCCCTTGATCCACAGCTGCCACCAGACAATGTTAAAACACACTCTTTTTTTTTTGCAGTTTGTATAACCAAATGTCTCCAAAATCTTTCTTGGTTTCTGCTCCCAGTCTATAAAATTCAGGCAAACAAGCTAAGCACAGGTGTAAATGAGTTCCTGACTGCTTGATCACATCCACACCCCAAGGAGTTGCCTGGCTACAGATCTCCTCCATCCCATACATAGCATGGCTTGGCAGAGGCCTAGCAATTGAATGTGAGTTGATATTGTCACATTTAAAGAGCAGCTATGCTGGTTTTCTATGGAACAAATATTTATCGTTGGCCAGATGAAACAAACTTATAAAAAGTACAATGACTGACTAAAGTAACTTTCATCTTCTATAATGGCTGCTGATCTAGTTTTTTATTTTTTTTATGTATTTCTTTTCTCAATTATATTACTCATGGCTAAGGTCATACCCTGAGCCTGAATGAAATAGGCAACACACCAGTAAAGAGAAACTATATAGCACCACCTTCTGGTGACATGACTACATTGTCTGTCAAGCCACAATCCCATATTCAGCTCTCAAAAGCGTGGAACAGAAATGGCCACCTTTTACTCTTTGCATATAAACAGAAACACCTGAAGCGTATCAGAATAATTGTTTCCATCAATTTAAAATAACAACAATTATTATTATTATTATTATTATTATTCAGTAATTAGTGTAACAGAGCCCCGTGGCTCAGAGTGGTAAACTGCAGTACTGTTGTCCAAACTCTGCTCAAGACCTGAGTTCAATCCCAACGGAAGTTGGTTTCAGGTAGCCGGCTCGAGGTTGACTCAGCCCTCCATCCTTCCGAGGTCGGTAAAATGAGTACCCAGCTTGCTGGGGGCAAAGGGAAGGTGACTGGGGAAGGCACTGGCAAACCACCCCGCAAACAAAGTCTGCCTAGTAAACATTGGGATGTGATGTCACCCCATGGGTCAGGAATGACCTGGTGCTTGCACAGGGGACCTTTACCTTTACTTTAATTAGTATAGCACACCTCTCCACAACAACATCATTCACAGAATGTAGTGATTTACAGTTCCCTTTTCCTGGCCGCCGAAAGGAAATTTAAATGGTTAGAAACAGTTTAAAAAGTAAAAATGAGGAAAATCCCCCATTGCACTCAATGTGGCGATGCCACCCAAAAAAGTGGCATAGCCACACCGCTGCAAGAGAGGGCGTTTCTGGGGCGAAAGGGTTTAGGACGCTGCCTAAAGGCAGCTCCACCCCCCCCCCAGGAACGCCCCGGGAACACCCACACACACACCGGCGCGGGCTTTCCCTTCCGGGAATTCCCTGTTGGCCTGTTGGCCCCCGGGATGGCATAAGTGCCCCTTATCCTGGGTTAAATGGGCACTTATGCCGGAAGTGCTGCATTGCAAAGGGCTGGTTTCCACTCAAATTCCCAGTTTGAGTGGTAAAGGCCTGTTGCGATGCGGCACTTCTGGGTGTAAAACCCATCACAAGGGGCCATTTGAGTGGAAAAAGGCCCCTTGTGGTGTGTTTTACACCTGGAAGTGCCGCATCGCAACAGGCCCACCCAAACTGGGAGTTTGAGTGGAAACCGGCCCTTTGCAATGCAGCACTTCCGGGTGTAAACCAGAAGTGACCTGTCCCTGCCTGCACAGATTGCCCGCCGACCCTCAGCTAACCCTCAGCTGGTCAGCGAGCGGCCAGGTGGATTGGCGGGGGTTTGCCCGCCACCACCTGGCACTTGGCAACCCTAGGGCCGAATGCCCAGGCTGGACTTCACCCTCCATCCACCCGCAGCAGGCCCTCCTGGCAATTGGGTGACCCTGATCCCACATCAGGACCATCTAGGGTTGTCAGCCTCCAGATACTAGCTGGAGATCCCCCGTTATTACAACTGATCTCCAGCCGATAGAGATCAGTTCCCCTGGAGAAAATGGCTGCTACGTGACCCCCCCCCCACCAAAAACCTCCCGCCGAAAAAGAAGAGGGACCTGGTAAGCCTAATCGGCCCCAGACAGAGATCTTCTAACGTAGGTTAGGCCTTCATATCAGACCTGGCCTGACAAGAGGCCTCTCCCCAGTTCTAAACAGCCACATCTTCTAAACAGTTCTTTGTCGACAGTAAGCAAACAATAGCCCTTGTGCATGTTCCAGAGTGCTGCCAAAACCAATGTTTGGTAGTACTGTGCATGCACACCCACTCCTGGCTCAGTGACAGCTGTCGAAAACAAACGGCTTCCGGAGCCGTGCGGTCCCTTTTGTGGAGGCCACCGTGCATCTTAACCCACAGACAAAGCCAGTTTGTGAAACCCCGGTTATAAATATTCAGGGATGCTGGGAGTGGAAAGAGGGGGCAGTTGAAGTTAAGGGGCGGGGGAACTGGAACAAAAAGAGGAAATAATTCCATCCGTGCCCTTAAGCAGAGGATTCCCCTGTCTGCACAATCAGTCGGTGATCCTGCAATTGGAGCAGTAGCTGCACATCTTCCCCATAACAGCCATAAAGCACCATAGGGAACTTTGCTAGATAGGTTTGCCAGGTCCCTCTTCATCACGAGTGGGAGGTTTTTGGGGCAGACCCTGAGGGGGGGGGTTGGGGAGGGGAGGGACTTATGTCATAGAGTCCAATTGCCAAAGCAGCCATTTTCTCCAGGTGAGCTGCTCTCCGTTGTAATAGCAGGTGAACTGGAGATCAGTTGTAATAGCAGGAGATCTCCAGCTAGTACCTGGAGGTTCAACAAAACTATTCACCTATGCTGTAAAGTATATGCTACAGATAAATGCCAGCACTAGGCTCTATATTCACAATCATTTATATAGTAAAAGAATTTACAAATAAAACATTCATACATCTACTAAGAACAGTGAGTGCATAAGTGTGAAATATACATTACAAACACATTAATTGTGCCCTACACAAAAAACAACATACACAAAGAAGTCCAAAATATTAATTTCACTATAATCCATCAAATTTTTCTTCCAAATTAATCCTGGGTGGAATTCATAAGACAAGTCCTTAACTTCAGAACTCCACGTAGAAGCACAACCAGGAATAGCTGACAAGCTTCAAGCTGACAGGCATTGAAGTCCCTCCCCTCCCCAAACCCTGCCCTTCTCAGGCTCCACCCCAAAAACCTCCCACCGGTTGCGAAGAGGGACCTGGCAACACTACTGACAACCCTACTGCTACTGCCAGCAAGTCCCCACAATCTTGCAAGTCCAGCTGAAAATGGCCACTTTGGCCATTGGACTCTATGGCATTGAAGTCCCTCCCCTCTCCAAACCCTGCCCTCTTCAGGCTCTGCCCCCAAAATCTCCAGGTATTTCTCAACCCGGAGTTGGGAACCCTAAGAGAAATGCTGAGCTACACCTTTATGGCATTATCTGTTCCCACGTTTCAGGCTTAGCACCAAATATGTGAGTTTGTGGATATACGTAGACCAACTCTTGAGTAACTGACAGCTGCAGGCAGTTGGCTCTTGCTGTTTTGCCCTCCTTCTTTGGATTTCTGACCTCTGATCTGCAATGAAGTTTGCATGTCTTTAATAAATGCAATCAGACCCATCCAGTTCCTTTTCACTTCCTCTCATTTTAATCCTGTTGGCCTCAGTGAGAGAATTAAACTCATGCTTGAGTCCCCTTTGAAATCCACAAGACTGAAAAGTGCAGCATTTTTTCTTGATTGCAAATATGTTTGTGTTGACATTCAACATAATTATGATATTGGCTTGGTCCCCCTTGTGAAAGATGGACCCTTTTGGCCTGTGCAAAAGCTACAATGAGCATTGTGGGACTCCCATAGACAAAGGGCCCTGCAGAAAAGGCACTGTGGTGAGGAGAAGGTGGCCATAAAACTTCTAGCCTCACTGATGTCTCTCAGAAAGGCACTCAGTAAAATCACCCAGAATTCACTTAAATCCCCATCAATAGCAAATACACTTATGCTATATTAAGGCTCCCAGGAGTCTATCTTTCTACAAACGATGTAAAATAGAACTATTTGGGAGGGCATTTCTATATAAGTAACAGGGCTATATAACAACATAATGGTTCAGGAAGGTTTGTTTACAAAGGATGAGGCTACGGACTAGACCACTGTGTATACTTTGCATCTGCTTGCTGTATGTATTATCCCTGCTCCCCCACATTGTCTTCTACTTACGTAATCCCTTCTTCTGCATTGTTTCACATATCATGTCTAATGCTTTTTGCTTTGTTTCAAATTTCTGTAATCTTAGTCACGTGTACTTTGCTTATCAGATGTAACATCCTATTGATTGCATTGACTTACACTGTGTACTGTAATCCATCTAAATAAATAAATAAAATTTCAAGTAAATTTACCAAAGTTAATAAAATAAATTTTTGCTACATGTGTACATGAAAGGAGATCTGTACCTGTAACTCACACTGTAGACATGTATTATTGCCAGTGGAGTAAAACATATTCAAGCACAAGGTAGTCATTAAATAGATGCTTTCCCATCCCATCTTGCAGTTATTAGGTGTTGCAGCTTTCCACCTGGACCTTGCAAGGGAGAAGGCCCAAGTCATTCATTCTTGGTGTGAAGATTCATTTCCAGTAGAAGGTGTCAGTTCTTCATAAAAATATGTCGTACAGCATCCGCGTAAAATAGCATCTTCCTGTTTAAAGCAGTCACCATCTGCTGCTGTTCAGAAACATTTCCTCCACGTTCATTCCAGCCACCTGAGTTCATACAGTGCAAACAGCTTGCATAGTGAAGCAGAAGGAAAACACCGTTGAGGAAATGCACTGCACGTCATTCCTAGAACACACTGGCATCCCTGATAATAGTGAAGATTTGACCGACTTTAGAGACAACATATAATTGCCCCATTGTTTCTTCTCTGCTCTCCCACTGCTGTTTTAAAAAAAGTGTTTAAGGACAGCTTAAGTTGTTGACAGCTGAAATGGCTAAAGTCACTAATATAATTTGACACAGAAATTTTATAAAGATGCATTTGAATAACTGTGAAACTCCTTTAGTAGGTTTATGAATAATCATCACAAAATGGGCTTGTTAATGTTGCAGTTCTTTCCTTTTCCTTTTCTCATTTTTCCCCTGTTTGTGATATGGCCATGGTGGAAGCCACAAGCCCCAGGAACCTCTGAATAGTGACTGCAGACTGGCATCTGCATTTGAAAAATAGCCCAGCTATGGTCTGTAGCACCTGGGCCCTAGAGTCCAGTAGGAATGCCTTCCCCTGAAGGGAATCTATAACTGCCCCTATAAAGAATATGGAGTGAGCTGGTTGCAACTTAGATTTCTCAGTATTTACCTACAGATCCAGGGAATGTAAGGTGGAGAAAGTTAGGGCCACCTGATCACTTAGAGCGGTTTTGGACTAAACCACAAAAGCAGTTATCTAAATATGGGTGGATTGTACACCCCTGGAGGTATAGATGTTCCAGCACTACTAACATACATTTTGTTAAGACCCTGGCCGCTGTTGCTAACTCAAACGGTAAAGCAGTTTATTGGAAGGGAGTGTGTCCATGCTGGAAATATAAATATTTTCACCATCATGGGTGGATAGAGATAGGGAAGCGTGGGTCCTTTAGTTCTACGACTGTGAACCAGGAGTTCATCTCTAATAATGAAAGCACATGGGACAATGTGACCGTTCTGAACTTTTAAACATTTATTCAGTTCTCTCATGCCAAGTATTGGCCATTTCCCTCCAACCTTCTTATATATGAGTAAGTAGTGGGACTAGAGTCCTAGCTGCAGCTGTTCCTGGTGAACAGGTTGAATTGCTCCCTTGGTGGTTAACTTCATCCCTCAGTTGCAGAGGGGGTACAACGGAGTGAGGGTGGGGAGCTTGGATGACAGAGAAACATTAAACTCTAGGTTATAACCAGAACAAACTATGGCAAGGACAGAAGAGTCCCTTGATACTTCCTTCCACACATCGTAGAAAGGAGCCAACCTGTCAGTGAAAAGAGGACATGTACTTGCAACTGCTTCTAGTCATTGTGATGACTACTCCCTGTTGGGTTCATCCCTAGGGGACTCTTATTTCTGGGCGTTCCTTGGTGTCTCTTACCCTGTTGTTTCCTTCCACACTGGAGCGAAAATGGGAGTTGAAATGGTTGTGGTTGGTACCAAAGGGATGGCTGAGACTGGGATTGGGGGTAGTGCCTAAGGAAATACCTGGGTTTGGAGGAGGCTGTTTGGCCTGTCATGCCTAAAGTTTTGGCAGTCAACTTATTTTTGTGCATCTTGTCAAGGGATTAATTGGTTTGTGCACTGAACACCCCTTTCCCCTTGAAAGGTGATCCTTTTGCCTGTGTCTTGTTAGGAAGGGATATAATTGTACATAACCAGGAGTGTCTTCTGAATACCACAGCCACCGCCATCACCAGCTAGTACAGTCAGCAGGGGGGTCTTACCATGTTGATCTGCTGCTTAATTAGTTTTATACCCTCAGCCTGGATCATCTTGGCCAACACTTTTTTCATCAGGAAGTACATCTAAATATGTGGGCAGACAGTCCCACAAGAATAACTAATAATGGGCCATTATTGCACTCTGATTGGCTACTGAAAAGCCAGAGGCCATGATGAGCAGACCTTAAAACCCAGGCCCTCCAACTTTCTCCCCTCCATATTGAAAAGAGAGGAATGCATGCCTGTTCTCTGCTTAGAAGGCATCACTTCTGCCACCAAGGAATTAGCAGGAGAGTGCATGAACAAGAATTCACAGTTCTCCTGTAAGGCCATGTACACATTCTCCAACTTTCATGCAAATGAATGCACTGAGGCTGGCCTAGACCATAGAATCACAGAATCACAGAGTTGGAAGGGACCACCAGGGCCATCTAGTCCATCCCCCTGCACAATGCAGGAAATTTACAACTATCTCCCCCCCACCCCAGTGACCCCCTACTCCATGCCCAGAAGATGGCCAAGATGCCCTCACTTTCACCATCTGCTTAAGATAATAGAATCAGTATTGCTGACAGATGGCCATCTAACCTCTTCTTTAAAACCTCCAGGGAAGGAGAGCTTACCACCTCCTGAGGAAGCCTGTTCCACTGAGGAACCGCTCTAACTGTTAGAAAATTCTTCCTAATGTCTAATCGGAAACTCTTGATTTAATTTCAACACGTTGGTTCTGGTCCAACCTTCTGGGGCAACAGAAAACAACTCGGCACCCTCCTCTATATGACAGCCCTTCAAGTACTTGAAGATGGTTATCATATCATCTCTTCAGGCTAAACGTACCCAGCTCCTTCAGCCTTTCCTCATAGGACTTGGTCTCCAGGCCCCTCACCACCAGATGGAAGTGGCAGTCTCTAACAGCCCTTGAAACAGAGGGAAGGCAATCGGACCCAACAAGCTGGAGTATGCCGCCCTGAGTATTCGATCTGAGGGTCTCCACTTTGAACAGAAAATATCCAACTCCAATGCCTTGGCTAGTTTGAACAATTGCTCTGTGTAAAGTTGGAGATCCTTCATCGGTGATACTAGAGTTGAATCCCCAAACTTCTCTTCTGGGGATGGATCCAAAGCCACATTGGAGCTGATGCTGGAGTGGGGTGGGAAGCTATCTTCGGAGCTGGAGTCCCTTGGAGATGGAAGGATAGCCTGAGGTAAATCCACCAAGGTGGACCGGTCCAGAATGGTCTTGGAGTTGAGTGTGGCCTCAGAACCATGGGATGGAGCCACCTCTGCTGCTGATCCAGAGTACCCCACTGAGGCATATACATGGGGTGGGCAGACAAGGGTACCAAGAAGGCTTCCATAACACAGGAACAACAGGGGGCAACTGGAGCCGATTTCAGCTTCTTCTTGGAAGACTTACCTGGTCCATAATAGTCAATAGCCTGACTTCCTCAGTGTTGCCATCTGAGGCAACGGGCTATCGACCAGTTGCACATCAGGCGATGGAGTGCGTGTGTGTGGGGAGGCACAATGACCTCTAGGTCCTGTCATGCAGATGGCTGCTTTCTGGCTACAGATGGTGAGGAGTCAGACTGATCTGAGTGCTTTTGCTTTGAGTTTGCCTTCTTAGGGAGCAGTTTGGAAGTGCTTCTTGGAACTGAGGCTGACCCACGAGCATGTCGGGTAGATGGATGCGAGGTGGGAGCTGGTGGTGCAGACGCCACCTAAGGTGTACAGGCCTGTTTTTTGCCGCCTGAGAGGAACTGTGGATAGGCTTCAGGAGCCGTAAGAGCCTTCTCCTCAAGGGCCGCTTTGAAGCAGGAGGAAGTCCTCTCATGAAGGGCCTTTGGGGTAAATTGCTTGCAGGCCGCACAAGCCTCATCCTTATGGTCCCGCCCAACCACAAATACAGCCAACCATCATCAGATTGTGCCATCTTAGTACCCCATTTGGTACTACTTAGTTTTTGGTACTACTTGGCACAAACCAAGGGTACCAGGAGGCACTTATCTGTGGCCCATGAGACAGGTTCTCTCACCCTCCCCAAGGAGGGATAGGAAACATGAGTGTTTCAGTCTGTCTCTTTAACTTCTGAAGCCTCTCTGTGGCACAGCTGCATCCCATCCAGGAGACAGAAGGTGATGCCACTCTCAGCATCCTTTTGACCACTGTCTCCACCCTAGTCCAGTCCCAGGCTCCTTCAGGCCTCCTCTTTTAAGGCTCGCCCCCAAGAGCCAAACCCACCTCTGTGGGCTGGGCCCCTCCCCACCTTGCTTGCCTCAGCCCTACTGTTGGCTCAGAGGGATGCCATCTCTTCCAATAACTGCAGTGGATGCTAGCTAGGGTTGCCAACCTCCAGGTGTTAGCTGGAGATCTCCTGCTATTACAACTGATCTCCAGCCGGTAGAGATCAGTTCACGTAGAGATAATGGCCGCTTTGGCAGTTGGTCTCTATGGCATTGAAGTCTCTCCCTTCTCTACACCCCGCCCTTTTCTGGCTCCGCCTCAAATACCTCCTGCCGGTTGCAAAGAGGGACCTGTCAACCCTAATGCCAGCCAACCCCACCCTGGCTGACTCATGCGTGGCCATGCTCTCCCAACAGGCACTCAGCCCAGGACGGAGGGTGCTCAGTCTCCCTGGGGGCATGGAAATCCACCTGGTTCAACCTTCACTGCAAGGACTGACAGCTCCTCTGCCATGGACAGTGATCCCTTCCCTTCCCCAGCCATCCCTGGATCCTATCATGGCCAGCTCATGGCTTTGGAAAAACAGCCATAGCTGGCATATCAGCCAAGCTGATAAAAGGTGCTATGTGTCATGGAGGAGATCTGCACCTGCAACTGTAGTAGTACCAGCCATATTTAGTAGTAGTAGTAGTAGTAGTACCAATCAGTAGTACCTAAGGTTACCAACCTCCAAGTGGTGGCTGGAGATCTCCCGCTATTACAACTGATCTCCAGGAGATAGAAATAAGTTCCCCTGGAAAAATGGCCGCTTTGTCAATTAGACTCTATAGCATTGAAGTCCCTCCCCTCTCCAAACCCTGCCCTCCTCAGACCCCACCCCCAAAATCTCCAGGTGTTTCCCAACCTGGAGCTGGCAACCCTAGGAGTACCCCTAAACTGTAAACATGCTCCTTCAGCAGTATCTTGGATTACTTTGTTTAATCTAATGGACGCATTTTACTTGCCTGTATAGTGCTTTGAAAAGGAAGAAGCACTAGAAATCATATTGCAAATATACGCTGGTTACTGGAGCATACGAGAGAATTTCAGAAGAAAATTAGCTTGTGTTTCATAGATTACAGCAAAGCTTTTGACTGTGTGGATCATGAAAAGCTATGGCTGGTTTTAAAGGAAATGGGTGTGCCACCACATCTGATCGTTTTGATGAGCAACCTGTACTCTGGACAAGAGGCCTCAGTTAGAACAGAATATGGAGAAACAGAATGCTTTCCAATTGGCAAAGGTGTCAGACAAGGAAGTATTTTATCTCCCTATCTCTTCAAACTATATGCAGAACATATAATTAGGAAAGCTGGATTAGATTTAGATGAAGGTGGAGTGAAAATTGGAGGGAGGAACATTAATAATTTGAGATATGCTGATGACACTACATTTTGGCAGAAAATAGTGAAGATTTGAAACGACTACTGCTGAAAGTTAAAAGAGAAAGTGCCAAAGCAGGACTACAGCTGAACATCAATAAAACAAAAGTAATGACTACAGGAGAATTACACAACTTTAAGGTTGACAATGAGGAAATTGAAATTGTTCAAGACTTTCTATTCCTTGGCTCCACCATCAACCAAAAGGGAGACTGCAGCCAAGAAATCAGAAGGAGATTGAGACTGGGAAGGGCAGCCATGAAGGAGCTAGAAAAGATTTTGAAGTGTAAGGATGTGTCACTGGCCACCAAGACTAGATTAATTCATGCCACCGTATTCCCTATTACTATGTATGGGTGTGAAAGCTGGACAGTGAAGAAAGCGGATAGGAAGAAAATAGATTCCTTTGAAATGTGGTGTTGGAGGAGAGTGTTACGGATTCCGTGGACTGCCAAAAAAACAAATCAGTGGGTTATAGATCAAATCAAGCCTGAACTGACCCTAGAAGCTAAAATGACTAAACTGAGGCTGTCATACTTTGGTCACGTCATGAGACGACAAGAGTCACTGGAAAAGACAGTGATGCTAGGAAAAGTTGAGGGCAGCAGGAAAAGAGGAAGACCCAACAAGAGATGGATTGACTCAATAAAGGAAGCCACAGCCTTCAGTTTGCAGGATCTTAGCAAGGCTGTCAAAGAGAGGACATTTTGGAGGACTTTGATTCATAGGGTTGCCATGAGTCAGAAGCGACTTGACGGCACTTAACACACACACATGGTGTTTTGATAGAGCATGAAGTTGTTTTGATAGGGCATGAAGTTGATACTAAGTCAAATCATTGGTCTATTAAGGTCAGCGGTGTCTACTCAGACTGGCAGCTGCTCTCCAGGGTCTCAGGCAGAGGTCTTTCGTATCACCTACTGCCTGTTCCCTTTAACTGGAGATGCTGGAGAGAGAACCTGAGACCTTCTGCATGCAAACCTGATGCTCTATCACTGAGCCACTCCCCCTGCCCATGTACTTCAAACTTCTTGTTTGACGTGTATTGTTAGTAGCTTTTAGAAACACCGCAGAAAGAAATGAACATGGTCCAGCTGAAGTTAAGCACTTTTAAGTCCCATCGATTTCAGTGGAAAAGATTGAAGCTTATACTTAACTCACTGATTAAAATCAATAGGACTTCAAAATGTTTCATTTTGTTTGGAGTACGCTTACTCCTAGTGAACAGATCAAGGCTATTTAAAAAGCTTGCGAGCCAGTCTACAATTGGACTGGCCTGTTCTTTAACAATTCTTAGCCTGTGGAAATTTTCCTGAATATTTCAAGGAAGCTGATCAAAGTAAATTCCACTGGCAAGGTGAGCATACAAATGTGCAACCATACACTGTGAAAGTTGCGTGGGTTGCACATCAATAGGCAACCAAGTGGATGATTAACACTGCAGGGCAACTGAAGCATTCACTAGCAATTCATGCAAAGTGTGGAACAAGCCTGACCTGGATAACCCAGGCTAACCTGATCTTTTCAGTTGTCAGAAGCTAAGTAGGGTTGGCCCTGGCTAGTATTTAGATGGGAAACCACCAAGGAATAACAGAGTCATGGCTCAGAGTCAGGCAATGGCAAACCACCTCTGAACGTCTCTTGCCTTGAAAAGCCCATAAAGGGTCGCCATAAATCAGCTGTGACTTGACAGCACTTTCCAGCGCCACCATGGAGCAACCAAGTAGAGGTTTTGCTTGCTTTTTTAAAATTATTGAATGTAGGCATTTATTTGGAGCAGGTGAACCAAAGAATTCTTCAACGAGATAAATACATTTATATGCTCTTTTCAAGCTAAAGTGAATTTGGTATGGCCTGGACTAAGGGTATGCAGCCAATTTTTAAAAAAATAAATAAAAGGAAATGTTCCTGTAATTTTGCTTCACTTGCCTTGAGCCCCAGGTTTCCATTGTGTGTGGAAGAATCACAGCATTCCAGGACAAAGAAAGAGAAAGCAGCGGAGGGGCAGCCAACTCTTTCAACAATCCTCTGTCAGAGACTTGCGGGATGAAGGCAGCCCAGAGACCTCTTCTCTCTCCCCCCAGGTTTCCTGCTATTGTTATTCTTGCAAGACTGGAATTCCATCTAAATGGATTTGACCCTGTTTGCTAAACAGCTAAAGCATGTTCCCCTGATTACTATATTCTTTTTGGTGGGGAGGGGAGGGGAGGGGAGGGGAAAACACAGCCTCACGAATTCCCTGCTAATAAGGTTTGTAATTATGTTGGGCTTTCCCACCAACAAATATGTTTTTCTTTTCTACAGAAGAGCAACAGCGCAGCCCTCTGATCAGGAGGAAAAGGGGCAGCTTGATTTTGGTGATGAGGAAAGTCAAAGCCCTGTCTTGCTCAGAAACAGAGTAAGCTTAAAAATCAGGCCATTGTCAGGCAGGAACCCTGGCCATGATCCTGACAAAGCTCCCCACCCCCAGAGTACAAAATATTATTCATACTAATAAATTTTACTCAGTAGTAGTCTTGCTACGGACTTATCACAATTCATCTCAATGACACCTTGCAGTATGTGCCTGACCTTGTTACATTTTGGGCTTTTTGAAAGCGGCAAGTCTAACTCATCCGTCCACTTCTTTAACCTTCTTCAACTATTCTTGAAAGTTAAGCGCCTGTGAGTCTGATTGATTTCAGCAGGACAGAACTGAGCATGCGCATAACTCACCAATGGCGGGACAGAGTGACCAGCCCTGACTGGCTTATGCCCATTGTTTCTAAACACTGCTCCCCCCAGCTTGATGTACATCCCCAAGAGCCTGCCAAGAAGGGAAATGGGACCCCCCAACCCTCAGTCCAACAAGAAACTGTCTCCTTGCCAAAAAAACTGAGTCCCAGTTTCTAGCATGACAGGCAGCCAGACTCTCTCTCCGTGATATTCATGATTAGATTAGCAAGAGCTGAAGAAGCCCAAAGCCTCCTGTACATCACTGAGTGAAGAAGAAGTAGAAGAAGAGTTGGTTTTTATATGCCGACTTTCTCTACTACTTACGGGAGAATCAAACTGGCTTACAATCTCCTTCCCTTCCTCTCCCCACAACAGGCACTTTGTGAGGTAGGTGGGGCTGAGAAAGCTCTAAGAGAGCTGTGACTAGCCCAAGGTCACCCAGCTGGCTTCGTATGCAGGAGTGGGGAAACCCAGTTCACCAGATTCATGTCTGCTTCTCAGGTGGAGGCGTGGGGAATCAAACCCAGTCCTCCAGATTAGAGTCCATCGCTCCAACCACCGCTCTTAACCACTACACCACCCCCAGGTGGGTGCTGTGTGAGCAGTGGGGCATGCTCAGCTCCATATACAGGAGACTGCCCAGGTACCAAAGGAGCAGAAGGGGGACTATCCCTCCAAGGCAGGTGAGGCGGCCAGTTCTCCATTGAGAAACGACCCTTGGTCTCCTAGCCTGGTCCTCCTCCCTAAACTAAGGCGTCAGCTCCCTATCAGGAAATCAATCCCAAGACTCCCATATGTAGGGTTGACAGCTCTGGGTTGGGAAACTCCTGGAGATTTGAGGGGGTGGAGCCTAAGGAGGGTGGGGTTTGGGGAGAGGAGGGACCTCAGAGGGGTTCAATGCCACAGAGTCCACCCTCCAAAGAAGCCATTTCCTCCAGGGGGAACTGATCTCTGTAGTCTGGAGATGAGCTGTAATTCCGGGGGATCCCCAGGTCCCACCTGGAGGCTGGCATCCCTAATTCTAATAGCGGGAGGTCTCCAGGTGCTACCTGAAGGCTGTCAACCCCACCTGTATGACAGGCAGGGGCACTGGCCGTTGGGCTGATGAGAGGACAAGTGGAGGTCAGTGCAGTAGTAAGCCTGGGATACATCCTCAAAGCAGCCCACATGGGTAAAAAAAAGTCACCTGGCTCCTTTCAGGGACTGAATTAGGGTTGCCAACCTCTTGACAGGGCCTGGAGTCCTCTCATAATTACAACTGATCTCCAGACTATGCAGAACAGTTCCCCACAGAGGAAATGGCAGCTTCAGAGGGTGGACTCTATGGCATCACACATCCACATCCCAAACTCTGCCCTCCCCAGGCACCATGTCCAAATATCCAGGAATTTCCCAAGCTGCAGTTGGCAACCCTATGCAGAGCCTAATATGCCAGCTGGAAATTCTGGGCACTTTAGGTTGCTATGAGACAGTTTCCCAGAGCCTATTGTATATTCTCAAGCAGACTACCCAAGGTGAGTGGGGTGGGAAAGGCGCAGCCCTGCCCCTTAAAGAGGGAGCTGACTCTTCAACAGGAAATCAAATGGGTTTTGAATGTTACAGCAAATGGTAGTAGCTAATATGGGTTGGGTCCAAGCAAGCTTTGGGCCACTTTGACCTTATCCCACCCCCTTGCTTTCGTATTAGCTACTATTATTTATTTACTTCATTTATACCAGGGGTGGGGAACCTTTTTCCTGCCAAGGGCCATTTGCACATTTATAACATCATTCGGGGCCATACCAGGTGTAGATCTCCGAGTGGGGGTTAGATCTCCGAGAGGCTAGGGTTGCCAGGTCTCCGGCCACCACCTGGAGGTTGGTAACCCCAGGGGAGGCCTGGAGGGCGTCCCCGCTCCCCCGGTCCTCCCCCCTCCCAGGCGGGAGGGCAGCCAGTGGCGGGCCCGAGCAAACGAGGCGCCAGGGGGGCGCAGTCCGTGGTCGATTGGCAAGGGAGGAAGGAAGGAAAACAGAGAAAGAGGAAAAGGGAGAGAGGGAGAAAGAAATGGAAAGAAGGGGAGAAAGAAAATGACCAAGGGAGACAGACAAAGAAAGAGACAGAAAGAGAGGGAGAGAGAAAAGCCTTCCCCCCCCCACACACACACACATGCTGGCCCCACACAACCTGGCCCCAGGCTCCATGCCCTCCCTGCCCCGAGTCCACAAAAGGCCCCCCGAAACCCGATCGGCTCCTGCGTGCATGCTGTGCTGCCGGGAGCTGTGGGCCTCTTTCCCCCCTTCCTCTCGCTGCTCAACAGCCGACAGTCAGCGAGAGGGGCCTTCAGTGTGTCCTGGCGGCTATAGGGGGCAGCCTTGGGGGAAGCATCCCTCCACCTCCTCTCGCCGACCAACAGCCATCAGTTTGTGAGAGGAGGTCCAAAGGGCGCCGGAGCGCACCTGCAAGCCGTGGCCCCAGGAACACCCTCAGGGAGGGCTGCCCTGCTTTGCCCCTCCGAGGCAGGGCCCTGGAACTCCCGAGGGCCACAAAAAATGTCCTCGGGGGCCGCATACAGCCCCTGGGCCTGAGGTTCCCCATCCCTGATTTATACCCTGCCTTTGTCCCCACTGGGGCCCCAAAGTGGCTCACATTAGTCTCTTCTCCATTTTCACAACAATCCTGTGAGGTAGGTTAGGTGGAGTGTGTGTGACTGGCTCAAGGTCTCCCAGTAAGCTTCCATGGCAGAGTGGGGAATTTGAACCTGGGTCTCCCAGATCCTTGTCCGACACTCTAACCACCACATCGCATTGGCTCCACTACTGCCTGTTATGTGGGAAACCCTAAAATCAATCTGTAGTATCTCTAGGGAAAAGAATCAAGAGCTGATGATGTGAAAGAACCTCCAAAAAGCAAGTGCCAGTCAGATGTTACTGACCTTGATAGACCAGACGTCTGATTCAGAACAAGACAGACTCCTGTGCTCAAGTGTGATTTGAAAGAAATGAAGATCCCACTTTAATCACTAGTTTTGATGTGAAAAAACCAAAGTGGACAAAACCAAAGCTTAGCCCTAGTTCTTCAGGTGCTGTGGAACACAGGCAGGATGGTGCTGCTGCAATCGTCTTGTTTGGGGGCTTCCTAGAGGCCCCTGGTTGGCCACTGTGCGAACAGACTGCTGGACTTGATGGGCCTTGATCTGATCCAGCACAGCTTTTCTTGTGTTCTTCTGTTCACATAGCTAGGCAAACAGGCTTTGCAAGGCTTTTCTACAGTCAGTAAAACTCCCAGCTCCAGATTCAACATTTTCTTAAAGTTGTGACTGAAGTTCACCAAGTCAAACAAGTTAGAATCTCCAGTATCCTACAGAACACCCCCACACAGAACAGTGTGCTCCGTAACATCACTCAGATTGGAGTGCTACTACAGAACTAAAGCTTTATTCAACTGCCCACATAGCAGCAGAAAACTCTGCCAAGGGAAATGGGCAGTGACCTAACACTGCCCATTTCCCTTGGCAGAGTTTTCTGCTGCTATGTGGGCAGTTGAATAAAGGTTTATTTATTTCTGTAGCACTCTGAGTGATGTTACGGAGCAACACCCTAGAGACCGAAGAAGGCCCTTGTTTCTGGCAAACCTCCATAGCATTGTACTTTAAATTCTTTGGATGGGCTGCTCGAACTTTACATCTGATTGAACTCGGCTGTTACCAAAACAATCATGAGAGATAATCAGAAGGGCTCGGCCCTCTTTTTATTTTTACCCTAGATAACAGAAGACACACACACAGAACATTTTTCTAAGGGTCAGTTTTTACACTCACCTATCTCATTGGCTTCAATGAGTTTAACAAGAAAAGACCGTCCAGTTTTTGGAAAGGCGAACCCTTCCTTACTAATAACTTTGGAAACGGAGAGATTGTCCACATAATGCATGCTCCATACTGTGTGATGGCTGGTTATTAACTCTTTACATTTAATTCGGCATTTATATCCTTTTTTTAAAAGTAAGCTTTCTCATTCTCATTGCAGGAGTGAGCTTAGGAAATCAACTAAAACTTCTTTACAACTTTGTTGATTTATTTGAGATTGTTACGCTGACATGTATAGTCTACTTAGCAACATCGTGCAACTGGACTCAACAATGGGAAGATCTGTATCTAGCAGTGCCACCCTAAGGAGAATTGACCCTTCTACAGCCACACTGATTTCAATGGACTTGGAAGGATATAATAACAACGCTGAGGATCCCACTGTTGATCTCCTACTGTTTTAATACTGCTAAATAGTAGCTACGGGGAGAGGAAGCCTAGTTAGGGCCATTGGTGAGTAGGTGTATCTCTCTCCCTCTGCACTATTTTTGTGATCTTAATTCCCACTCCACACCCCCAGGACTACTTGCCATGAGGGAAATATATAAGGTTGAAAGTATTAGAACAGAGTTTATTAATTTATCAAGACATGATGCTCCATGACATGACTCTATTATTTTCTCCAGACTGCTCTAAAAGAGATGGCTAGTTTTGAAAATGAATACGGCTTATACTTAAATGCTTGGGGTAGAAAGCCAGAATCTCCCGGGGAACTGTGCCCCTTAGCAATTCTTAAATTGTTTTTATAAATGCCATGAAATGTCCATTGTGAGGGGTCCAAAATCAACAAGACCATAGGTTTTCTAATTATATATATCATTTCAGGACAAGGTTGCAAAATGTTTTTAAAACACTGAACATCACTGACAACTCACACTAAGCAATTAATTGCAAGAAAAGGCCCTCTTTTGCAATCACAAAGCCAGAGATCTTTCCTCATGTGAGGATCTTCCCTACCAAAAGGTAGCCAAAAGCACTGGTAACTTTCTAACTGGCCAAAATTCAGGTGGGAGAGAATCATGTAACTGGCCCTGCTTATGCCCTCTTTGTAGCCATCTATACCAGATGAGCCAAAAAGGAAGTCATAGAAAAGGGGCTCCCATGTTCTTCTGAAAAATCTGCCTTTCTACCCCATGCTTTCAAAATAAGCTCGATAGCTTATGAAACAGTATAGAGTGGCAATGAAATCATGTTGTCGAATTTGCATTGGCTGCATTCAGCTACAAGACAGACATAAAGTGGTTTCCCCACTGGTGAAAAGGCAGAGAGGGTGTTCTTTTTGACCACCCTGAAAAAGCTGTGCTGGGCAAGGGACCTGCAGGGACAATGACCATATGGGACGGTGGAATGCGCTGCCTCGGAGGGTGGTGGAGTCCCCGTCTTTGGAGGTCTTTAAGCAGAGGTTGACTGGCCATCTGTCGCGAGTGCTTTGATTGTGGGATCCTGCATGGCAGGGGGTTGGACTGGATGGCCCTTGTGGTCTCTTCCAACCTTGTGAACTTGTGGGACGGAGAATCGGGTGATGCTGAGTGAAAAAAATTTAGTTGGCTCTAACCCCTGCCCCCAAAGACAGAATAAGCTGAGTAACTCACCAAGCCACGAGCTGAGGAGTGCACGTGCGGTACTGGGCTTCTGCCATTTCAGGTGCTAGGTGCAGATAAACCCTCCCTCCTCCCATCCCAGCAAACTTTAAAAATGTATTGGCATGTATCCTAAATAGGGTTGCCAACAGCCCTAGAGAATATCCTTGCTGGGTCATGCAAAAACATTTACTGGAAAGCTTCATCTTTGTGGCAACACATACACTACATTTGTGACTAAAGAACTCCCCCCCCCTCCTGCTAGGTGTGAAGTAAAAATTACTTGCTCACACCTGCTGCATACTGTACATATGCGCAATTTTTCTCTGCGTCACCCATTGTTTTCAAAATAGGAACCTAAACTCTTTACATTTCCTTTACAAATGTCTTTGGAGTGTGTGAGAGTGTGCGTGCATCACTCAAACGTCCTAGAAACCAATGCCGTTCTTTCTTGCCAGGCGCCACATGCGGGGCTTTCCTGAGAAGGCTTAAAAAAAAATAAAACAGCGGCTTGAATCTGAGAGGGGCGAACAGAAGGTCATTTTCCAGGACAGGATGCCAAGAGGACAAGAACTGAAACCGCTGGCTGGTCGAGAGACGCGTCCCGCAGCCCAAGAATGCAGCGCTGTCCCTCAGGGAAATTATTCACCAGCCTGGCCTACATGATAACCCAAAAGCCAGCTTGAAGCAACTGCGATAACAGCGTGTCACGTTCCAAAACGGCCCCAAACAAAAGCTGCCGAAAGGCCCTCCTCACTTCTTAGCGCTTCCTTGCACGCAGGAAGAAAGCGATAGGATGGGAGGTGGCGTCCTTTGAAGAGCGGGGCCGTCCGAAATGGGGCGCGCAAAGAATGGGTCCCAAATTACTACGACCGAACTCAGGGCCACGACAAGAAACAGCCTAGACATTCTTAAAGGGTGGCACTTTCCCAAGAGCCTCTCCCTTCACCTCCTAAAATGGTAAGATGCTGTCGATGGGGCGCCTGTCATCCCCTCTAACAGCGCATCTTTTTCTCTCCCACCCACAGTTTTGTTTTGTTTCATACGGAGCCTAAAGAAAGGCTCTATGAGACTTGAAAGCTAGTTTCCTGTTTGGGAGGCAACTATAGGAACCAGAGTACTGCTCCTGCTTGGATTTTTTTTTAAAGCGGAGCCTCCATTATAAAACTAAGCCGGATAGCTGATGAAATCGAATTTGCATGGGTCTAGTGGAGGATTTCTGTGAACCAAAGGGGGGGGGCAATTTGTGGTGATTTCCCCTCCTGCTGAAGCCCTGAACGCCCTCCTCATGCTGTGGAGCTACCAGAAAGAAAGACCAGCTGTTAGCTGTTGAGTGTAATACTATGAAAATTTACTCCCGTCTAAGCCAATTTATATCAATGAGCTTAGACTGGGGTGCCTCTGAAGAGGATCACACTCAATGAAACTCGCCATCTTCTATTTCTCAGACAACTCACTTTTAGTCAAACTGCTGTTCAGTAAAGATGCTCTAGCAGAAGCATGCACATTTTATGCAGTGGTTCTGTTTAGCCTAGGGTAGCAAAAACTCATGCGTTAATAAAGATATTTAAAATGATTCTTTAAAAGTGTAGGTATGCACTTTGAATTTGTCTGGCATGATAACATTTTTGAGTGGCTGATATTATCTCAGGTAAGGCAGCTCTGTCTGCTCCTAACTAGTAGAAACTATCCGAGCTTTGTTCAGATTTTTTATGCCATCACATTCTTGGGACAGATAGGCTTCTGAAACATCCTTGGCACTGGGTTGAACCACCTGGTGGATCCAGTCATCTCTCCATTGACATGTTTGAGGATTTAAGATGGAAAGGGAAGGTCAGCTTTCAGCTCCCCTTCTATAATGGTCAAGAAAAGATCAATTGGTTTAACCCGATCATGATCTGTCTCCTGTTTTCAGGAAGTAATTTGGCATATAATGTTACAGGCGATCAGACTTTCCCACAGGTGCAGAGCCGTCTGCTGTGGTTGCTCTCTAGCTGGCGAGTGGCTATCGGATTTAAGTTTGAATTATTCGGGCCTGGGGGCCAAGACAGAATGTGTTTGGCAAAAGAAAAGGCTGGATGATATTTTTGTTCTTCACCTAGAATACAATTAGGATAGTGACTGTACAGGTGACTTGTGCATTTCTTTTGTTATTAATGACAATTAAAAAATGGAGTATGTCGTAATGATCGTAATTATATAAAAACAAAACACTCGTTGTGCTCAAGACCTTTGGTCAGATGAGCCTGAAATAAAAGGAAAAGGAAACAAAACACTCCCTGCCTAAAGAGCTTATGTGTGTGTGTGTGTGGGGGGGGAGAAACCCACGATTTTCTTTAGTTTTGTTCCGCTTTGTTCACTATTGCAATCTGGCCCCTCCCTGACTTAACTGGTTTCACTCTTACAAGGCAGCCAGCACTTTCTTAGTAAGGGCTTAAACTGTGTTTCTGGGGGGACGGGGACTGGGTTTTCTAGATTGACTGTAAACTGTAGCCGCTAGGAATACATACATGTGTGAGGTATTCCAATCCTGAAAGACATAGGGTGGGACTTTACCTTCCTCTTTCCTCCCAATAAATGGTTTAATAAATAAAGAAATAGGGAGGGACTGGGGGCTTGTTATTTTATCTTCGGCTTTAGCTGGGAATGTTTTATTATTGTAAGCCGCCTTGAACCCAGAGGAAAGGTGGGATATGTTTTAATAAATCATAATTTTTTAAAAAATGCCTCCTCTGCTGTGCCAAATTTCCCCTTTTAGTCTGCTCTTCCCTGCTTGTCTGCTGCCCTCCAAACTTTATCCCCTGTCCAAGCAAATTTTCCTCAAGGTCTTCCTCCTAACTTCTTGAGCCTGCAGGCACATTTGGAATTCTGACACAATGTGATGGGTCCAGAGTGCCAGTGTGGTGTGGTGGTTAAAGTGTTGAACTACGATGTGGGAAACCCAGGTTCGAATTCCTCACTCTGCCTTGGAAAGTTGCTGGGTGACCTTGGGCTAGTCACTTTCAGCCTTGACCCTGAGAAGTAGTTGGTTGGGAGACCTCCAAGGAATACCAGGGGTGTGATGCAGAGGCAGGCAATGACAAACCACCTTTGAACATCTCTTGCCTTGAAAACCCTGTGGGGTTGCCATGAGTCAGCTGTGATTTGACAGCAAAAAAAAAAAATCAATATTTACTTTTTCCTAAAGTGCTGAATGTTCCTTTTTTCATGTATTACAATTATTGTTATATAATTTTGTCTAAAAGCCTATGTGCTGTGTAGACTTCCTTGAATAAATGAATGAAATTAATGATTGAGGGAGACAGAGGAGGGAGTTCCAAAGTTTTGGCACTACAACCGAGAAGGCCCTTTCTTGGGCTGCCACCAGTTTAGCTTCAGATGGTGGGGGGCAACTGAAGCAGGGCCTCTGAAGATGACTGGAATGGTTGGGTAGGTTCATATATGGGGGTAGGAGGTCCTTCAAGTATGCTTGCTCCAAGCCATATAGGCCTTTAAAGGTCAATAGCAGCATCTTGAATTGAGCTTGGAAGCAAATTGGGAACTGATGTAGACAGAACAAGACTGTATGCACCACAGTGCCAAAATCTTTTCTGCCCAGGAAGAGCCGCAGCTGGCTCACCAGTCAAAGCAGGTGAAAGGAACCTATGGCTATTGCTTCCACCTGTTTATCAAGGTCCAGGAACATCTCCAGGCTCTGAACTTGCTCCTTTAAGGGGAGTGCAACTTCATCCAGAACAGGAGATATCCCAGATCCTAGGTCAGACCTTCCTCCAACCAGTAGCACTTCTGTCTTGTTGGGATGAACTTTTAGCTTGTTAACCCTGAATTAGTGAAGTGTTGCCCTATATTTTTAAATATTCCTGGACCTGGAACATGTTCCAGCCTGGCTGGCCTGGCCTTTATTTTTTGTTTTCTTAATGCAGGAGGTGTTCTTTTTAAATATGGGGCACAGTCAGCCATGCAATCCACACCTGCTGTTTGAAAATAATATTGTCCTAATAAGGAGGAATTTGTGATATTCATGAATGCAGAGGCTCACAGCTGGGCTGGATTGTGCTGATCAGGTAACCTGTTGTGAATGCAGGTGCCAGGTGTGCCTACAGAACATGCCAACCACTCCATCTGGAAGCATCTTAAATCAGTTCCATATTGACTTCATGTGGGCCACGCTGGTTTCAGCGGAGAGAAAATGGGCACAGAGACTCAGTGTTTTGATGGGCAAAGGGTGAAATACTTTGTTTGAACACAAAATGTTCCTTACATTTAAATGTTTATTTCATTTGCCATGATTAGAGTAATAATAAACAGATGGTTTGAAGGACCTGTCAACTGCATGCTTCCCTTTGCTGCACAATGTGTGCCCCCAGGGCAGATCAACGCTATGGATGAGTACATCGAGTTCTTATGTTTCCCAAGTACTTGAAAATTTTATTCTACTTTTTAAACGACGAGTCAGCCTTGTTCTGCTGTCATTCTGTTGTCCGGTGTTGCCCATATCTCAATGGGTTTCCCCTGGAAGTTTCCACAGGAAATATTCCTGCTGTTTACTAAGTAGATTTTACAGCTTGTCCCGTTCAAAAAGTTAGGAGCACAACTTTGGAAATAGATGTGCTTCACGAAATCCCGAATAAACACTACAGGGTCCCATAGAATGGGGAGGGGCTGTGGCTCACTGTCAAAGCATCTACCTGGCCTGCAGGTTTCACATTAAATCCTTGGTATTTCCAGTTTAAAGGATCAGGTTGTGGGTGATGTGAAAGATCTCCACCTGAGAGCCAGCAGAACTACTGCCAATCAAATCAGACAATACTGACCATGACAGAAGAATGGTCTGACCAGTGGCAGACCTACAGTTTTGGGACCCTGAAGCTTGAACTGTTATAGGGGCCCCTTCACAACCAGCCATGAGGTCTGGGTACCCGCTGTTATCTTCTTCAATGGGGTTGTTCTATGGCAGATGTATTAGTTCATTCTCTAATAGAGAGGTCAAAGGTCATCAGAGGTGAAAATCTGATTTTTGGTGTTAAAATGCACAAGCAAGATGAGTGCAGCCTGAATTGAGAACCAGATTTCTTTTTATAGTTCCGATTGGCTCTAGCCTAAGGGCTGAGCTGTAGAACTATTAAGCTGTGCACCAACAAAAGGATTCGAGGATCCAGCTGCCAAAATGTAGGCTGTGAATAGATTCTGGCGAGCTCAGTGAACCCATGCAACTGGGGGTTCGGAATTTGACCAATTACAGGGACATTTTGAGGCCATATGAAATGGGCATTAAGCATATTCTAAGGTCAATATTAAGTACTTAAACCCATTGGCTTATGATTCTATCACTAAAAATATCCTTATTTTAATAACAAACACTTAAAAAAAACTCCATCAACTTTTTTGAAAAATTCACTCATTAAAAAAAAGTTGCTTCAGGATTAGGGGTCCTGAAACTTAAGCTTAATTAGTTTCATAGTAGATCCGCCACTGAGTTTGACGCCATATAAGAAGCGGGGGTTTTATACCCCGCTTTTTCTCTACCTTTAAGGAGTCTCAAAACGGCTTACAATTGCCTTGCCTTCCCCCTTTCCCTTGGGCTAATCACAGCTCTTAGAACTCTCTCAGCAGCCCCACCTACCACTCAGGGTGTCTGTTGTGGGGAGGAGAAGGTGATTGTAAGATGGTTTGATTCTTCCTTAAGTGGTAGTGAAAGTTGGCATATAAAAACCAGCACTTCTTCTTCTTCCCCCTCCCCCTCAACAGGCACCTAATGAGGTAGGTGGGGCTGTTTGGAGAGAACTGTGACTAGTCCAAGGTCACCCAGCAGGCTTCATGTGGATGAGAACGGAAACAAACCCGGTTCTCCAGATTAGAATCCGTCGTTCTTAATCACTACAATATGCAGGCTTCATGTGCTCAAAACCATCCTGAGAAGTAAGATGACAGGCAAGAGCAGCAATAATATTTGCAATGATGTGAAGGAACAGATGCAGTGATTAAAAAGACAAGCTTTGATTTTCAGGCTAGGAGACAGGCTAGGAAGCCTGTACTCCAACTCTCCTCAGTCTGTTGCAATCTCCATTGAGGATGGATTCCCACATGCATGTTCTTGATGTTGACTTCAACCTTTAAGGATGTTGTAATGTGTGAGTAGGTCATCAGGATACAAAAGTTTGTTTATCCTATTTTACTTTTGTTTATCTGCGCCCTATCAGAGACTGGAACCTCTGACCTCTCTCATCATGGACTATGTGTAATGCCCAAATCAATTCCAGCCCCTTACTTAGGGAATCACACCTGATTTAGGGCAGGATTCTCACCAAGATTTTCCGCTCCATCCCCTCCCCCACAGATTTTTCTTCTTTTTCCAAAATCATTTCCTTCCAATAAGCTTCTGAAGACATGAGCTCCAACTCATAAAATCTCATGCTGGAATGAATGCTATTATTCTTTACAGAGCAAATGGCCATCTATCTTATTAAGCAACCAACTGTCTATAGGTTCTTGTAGGTTATCCGGGCTGTGTAACCGTGGTCTTGGAATTTTCTTTCCTGACGTTTCGCCAGCAACTGTGGCAGGCATCTTCAGAGTAGTAACACTGAAGGACAGTGTCTCTCAGTGTCAAGGGTGTAGAAAGAGTAATATATAGTCTACACCCTTGACACTGAGAGACACTGTCCTTCAGTGTTACTACTCTGAAGATGCCTGCCACAGTTGCTGGCGAAACGTCAGGAAAGAAAATTCCAAGACCACGGTTACACAGCCCGGATAACCTACAAGAACCAATGAACTCTGACCGTGAAAGCCTTCGACAATATTTTCAACTGTCTATACTTAAACTGATTTAAGTTCACAAGTTATGATCTTCCATGAGGGTAGCCATGTTGGTCTGCAGTAGAAGAGCCAGATTCGACTCCAGTCGCACCTTTGATACCCACAACATGTGGGTATATAAGCTTTCAAGAGTCAAAGCTCCTTTTGTCAGATATGTACCTTCTACCCTGCCTTGCAGTGCCTAGCTTTTTGTCAGCAAAAAGAGAGGACTGCACTCATCTCCCTTTTTCAGGGAATCTAGGTCTGCTGATTCCCAGAACACCTTGCAACTTTAATTATAAAGACCCAGGTGCCTGCCATCTCAGCAATTCTAAATGCTCTGGATTGGGACTTCAGCACTTTTAAATGTCCTGAATTGGGATTCTAAAATGGAAGCTCATATAGCGTCAGGCATTTCTGTGGCACTGAACACATTACAAAACCACAAGAGATGAAAAAATTAATTATGCCTGACTTCAAGGATAGTGGTATTAAAAACGATTAAATTGTGTCATATGATCAATACGCATGTGCCAGTGTTGGGTCTATGTGAAATTTATAGGCTAAGTCTGCCACCTAGTGGCCTACAGACTACATCAGCCTCTATCTGCTAATAATAAATCTTTGCCAATTTTTTTCTTTAAATTGCCCACTAAGCTAGCTTTGTATTTTTAGGTAAAACATCTTTAATAGCCAATTTTTGACCAGATTGTCTGATACAGCATCATATTTTCTGATTTTGGCTGTTTGAGATATGCTGTCATTTCTTTCAGAGGCACGGAGAAGCACTTTGGGGATGCAAATATGGAGGTTGCTGCAGCCATTCTAATTGAGAAGGTTGTGTGCATATTCTGCAGTGTGAATATTATTTAGTTTCTTGACTCTCCAACTTCCATCCTCATATTTAGGAAAAAATGCCAACAGCAAAAACACTACCAGAGAAGCGTGCATAGTTTATCATGCAGAATTTCCAGGTGTCAGCAGGCAGAGTTCTAAAAAAATGATAGGGTCATCCCATTCTTCCCCAAGTGGAAGGAAAGAATCGCGCGAACTGATGGTTTTGTATGTGGAAGTACAGTACCTCATTGATCCCTCTGAACTGGAGGGGATTCTTTGTGAGTCATGTTCTTCGATTAAACTGCAGGAAGACAGTGGCCTTGGACAGCATGATGGAAAATGCAAATACCCTTGTTTAGGTCTCAGTATGGTAGCCTGCAACCACTGGCTGCCGTCCTTCATAATGTTTAATTGCACTGAATTTTTTTAAAAATGTTTCATAGTCACCTTAAGCACCAACTTTCAGAAAGGCAATTCATTTTAAAATAAATTTGGCATAAATATTTTCAGTAAGTATGGTGAGATAATTTCAAGAAAATCAGTGTCATGGAAAATACCAAGGCTTCTGTTCCAAATTGAAAAAGCCAACATTTCAATGAAAAACATTTATTTTATTCTAGAAGTTATTTACAGTGAGGTTTGTACATATTTTGAGAAATTAAAAAAGCTGCTCTTATAAAATTAAAAATTGTATACAATATTTACAGCATATTCTACACAAAAACATTTTATCCCTTTTCAGTAGATCTAAACTATTATACAAAACATGCAATATATACCAGCACATTATTAGGCAACATACAGCTTAAGAGGATAATGAAAATATTATTGTACAATATATTCTTCCGCAAATACCAAGTCTCACATCAACAGTACAATCTTTCTTTTAAGTCCATTGAAGTCAGTGGCCTTAGAAGAGAATAACTCTGTCTAGGAATGCACTATACTTTTAAGTCTGACAGTAAAACCATGAGTGAGATTTCTCAGGGTAAACTAATGTAAGAATGAACACTGCATGCACTTTACTACACATCCTTGTACGTGCAGAGTTCTGCATACACATGGGCATTCCCCATTCACTTCAATGGAGGGGAAACCCCTTCCACTGGATCAGAGCTACAGTCATTTATCCCCATTTTTCAAACATGTCTTTAGTTTCATTAATGGAAATTGTGTCTGATAAAACATCTTGACCAAATGAAGAGCAACTTTCATTCAATTTATTAAGCCCTACTGATCACCATGATTCCCCCCCCCCACGTGCTCCTGGGGTAGGACTTCACAATTTTGTGTGCTTCTGTTGTGGGATGAAGAGGAGCAATAGAATAAAAACACAGCCTTAATATCATCAACTAATTCAAATTGTTGGGAAGCACCTTATTGTAAAGAGAATCCTGATTCCCCTCAGGCTCTTTGCATAGCCAATAGACTGCTTTATATGTAACTATTCCCTATGTAATACCACTTCCTGTAGGAAAAAATGCATGTATAAGCAAAGTGACGTATGTACTTGAGGATTATGTCACATGTACATGCAAGTAAACATGTGCACTCAAACGTGATGTTGTTAACTTCTACACCAAAGTGACACGTGCATAGAGGAAATACTCATATAAAGCAGCCCTGAGAACTCCAACTTCCATGAAACACACTGAATAATTGCCCAGCTCTCACTATTTCAGAACCAGGTAAATCAGTTTCTGGACCAGTGGCAGATCCATTATCTGGTATTCTATAAACCTGCCATTTTTTTAAAGCAGCACATAATGATCACATTTGAGAAGCCACTGGAAATTAAGCAGTTTCAAAAAGAACATTTATAGATAATGGACAATTTTAGCCAGCGACATACCTTCTAGATAAATGTCAGATGTATTGTTTAGGAAATCACCTGTACAACAGTATGCCTATTCTTTTACAAAGACAGAGTTGTACTACTTCATGAAATATCAGGGTGAAATGAAAATGCAGTTCTCAAAAGAATTCTATGAAGTCAGTTTAACCAGGTGCTTCTTTTTAAAAAGGTGTTATATTGCTTAAGGGCACCAATGAGGCCCTATGCCAGTGGTATCTTTGAATGCACCTCTTTGCTTTCTTCCACATATATGAATGACTACCATTCATTCCCATGACAAAGGATTAAAATGCTGAAGTTGGGAACAATGTTGAAGTACATGCACTATTCCTGACACTGCTCTACTGACAGGAACCTCATGGAGATGAACTGTGTGTTCTCATTGCACACAGAGTCCAGGAATCGCAGCAAGGTATTTGCCTTCCATCTACACACACACCTTGCCCACTGAAAGGCATTTTGCTAGTGCTTTAAAAAAGGAAAAGCCTGCCTCCAAAATGTTTCTATCAGATACATGGATCCTTTAAATAACACTACTCATAGCTTACCCCTTACACTTAAGTCATTATAATGCAAGGGTCTTTCAACTTACATGTTGAAATATTAGTGACTGAACAATTAAAATCAAACTACTGTTTTAGCTGCTCCAACCAACTCTGTGCAAAGTGTCATTGTATGCTTAAGCATTAAATGGTACATACCGATTCTGTCAGTTTTGCAAACCTGCCACAAGATGCAACCTTTTGCATGAGAAAACACCCCAGGAAACAGTTACTCGTCATAGTGTCTCCAACTATTTATGTGATTTTCTGTAACAGATCATGAGGAAAATTGCTAATATAAACACTTTTTTGCTAATAAAACCAAGTACTTTTTAAAAATGAAACTCAAAACAGAAATACCAAAAAAAGAGAAGGAAGGAAGGAAGGAAGGGAAGGAAGGGAAGGAAGGGAAGGAAGGGAAGGAAGGGAAGGAAAGGAAGGAAAGGAAGGAAAGGAAGGAAAGGAAGGAAAGGAAGGAAAGGAAGGAAGGAAGGAAGGAAGGAAGGAAGGAAGGAAGGAAGGAAGGAAGGAAAGGAAGGAAGGAAGGAAGGAAAGGAAGGAAAGGAAGGAAAGGAAGGGCATTTCAGTTGCAGTGTATTTACTAGAAGTAGAGAGATCTTGATTTAAATGTATGTATTTCAGAAACAGTATTATCACGAAGTCACACAAAGTATAACAGTGTTTATCTTCAGAATATTGTCAATATGTACCTTATAGATTCACACATGCTTTAGAATACTAAAGTGTTAAATTACAGGTGTCGGGTTTGATATAATGGAAATACCTTATAAAAATGTTCCATGATATTAAAACCTCCACAGCAATCTTATAAATAAATTCAATTTATTTATTTAAAGCACATCTATCCCACCTTACTCAGCATGTAGGCACCCAAGGTGCCAACAAAGCTCAACAATGAAGACTTAATGGACCCGATTCTAAACACAAAATATCAGCAGACAGCAATTCTACCCACAGAGATGTGGGTTCTGCATCTAAGAGATACCACAACTCAGTACATTTCTTCTGAACTGGAGCATCCCTTGAAAATATAACCAGGGCCCTGGATTGGAAAGATTGGAGGGAATCTCCCCTCCCCTTTAAATGGAACGCTTGACTGCAGTCCTAAGGGGTCCCCAACTAAAAGAACAGATTTTTAAAACATAATGTATTTGAAGCTAGTGTATATGAAATGAAAAATATCTCAGGGAACAGGACACCTCAAAGTATATTTAACAGGTATGTTGTAAATTAAAGTTATTAATTCATTTTTAAGAACAAACCAAAGATGTAATCCTCTACCCAATTCCACAATGATAGCCATAATATATATGAATGAAAACGTTGGATAATATTACCAGAAAGCGGGGTAATACTGAAATACAGGTTTATCATATTGCCTGACTGCTTTTCATTCAAAGTTAGTGGGGAATTAAATCTATGTAGATAACTGGAAGCTTTCAAGCCTCTTCCAAGCTATTAGGATAAGCCACTGAGCATTGCTACACTTTCATACAATGGGGCCTCCATTACTGAATCACTGACTCAACAGCTTACTGAGTAAACCATGGTATTTTCTCCATACCGCTGCAACTTTTTTGAATGGCTGTGTTTGTGTGAGAACAGTTTCCAATCTCTACATTAAGCCATTGCATATGTTTAGTTTGTTGCATGGAGGCAGCACCATGGTGAGGCATTTAAAATGGCCCCCACACAATAGCCTCAAAGCAATTTCCCATGATTATTCTGAACCTGACAAACTTTAGAATCAGTTGAGATGTCTTAATTTTGGTCTAAAACACAACTACAGAAAAAAGGCTTGAGAGCTGCAAACTACTCCCACAAAGACGATGTGGAACTGGAGCTTTTCAGATTTCTTTCTTTCCCACCCCAACTGTGATCACAAACATGAGGAGGCTTGGAGCAGAACTGTACAATGAACACATACAAACAGATTAAATGAATCGGGCCCCAATTTTTTCTCTTTTATCATTTTGTGCAATTATGCAAGGCTTTGGATTATGGCATGTACAAAAAGAAATAATGAAATATGTTTAAATATATTTGGGGCAAAGAGACTATGTAAATGGAGTTATCTATGAAAAGGGTTAATAAATTTCAAGCATAACTAATTTTTAAGATCCGTTTAATCACACCAAAAGCTGATCGCTTGGTATTATTACAATACAACAAAAATATGCCAGCTTCAAGTAGAAAGAAGTTCATCATACTAAAACAAAATATAGCAAAGTGCAAAACCAATGAGGAAACTACTGCCTTCCTTGTATGCAATCAAGAAAAAAATATATTTAGACTGTTATATTACAGATAAATACTATACATCCTAATCACCTCTTTGGTCCTTGTGTTCATAAATGAAAACCAAGTATATACTATTTGTAGCTCTGAATAACTAAATAAAAATGCCTAGATCTTCATTGCTAAGCATTTTAAAGGTTTTTTCTTAAACCCTAAGTTTTTTTAAAAAAGAAAACTGAAAATCATCTAGAAGAGTTTATGTGAATAGTGTGAGATTTTGATCTGTCCCCAAATATTCCTGGTAATTCAGGTTAATGGTCAGACATTAATACTGCTTACACCTTATACAGGATTTGTTTAAGGATAAGACTACATCTTGAGTATACGTTCAATTACTTTCTCAGACTACTTTTCTTAAAGATTAGTACACTAATCTCCATTTCTTTTAGCAGCTAAAGGTATCATTTTAATGCCATTTTAATACAATCAACATTCTACCCTGACACAACCCACACTACTATAACCTTGAAGAAACAAGACTAGTACTGTGACAGCAACCACTCTGGGCAGATGAAGAAGTGCCTATCAGTATTACCCTCTTACACACTTTAAGACTGAACACAGAAAATATTGCTATTAGGAACACATTACCTCAGTGATTTCATTCCTGTTTCATTACAGAAATCAGTTTTAAATTGCAATGAATAATACAAATTTGATCTATCCCATTCAAAGACATAAGGCCAAAGACTTCTTCACTACTGGTGCCCATTTTTAACATATACTTTAATATCCATTAAAGAACAATGTCTGTAACAGAAAATCTTTCCTTACCATCTTTTATAGAAAGTGAGAAGCAATCATATACATTGATTTATCCTAAGAATATCTCAGTAGCTGAATGTTACCTGACATGATCTGTGATAGTTTCCTTTTGTTGCAGTTTCACTAAGTTCATATGGAAAGACACTTTTTTCTTTTTAAAAATATGGTAATGCTAAGAACCTGTTATACTGTTGGTACCAAACAAATACACTGCAATATTTTAAAACAAAACATATACTTTGACTATAAATTAATCCCAGCCTTGCCCTAATACTGATGGGACTTTTTCATGGGGAAAAACATTAGAGCTTTGCCAGGGACTGACAACTAACATAGGAAGTATCTGGCCCTCAGACATAAAAACACATTTCTATTTATAGCCCTAAAGTCAACAGAAATTTACACAGCTTTTATCTTCAGTACTGGGGCCTGAGAAGTGCTCAATTTGTAGCATTATTAAATTACTACATAACACTAGACATAAAACCACATATAACATTCACAACAGTGTTGCTGACTAAAATATGGAAAGCAAGATGCTATTTTCTAACTATAAAGCCCTGAAGATATATAGTGTTTAATATTTTGCCAAGTAAGAATTAAGAAAGACCCTTCTGCGTTGACTTGAATTGGTAATACTAGAACGAATACGTCAACTTTAAACTTTTCTGTTTTTAACACGAACACCACTATCACATTATCCAACACTGAAGCTAATGACTGGGGACAGAACACCTATTAGTGGATAGTGAGCTAGAAAATTTCTTATAATATATACTCAAGGCACTATAAATTAAATATCACTTCATACCACTGTATGTTTATTTATAATGTACCTTGGTATTTAAGAAAATTACCTGATACAAAGATGATGAATTATGTCAACTGTTTCTTTAAATATCTCAGTGTTAATCCAGTCCCCAAACCCTTAAGGCTTGACTCAGAGCCTCGGGTAAATACGCAGCTTTCATCACTGGCTATGACAGACACTCCCAGCAATGCAGCAGCTCCATTTATACACCCACACAAACCCACAGGTCCTTACAGTGGGGGGGCCTATTGTTACAAAACAAGCATCAAGAAGGGATAAAAACTGCTTTCTTTTAAAAATGTTATCTCTAAGCAAAGTAAGCAAAAGAACCTCTAGTGGCAATTTCTTAGTATATGAATATAAATTGTGATACTTATCACAATACTTAGAAAGGCTGTGGAATAAAGCACTAAGAGTATTATTGCTGCAGGTATGATTTCTGTAGGCATTCACTTCCTCCATCATGGTGATTTGTGGCCATGTCTCTAATTTCCTTTCAGATGCTTGAACAAGCAGAGTGCCTGTATTACTTATGGGCTGATTCACACACTGTCTCTTAGCAAAGGGACATATGAAATGAAGCCTCCCATCATTTCTATTAGCAGCCAGAACAGAACTGCCATTCTTCTGCTGGCAGCCAATAGAGGCAATGCTGGCTACAGCCCTCCCCTATTTTCCACAGCTGATTAGTTTAACTCAGGCTCCCAGCAAGATTCCTTGGTGCTGCCAAGAGAGTAGAAGTCACAGCCAGTGCTAATGAGGTGCTGTTAAAATGGTGCCTCATTTTGTGGTAGGTGAGCAGCAACAGCTCATAAGGGTCTCTGGTAATTGCTGCAGTGGACTTGCGAGCGAGAGCCACTTCTAGATGCAGGAAGCTCGCTCCCTTCTTCAAGATGATTACACATGCCCTCATTAAAAGGGCAATATGTGAATCAGCCCAAAGGTATAATTTATTCATTTGTTCGCCACATATACATTTGTTCATCTATATTTTGTTCCGTAATTTTTCTCAATTCACTTCATAACATTTTATATTAAAGACATCACATTCACACCACCACTGCCTTTGTTAAAAGAGCAACATACCAAACATATCTATAGGAAGCTAAGCTTAAGTCACGTATAACCACTCTAAAGTTATTTAATGTTGGGAAACAGAGACAAGATTCTTAAATTGTATCCTTTTTGATACCAACAATTTATCAGTTGCTATTTTGTTTTGAATTCTGGCATAATCACATTAACTTTCCCTCCTTTTGAGTTTTCCCATGTATTACTCTGGCAGTTTAGATTAGGCCATGCAGTAAATATGTGCTTTTGGTTCCTACTGATCAAAATATCTTTTTAACAAAGCGAGAATAATGCAACCGGTTTCCTGAAAGAAAAACAGCAACTATATTTAGAAAGACACACAAGACCTTGGACAGTTGTTGTTTTTTAAATCAAGTTTAAGGATAATGTAGGTTTCATTTTGTAAGCTGTTCTTAATTCCTACAGCTGTTGTTTCAATCTGTGATGAGACTTTGCGACATATAAATTGACAAAAAATCAAGAGCATATAAGTAATTTACTGTAGAGTTCTGTTCTAGTGATCTATCTGCCCTTCATAAAGATTTCCTATACTAGGTCAATCACATTCATATTTTTGCAAGAGTTTTGCTTCAGACACTGAATCCCAGCAATACTCACACACAAATTCAAAACTCAAGTATTTTTTTTTCATAGTTCAACATTCTGCACTGAGTAGGATTCAGTTAATATAATTAAAAAGCAAGTACCTTGCTAGTGAACCTGAATTCTTTTGAATTGTGTTTGCAGCACTCAGTTAACGCACTATCATTTAAATTGTCACACTATCATTTAAAAAAAAAATCAAGTTCACATTTGGCACATGTATCCATTCTTCAGAAATGCCCCTGTATTTTCTTTCAATACTTGTTAAGAACAATGATCACATTACCTACCATTAGCCTGATTAGCAGCTTCACAAGGTGCTTTTATCTTGCAGCTTCAGCTAAACTGAACACACCTTGCCTGTGATAGAGGCACATCAGGTGCAGTGCAGTAGCGAGTCATTTTTGGACTCTAAAGGAAGTCCTTTCCAAATGGATGGGACCTCCAGCTTTGCAGGCCACATACCAAGTTATTTTCCCTTGCAATCCATCAGCAATTCAAACCCATCAGCCTCTGAAAGCACTTCTGGGAAGCGTCATCACAGACAGTTTCCTTTTTAAAAGCTAAGTTTTCACAGAAGATTCAAAGTGTAGCAAGAATCCTTGAAAAGGAAATAATCAGTGTCAGTACTGTCTGCCCAACTCCAAATACCAGTGCTTCTAAGGGAGCCATGCTTTTCCCAGCGACTCTGTAAATTCCAGCTACGGCTGCACCTAAAAAATCACAAGGGAAAAAAGTGAAATTATTACAATAATTCTCTCTTCAAAAGTCTCTACAAGCTCCATATGCCCAAATACTAAATAATATTTTTACCCTTATAATGAAAACCACGTGCCCACTTTCTTTAAAGCTGTGTCACAGCTGGCATAGTGGGCTGAATATAAAGGTGCTCTTTCTACTGCTATCATGCAACATGCCAAAGAATAGTACTTCTATTTTTGGAGGGGGGAATGCAATTTTTGCATATCGCCCCAGCAGATATCCCCATGCTGTTTGTGAAGATATCCTGATCCAAGGAGCAGAAATTTAGGGGCTCAGAGGTCTGTAGCATGAGTGGGGAAGCAGGGAAGTCCCATTCCACAAATACTGCTCTAGTGATGGTATTTTGGATTCAACACAGTATAATTTTAGTTTTAAAGATGCACTTCATTAAAGTGTGACAATGGTCTTTATTGTGCTTGAACACATTCTGGACATGATCTGGTCATGTCAGCTTGTAACACTGATTGGCTTTTCCATCTTTCTGGTTTACCCACTAGATTTCTAGGAGACCTCTCATTTGTATAATCCAACCAAATTTAAGCACTTCTAAAATCTAAGGGTGACATAAATTTCATTAGATGCCTTTAACTGGGTTAAAATGCTACATATGACTTATAGCTGTTAATATATTCAGTGAGACTGGGTGAGGAAGACATGATATATATTTTACAAAAGAAAGATCTAGAAAGAAATCGCGTAAAATAGTGACACTAGAATGGCAATTGCACTTAGCTCAGTGGTCCACTTCAGTTACCTCCAAGGTGTCAGAACCACAGTAATGTGGCTCCAGTCCATGGTGCACTGGCAGTGTAATGCAAGAACCCTGAAGCTGCTTGTTAGTAGTCTATGATGCAGCTAATTCTCATACCAATATTGCCCAATGCTGCATCGGCAGGGGAATAAGCCACATTGCAGCAGCTTCCGTATCTCTGAGTGCCCTGCCATCAATCATTTCTGCCAAATTCCCTTTCCTTTGAATTTCTCTAGCAACTACTCATTCAATCAAAAAATTTATTACATGTTAAGGTTATTTTTTTAAACCTACTTTTTAAATTCCATAAAAGCTAACTTTTGATATCAGCAAATTGAGTTTAATTCTATTCACTATTCACTGATATAAAAGTATATTTTAGTAAAGTAAAATATATAGATAAATATCAGTTCAGGTTAGAAGGATTATAAACCCATTCCCGTTATTCACAAACAGTAACTTGTCCTTGAGGTGTAATGACAGGCAGAATTGTTATGTCGTGTGGTTTGCATGCTTGTTGTTGTATGTGTTATAATATTTTTTTGGGGAAAATTAATTTTAAAAAGGAATTTATTACATATTATGATAAATTATAACACAGAATGTAAAAATGAAGATCCAGAATTGAAACAAAGCACTTCAGTGTAGGAATAAGCTTTTAAAGAACTCAACTAATACGGCAAGGGGAAGGAGACAACCAACATGGGGATTTAAATAAAGGAGAGCAAACAGCAGAGGCCCACCTGGAAGAGTATAAAGGAGATGAAGGTGCAGGGCTTCAGGTGTCTGTGTGTCGATGCCCAAAGCTTGGGCAATAAGAAGAAAAGCTTGAGCTTCTAATGCAGTCAGATTTAGTAGGCATTACAAAAACTTGGTGGGACGATTCCCATGACTGGAAGGTAATAGTGGATGTGAGTTGTTCAAGAAGAACCAAAAAGGTCGAAGAGGTGGCAGAGTAGCGCTATATGTGAGGAGAGAGATTGCTTGTCAAGAAATACTAGAGAATGGTGACAGCCAAGTGAAAAGTATCTGAGTGAGGATAAGGGAAGGAAGGACAAACAGTACTGTGGTTGGAGTCTGCTACAGACCCCTTGACCAGGGTGAAGAGGTGGATGCTGCCCTCCTTGAACAGCTTGACAGGGTATTCAAACAACAAGGGCTGGTAGTTATTTCAACTTCCCTGATGTGTGCCGGGAGACAAACTCTGCAAAGTGACCACAGTCATGCAAGTTCCTAACCTGCCTGGCCAACAACTTCTTTCATCAAATGGTGGAGGTCTCTACGAGGGGCTCAGCCATACTCAACTTAATATTGACCAACATGCAAGAGATGGTAGATGAGGTGAAGGTGGTGGGGACTTTAGGGGGAAGTTACCATGTCCTCCTAGAATTCCTTTTGCTGTGGGGGACCAAGGAAGTTTGTAGCCACAGATTTTGGTAGGGCAGATTTTAATAAATCCACAGGCATGATGAGAATCATTCCATGGGCAAGACCGCTGGAAGGGAAAAGAGCAAGTGAAGGTTGGGATCTCCTAAAATAAGAGCTCTTGCAAGCTTAAGCCCTATTACAACAAGAAACATGGGAGATGATCCAAGAAGCCAATGTGAATGAACAAAGAACTCTGTGATGAGCTATGGAAGAAAAAAGAAATGTTCAAGAAATGAAGGCAAGGACATATCTCAAAAGAAGAGTATCTGCAGACTGCTGGGCACTGTAGGTCAGCCATCAGAGAGACCAAAGTGCACAGTAAGCTGATGCTGGCCAGGGAAGCTTGCTACAACAAGAAAAGCTTTTTCAAGTATGTGAGGAGCAAACACAAGGGAAAAGACGCCATAGGCCCACTGTTGGGTGAAAATGGAGTAACTCGGACAGAGAGAAACAAGAAAGGATTAATGCCTATTTTGCTTCAGTTTCCCCCCTGAAAAAGTCAAGGGGCTCATCTAGAGATGATAGTAGGCAAGGCACGGCGTCTGGGCTGCTGGTTGACATGAACAAAGAGGTTGTTAAGAAGCACCTGGCTGCATTGGATGAGTACAAATCCCCTGGGCCAAATTTTATGCACCCGAGAGTGTTTAAAGAACTTTCTAGAGAGCTTGCAGAACTTTCTAGAGAGCTTGTCCATCATCATCCAGACCTCTTGGAAGATGGGAGATGCGCCACAAGATTGGAGAAGGGCAAATGTTGTCCCAATTTTCAAAAAAAGGAGGAGGGATGATCCAGGAAACTACAGGCTAGGGAAAATATTGGAGCAGATATTAAAGAGATCAATCTGCGAGCATCTGAAAGACAATTTGGTGATCTGGGGAGGTCAGCATGGATTTGTCCCCAACAGGTCCTGCTAGACCAACCTCATTTCCTCCTTTGATTGAGTGACCAGCTCACTGGATCGAGTTGAGGTTGATGTTATTGGTTGATGTTATTTACCTAGATTTCAGCAAGGCTTTTGACAGGGTTCCCCATGATGTTCTGATGGGTAAACTAGAGGTCTGTGGACTGGACCCTAGGATAGTTAGGTGGATAGGGAACTGGTTAGAGAACTGCACTCAAGGAGTAGTTGTCAATGGCATTCCATCTGAATGGAGGAAGGTGTCCAGTGGGGTGTCACTGGGTTCAGCTCTGGGCCCAGTACTTTTCAATATTTTTATAAATGATCTGGATGAGGGTGTGGAGGGACTATTCATTAAATTTGCAGATGACACCAAATTGGGAGGAGCAGCAAACACAACAGAAGACAGAGACAGAATTCAACGAGATCTGAACACACTGGAAAAGCGGGTGGATGTGAACAAGATGCAATTCAACAAGGATAAGTGCCGAGTTCTACACCTCGATAACAAAAATGAAGGATATGCATACTGGATGCGGGATACACTTCTGGATAGCAGTGTGTGTGAACAAGATCTTGGGGTACGGGTGGACCATAAGTTAAATATGAGAAGCCAGTGTGATGCAGTGACAAAAAAAGCTAATGCGATCTTGGGGTGCATCAACAGAGGCATAACATCTAAATCACAAGATGTCACAGTTCTGCTGTACACAACATTGGTCAGGCCGCATCTGGAGTACTGCATGCAGTTCTGGAGGCCTCACTTCAAAAAGGATGTGGACAGAATGGAGCAGGTGCAGAGGAGAGCGACAAGGATGATCAGGGGCCTGGAGACCAAGCCCTAGGAAAATGGGCTAAGGGAGTTGGGAATGTTTAGTCTGGAGGAGTTGAGGGGAGACATGACTGCTGTCCTTAAGTATTTGAAGGGCTGTCACTTAGAGGAGGGCAAGGAGCTGTTCTTGTTGACAGCCGAGGATAGAACTCACAATAATGGGTTTAAATTGCAGGTGGAGAGGTACCGGCTGAATATTAGGAAAGCATTTTTAAGGTAAGAGTTGTTCTACGGTGGAATCAACTACCTAGGGAGGTGGTGAGCTCCCCCTCACTGACAGTCTTTCAGCAGAAGCGGGACAAGCACTAGTCAGGGATGCTCTAGGCTGATCCTGCATTGAGCAGGGGGTTGGACTAGATGGCCTGTATGGCCCCTTCCAACTCTGTGATTCTAACTTTCAATATTTGGAAGTAATTAGATGGCAAGGTGCTAAGAATTACTGACCTCCGAGACTATAACTGCACAAGCAGTCATTGAAAAAGTATATTTCTCACAAAGAAATGTAAAAGTATAATGCAACTTGGGGATTTCCACACACACTGCCCACTGAACATTTGTGGGGATTTTATGCTAACTTACCAACACCATATCATGGCACCAAAAAACAGCAACAGGCGTAGTTTCATTAAGCAAATTATTAGAAATGGTCCAAAATAAGTATTTCATGTGTATACTTGCATTACAGTAGGCAATACAACACATAAAAGAACCAGCAATGTTTGGCGTGTTAAATATACCCAACAGATTTTAGTTATTTATCACATGGAAAATATTGCATCTACTCAAGAAAGCAGATCATGCAATTTTTTCCCAGAAGCTATTGTAGCTGTGAAATTGAAGTGTTCCAGGATCAACAACTTTTTGCCCTCATTGAAAGTATACACATGCTCTAAACACTGCAGATTTCATGAGCTTCTCTTAGCAATTAATGTTCAAGCTTTATTAGATGGGCAGAGCAATCCTGAATGGGGGGGTTAACTCTTTTGAGCCGGCATGACCCCTATGGCAGCATAAGTGCCACTTGCACTGGCTAAACTGGCGCTGACGCAGGGACACTTACGCTGTCTCCAGGGAGCAGCACAGCAGCACAAGCCACGGGTGTTGGTGTAGCCTTATCAGTAGCATTTGCCCTGTGCAACAGCTTGCACAGGTGCCAAAGGGGGCGTTCCCAGGGGCTGACTTTAGTCAGCTCCCTGAGCTGTTTTGGCCCGGGAAGGCCCCCTTTTGCCAGCGTGAACTTGTGCCAGTAAAAAAAAAAGTGTAGCCCTGTGAAATTGTATTAAGAAGTTTCATAGGGTTTTCAGGGAATTTCATTTTCGGCTTGCTGTGCCATGGAAGCAAGCCACTGAGGAGGCAGTGCGGCTGCGCTGTCCACAGGCCCTCCATAAATACCTCCCCCTTAGGATTGTGCTCAAAGTCTCCTATTTCAAAATTAGCAATTGTGTTATAAAGCTGCTCTCTCGTAAACACCTACAAGGAATGTGCATAATGCATGAAAATAACGTGGTCTATTAAGGTAAAGGTCCCCTGTGTAAGCACCGGGTCATTCCTGACCCATGGGGTGAAGTCACATCCCGACGTTTACTAGGCAGACTTTGTTTATGGGGTGGTTTGCCAGTGCCTTCCCCAGTCATCTTCCCTTTACCCCCAGCAAGCTGGGTACTCATTTTACCGACCTCGGAAGGATGGAAGGCTGAGTCAACCTCGAGCCGGCTACCTGAAACCAACTTCTGTCGGGATCGAACTCAGGTCGTGAGAAGAGCTTGGACTGCAGTACAGCAGCTAACCACTCTGCGCCACGGGGCTCCTTGGTCTATTAACCCCTACTTATTGATCTTGATATATGCTGAAGTGGCTATCACTTTGGTTAACAAAGGAAAGGGGGGGGGAGCAAAAAGCAGTGTTCCTTTCCAAAATGAAATGCATCCCCAACCAAGAAAGAATCACTGCCCACCACAGCTCAAAAAAACTGGTGTCTTGGCATTGTCCTGAGTAGTGAATAGGTCTACTTCTGGAAAACCCCACAGTTTGAAAATGGGTTAGATATAAATGTCCATAAATGACCACTCGTGTTTCGACATATATACTCTTGCTGAGAAGATCTGCTTGTGTGTTCTGCACCCCAGTAATATGGATTGCCCTCAGTGATGATGACTCAAAGTCCATTGCCATGCTTCTATGGGCTTCTAGATTCAGATACCTTGATCTCATGCTGCCCTGCCTGTTTATATAAAACACTGCAGAGACATTGTCTGTTTGGATAAGAATTATCCTGCCATGTAAAATATCTGTGAAGGAACTAAGGGAGTATCTTACGGCTCTCAATTCAAGAATATTAATGTGTAACTTCCTTTCCATTGGTAACCAGGTACCCTGTACAGATAACCCTTCACAGTGGCCTCCCCATCCTGTGAGAAAAGCATCTAGAGTTAGAATGACATTGTGTTGTCTAAGGCAGAAAGGGGTGCCTATGAACAGATTTGCATCTCAGGACCACCAAAGGAGAGAACTAGTAACAGATCTAGGTACTGAGAAATATTGATGTGGAGAGTGCATGGTGGGCTTAAATCTTAACCAATACCAGAGTTGTACAGGCCGCATAAATAGATTGGCCAAAGGAAGGATGGTGGAGGTCATTAGGGCTAAAAGCCTCTGAATAGAGCTCGCTCGCTGGAAGCCTTGATCAACACACCTCTATCCCTAAAGAGAAAACCTTTGCCAGCAAGAAAATCTAGTATTGCCCCAATAGATTGGACCATTTGAGAAGGTTGGAGTCGGGATTTTTTCCAGTTAACAGGCTTAACCACTGGCAGGTCTAGAGTGTAAGGGCCATCTAATCCAATAATAACTCCCTAGAGTCTGCTACCAATAGCCAGTCATCCAAATACAGAAATCTGTACATCCCTGATGGCATAGGAATGCTACAACAGGCACCATGCAATTGGTGAACACCCTGGGTGCAGTTGCCAAGCCAAATAACAACACGGAGTACTGGTAAACCTTTCCTGCATACCTCAAGGAGAGGTACCTCCTGTGCTCCTTATGTATTGCTATATGAAAATTGCAGATCAAGTACAACCAACGAAACATTTTGTTTTAATAAGTGCAATACAGAAACCAGAGAAACCATCTTAAATTTGGATACCCATAGAAACTTGTTCAGATCCCTCAAATCTAAAATGGGACAAGAACCCCCGTCCTTCTTATCTACAAGGAAAAAATGTGAATAAAAGCCCAGGGATGACTCAGGTGTAGGTACCTCTTTGACAGCCTCTTTCTCCAGAAGAGAGAAGTTATTCATGGAGCTGAGGCAAGAGGATATTCTGTGCTTGTAAAACCAATTGAATACAGGGTAACAAACAGAATTCCAACTTATAATGCTGTGATATAATGGACAAAACCCAAGAGTCATTGGTCAGGGCTTGTCACTGATCAAGGAAAGGGATTAATTTGTCTCCAAACTTTGGAGGAACAAAAACCTGCAGGGTGGCCTAGTCAGAATGAAGGTTTGGGCTGGTGGTCCAGAACCTCCTTAAGTAGTGCAAGATCGATGGCCAGTTTTCTGTTTGGAAGAATTCTGACTTTTAGGAAAAAGCTGCAAGTCAAAAATGGCCTCTGTGGAGGGTACTGTTGCCTGTATGATGTATAGAACCTCTGTTCCCTCTGGAAGGGGTACTACTGCTGTCTGTAAGATGACCATTGCCTAAATTGAAGAGGAGCAGAAGGGGTCACCCCCCAAGATTTAGCCATTTGACCGTTATTTTTAATCTGCAAGAGTGTATATCATCCATTTTTTCTGAGAATAGAGTATCACTCAAAAGGTAAGTCCTCCACTCTAACTCTGGTGTCCATTGGTAAGGCAGTAGAATGGAGCCATGCATGATGGCACAGGACAATGGACGTGGCTATCGCTCTCAATGTAGAATCTCCAATGCGGTGTGCAGCATTAACCTGCTGTTTTGAAAGCCTCATGACCTCAGTTTGTAAAACGTTAGCAAAAGACCTTGTCTTCAGAGAGAAGTTCTACGTGTGGAGCCATCTGTTGCCACCAAGACAGCTTGTAGGAGGTGATAATCACCTGATAATTAGAAATTTTAAAGGTTAAGTCTGCTGAAGAATAAACGTTGCATCCCAAAGAATATACCTTTCTAACTTCCTTGTCTGTAGGTGCCACATGAGAAGATTGTTGACCTCTGGATTGCAATTCCTCAGTTATCAAGGAGGATTGAGGGGCTGAGTGAACAGAAATGCAGTCCCTTCTTTTTTTTACTTTGTACAAACTCTCTATATGCCTGGAGGTGACAGGGGTAGAGGCAGGTTTGCTCCAGATCTCTTTACTAGGAAGATCACAGTGCCTGAGGAATCAGTAAAGATGGCTTAATATCTTATCTTTAGGCCACTGTTCAGTTGTAGTGATGGCAATCTCTAAGGCCTATGCCATTCTTATCACCTGCTCTGCTTATTAACATATGTCTTTGTTTGGTGAAGTAGGTGTAGTATCTCCCACTCGCTCGTCTGAGGACAGATCTAAAGGTACTCCTGAACTATGATCGGAACTGAGCACTATCTTCTCTTCTTCCTCTGAATCTGCAGGTGGTTTAATATCATGAGGTCTGGTTGGAACCGAGATTGAAGCAGATGGAGGAAACCAAAATCGAGGAAGTTGTTGAGAAGTGGGATCCAGACAATGAACAGGTAGGGGATACTCACTCCACTCTGGCAGGTAAGCTGGTGACATATAATACAGATAAGGTTACCACGGAATGGGAGGAAATGCTGGTGGCCGTTAAACCTCCACAGACGGATCTGGTGGTAAGGGCCTCAGATCCATAGATACCAAAGGATCCAACAGAGTTTCACCCCTGGAAACAGAGTGAGCAGGTGAAGCTGAATGTATTGAAAGAGTTTTCGGAGGATCGGGAAACACTTCCTAGGTTTCAGGCAGTGGTTTGAGGGCCAGAGCCGAGGGGGCTTGATGGCTCCTAGGATCACACTTAGATTTGTCTTTGTGTCTGGTCTTGCTTTTGGCCTTCTTGGCTGGCGATCCCAAGGTACACTTCATAACTGAAGGATGTTTGGACCATTGGCACTGAGGTTCGGAACAAGACACGGATGGGACCGACACCACTGACGGCAGCTTTGAAGGGCACTCAAGTGAGGTGGTTGACTTGGCCAATTTATCCAATAAGGAGAGAGCCTTCTCCCATAACTTGGCATTAAGATGTGAGGCCCTGTCTCCCCTTGCCTTTGGCATGAACTGCTGGCATGTTTTGCAGGCTCTGACATTATGCTCCTTGCCCAGACATAACAGGCAGAGGTCATGTTCGTCAAAATGAGGCATTTTCATGACAAACTGGGCACACTTTTTGAGCAATGCCTTCTGAGTCATAAGTCACATAGGGATAGAAGAAGGAACTGAAGTGGGCACCCCCTAGGTGAGTTTTTAGCTAAGAAGTAATCTTTCCACTGCATGCCTGATCAAGTGCAGTCCCAATGTGGAATTGCGCATAAGACCAAAGATGAACTGTTGCTGACCTGGGAAAGCAGGTAATTGCAAGACTGCATCATAGCCAAAGGGGACAGCAAAATGAATTATTATTTTTGAAACAGCTCCATAGATGTTGATGGAAAGCTAGGCGGGGGGGGGGGGGAGAGAGAAATCAAGCATTTTCCACCACTAGGTTTGTCTTTTCTTTCAAAAGTTGACAGAGACATCATGACAAACACAGCTTGTTTCTATGCTCATGTGCTTCCCTCACTTGCAGTGCATGATTGAAGGCTTCTGGATTTAGGAAGCCTTGAGTCAAAGTTCAATGTCTGAATACAGCCACTTAGCTGAATTGGAGTTTGTTTCCTTTCTACTAACCAGACTTATAAGCATCAGTTTAATCTCATTTAAGAATCTGGTTTGTGGAGAAGAAATAGAACTCCACTTTGACAAGTTGTCTACATTCAGAGGCCAGCGCAAACTGAAGTTTAAGGTTTCCCAAACCCTTCAAATGATCTCTGCATGGAAAGGGAGGAACAGGAGCAAGAAGACTCCATAAGCCCAGCAACAAACTAAAGATGTGCCCGTCATAGACGCCCTGCTTGTCATAACATCTGAATGAATCCCTTATGAAAACTGTCTCTGTCACTCAATTTTGTGTGGCCTTTGTTAAAATGTTGAGTCAGACAAGAACAGTCAACTTCAAGGGAACTCGTTTCCCTAACATGCAGAGCCCATGTTTTGGACATGAACTGTGATGCAGGGGGGGAGGGGTTTCAATCTCCCCTGCCATGCCATTTTTACAATCCATGTAGCCCATTATATGCACATGTAGCCCATCATATACATGATGCCCCATTCCAGTGAATCAAATAGCAGCCCCAGGGCTTGTTTTAGGACAGGGAAGGGGCTTCTGCTCCACCATCTCAAGCTGAAACACACTTGGGAAGTGAGTTCCACACAATTAACATGCAACCATCTGAGTTAAAGTCACACTAGGGGGATTCAAACACAACACACTAAAATTGTAACATGCAGTGTGGTCCTTATACTCAGTCAACAAGCAGCAACCCAACTGTAAGCATCCAAAAAGTTCAACATTAATAAACAGTTATATGGACAGTGCCCAGCATAGTTAATAATGACCTTCAAACAGAGTCATGAGTATTAAAAATTTTAAGACTTACTGGTGATCATGGCTCCAGTTACAGAACCCAGAAATCCAATGCTGACCACAATGACAGAGATTACTCTCCCTTGCCTATGCCTCTGCAGCATCACAAACATTAAAACTCCTGCAGCACCGTGGACAAAGAGAGAGGAGAAGAGAGCCCAGAGGAAAACCCAATACCACATTTCTGAAAAGAAAGGGGGGGAAAGCAGTCATTTCTGAGGAAATTTTTCTTGATCAAAAAAAAAAAATATTGACATAGTTTGCAGAACAATAAAACAAACAAGGGATGCACGGAACCCTTCAAAAAATATCCCTTCTATTGTCCTATCTGCTATTTCTAGAAATTCAATACACAATTCATGGTCAACATATTAGCAAAACATTTGATGTTACAAGAATTCCAGAAGTGTTCTTCCCCCTCCCCCCCTGAAAAAACACCCCCCCCAAAAACCCAGAAATTTGGGGGAAACTGAAATATATGCAAAACTTACTTCCCTCTCAAACCTAAAATTACTAATAACATAAAACATCATTTGTAACTTAGCATATAAAATTGTACAAACATATTTATGGAATTTAAAAATATAAATACCTTCATTTTCTATATGAAAAATTGTTATGCATACCCAGTACTTGAGAAAGAGTTGAAAACTATGCTACCACAGTGCACATCTTTAATTTTGGCCATATGAGAGGTAGGAACAAATAAAAGTTGTAGAAAACAAATTCTGTATTTGTACAGAACCTTTCTAAGTCACAATAGATTGAACTACCAGAATGTTTGGATATTAAGCTAAACTTTACAACACTGGTAACACTGAACATGTATCATAATTAAACACACTTAGCATATTAACTGTTGCCAAAAGTATTTACATTTAAACAAAAAGTCTTGAAAGTTATATGTCTACTACGTAAGAGTTTTTTTTGCCAGTGCTCCCCAATTTTTTCCAATGGAAAAACTGAAAAAGTACTCAGACTCTTTCGTGTTGTACATTTTGAGTGTGGAAAAACCTTGCTTAAGAAGGATTTTACTCACTCTAAAGGGGAAAACTTCATACGAGTTTTTTTCCAGCAGCCTGTCAAATTTTCCATTTTTTCCCTTGGAAAAAAGGTCCTTGCCAGGGCCTTCACATCTCTACTGTCTCCAGATAGGAAGCATAAACATCTGAATGTCAGCCAAGGCTTAACTATAAGGAAGAGAACTGTTTGCAAAAAGTAGATCAGAGGTATATCTTGGGGTGAGGCATCACTCTTGGTGGCAAAGAACACTACAACATGCCTTGGCTGGCAGCCATGACAACCTCCATCTTAAGAAAGAGTGAACAATCACGGTAAGTGCAATATTCCATTCTCACTCAGAAAAAGAGGGATCTTTGAGTGATGGGATGCCAAAAGCAGTATCCAATCCAGAGAGGCCTGACTGCCAATCAAGAAGAGCTACAGTACAAATCAACCAAGGAAACCAAATCAGTCTTAAAACACCTGACAAATGTTGAGGAGATGGCCATCTAAGTTGCCCTACAAATGTCTTAAATAAGAGAACTGGTGTTAAAATGCCACTGGCATGGCTGCACTTCTGATAGAATATGACAAAATGCCCTCTAGAGCCTTGTCACCCTGTGCTCTGCAAGCAATACCAATGCATTCCCATTCTGCTAAGAAATACCATTGAATCCTTTCTTCCCTTTTATGGAGGAGGAGTGACATGTTATAAATACAGAACCTGATTTCATGTAACCTAAGTATGCTAAGACATAGGACCATATGCAAGCCCCAGCTGTGCAGTTACTTTCAGATGGAGAAACCTTGGGCAGAAGGAGGAATGACTTCCTGAACTCTGTGAAAGGTGAAGTTGACTTTAGGCATCAATGTCTTAAAAGTACCTGGAGAGAGAGGTGACACCCACCAAAAAGAGAAGCAGGACTACAGCTGAACATCGAGAAGACAAAATTAATGACTACTGGGGCATTATTCAATTTTAAGGTTGACAATGAGGAAACTGAAAATGTTCAAGACTTTCTATTCTTTGACTCCATCATCAACCAAAAGGGAGACTGCAACCAAGAAGGAGATTAAGACTGGGAAGGGCAACCATGAAGGAGCCAGAAAAGATTCTTAAGTGTAAGGATGTGTCACTTTGAACCAAGATCAAGTTAATTCATGCCATACTATTCCTAGAAAACTCATGATAGGTAGGAACGTTAGTCTGTCTGTAGCAGAAGAAAAGAGCAAGAATCCAGTTGCACCTTAAAGACTAAAAACATTTCTGGCAGGGTATGAACTTCTGTGAGTCACAGCCCACTTTCATGAAGAAAGTGGACAGAAGTAGATTCCTTTGAAATGTGGTGTTGGAGGAGAGTTTTACAGATACCGTGGATGGCCCAAAAGACAAATAAGTGGGTTCCAGATCAAATCAAGCCCTGACCCGGATGGCCCAGGCTAGTATGATCTCGTCAGATCTCAGAAGCTAAGCAGGGTCAGCCCTGGTTACTACTTGGATGGGAGACCACCAAGGACTACCAGGGTTGCTGTGCAGAGGAAGGCACTGGCAAACCACCTCTGTTAGTCTCTTGCCATGAAAACCCCAAAAGGGGTTGCCATAAGTTGGCTGCGACTTGACAGCACTTTACACACACATACAGATCAAATCAAGCTTGAACTTTCCTTAGAAGTAAAATGACTAAACTGAGGCTATCGTACTTTGGTCACATTATAAGAAGAGAAGGCTCACTGGAAAAGACAATAATGCTAGGAAAAGTTGAAGGCAGCAGGGAAAAAAGAAGACCCAAATGAGATGGATTGACTTTATAAAGCAAGTCACAGTCGTCAGTTTGCAAGACCTGCGCAATTAGCGATAGGACATTTTGGATGACATTGATTCATAGGGTCGCCATGAGTTGAAAGTGACTTGACGGCGCTTAGCACACACACACACACCAGGGCTACTTGCTTGTATCAGCTTAATTTCATTACTACTTTTGATTCTACATGGGTTTTTGCAGTCCAAAGATGCTCTTTGTGTATTTTTGCACTTTGGTGTTTTAAATTTTTGTAAACTACCCTGAATACCTTGGTAGAAAGGTAGGGCATAAATAAGTAAAAGAATGCTTTTTAAAAAAACTCTCCCCAGTGTCTTGGCTCTAACCCATTTTAGCTGCTCACTTCCCATATGCTTGTAACAGCCAAAAAACAAGAAATTCCCATAATTGAAGATCACGCATAGTCAATTACATTTGCATATGAATAGAATAGTTCTGAAGAATGCTGACACTGCTGTAAACACTATTTTAGGTTAAGCATTCTCTCTTTGCCTTACAGCAGGAAATGATTTTTAACATGGTACCTGCTACCTGGAGCTTTTATAAGTACTAGCATTTTAACAAAGTCCTATTTTTAAAAGTTTGCCACTTAATTTGAGGAGGCACTTTATAGTCTGCCAAGAAGCTTTCAATTAATTACTATTGTGGACCTATGTAGTAGTGAACATGGGACAACAGAAAATAGCACAACGCATATTTGGTTCTACTCCCTTGCATAGGACAAGGCAACCTGTGACATCTCAAAGGCTGGGATCGCACCCTAGAATGGGGACAGCATCTCCGGAAAAGACAAGCACTCTTTCCCCACAGGGCAGTTGAAAATTGAGCACAGGGGAGCAACTCTGCCTTTCCTGTGAGGTCCCATTCCCATCCTGGTCAGCTACATGACTCTACCAAGAATAGGGTATCCTGATGGAAGGGGTGAGGGGAACCCTCCCATCCCAAACTTACAGGTGCCAACAACTAAACCCTTTTTAACTTCTGTACTTGAATGTCCAGATCGCTGGAGGTTCCTAAAACCTAATACTGGGCAGGAAAGTCTCTCTGCTTATGCTCAACACATTACCTACCAAGAATAGGGTATCCTGATGGAAGGGGTGAGGGGAACCCTCCTATCCCAAACTTACAGGTGCCAACAACTAAACCCTTTTTAACTTCTGTACTTGAATGTCCAGATCGCTGGAGGTTCCTAAAACCTAATACTGGGCAGGAAAGCCTCTCTGCTTATGCTCAACACATTACCTTTACCTACCAAGAATAGGGTATCCTGATGGAAGGGGGGGAGGAACCCTCCCATCCCAAACTTACAGGTGCCAACAACTAAACCCTTTTTAACTTCTGTACTTGAATGTCCAGATCCCTGGAGGTTCCTAAAACCTAATACTGGGCAGGAAAGCCTCTCTGCTTATGCTCAACACTTCCCCTTTACCTGCCCTTGTGTTTTAATGTCCCCTCCCGCATCACAACCCGCCATTGACTTTGGGATACAGCCCTCGCCCCGTGAAGCTGCCTCACAGCACGATCCTAAGGCGAGTTACTCCAGTCGAAGCCCGTTGAAATGAAGGGGCGACTCTCCTTAGGGCTGCATCCCCGCTTGCAGTGGTCCCCCCAGCTACCTGGCCCATTCAGCCTCTCTCGGCTCTAAGGGCCCCTTTCAACCCCCCCCACGCGCGCCCTCTCGAGCTCCCACCCCCCTCCCCCAGCCCGCTCGGGGGGGGCTATTTACCCGTCAGGTGCCGGAGCGAGGTGCCGTGAGCCCACAGACTCAGCACCTGCTGGACCGACAGGTTGACCATGCCGCCGTCGGCCGCCTCCATGTCCGCCGCGGCCTGCGGGGCTCCGTGGCTGCGAGGCCGCTCCGCGGGGAGTCGGCTCCGGCTGGGCCGCCGCCGCTCTCGGGGAAGGGCAGGCCGAGGCCAGGCTGCCGGGAGGCTGCTGCGGGCCGAAGGGGCGAGGATGGGGTGGGTTCCCCGCGGCGGGGGAGACATTGAGGACGGCAGAGGGACGAGCGAGGCGGCGGCGGCAGGGCTCGCTCTCCGCCTCCCACCGGCGGCGGGTGCCGGGGCCTTCCTCAGAGCCGGCAGGGGCGAGAGAGGTAGCGTGGGATGGACGAGGGGAAAGGAGCTGGAGGCAAGCGCCAGGTGGAGGAGGCGGCTGCAACGGCCATCACCACCCCCTTCCTGAGCCGCCTTCTCATGGCCCCCTCAGCCGCCGGCATCAGCTGGAGGGAGGGGGAGAAGGAGGAGGAGGCGGCACCCGCGAGGCGCCAACGGCCAGCAACCGCCTCTCCCCGCTCAACGGCCAGCCGACCAACGGCCGCTCCGCGCGTGCCTGCGCGCGAGGCACTCCCCACCCCCCGCCTCTCCCACGAGGCGCGCGCACGGAAAGCCCCTCGCGGCCCGCTTCGGAAAGGCTCGGGCGAGCGCCCCCTCTCCCTCCGCCCAGGCAGCGGCAACCAACTCACGACCAGCGGAGGGAGGCGCGCGGGCTGGGCCGAAAACGAGCGCGCTGACGTCAATAACGTCGATACAAAGGGGGCGTGGCTATTTCACCAGAGCGCCTTTTTCCTTTTTTTCATTTAACCTCCTTGTGATGCTGGTGACGCGTCTGGGGTGCTTTTGGTTTCAAAGCAGCCGCTGCCGTCTGGTCGCTCTTAGCTTTCGCCTCTTGGACGTCGATCTCCTAACCCCGTACTGTCAATAGTGGCTGCAATCCTAAGAAAACATTTTCCTGCCGGTAGGGCCCATTGGACCCCTGACCCGGATGGCCCAGGCTAGCCTGATCTCATCAGATCTCAGAAGCTCAGCAGGGTCAGCCCTGGTTAGTATTTGGATGGGAGACCACTGAGACAGCAAGGTAGACTTCCCCTGACTATGGAAGATCCACCGATTTAGCAATTTGTAATAATCTCTTTTCCTTTCTGTAAATGTATTAGGACAGCAAGGGAATAGCTTGTTGCTGGGCAGGGTATCTTTGTGGGTCTGTGTGCTAGTAACTGGGGCAAGAGTCACGGAGGGTTACAGTGGACCATAACGAGAACTGGGTGAAACTGTCACTTTACTGCCGCCTCTATGTCTGTAGTGCTATCAGCTTTACCCTGAATGTTGATGGGTTGTCATATCTTGAATTTGGATCTCTCCCTCGGTACAATCGGGACTCAGAGATTTCTGCCCATTAGGGCCTCTGGGTCGCAGCTGCTCCAAATAAATAACTGTTTCTTGAAACAATGGTCTTGGGTCTCTCCCCCCCCCTCCCGAACCCCCGGTTTTGTCACAACACCACCAAGGAATACCAGGGTTGCTGTGCAGAGGAAGGCACTGGCAAACCACCTCTGTTAGTCGCTTGCCATGAGAGCCCCAAAAGGGGTCGCCATAAGTTGGCTGCGACTTGACAGCACTTCACACACACACGGCCCATTGGGGATAAATACAGCTGTTCAGGATCACTCTCTGTGTGTATTGTAAATATCACGCGCTGTTTTAATATGAATTATGCCTCCCTTGCTCCACAATAACTACCACACTCAGAGTATGTTCTTACAATCGCTAATGCTGGATTATCCAGTCTACAAGAATGGACAATAAAATGTGAACTGAAACATAGTGTGGGCTGCCAACTCCAGCTTGGGAAATACCTGCAGCTTTGGGGGTGGAGCCTGGGGAGGGAAGGGGACTCAGCGGGGTACAATGCCATAGAGTTTATGCTGCAACACAGCAGTTTTCTCCAGAACTGATCTCTTTATTCCGGAGATCAATTGTAATACCAGGCCCCAGCTGGAGCCCGGCAATGCTAATTTTGGCACATTTTTATTAGGATAAGGACGGGAGTCTAAGCTAAAACGCATTTTGTCCAAAAATGGTATCTCAGATGTCTTACCAAACATGCATAGCTTTTTGTTTGGCCCCAGTATCTAGCCAGAAGACATAGAACGCCTCAAATCATGGAGTGTCCATTGGGTTGTTGATATCTTTTTTTAAAGAGTCTGGGTGACCAGACATCTCCACAAACTGAGTTTATGTGCTCTGCAAAAGAAGTGCTCCATTTTTCTTTCCGGTGTGCAGAAGCAGCTGCAAGATCCCTTGTCTATGCATCTTTCCTCTTTTTCAAAGAATAATGTCCAACCAGAATTTTATAGCAGGTTAGTCAAAGCTGAGAAACAAAGACAAAAATAAATCCAGTCTAGACGTTCTTGCAGTTAGTACATGTTTGCACATTGGCAATGCATGGGGTTTGCTGCATCATTTGTAGTGTCAATGCCTTGTCTGCCCTGTGATTATGAACACAAGCACTGAACAGGAGTGGCTGCTACACGTTTGCAGGGTGTGTTCATGGACTGGTTATGAGACCTTTTCTGCACGCTCGAGTTACTCCTGATTTTCTTGGGAGTCGATCTACAAATATTGGAATTGGTTTGGGCAGGGTTCTTCTTGCACATCTGTACCCTCTGCATTTTTACAGTTGTGGAGTCAGTTTATTTTCTTCCTCACATGGCTTAAATAATAAGGATTTTCAAGGGATGGTGCTGTTGTCATCGGTGGCATTATTGGTGGTGCCATAGTGTCCCCTTATTTTTTTTAAATGCCCTCTAAAATATTGAAATAACGTTGTAGTGTTGTAATGATAGTTTAAGCAGGTTCTCTGAATTTCCGGCTTTCATTTTTTTTAAAAAAGTAAGTCTCCAGCCCTTTACCTCATTGAGATGTAAGGAAATTACCTGTCTTGGGGGGGGGGGGGAGTGGTTTAACAATGACAAGAGTCCAATCACTGAAAAGTGGGCTGGAGGTAGGTGGAACAAAGAAAACTGATAGCAACAGTATGCACTAGGAGAAAGCTGACTCAAAATTGGCTTCCAGAAAAACGTCGCGATAAACGTGGTCTGAAAAGTGCCTGGAAAAGGGCGGGACGACAAAACTGTGTATTTTAAACTGTTGGAAGCCGCCCTGAGCCCTGCTTTGTGTGGAAAGGTGCGGGGTAAAAGGTGAATTAAAAAAATAATTAATAAATACATAAAATCAAAGTGAAAACTAAAGGTGCAAAAATACGTGTGGAAATTAGGGGATAAACTGAAGCCATATAGAGCCACAATTGTCTTTTTAAAAAACTATGTGGAAAAGCCTTGAGTGTGTTAATCTTGCAGGTGCTTTGTGAATAAGCCAGTCTGGAGTGGAGCCCAAAATTCCTCACCACCACCACCACTCCACACTTCAGTAAAGTGACCTCTACTCATTCATCACAGGTTACTTCCCATCTACTCGAGAGCCCATAGGAAGGTAGTCTTATGGAAGAAATATAAGACACTAGAATTGCAGTTAAGAAGTCACTCTCTGATCCAGGGACGGATCTAGGGGTGAGGGGGGGCAGCTGCCCCAAGTGGCAGGCAGAGAGGGGGTGGCGGCAGCCAAGTCAGAGGGTGCAGCTGCCCACCAGGCTGCTGTTGCTCCTAGAGTCCCAGGCTGCTAACTGTGTGTGTGTGGACTGGCGCTGGCATTGCCTTGCTGGGCTCATCCAGCATGGGTGCGCCACTTCCAGGCTCCCGGGGACGTAATGGGAACGCAGCAGGAACTTGTGGTAAGCGCTTGGTGCAGGGCAGGCTCAGCTTGTTTTTTCTTAGCTGCTGGGGTGTCTTTGGGATGGGGTGCTGCAGTTGGATTGGCCACAGGACAGAGTGGGCAGTGTCTTCCTTGACTCTACTCAGTTGGCTGGCGCACAGATTTTTCAACTCTCAAACTTGGGGAGGCTGCTGCAGGCAGGCGCCATGGAGAGGGGTGCACGCTGTTGGTCTTCTGTGTTGGGGAGCCCCCCCAAAGGGAACAGGAGACCATCCACGGGGGGGGGGGGGTGTCTCAGCGGGGGAGAACACTTTGAAGATCCAGATATCTGGCTGAAGAAAACTGTCTGTGTTCTGTTGGTTCCTGGTGAGGGAATACAGTTTCAGGGGGTAGCTCTATGAATTTATTCTCTTTGACTATATCAATGGACACCGTCATTTTAAAAGAAGTTCTCCTAAAACATGACTGGTTTACAAAATTAGACCTGTTTAGGATTGGTCCCATGAACACAAGGGAAAGAATTCTGAAGCTAAGGTTCATGCAGGTTTAGAGTCCCACTGTCCTCAACCAAATGGGCTTCCCCAGTACATGTACTTAAAAGAAACATAATCTGATTGGATTGGACATCAAAATTAAAAGAGGGTCACCTTCTCTTGAACTGCCATTCCAAGAGAATTCCAATTGAGTTGACCTCTGTCTATTATGCAGGCACTTGAAAAAGTTTATGATCAAATCTTGGTAAGTCCGACAGGCACTGGGGAGAAAGGGATCATTTTCCTCCCCATTCCTTGGTTTCTGTTCTGGTCAAGCTGATGAACTTCACAGGAAGATCTTGGGATTGAATCGCCAAGAATGGAGAGGGAAGCTTAAATGAAAGCTTAAATGAAACCAGTTGCAGTGGGTCTGAAACTCTAGTTGAGCTTTCAGAGAATTGCAGTCTCTTGGCTAGAATACCCTCCCCCCCAAAAAATAATAATAATGGTTGTATCCTCTCTCACCTGGGGAGCTTTGGGCAGAGACCTAGATGAGTAAAACGCACACATCCGTTAACATAATATGAAAGGAATCTTAGCAGGATGGCAATTTGTACCCTGAGAAAGCACAGGATACTAATGTGAGTTGGTTTGGAGCCAATTACTGTTAGGTGGATTTGTAACTGGTTGTCCGATTGCACCCAAAGAGTGTTTGTTAATGGTTGCTCATCCTCTTGGAGAGGACTGACAAGTGGAGCACCTCAGGAATCTGTCCTGGGCCCTGTGTTGTTCAATATCTTTAAATATGACTTAGATGAGAGAATAGAGGAGACAAGTGGGAACCCGCAAAGACTTGCAGGAGGCATCTCATTCCCCCCCCCCAACTATTTCCACTTTTCCTTTCCTGAAAGCCCCATACTCTCTCCTCGTTTCCTGCTTCCTTCTCACCTAGGTTGCCAGCCTCCAGATATGGCCTGGAGATCTCCTGGCATCTCACCCGATCTCCCAACTATAGAGATCAATTCCCATTAGGGTTGCCAGCTCCAGGGGATTTGAGTTTAGAGCCTTGGGAGGGCAAAGTTTGGAGAGGCAGGTGATCTCAGCAGGGTATAATGCCAAAGAGCGCACCCTCGTAGCCATTTCCCCTTACCCTTGAGATGGTCTGTCATGTGATCCAGGTAGGGTTGCCAGGTCCCCCTGTCCACCAGCAGGGGATGGGGGATAGGATTGCCAGATCCAGGCTAGGAATCTCCTGGAGATTTGAGGATGGAGCCTGGGGAGGACAAAAACCTTAGCAGGGTACAATGCCCTCCATAGCATCCATGTTCTCCAGGGGAACTGATCTCTGTAGTTTGGAGATGACCTGTAATTCCAGGGGGTCCCTAGGTGTTACAGGGAATGCTGGGGGTCTCCAATATTAAAAGGGGGAACTAGTCAATATGGAGACTGATGCAAGAATTTTCCCTTTACCCTCTCCCTTGGTGCTTTCTGTTCCCAGAGTTTCTGACAAATGTTTGCCTGTGAAGTCTTGTGTATTTTAACACTTTCCCCCAATCTAGCAGATAGATTGCTGCCGGACCAAATGTCCGTACTCTCCTTAAACAATTACAAGCATCCTGGTGTGCTTTCTTTTAGGTAAACTAGCTCCTAGCCTGCAATTTCCTCTAAGATCAGAGGCCCTAATTGGAAACTGGGGTCAGCTAAAAAGTCAGGTCTTCTAAGCTAGAGATTACTAAAATTGGTTCTTATTAACCCAAACTATATAATATAAAATAATTCAAAGAGTTCCCGCCACAGAGACAAATTTAGAGCACCGAGAGGCTTAAGGGGCGGGGTCTTTTCACCAATGTAGAGCTAGGGTGAGCAAGCCAGCAGAACAAACGCTAAAAGAAGCCAGTTGAAGTAAAAACAAACTGAATTTATTAGGGGGAATAAGAGGATACAAACTTACACATGAATGCAACAACAACAAGGCAAACACACAAAGATGAACCTAAGAGGGATAGCACAATAAAACTCAATAGCTACCTATCCTGCGAGGTTCCAGCGAGAGAGGCTGCTGATGAAGGGAAGGGGGAAGACCACTCAGCGACCAGCGCTTTGTAGTCAGGGAACCATGCAGAGGCACGGGGCGTTCAATGGATCCAAGAGAAGCGACTGACTGATGCCAGGGCACCAGTACTTATAGCAAAATTCTGCCCTTAGACTGACTCACTGGGCATGCAAGTAGTGGGGCACAAAGGTAAGATTGCTTTCTGAGTGGGGACAGATAGTTGGGTGAAAGTATGGGTGCTAGGGTGATCGGAATGTGAAGGGATTATTGATGTCTGTCAAGTACTGAGTGATTGCGATACTGACAGCTGGCAGGAACTGGAGGGTGAGAGGAGAAGGGAACTGAATAGAGAAGATGGGATTAGTCCTAAACTCAGACTATCCCAGGGAAGGAATTCAAGGTGGGGAAGGGGAACGCCATTGTCCTGGTTCGGAGGTCGGTTAAGGCAATCTTGATATGCTGGCAACCTTCTTGGTGATGCAAAGCTTCCATGAAGGCAACCTTTCCAGAGGTGAATCACAGGCAGCGGAATGCAGGAGGAGAGCCCAAAGGTCATTGTTCTGCTGTGCAACCACATCCAAGATGGGGTTCGGGCCACTTCCTTTCCTGGGTCCAAGGTGCTGCTTGCCATCTGCAGGGTCCTGCTGGCACTGTACAGCAAAGTCCAGTGGGGTGTCTGAGGTGCTCCTATGCCTTGGGTGTGGTGCTGTGTCTCTCTGCATTCCCTTTAGTCCAATAAGAGAGTCCAAGTGTCTCAATAATAGAGTCCATGTGTGCCAATAATCCAGGTATGGAAGGGTACTGTCACATTGGTCCCACCTGGAGGCTGGCATCCCTGTTCTCTAGGCTTTCTATCTCCAGTTCTTCTAAGCCAACATTTGGACTTTCGCTAGCCCTGAATAATTCTGCAGGATGAAGGACCTTTCCATCTCCCCAGCCAGGGCACAACTATGCAGAGCCATCTTTTCCTCCATAGCTGGGCTTCCTCCCCTTTCTCCCAATCATTCCCATAGTACAGGGAATCACAGAAATCCAAATAATTGGCTGTACCAGGGATAGACTCAAGTAGCAGGTAAGTGAATAGCCAGGAACTGCTTTTAGGGTCTCAAAGATCTCTTGCCTTGGGACTTCTTCCAAGGCCTTGATCCTGCATATGAAGCTTCCTTACTTTGATTGTTGCCGCTCTCACTTGTAGTTCACATATAGCTTTTCCTGCTCTAGCTTTTTTTGTTTGCATTTTTCACTTAATTTTGCCTGATTCTTATAAGATTATTGTATTAGCTCCATCTTAGGCTGTTGTACCCCTAGCCTGGAAACCCCAAAATAAACACAACTCTTTACTCAGAGTGTGTATTCAGCAAAGAAAAAAAAAGCCCCCTCCAAAAGTGTAGAAATTTCCTTTTCTGACTTCTTTGTGTTCATAATTCCAGCTTCTCATGGTGAAACAAGCCTTATCAACACCTGTTTCTGCACCACTGGGAATGAAGAAGTTACTCAGCCAACTCTGGTCCCCAGCTGGTAGACCACATCAAGGATTTACTTCTTCCACTCCCACTTCTCTCAGGGTACACCAGCACCATCAGCTAGGGCTGCCAAGTCTGGATTGGGAACTTCCGGGAGATTTGTGGGTGGAGCCTTAAGAGGAGGGGTCTGGAGAGGGGGGGCTCAGCAGGGTGTAATGACAGAGTCCACCCTCCAAAGCAGCCATTTTCTCCCAGGGATCTGATCTCCTCCTCCTCTGTCATCTGAAGATCAGTTGCAATTCTGGGTGATTTCCAGCCACTACCTGGAGGGTGGCAACTCTGCCACCAACAGATCAATTCTCAGAGGTTTTGTCTAGCCCCAGGATCTGCACCCAGGCTTCTCTCGCATTTAATCCCTTAAGAGACCAATTCTGAGTCTTTTTCTCTCTCCAAATTGCTACAGTGTTCCTGGTAAGTGTGGACTGAACAGGGCTTAATGTGGTTTGCAGAGGTCAAATTGACTTAGGGTCTCCAGCTCTAGGCTGGAAAATTCCTGGAGATTTAGGGTGTGGAGGCAGGGGACGGCAGAGTTTGGGGAGGGGAGGGACAGTGGGATACAATGCCATAGAGTCTACCTTCTTATATGCCAATAAAGATGTTGTTGTCTACCTTCCAAAGTAGCTATTTTCTCCAGGTAAACTGATCTTTGTAACCTGGAAACCAGTTGTGATTCCAGGAGATCTCCAGCCACCGCCTGGATATTGGCACACACACCCTGGCTTGTTAAGTCCTTAAAGGGTGTTTATTAAATTGTAGTAACTGCCTGTTCTTGGCAAAATCACAAAAAGCCCACATTCTTTGCATACTATCAGATGTTTATGCTGGCTGGTTTAGCTTGCCAAGCAAATGTTACTAAGGTGGCCAATAGGCGTGCATCTTCTAGCAGGATCTACCTCATCGTCTAGGCTCACCAGACGCAATGTCTAGGCACTCAGTATGAAGAGGGCAGCTTTCTTGTCCCAGCATACAATTATGTTCAGATCATTTATCCATATGAATTTGTGAAGCACATTATAGAAATTCTGTACATTTATGTTATATTCTTGTACATGCACCAGACAGACTCATGCCACTAGATGGCACTGTTCACACTCTCTGTGTGTGTAAAGTGCTTTCAAGTCGCAGCAGATTTATGGTGACCCGGGTAGGGTTTTCAAAACAAGAGACTAACGGGTGGTTTGCCATTGCCTTCCTCTGCATAGCGACCTTGGACTTCCTTGGTGGTCTCCCATGTAAGTACTAAGCAGGGCTGACCCTGCTTAGCTTCTGAGATCTCAGGCCATCCAGGTCAGAGCTTAATATTTTGTAGCTACAGATTCCCAGATCCCACCTGGAGGCTGGCATCCCTAGCTACAACTATACACTCTCAAAATACCACAGCATGCTCAGTTTTGCTGCTGTGCTTTATGTAGAAAATCTCAGCTTTAAAGTCACACACACACACACACACACACACACACACACACACACACACACACACTGTTTAACACTTTAAAATTAATATGGTCAACTCCAAGTTGAAATCTGATGGTTTTCACAAGAATGGGGATAATGGGACTAAGTTAATAAGAAATGCATTTTTAATGCTTAGTTCTAATCTGTGTATGATGGAATGAGAATCAAGGAGAAAGAAATCCAAGTTCCCTTGGTAAAGAAAAGGTCAAGAATAGGCCAATCCCTGCCTGGTACTCTGTTTTCTCCATTTTCTCTGTAGCTTGGATGGGGGAAATGTAGTGATCTCTTCTCCCTCAAACTGCAGGGAGCTATAGCTCCGTATATAACTATAGATTCCTATAACTATAGCCACCATGATGTGGTGGTTAAGCGCAGCAGACTCTAATCTGGAGAACCGGGTTGGATTCCCCACTCCTCCACATGAAGCCTGCTGGGTGACCCCAATGTCATGGGGGTGGGGCGGTGGACTGCACACACATGGCCCTGCTTGCCCCACGTGAAGATCAGCACACCTATCGTAACTGCTACCACTTCCACTTCCGCAACCACCGCGGCATCTTCACTGACCTGCTGGCCAAGTTCCCCGGCAGTGTCTATGACGGGCAGATATTCAACGCCTCCTGCTTGCATGGTCTCCTCAAGGCATGGCCAGAGGGCAAGGGGTAGTTATCAGTGAGTGGAGCACTGGGGTGGGGGGCGACTGGCGGGGAGGGCATTTGTGGCTCAGGGGCGCCCTCGGCTTTTGAGGCACTCTGAATCGGTCCAAATAGGGAGGGCATAACATTTGAGAGAGAATCAGACCAGGCCATCTTCTTACAGGCAGTGCTGAGCCTGAGAACCCGGATCCCAGAAAAAGGCGCCTCTGTCAGACCTGAAAGAGAATCTGGCCGGGAGAGCTCGGCCGCATGCCTTGTGAACCTGACTGTCCCGGCCAGGCCTCGATTCAGAGTGAGAGGTGAGGAGGGGGCGAGCCCACTTCACTTGCCACCAGCGTGAGTGCGCGCACCCTCACGCTAAGTCCCACGGGTGGACTCAGTTTTGGGCCGTGGAACCCCTCCTAGCAAGGGGGTGCCTTCTATCTGTAAGGCCCGCCGGGGGCAGAGAGGCGTGAAAGCTCTTCGTCCACACCTCAGGGAGCTGCCCGACAGCATCTTGAGCTGCTAAAATGCCCAGCTTATTAAAACAACAACAAAGGACAGCAAATGGCAGCAAAATGTTCATAACAAAAACATCACAAGCATGTATTTCTGAAAATGCACGCTGAAATAAAGGAAGGTGATGGTGCATACAAAAGAAAAATTAAATCAGAAAAGCTTGGGCAAGGGTAAGAACTAAGTAAGTGAGGGGAACATCAGAGAAGCACTCGGTTCCGGACTTACCCGGAGCTGACTTTGGTGTCTGGGGCAGGGGTTGGGAGCGGCGGAGCTGCCTCGCTCTACCGGGTGCGGCTCCTGGAGGGCCTCGCCCGATTTTTCCGGGGGCCGGCTGCTCCCGGCCAGTCGGGGGGGGGGCGGGAGGCTGTTGCTGGGCAGGAGGAGGAGGCTTCGCCCTGCTCCCTCCCCCACTGCTCCACATATGCTTTGGCAGCCCCGCCCATCGCCTCAGTCTGTATCCGGCTTTGGAGTCAGATAGGCGTGCGTGTAGCAGAGCCACAACGCAGCACACAGCCGGGCGAAGCCTGAGGCTGCAAAAGAAAAAGGGCGGTGGCCTGAGGCGGCAAGAGGGCAGACGCGCAGATCATCTGCGTGGCCGGGAAGCAGCTGCCCCGGGAGACAAGCGGCACTGGCCGGCGTTTGCTGCAGAACCTGCCCAGGTATCGCGGGAGGAGGCAGTATTGCCGAGCCCGCACGTTGCGGGAGGAGGCCGTTTGCGCTGCCTTCAGGCGGTCGGGTCGGGCCGTTGTGAGTGGCCACGGCCCAGTATTAAACAAGAAACACTGGGGGTTGGGGGGCCGTTGTTGCGGAGCCCTTCCTCGCATTTTAGACTGAGGCCCCGGCTATAAAACAAACAAACAAACAAAAAAGAAACAGAGACACATGGGGCCCTCGAAGAGGCGGTAAAAGGGAGAGGATGCCGCCAAAATCCAAAGCGTCAGCAAAATCGCCGCCCCTCCCCCGGGCACTAGGGGTCAGGCGGGAGCGGTGAGGAGATCCTGGGCCCCTTCCATGGCTAGGACTTTGAGAGGGGGCAATGGGCCGGTTGCGCGGGGCACAGCCCAGCAGGCAACCAGCCAGGCCTCGGCTAATTACAGGCCCAGGCAGGCTCCAACACCAGTGGATTCTAGGGGGCAGCCTTCTTCGCCTGTTGACTCTAGGGGGCGAAATACCACTAGGGGGCGATCTAACAGCGGACGGACGCTGCCACCACCTGTTGCTAGGGGGCAGTCTAATGCCAGATGTTCGTATCCACCAGCTGTTGCCTCTAGGGGGCGCTCTAACTCCAGAAGGGTGTCCTATGGGGTGGGAGGTCCGTCCCCTCAGGAATTTACGGGCCAGCAGGCAACTCTTGAGAGCTGTCAGCTGTGATGCAGCAGCTGTCTGCTGAAGTTGGGCAGCTTCGCTCCCACCAGGCCATAGCTAGCGAAGAACAGATGGACACCTCTGCTGAGGAGCCCAGCACCAGCACCAGGCAGTCTACAGCTAGGCGGCGCCACCGTGGGGAATCCTCAACTCCTGATTCTTCTGATTCGAGTAGGCGATCTTCCCACCGTAGGTGGAGGCTATCTTGGAGAGGTCGAAAGGGGAAGAAGTACAGACACATCTGAGAGCACCAGCTCATCGGGTGAGAGTTCTTCGGGGTCCGGGTCTGCAAACCAGCTTGGGGATTACTGGTTGGCGGCTGCCAGCATCCCAGGACTGCCCTCCTGGGCTTTGCGTAGAAGGAGGCGGTCCAGGGAGGGTGGGATTAGGTCATCTGGAAGGCATGTCTGGGAAGGGGGCAGGGGTGAGGAGTTCCTCACATTGCCGCCCACCTTCAACGATGACGAGGACCTCCCAGGCATCCACCTCCCAAGGAGAATCAGGGAGGATACGTTAGACGGCTACTATGTCGATGTCTTGCTAAACCCGAGGTTGAGGAGGGCCGCAGGTCCAAATCTTCCCGGAGAGAGAGGAGGAAAGACAAAGGGGTGGGCAGTGACAAGTCCTTTGAAAAATGGTTGGTCGGCTACACCATCTATATGGGAATAGTTTCCTCAGCATACCCTGAAAGAGGATGGCATTTGATTAACCACCTGGGGAATGTTTTAAAAGCCCGCTCCCTTTCGGGGGACCAGGCGGCGATGGAGTATGATGAGGCCTTTCGGAAGCGTGCATCGCAGTGCGAGCGCGCAAGATGGGACCTCATCAATGACAAGCTGTGGCTAGTGACAGTGGGTCCACATGTTAAGGGTAGGCAGGACGGGGGACGCCCAGGGCAAGGAAAACCTATCTGGAGGGATAGCTCTAGGCGCATTTGCTGGGACTACGGGCAAGGACTGTGCCAAAGGCAAAAATGCAGGTATGAGCATTGCTGTGATTCGTGCTATGGCCCTCACCCGAGATCTAATTGCCCACGGGGTGGTACTAGCTCCCAGCCCTTTCGCGGGAACCTCCCCTCGACAAGAAAAGAGGGGGGTTCTGCCAACAACAACGCAGGGGGAAATAATGGGGTCAGTGGGTTAGGATTGGCTACAACACCCATACGGTTGGAGCCCTTGGCCAGGCTTCTTTCCTTGTACCCTGCCAGGATGGAAGCCTTGTACTTATGGGAGGGTTTCGCACATGGCTTTCACATGCCATTCGATGGTCCCTGGGTCCCTATGCACTCAGGCAACCTAAAATCAGCACAAGAAATGCCTGAGATAGTGGCTGATAAAATAGCCAAAGAATGTGCGGCTGGCCGTGTCGCGGGCCCATTCAGCACCCCTCCGTTGCCAAATTTGAGAGTCTCGCCATTGGGGGTGGTACCCAAGAAGGCGCCGGGTGAATATTGCTCATCCACCACCTGTCGCACCCAAAAGGAGCATCAGTGAATGAAGCAATTCCAGCTGAGTTATGCTCTGTTACGTATGCTTCTTTTGATGACGCCGTGAATATTGTAAGATCTTGCGGCATCGGTGCGCTTATGGCTAAGTGCGATATTCAATCGGCCTTCCAGCTTCTCCCGGTCCACCCATGGGATTTCTGTTTATTGGGGTTTTACTTTAACGGCTGCTGGTACGTTGACAAGGCAATGCCTATGGGCTGTTCCGTAGCCTGCGTAGCTGTTGAAACGTTCAGCACGTTTTTAGAATGGGCGGTGGCTACGCACTCCGGTCTGGCAAGTGTAACACACTACCTGGATGATTTTTTGTTTGTGGGGCCGGCCACTACTAACACCTGCGTCCGGCTCTTGGCCGCATTCACTGCTTTGGCTGCCAAGCTGGGAGTCCCGCTCGCGAAAGAAAAAACTGAGTGCCCTTCGGCAAAATTGGTTTACCTGGGGATAGAAATAGACTCCACAGCGGGCACTTCTAGACTCCCTGGTGTGAAGTTAACGGCACTAAGGGAACTTTTGTTGTTGGCCAAGAAAAAATGCACCCTGAGGGAGATGCAGTCGGTAGTCGGGCATTTAAACTTTGCCTATAGGGTCATTTCGCCTGGACGGGCCTTCTGTTCTCGGCTTTCGCGAGCCACAGCTGGAGTTAGGGCCCCTCATCACAGAATTTGGCTTACCCGGGGAATAAAGGCTGACTTCACCACTTGGCTTAACTTTCTCTCCAACTTCGACGGAGTGGCCATTTGGCAAGACCCACTTGAAATCAGCACTGCCCTGCACGTCCAGTCCGATGCGTCTGGCAGCATTAGTTTCAGGGTATTCTTTGCGGGCAAGTGGTGCGCACAACCTTGGCCTAGCCATTGGTCAGCATCCAACTTAGTCAGGGATCTGACTTTCTTGGAGTTTTTCCCACTGGTGGTGGCTGTCACGATTTGGGCTGGCCAGTTCCAAAATAAAAAAAGTTACATTCTGGTGCGATAAACAGGCAGTGGTGAGAATAGTGAACAGACAAACGTCCAAGTCACCAAGAGTCATGCGGCTTGTCAGGCATTTCGTCCTGACTTGCCTTTATAATAACATTGGGTTCATGGCCAGGCACATCCCGGGGGTGGACAATTCAGTGGCTGATACATTGTCTCACTCGCAGTGGGACAGGTTCTGGACTTTGGCCCCAGGGGCAGACATCCTCCCCCAGACGTTTCCCCAGGAGCTATGGGCACTTGGCAGCGAGTGATACTGCAAGCGGTGTTCAACTCCATCTCACAAGCTACGTTCCAGTCCTACTCGTCTGCAGCCAAAAAATTTCTGTCCTTCTCAGCAGCGGCGGGAGGCCCAATCGCCTGGCCAGTCTCTGAAGTCATGGCCCTTCGCTACCTAGCCCATATGAAGGAGGGTGGTTTTGCTGCAAGGACCATTGGGGTCCATATGGCTGCCATAATCTTTTTCAGCCGGGCGTACGGGTTTGCTGACCCAAATAGGTCATTTGTGGCTCGGCGGGCCGCCGCCGGATGGCGGAGGGCAGTACCCAGTAAGCCTGACCAGCGCAGGCCGGTTACCATAGGCATTCTAAAAAGGCTGTTTGAGGCCGCCAAGTTAGTATGCGGGTCCAGTTTTGAGGCGGCATTGTTTAAAGCAGTTTTTGCTATTGCCTTTTTCGGAGCTTTTAGGGCCAGTGAGCTGGTCGCAGCATCATCGCACGATACAAGTGACAGGGCTTTGGGAATCCAGGATGTTAACACCTCAGGGAGCAAATTGAGCTTAAGAGTCAGAAGGTCCAAAACGGACCAGAGAGCAAAAGGGGAGTTTATATATCTGCATGAGGGGCGGGTCCACGGGGCATGCCCGGTTAGGGCATTAAAACGTTTTCTGCAGGTCTGCTCTCCCAGGCCTGCTTGGCTATTCATGCACAGGGATGGTTCACCTGTGACAAGGTTTGTTCATGTGTTCAAGCTATGTTTGGGTTCCTCTGGTTTGCCAGCGGACGAGTTTGGATCACATTCTTTCAGGATCGGGGCTGCCACAACAGCAGCCGGCTTGGGGTTGCCGGGCACGAGCATCCAGGCACTTGGCAGGTGGAAATCAGCTGCTTATAGGGCCTATATTCGCCCACACCTTGAACTGAACTAATACACGCTTTGTCTTTCCATTCTTTTGAGTTCCAGCGTGCCGATCAACGAAAGTATGGATTGTGGGACACAGCATTGTATACTGGGCCGGATGGTATGCTGAGACGTCCGGATGGAGGCGCCACCTGGGGATTGGACAGCTATTGATCCAGTGGTTGGGCCAGTGGGGAATGAGATGGTCAGCTTTGCTTCCCGCATTACAGCGCCATTCCCAGCGTCTTGGAATCCCGGGCGAGTTAATTATTCAGCTCGGTGAAACTGACCTGGGCCTCCGCAAAGGGAAGAATCTGTCAGAGGCGGCACAACAAGACCTACGGGCGCTGGCCAGGCACTGGCCTAAGTTGGTCATCGGCTGGTCCGATTTATTGGAGAGCCAGTGTTGGTGCAGGGGGGCACTGGCCCGGCCTTTGGATGTTGCCCGGCGTAAGGTCACAAACACGGTGGGGAAGACCGTGGTCTCCCTCGGGGGATTTATAGTGAGGCACTGGGATATCTCCCACCGGTTGGTGGCATTGTTCAGACCAGATGGGGTCCACTTATCAGAGTGGGGGTCTGATACATGGCTACATAGCATTCTAGATGCCCTAATAACCTGGCAGCAGTGCTAAGGCGCATTGGCGGTAGCTGGACCGGGTAATGCCCAGCTAGTTGGCGGTTTATGCATGGGGCTGGATGGGTTTTGATGGGGGGAAGCGGCCTGCGTGCCCCTTCCTCCAACTGGGGGATCCCAATAAGGGGTTTTGGGGGAGGCCAAGGGTGTTGAGTTGCCGCATAGGGGGCGGCAGGTTTGGCCTCTGCCTGAGTGACGGGGGAACACCAAGTGGCGCAAGCCCCGGCATATCCCACATACCGTCATCCTCTACTACTCCCAGCAGGACCGCTGGGAGCTCAGTCTGCATCAGTTCGCAGTGGGCCGGCTGATGCCCCCATCCAGCCTCCCCATGCTTCACCAATGTGACAACACTGTTGCCATTAATTTTAGTTGTGGCCATGTTTTTCCAATATGAAAAATGTTTTCCAATAAAAAATAATATTCTTTGTTAATAAAATTGTTATGTGTTTATAAAAGTGAGTAATAGCTTACTTAAATCAATTTCCAGCGCAATAGCCCTCGGACAGCAAGTGGGATTGGACAGATGATCCCCTGTTGAGGAGGAAGCCATGCAACACACAAACCTGCCACAGGGAATTCAGGAGGCTGCTTTATACCAAGTCATACCCTTGGTCTGTCAGTTCTTTTTTCTTTTAATTGCACCTCCCTTTTCTGATTGTTGGGACAAAAAGTTCACTAGTAGTTTTTTAATTTTCTAGATAACATTTTCTTCTCTTCCCTTCCCTTGATCCAGGGAGGTATTAAATCTAATTCTTTCCTCGCTATCTTGGCATCTTCTTTTCTTTTTGCCAAGTATCAAGCTATCTTTGTTATTCATTTCTGGATTTTAATTTACAGATAAGACAAAAGCTTTCAGAATGGTACTTAACATATTTTATTGATTGCAGGTTGCAGTATGGTTTTCATTTGCATTCCTGGCATTTTTCAAGCCCCTTTAACATGCTCTTGAATTCTCCTCATTCCTTTCTGTTCCCTTTCTTCTTAAAGGTGTGATCTAATCAGTTTGGCTTTTGTCCTCCCCACTAACTGATTGAGGCAAACACCTCTTGGAATGCCTATTTTGGAAGCACAAGTTTAAAGGGCTTGTTGATTTCAACCATTGACAAGAATGCAGCAAGGACCAAATTTGGCCAGCAACTGAAGAGGAAACGACTGATTTCCTCATGTGCCATTAATGAAGGAGAAGCCAATCGGCATTTTCAAAATAATTTGGAGAAAAACACTGCAGTTGCAGCTGGCATTCAAGAAATGGAATGTGACATTTTTACAGTGTTCTCCTATATAAGGACATCTACTCAGAATTCTACTTAGGTCTATTCAATGGGGCTTATTCCCAGGAAAGTGTTTTTAGGATTGCACTGTTAATTTAGTTCTTCTTTGACAGTAGATTCTTAGTGTGCTAATGACAGGTTTAAAGAATCTTTGCTTGCAGGTCAATTTGCCTAAATTTTGCTTTACCAGATGAACATTTTGCATTGCAGTTTGTCATTTGTATTTGATTTTGGTCTGTGTGGCTTCTTTTAAAAACCAATTTTGGCTAAAAAGCAAGAAAAATACAATCCAGGATTCAAGACGTTGTCCCACATCCTTTTAAACCAGCTCCTCTGTAGGCATGGTGTGGAACAAGAAGGAATGAATGCACAAATCACTAGCAACATATGGCTGTGTCACATCACATTTCTGGTAGTGTTAGAGGGAATACATATTATCTTGTCTTCACATCTACTGATGCTTCACTTTAAGGGCCAATCATTGTGAGTTTTGTGAATTCAACTCCTTCTGGTTGTTTTAATTCAGTTATCAGGTGTGCTTGAGGGCATGATTTGGATCACCTCTGTGGCACAAGGAGTGGGAGGGTTAAAGTCCATGATGCTCTAATATGGCATTGATGGTGCCCCTCAGTCTGTTCCCTGGCATCCACTTGTTTCCCCCTAAAACATATTTTCCCCAAAGCAAAAAGACTTTCCTCCCAATAACTGGAACTAGAAGTGCTTCAGAAGACCTCAGAAGGTCTTGAGTTTTCAGAGAGTTTTCATAGAGCACCTGTTTGGAAATATCTACCCCCTCCCCCAGAAGAGAACGCTTTGGTTGGGACCTCCCAAGTTTTTTGCAACTGCTCCTCATGGCAGCCATTTTGAGAATCATCCTGCCTCCCTTGCCAGCCATTTTTCTTTGTGGCACCTATTACCCTTTCTCAAAATTTCAAAAGTGTCCACATCCTCAACAAGTTTTCAGAGCTCTGGCTTAATCTTTCCACCTTCACAGTTTTCCTGACCTGTAATGATCTGAAGGAGGTGCTATTTGTCCTGTTGGGGAAACATTACAGAGCAAATAGTGGTTCTCCACAACTATTTGAGTTCAGGGAAATGACCCATGAGGATTCTGGTTGGAATTGGACCCCTGCATGCCTGATAACTGATTAAAACTCACACAAAGAGGGAGATAGGGTTCTCATCCCAGCAATCAGTGAGAGACTGGGGTAGGAGCAGAGATCTGGTTTAATGTATGATATTGCAACATCAGTTCTGACTGCATAACCCCAAGTGATGTCATCACATCATGCAATTTCTCCAAAACTCTACATTTCTAACCAGAAGTGATGTTGCAGCACCCTACAACGCAGTTCTCCCTCACATTTGTCTCCCCACTTCTCCCTTGAACACCAGCAGAGGATGGGAAGTGTCAGTGAAGAATCCTCTGCTTTTAGCGAATATTTGGCAACTCTACTGGAAGATCAGATAATGGAACTCCCAATACCTTATATGGCCCTATGTGAGTGTAGTACATGAAGTGATGTTGACATCACTATCTGCCTCAAAGTTAGAATAAAAAAAGGTTTTAAATATCTAGGATTTTAAAAAATGTAGCTGTTTTAGGACTTTCTGTCTCGCATATACCCCTAGTACACACAATGCTTTCACTATCCCTGAATGAGTTCATTAAGGCAAGTTATGTAACTCATCCACCACCATTGTTTTATACAGAGAACATGATGTAACAGCCAATTAAGACTTCTAATCTGAGAGAACAAACAACATGAAACAAAGACAACAGGGTGTTTGGTTCACACTCGTAAGCTGGAATTTGTTCCCATGTAGAGCCTGTTAAATGTCTGATTGACTCTCATTTGTACATAGTGATGTTTACTCATAGGTTGTTACAGACTAGATTTTTAAAAGGATGAAACTCTTAGTATTAGTCAACACCACAAATAAATGCACCCAGCTCTAGGTAAGGCAAAAGACAGGATCGCACATGGCCCATAAGCTTTCTAGCACTTCTTGATAGATTTTAATTCGGAAGAATAGTGCCAATTTATTGTGTTTTTTTAAAAGATTCATTTATGAAAGAATCTTTAAAAAAAACAATTGAGATTGAGTATGTGGAACTTTTTGAGCACTTGGGGGAAATGCCAGATTACTAAAACCAATGTTTTAATTGCTGTTCCCAGAAGAGGAAAGGGGGTGATTTCTTGCCAACTCCCTTCAGATTGCCGTCCCCTGCATGCATCGCATTCTGTTTTCAAGCATTCCGTAACTTACAGGTGCCTCTTTTCAGAGACTGCAGGGGGAACAGAGAAACCCCTTCAGTGAATTCTTTCCATTCAGGATTTGTAGGATTCAACCTATTGTGAAAACACTTTGGGGAACAAATGCAAGATAGCCGTGTGCACTGTTATAGAAAGAGAATGGTAAGACATGTAAGGCATTCACTCGATTAAAAGATTCCATCTCTCCGAATGTCTTTATACACCTATTATCATTTTCTACTTCCTTCCAACATGCTTGCTCACAATGGCAGCAGCAAACTTTGGAACTGGTTCTTAACATATTTACTCAGAAATGTCCCATTGATTTCTAGGGGAAAGAGGGTTGCCAACCATCCTGGAGAACAATGTTCTGTCTCTTTAAAAGGCTAAATATATGGAAATTCTCCTTCCTAACTATGCCTGCCAACTCTCATGCTTTTAAAAGCAGCTTGTTTTGTAGATATAAGCAGGTGAAGCTTTTCATGGCATTACCAATAAAAATGACCCAACTTCTAATGATTGCAAGTTCATCTGCTGTTAGATAACAGCTGAAAGGGTCAGTTTAAAAGCCGGCAACTCTAGGTAGGAAGGCAAATGCTTATTGACTAGGTAAAATATAAACCTCAAATTAAACAGAAAAAAGTGCTGTGTGTTTTTCAGTTTTAAAAAATGAAGGAAAGAAGCAGGTTAGATAATTTATTTCTGCAGCACATTTGATTTGTGCTATGTCATTGATCATTAGAACAGTCTACCTTCAGGGCATTAAAAACCCTCTTTGATACATATGTTCACCTTTTTAAAGATCTATAGCTATTATTGTTGGCTAGGAAGAAAAGCAATGCCTTGCTGGAGGGCTGATACAAAACCTTACTAACGTAAGACATCTAAAGCAAACATTTCCTGTGAATATATAAATGGACTGTCCTCTCCCAGATACTAACTTCTCTGTCTTTCAAACCAGAGACAAAACCACAGCCTTTCTTAACAAATTATAAAGTCAAAACGTCTGAGCACTTTGTCAGCCAGAGGTCCAGAGCAGGGAAGTACCCCAGGAGCTGGTCTATTGGTCTGTGAGGTGTTGCACACATGTTCTTCTGTTCTCCTTATAGCTTAAAAAAATGGCTCTCCAATGCAAAGATAAAAAAAGAACAACCTACCAGAAGTTCTCACTATGGGGAAGACCTTGAGGTTGGTAAAATGTAAAGGGAAGATGACTGGGGAAGGCACTGGCAAACCACCCCGTCAACAAAGTCTGCCTAGGAAACGTTGGGATGTGACGTCACCCCATGGGTCAGGAATGACCTGGTGCTTGCACAGGGGACCTTTACCTTTTTAGATGCAAAATAGCCCACAAGGCAGAAGGAAATGAAACTCCAGCCCTACAGCTACTGCACAGCCCCAGAACTGTTTGGCAACTGGCTGCGTCAGACAGTAGCAAGGTGTGGACATCCAAGATTTGACTTGTGTGTGTAGAAAGCCAGCGTGGTGTAGTGGTTAAGAGTGGCGAACTCTAATCTGGTGAACTGGGTTGGTTTCCCCACTCCTCCACATGAAGTCTGCTGGGTGACCTTGGGTAGTCACAGTTCTCTCTGAACTCTCTCAGCCCCACCTACCTCACAGGGTGTCTGCTGTGGGGAGGGGAAGGTGATTGTAAGCCACTCTGAGACTCCTTAAAGGTAGAGAAAAACAGGGTATAAATATCAACTCTCTTCTTCTCCTCCTCTTCACTGCTGTTGAATACAGTGTGCTTCCCTACCAAACATGTTTGTAGTTTGTAGTGAATTTCACATCTCTACTTTGGGGAGAGTTTTTGGAGTTGCCTTTTCAAAATAGTTACCAAAAGCTACATTCCTGCTAAAAGTGGTGCCTGCCTAATGGTATTTATTTAACTGTTGACTAGTCTCAAATGTTCCATGTTTGAGCAGGGTGATTGAGGAGGTGGACAACGTCAGGCTTTCCTGTGTGAAGTGGATTGTTTGGTTCCTTTCCAGTTTGGTTAAGGCCGGTTAAGAGACTGAAACAGCCTTGGTCACTCTGGTGGATGACCTGTGCTGGGGGAATGACAGAAGGAGTATGATGCTGCACATGATAGTAAAGTAACATTATAGCATAATATGTTTAACTTAACATCCAAACACTTTGCTTTCAAATCAGTGAGGACGACACAGGCTATGGGAGCAGAGGCTCCATCAATGGCGTAAAGTAGGAAGTAGGAACGGTTGTGGCCTCAAAGTTGTGAGCAAACTAATAACTGAAATTTGTCCCCAGAACTTCATTTTTTACAACGCAGGGACTACAACTGTAGTCTTAATGAAAAAGAATTGGATAAGACTTGATGCACATTGTGGGAAAGTTTTGGGCTATCTTGTCTCTTCTCATTATTGAACAAAGAAAATGAATTATGCATTCAAATTCTGAGTCACCATGGGTCATTTCTCCTGAAACTGGTTCCATTTTAGACTTCCATGTCAGTTCCTGAGTTGGCAATTGCCAGCAAGAAATGGTTTGGAGGTTCAGGTCTGTATTCGCATACAGAGTGTGGAAAGGAGCATCGAGATAGTTTGACTGGGTAAATCCATTGACTTCTGCTTGTTGTGAGGGACCAGCCCGGTTTCCAGCAGAAGCGAAAGGGAAGGAGAAGGAGACGTGATATGATAGCTGGGACCAGCCATGGCTGGTGGTGCATGCTGTAAATTTGTCAGGGCAAGGGCATGCTGCGCAATATTGATATTACACCTATGAAGCGTGACAGTCCCTGGCAAGCAATGCATATTGAACCTTCACCTCATGTGACCCTCAGAGAAATATGCTGGTCAAGAATAATCTTGAATGACATAGATTCTCCCCAGTGATTTTAAAAAATACCCAGGTATCACTTTACAGATCATTCTCCCTTTGGTATTTCATGACAATCGTTTCACATACATTTTTAAACTCAGACACCTAAAACTGTAGCATCTTTCCATACCTATATTTTCCATGAATACCTATATTTTCCATTGATTGACTAAGTTTTTCATCATATCAATATAGTCTCCACAAATGGTCAGGGAAATTGGATACTAGTGTGTGTGTGTGTGGGGGGGGGGGGGTTCACAGAGGAGCTGCTTTTTGCCCTGACTGGCACCTTCATTAATCATCTTGTGCCAAGCCAAGGTATATTAATTTCAGTTGGCTTTTAGTTAATTTGGATAATGATTGTTCCCCATTGGTTATGATGGCGATTGTTCTATCTAGCTTGGTTTTAAAAAGAATGCTCTGTTTTAGCTAATGCTGCTGGTTTTACTTTCTTAGTGGTTTGAGCTGATTTTTATCCCAGGGTGTTATGGGGTTGATTTATTTATTGTTTTGTTGTTGGATCGGATCATGAACCATCTCATCCGTCTTACTGTGAAGAGCTGGTGTGTGTGTGTGTGTGTGTGTGTGTGTGTGTGTGTGCTTCAAATAAAATAATAAGCAACATTTCAAATACATGTACCTTTCATGACTGCTGCAACGCTTGGGTCAGAGAGTTTGCACATCACAAACTAATTCTCATAGCAGAAGAGTGGGTACAGATCCCCTCTCCACCCCAAACCTAAGCCTGGCAAATCACATGGAGGTCCATGTACAAATCTGCCTGATTAGAGCACTCTACATACACATAAGTATGCCTTTTTCTTTAAGGGAAAGAATCGCACAAGTCAGGACTCAGTGCAGTACACCGAATGCCATCTGGGCTCCCTGCCTGATTAGTGAATCAGGCTCAAGACTCACAAGGCTTAAGCAGAATTAACACAACTATTTCCACCACAAACAATGTGCTTCAATATTGTTCGGCCCCAAGGAAATGTGCCTATATGTCACCAGAACACAAGTTCATTACAAGGCAATGGTTATTGCAGCGTAATCCCAAGCAGAGTTACACCCTTGTAAATCCATTGAGGTCCAGGGGCTTAGAAGGGTTTTTTAGGATTGCTCTGTTAATCTACGTTTGTTCCATTTTATATATTCAAACACAATTTTCTTTGCACTTAGTTTCTGCTAAGCTTGCAAAACCACAATGCAGCCCAGGCCTGTGCTCGTTGCCTCCGGCAGCTGCTTCCATGGTGGTTCTCCAAGAAGGACAAACAATTGTAAATTTCCCTCATCCTGCTAGCCCAGAGATGAATGTTAAAACTCAGACAGGCATGATGTCAGTTTCAGACTCAGCAGGACATTTTGGGGGAGATTAGATTTCTCTAAATGACAAGAACACTCGCTCTATAAGAAACAGCAGGCCTTTTAAATCCACATTTAATAATTTAGGTCAAACCTATTTCTTTCACCTTGCAGAAAAGTGCCATGAGCTTGGATTTGGAGATATTTAGCACAACTAAGATGGTGTGAACATTAAGCAGCATTTAACTAAAGGTTCTCCTGACTGTAGGGTGCCGGCTGGCCCATACTAAAAAGTTATGAGCCTCCTCAGTGTACAAACGGAATATTTTATAGTTGATATCTGTCAGCATACTGTATTAGGAATTCCTTTGGAAATACTCAGCCAGATTTCCTGCTGCTGTTCTCATTCTTTTGATATAACGGTGGGGTCGCTAACCTCCAGGTGGTGGCTGGAGATCTCCTAGGATTACAACTGATCTCCAGCCGACAGAGATCAGCTCACCTGGAGAAAATGGCAGCTTTGGCAATTGGACTCTGTGGCATTATACCCCAGTATACCTCTGCGGCATTATACCCCATTATACCTCTCCACCCCAAACCCCACCCTCTTCAGGCTCCACCCCCAAAATCTTTAGATAATTCCCAACCTAGAGCCGGCAAGCCGCGTAATGGGTAATCACTGAGACATCAGGCTGAGGTTTCCATGTTTGTGTTGGCTTGAAGAAATGCCACTGTGACTATGAGGATTGCTGCTAGCTGTTTCCACAATTGCCTGGCTCATCTGTTATGCTTGTCCTCATGAGTGCTCAAGGACAACTGGAACTGCTCCCGGGTAAAGCAATAGGCCTTCTGTGAACTGGACTTCAGTGATACAGGAAGAAGAGACTGAGCATCTTCCTTCTTCATTATTATTCCACATATTCAAGGCCTGTGCTTCAGGATGCCAACCTCCAGGAACTAGCTGGAGATCTCCTGCTATTACAACTGATCTCCAGCCGATCGAGATCAGTTCACCTGGAGAAAATGGCCGCTTTGGCAGTTGGACTCTATGGCATTGAAGTCCCTCCCCTCCCCAAACCCCACCCTCCTCAGGCTTCGCCCCCAAAAACCTCCTGCCGGTGGTGGAAGAGGGACCTGGCAACCCTACCTGTGCTTTTAGAATAAAAACTGTGAATCTGGGGATAAGCGCTCGCCGCTGACTCCAATTAAACCCTGACAATATCGGTTTCACCTTTTTAAATGAGTTTCTAGTTCCCCCTTTTGAAAAGGCCTGAAAAGTTGGCTGGCGAGTGCAACAATGGTTCAGACTGAGATCAAAAGATTTATTCTTTATTTTGGAGATGCGATGGTGGCATCAATTGCTCTCCGTGAAGTGTTAAGACTTATAGGGTGGTCTTTGGCCTGTCATGAAAGTTGGCTCATATTGCCCAAGAGAAATAGCCATCAATGATTACGTTCTCAGTGGGGGGGATGCCAAACAATCAGCTACTAAATGGGGCAGGGGGTTGACCCAGCAACTATAGCCTACAAGGGCCCTACAAGAGGTGAAACTAAATGGAAGCTGGTATATGACCATTCTTGTTGCACACTAAGAATGTCCTAATATTGAGCTTATGTTAACTATCTCAGTTTTGTTTGACTAAAAAGAGGCTCTGGAGAGCATAAAAAAAGGAGAGGTCTGACTAAAATGTTTGCACTTGCTGGTAACTCATACTAAGGGAACTCTATCAGAAAGGAAGGCTAATGAAAACTTTAAAAGTGAGATGAAAGGTATATATAGCCTTTTAAGAATCACAGAGCCTGCTACGGGTGGCTATTTATCCCCTACAGTTCTCTTGAGGGATCTTTTGATGTAGAGAAACATCAGGGCCTTGTGCTGTCAGACTTCGCTACTAATTCATGTGATCCTTTGCAGCTGTTGTGAATTTTTTGTTACTTAACCACAAGGTTTTTTTCCCCCCACATCTCCCCTCTATGCACTCCCAGCGATCTTCCTGATCTAGTTGGTCAAGAGAAGAAAATGGTCCGATTCAAATATACTGGTTTTAATAACAAAAGTAATTTATCATAACTCTATAAGGACTAAAGGACTTGTACATCATAAACACCAAACAAAGGAAAAAACAATCAGGGAAGAATATTATGCCTTATTTTAGTTTTCAACACTGTTAAACATGTATACTGGTGCAGTATATATTCACTACAGAAGTGTATTAATTTGACAGTAGTTTAGCTGCTGTGTCTGCCCTCCCCCCCATTCAAATCCTGGGGTTCCTTTGTGAAGATGTTGACAATTCTGCAACAGGTATCCTAAGTCCATCACATAGGTACACTCAAAGCTGGGTTTTTTTAAAAAATGCGACCTTTAAAATCCTATTCATGGTCCCAATGCAAAAGGAGAAATTCCACCACCACCCCACTCGCCTGCTCCTTCACTCCTTGGTTTGCATAGCTATTGGCAATGGTCGTTTGCATAGCTAAGCTGCATTTGTGATTTTTCATGATTCTTTCAGTAAATGCTTCAGTGTAGGGGCGGAGAAAATACAAAAGTTCGCGTTAAAGGGGCTCTTAAGTAATGTGAAGCAGGTATGCGCCGGCTTTGCAGTCACTTCCTGAAAACTCAAAAAAATATACAGGGCACTTCAGCCTGGAACTCGCTGCTAATTACCAAGCATAAATGGCCTCTTAGTTTTGACTGGTGTAAGAACAAATAGTGGAAAGTGCTATCAATTCACAGCTAATTTTGGGGGACTGTGTAGGGTTTTCTAGGCAAGAGACAAACAGAAGTGGTTTGCCATTGCTGGCATCTGTGTAGCAACCCTGGACTTCCTCCATGGTGTTTCATCCAAGTACGGACCAGGGCTGATCTTCCTTAGCTTCCAAGATCTGATGAGATCGGGCTAGCCTGGGTCATCCAGGTCCAGTTGTAAGCTCAGTTACAATTTAGCCCAATTTCAAGGAATAACTTGTACAAAAAGAATAGCCCAAATGATGATATAACTGTACGTAAGATAAATTAAGAATAGACAGGCGTTTGAGAGTACCTACAAAGAAAGTTGTATGTTGTGTATATAATGCAGGGAAAGGATGGAAAAGATTGCTAGAGAGACAGTGTGGTATAGTGGTTACAGCACTGCATCTGGGAGATCGTGGTTCAAATCCTCTCATTCCCTTGGGCCAGTCATACATTCTCAGCCTAACCTATCTCACAGGATTGTTGTGAAGAAGAAATAGAGGAGTAGGGAATAATGTAAGCCACTTTGGGTCCCTGGTGGGGAGGAAAATGGGGCATAAATTAAGTAAATAAATAAAATAAAACAATCCCTTCTGCAGATAAAAAAGCAGGATGTCAGGGAGAAGAGCTCCAGCTTAGTCTTTTCATTGGAATGCTAGTTCTCTATGTATGCTACATGCAATGATCTCTGCACAGATGCTGGTGCTGTGTTATGCCCCCTGAAGGTTGAATTATGCTGGGGGTGGGGGCAAGCTGTAAGAATTTGAGAGAAACTGACTTGAACCAGCAGCTGTGGCAAAACATGTGCAACACTTAAGTGTACATTTACTTTTTATTACTTGTCTCCTGGAGACCATAATATGATCAGAAATTCAGTGGAGGCTGATAATAGGTGCTACGGAGTTACTCAGTTTACTATACTCAGTGACTTTAAGTGCCACCAGAAGATAACCCTGCTTTTAAATGTGAGCACAGATTTTTACAATATTATCTTGAACAACTGATTTATAGTTCCCTCTGATTTAATTGTATGTTTCGTAGTTGATGGTGTTGTACTTGCACTAGGAAGACATGGGTACTAACTCTCAGTTAACCATGAATTTCATTAAAAACCAAAGAAGAGTCCTGGTGGATCAGGTCCAATGTACATGGTTGGTAGCCATAAAAAGCACACAATTCTTTTATATCATTTCCCTAATGGGTGCTCAGTGGGAAGGGCTGTGGCTCAGTGGTAGAGCATCTGCTTGGCATGCAGAAGGCCCCAAGTTCAATCCCCGGCATCTCCAGTTAAAGGGACTAGGCAGGTAGGTGATGTGAAAGACCTCTGCCTGAGACCCTAGAGAGCCACTGCCAATCTGAGTAGACAGTACTGACTTGGATGGACCAAGGGTCTGGTTCAGTATAAGGCAGCTTTGTGTGTTCATGTGAAAGGGGAAATTCAACATGCTTCTCCCTTCCGAGTTAGGAATTAAACTGTTGTTCCAAAATAAGGTGCCTAGAGTGATTTCTGTAGGCTAAGCTGTTCCTTTAGCTCAGATTACAAAATATATAGACACTTTTATGCTACCCAAGGGAGGGAGGGGCAGCAGCCTCATAGATTTTAACAGTAAGAATTTCTTAATATTACAGCTGGTCTCCCCAAGTATTTTAAATGAAGAGAATGAGTTTGGGATGGCAAAAATATATATCTGAGGAAAGGAAAGACATGCCTGGCAACCCCAAGTACATAATTTTTAATAGCACAAAACTTCTTCCACTCCATTTTGCATACATGACCCAGTTAGGGTGTTCACTGTACTTCCTTGATGCTTCCTATCAGTGGTCAAAGTATGGCCTGGCAACCAGTGGGAAATGGCATGGGTGGAGACATTGGGGGGCACCATCAGTGACAGCATAACTTCCATTTTTAGGAAAAAAATAGAAATGACATCAATCCTCTAGGAATCTTGAAAGACTCTGTGGTTAACCATAGATTTTCCAGCAATTCCTAGAGAGGACTGAAGTCATGTCTGGGTTTTATCCAAAAGTGATGTCATGCTATTTGACTGGCAGCCATTTTTTTGTATATTTTTCTCCCTCCTTCGTGGCACCAAGAATGAGATAAAGTCTAGTTCATGGGTACAGGATCTACACATAAGTAGAGGCCTAGAGTGACCAACACAGGTTGATGGTATCTCTCTTAGGGCTCTGCACCAAGATAACATTTCTGCACTTGTGTCTCATGAATCATAGGCCACGATGCGGTTTTGTTGGCGACATCAGAAGTGGGGCTGAGGTCCACTATCAATCTCTTTTTGGAATATTGTGATCAAGAAGCACTCACTGTGAATTACGCCAAGTCAAAGGTGCTTCGCTTTTCTGCCACCAAGAGAAGAGGCTCCCAGTTTTTCAAGGTCAAAAACGGACAACTCGAATGGGTTTCCACCTTCCGCTACTTGGGCATTGTCTTCAGTTACAACCTATTTTGGTCTGCCTATCTGGACCATGTGAAAAAGACAGCAAGATCCACCACTGTAATGGTAGAGAGGTTTTTTCGAACCAAGGGGGCCAAGCACATCCCATCTGCCATTGATGTCTTTAACGCGAAGGTGGTTTCCCAGATTCTGTATGGAGCAGACATTTGGATTTACGGTGTGGGTGAGAAGCTAGACTGCCTTTTGAACAATTTTCTCAGGAGAATTACTGGAACTCCGAGGTGTGTTGCTGGGCCTGCCCTCCGTATGGAATTGGCCTAACCCTCACTTGAGGCGCGTGCGTGGAGGAGAGCAATTAAGCTTAGGTTTAAGTTGCCGGATGACAATCTCCTGTCCCAGGCGGCGTTTCTCCATCTTACTCTTAAGGACCCGGCCCCCAACCCCTGGCTGAATCTGTTAGCGGAAAAACTAAAAGTACTGGGACTCCCAATCTCTACTCCCTCTGACAACCTGGTTCCATCTCATTTAGCGGCAATCTTGAAGAGATTGAAGGAGTTAGATTGGGCCAGTACGGTTGGGAGGGCCAGATATACTTGCTCCGGTCTGGTCTTGGGACTCCCCCCACCAGAGAAGCTTCCAGAGTTCCACTCTACGGTTTCAATCTTCTCACATTGTCGGGCTTTCCTTTTAGCTCGTTTAAATGCCTTTCCGTCCATGGTCATGTTGGGCAGATATACCGGGATACCTTTTCCAGACCGTCTCTGCCCATGTAACACGAGCGAAATTGAAACGTTGGACCATTTGATGCTCCGCTGTCCTCGCTGGTCTCAAGATAGGGATGCTCTTATTGCTCCAATCCTCACCAGCTTGAACCTCCCTCTACATGCCTGGGTGTTGCTTTTTTTGCTTGGCGACTCAACTAATGGTGCAGCCACATCGAATGTTGCCCGCTTTTTGGCCAGAGTGGCTGCTCTTAAGAAGAAAGAACTCTCAACGCCTACCTCGGGCAACTTTTAGTCAGTTTGCTCCGCGCCCAGTTTATTTTAGTTAGGAATTTTACCTATTGGGCTGACACCTAATTTTTAGCATTGTTAACTTAAGATTGTATTATACTATGTATTATGTTTCCCATCCCCCCTCGTCTTCCCCTCCCTTCCTTTCTTCCTCCCTTGGTCCAAGACTGCAGTCATAGACCTAATAATAAATTATAATGAATCATAGGCTTTCTTGAAGTTTGATGTTACATTTAAAATGTAAAGACCTAATTTTTGTCCTCTTAAAACATTTATTGGAAAAACCAGCTTAGTGTAAGAAATAACCAGAGATGACAGAGAATGGTAAATACTCTTTTATTGGCAACAACAAAGAATATCCTTTTGTTTGTTTTTCCCCCTTTCTGCCAAAGTGCTTAAAGCAAACAAACCTCCAAATTGAAAATTAACAGCAAATTCCCCTGAATTACTTGCTTGCTCAACACCTCCTCGTGGGCCTGAAAAACGGCCTGCAGTGGGGGTGATTTTAGACTTATAAAATGAGCATTTTGCTTATAGCATCACCACCTGGCCCACTTAATTCACATCAGCCTCTTTAATAGTGTAATCGGAGCAGCTCTTTGAAAAAGATACAGTGAGGTTCCTACTGAGCCAGAGGCCTAAATATCTCCATATCCACACTGGTTCAAACTAGGGAACCAGTGCGTATTACATATCACAAAGCCACAGATTTGTAAAGCTTTGGGGTTGTTGTTTTTTTGGGTTTTTTTTTTTTTTTTTGCAAAGGGTGGGACAGGTGTAACCAATCAGATTGTGCTGAAACAACATCAAAGAGAAAACATTTACAGAATAACAGCAGAATGCAGAAAACAGCTTGCAATCCCGCTTTGTTTTATAAAATACATAATCAGAAACTTAGAACACAAAGCAATAGTCCAGCAACAGCAGCTACATCTGTTTGATGATGATGTGTGACTTGAGCACAGTGACAGTATGGAGATGCCTTTTACTACTGGTCCCTGTAGCTCAAATATTGGCTGCTTCCACATGGTAAGTCCTCTCCATGTTGCTTCGGGCCCCCTGCAAATGCACAGGCATGTGCACTGCCAACAGAACTTCTGCCCAGGAGAATTTTCTTTGCACTTTCCACAATATTTTTCCACCTTTGCCCTTCCATGTGTGCTCTACAGTGTTTCCACATTGGTAGGGTTGCCAGCCTTTAGGAGGGATCTGGAGATCTCCCACTATTATGACTGATCTCCAGGTGACCAAGATCAGTTTCCCTGGAGAAAATGGCTGCTTTGGAGGGTGGACTCTCTTGCATTATACCCTGTTGAGGTCCCTCCCCTCCCCAAACACCACCCTCCCCAGGCTCCACCCCCAAAATCTCCAGGTATTTCCCAACCCAGAGCTGGCAATCCTACACATTGGGGTGTCAGCAGGGTGAAAGGCCATAGAGGCCACCCTCCAAAGCAGCTGTTTTCTCCAGGGGTACTTATCTTGGTTGTCTGGAGACCAATCATAATAGCAGGAAATCTCCAGGTGCCACCTGGAGGTTGGCAATCCTGGGTGTGGTTGTCACAGCAGCTGTAGAGACTTGCCCTCTTCACACAAGTACTATAGCATTCCACAGTGTCCCTCTGCCTGAGGTGCCGTCCCCTGGTATGTGAAGAAATCACTGAGTGGGATTTTTTTACCTTGGTGGGTGCTTTCACTATAGTGTTATAACACAGCATTGCACTCCTATTCTGCATGGTGCTGCCCATTTCTTGGAATACATTAGGAGATGATGGAATACATCGGGAGATGATGGAATACATCGGGAATACATCGGGAGCATCGGCAGGGAAGCTAATGTGTGCAGTTGGAATAGCCAACCAAGCCATTATATCTCCTGCCCTCTGTTCCAGGATATTGAGCTTTGTGTCCTACTGAGCAGCTCACAGCTTCGTCTCCTGCTTCAGCATAGCTACAGGAGAGAACAAAAAAATAGTTCTCTGCAGCAAGAAGCGAAGGGCTTTGTGTTGCTTTGCCTGGTTTTCCAACAGGCCCCTGGTGAGGGTGCGCTGGTAGGTCCTTGGAGAATTGGGCTCCCCTCTCAATGTGGACGCACCCTTGGAGCTAGGCCTGGTGGGAGAACTTTGTCCTATGCAATGAAACTGTTCTATACAATGGGACAATGAAAGATTGACTGAGGAGGTCTGCGGGAACCACATCAATTAACTTTCAGGGGTCTGGGGATTTCCCCTGAATTCAAAGTCCTTTCCTTCATTATTCTTTCTCGTTTTTTAAACCTGCTGTAGCACTATAGTGTACAGATATAATCTGCACCATTCCTAAGTTATCAGGAAAAAAATTCTTGCATGCCTATCTGTCTGTATTTAGCATGTTCTTTTGCCTGTTTTTGATACCGCTGCTATGGTCTGTAAATAGAGGTATCAAAGTATTCAAAGTAGTCCTTTGTTTTTCTCCCTGGGTTTATCTTTTTTACCCTCAGGAGCTCTATAGAGCAATGACAGGTACTCCATGTGACCATTTCATTGGCAGCACTCCTAAAACACTTGGAATGTTCCTTTTTTCAATAGTCCTCTCATTAAGGATGGGGTGTTCCATGGACAGTGTCTGGTGGTACGTCTCCTGAGTACATTTTTTTGCTGCTTTTTCAGCTTCTTTTTTATTTTCCTTCTTATGCACAGATCATGAATGGCTTCCAACCCCTGGGCTTTCCATACTACATTGGGGCTCTCACTCCCACATTCCCATTACAACACTAATTCAACAAGCACTGAAATGTATCCACAGGAATTTGTAGTTACTCGTTGGTATCTCACTCCATGTAGGCTCTCTAAGGCCAACTTTTCACAGTAGATTTTGCTTCTCTCTTGCCATGGAGCAAAAAAAAAAACCGATTTAAATTTTTTTTTCATGGCCGCGGATCATCCCCGTCAATCCCGAAGCAGTTTTGGTTTTTCATGGGAACAAAGCAGGCAGTATTCTACAACAATTTGGTCTGCCCCTTTGCTGGAGCCCTCCCCTTCTGATAAACTCATTGTTTAGGCCAGCCTCCAACTCTGCCCCAACTCCACCCAGCAGATTACCTTGTGCGGTTCAGGTTTGACTTGATGCGAGGATGAAGCGGTTTTTTTCCACATATTTGAAGCAGTCATGAAAAATAAAAAATTAGCAGCATGGCAAAACAAAAGTGAAACCGCTTCAAACCTCCATGAAAAAATGACCTAAGTTTAATCAGCAGTATAGTCCTCTTTGTTGGAAAAAATGTGGACAACCTGGTACGTATTTACATTGCTGGTGGTCATGTGGTGTAATTAGGAATTTTTGGTCGGAGGTATCTGGACATGTAGAAAAAATGATGAATGGTAAGATCCCAAATACCTCTGAGATTACTTTACTCGGTTATTGACCTAACTGTAAACTGTCTAAGTAGAAATTAGTGATGGTTTTAACACTTCTGTCAGCAGCCCAAACGGTTATTGCAGCTAAATGGAAGGATGTTAAACCACCTTTCATACAGAATTGGTTTGATAAAATATGGCATTTATTTGTAATGGGAAAAATCCAAGATGGTTTGGACTCCTTCAATAAGGATAGCCCTTCCAGTTTTGTAGAAAATTGGTTTCCGATAGTTCAATATTTGACTGACCTTGATAAACTTCCTTCAAATTTAATATATCATAACTGGCTGTATTTTTGAATGGGAAATGTAAGGTTGAGTATATTTGATCGGTTGTTGTAGTTAATAAGGGCAGTATGTATTGAATTGTATTGTATGATGTTATATCAATAAAGTGTAAAAAAAATGAATGGCTTCCAACCCCTGGGCTTTCCACACTACATTGGGGCTCTCACTCCCACGTTCCTATTACAGCACTAATTCAACAAGCATTGAAATGTATCAACAGGAAGCGCTTTTGTGGAGTGCTGCTCCAGGGCATAACAAACCACTCTGGTCACTTCATGGAACTGTGCCATAAATGCAACTGTGGTTGCTGGTTCTTTTCATGCACAGAAACCTGATAGTCACCACTGATGGTATCCCAGTTCCACCCTTGATTGTGGCTGATGGAGCCTTCCCAGTATAGCAGTAGTATATGAAGCCTTATTGTGGAAGCAGTAGTATATAGGCCTTCTAGGCAAACTTTTTGTGTCATGTAATGAAACAAAAAAAATTAATGGAATAGCAATGTATGTCCCTTTGGTATTGGAACCCAAGATTATATTTAAGGATAAAGAAGGAAGGATTCTGTTGATAGAAATCACTTGTGGGTTTCAAAATGTATTGTTGATAGCAATTTATGCTCCAAATATAAATCAAAAAATATTTTATAACAACCTGACAACAATCTTAGCTGAACATGCTACAGAAAAAATGGTTCGGATGGGAGATTTTAATGGGGTAATAGTATCTAAAATGGATAGATCTGTAAAAAAGGGGGGGAAATTGTGAAGGTAAATTACCTGGTATTTTTAATAATCTTATAGATCAATGGGAAATGTTTGATGTATGGAGATTGTTACATGGGAATAAAAAGGGATATACTTTTTTTTCAGCTAGACATCTTACCTATTCAAGAATAGATATGATCTGGCTTTCTAAAGGTTTGATAAACATCTCAGAGTATGTGGAGATTTTACCCAGGGTGCTATCAGACCATAATGCAGTTTCAGTAAAAGTCAAGATAGGTGATAGAAGGAATAAGCCGTGGTTAATAAATTAATTTTTATTAAAAAATAAAAAAATAGTAGACAAATTAAAGATAGATATACAAAACTATTTTTCTGACAATGTAGACAAGGGTGTAAAGGAAGAGGTAATATGGGATGCTGGTAAAGCAGTAATTAGAAGACTTTTAATACAACAAAATACAAGATGGTTTAAGGAGAAGGAGGCACAAAAGAAAAATATATTAGAAAACAGACAAGGAGAAAGACAGCTTAGAAATAAACATGATAAATTAGCAAAACAGAAAAAGTTAAAAATTTTGAAAAATTTACAATATCAATATGAATTTCTATTAACCACTGAAATTGAAAGGAAAGTAATGTATAATAAACAAAGATTTTTGAACATGTGAATAAATCAGGTAAATTGTTAGCATGGCAACTTAAACACAAAGAAAAAATTACCAATTTTGAAAATTAAGAAAGATGGTAAAATATTAACAGATAAACAAAAAATTATGGAAACATTTGTAGAATATTATACAATTTTTTATAGCAAAAATTTAGCATCAGAAAAAGAAATGGATGTTTATCTTAACCAATTTGACTGGGAAAAAATATCACAAGAGAATAGGGAAATATTAGAATCTGAAATAACTGGTAGAATTTAAAAAAGGTATAGATAAGAGTAAATTAAATAAATCTCCAGGGGTGGATGGATTTACTGCACTTTATTATAAAACTTTTGAAGAACAATTATCTCCACATTTATTAAGAGTAATGAATGCTTGTTTGCAGAATGGATCTATTCCCCAAACCTGGAAACAAGCAAATATAGTATTAATACCGAAACCAAATTCAGATTTATTAGATGTTAAGAATTATAGACCTATTTCATTATTGAACAATGACTATAAATTATTTGCTGAGATCTTAACATCCAGACTAAAAAGTGTTTTAAACCAGACAATACATGAAGACCAAGCGGGGTTTCTACCAGGTAGATTGATTAGTCAAAATGTTAGAGTGGTAATTGATCTTTTAGAATATGCAGAATATGTTCCAACTCCGGTAGCTATGATATTTTTGGATGCCGAAAAAGCATTTGATAATGTGAATTGGAATTTTATGAAGAAAATATTAGACTTTATGGATGTGGGAACAAAGTTTAAAACAGCTATTGAAAATATATATAGTTATCAGACGGCTAAGCTGATGATAAATGGTATATTATCAACACAATTTGAAATACAAAAAGGTACTAGACAAGGTTCTCTTTCTCCTTTATTGTTTATATTAGTATTGGAAGTCTTATTGAAAAAGATTAGACAAACGGAAGACTTAAATGGATTTCAAATTGGGAAAAATCACTTTAAGATTAAAGCATATGCTGATGATCTTGTATGTTTTTTGACAAATTCTATTGATCAAGTTGAAAATTGGAATAAAACAGTGGAGGTTTATGGAAAACTTGCAGGTTTTAAAATAAATAAGAACAAAGCTAAAATATTGGTTAAAAATATGACTCTCTCACAGCAACAACAATTAATAAAAAAAATAGGGTTTTATTATTGAACATAAAATAAAATACTTAGGTATATGGTTATCTCAAAATAATCTCAATCTATTTCAAAATAATTATATTAAACAATGGCAACAGATTGTAACGGATCTTAAAAATTGGGGGAAAATACCGCTATCATTATGGGGGAGAATTGCTGTGATTAAAATGATGGTTTTACCTAAGATGCTTTTTTTGTTTCAAAATTTGCCATTCATAAAAGGAGTACATATATTCAAAAGTTGGAAAAAAGATATTTTGAACTTTTTATGGGGAAAAGAAAGACACAGAATAGCTTATAATAATTTAATTCAACTAAAGGAAACAGGAGGTTTGAGGTTACCCAATTTAAGAATGTATTATGAAGCAGCTTGTTTTAATTGGTTAAAGAATTGGATATTATTGGAGAATATCAAACTTTTAGAACCGGAAGGATTCAATTTACGTTTTGAATGGCATGCATATTTGTGGTATGAGAAAGAGAAAGTAAATAAATAATTTAATTCTCATATCATTAGATATGGTTTATTCCAAACATGGAAAAAATATAAAGGATTTTTTGAAAATAAAACTCCAGGTTGGATTAATCCAGTAGAAGCCTTTATGAAGAGGGGTATGCAATTAAATTTAGATATGGATATTTATAGAGAGATTATAGAGTGTAAGGAAGGGATTTCTTTGTTAAAGAGTAGAGAAGAGCTCAAAATAAAAGATTGGTTTATGTATTATAAATTAAAAGATATATTCAATAAGGATAAGCTGAAGGGTTTTAATGAAAATAAATCCAGATTTGAAATTATATTAAACAAGGGAAATAAAGGATTGATAGGATGAATTTATAAATTATTAACTGAAATGAATTTAGAACATGAAAGAATTAAACCTGTGATGGTGAAATGGATGAAGGAGTTAGGGTATAATATTGACTTGGAAATATGGGGAAATTTGTGGAAAAAAGAATATAAATGTACAATTTCCAATGAAATAAGAGAAAATTTATATAAAATATTCTATAGATGGTATATTACTCCTGTTATGATAAGTAAAATGAAAAAAGGTGATTCGGATTTATGTTGGAAATGTGAAAAAGGTAAGGGAACATTAGTGCATGCATGGTGGTTTTGCAAAAAAATTAATTTTTTTGGAGCAAAGTGTTAAAAGAAACGAATAATTTGATTAACGCCAAAGTGAAAATGGACCCTTCCTTTTGTTTATTGGGTATACCTGAAAATAAATTAGATGTGATAGAGACATATGTCAATATAGTTTTGCAGCGGCAAGAATTACAATAGCCAAAACCTGGAAGCAAGTAAATAAACCTTCAATTAATGCTTGGAGAGAGAAATTATGGACATATATGCGAATGGCCAAATTAACAGAGTCCTTACATGGTAAGGATATGGAAAATTAAAAAAAAAACATGATCAGTGGCCGTTGCGTATTGGGATAAACTGGCGAAAATGAACTTTATTAATTTAGTTAATGAGTTGTAGAAAATTGATTATGGTTTTTATAATGATTTTATTATATTTATTTTTTAAAACTGTCATAACACTTCTCCGGAAGTCCAAGGTGGTGATGGGACACTATTTAGGGTGGGTGGTGGTTTTTTAGGGCGCTATGAATTTTGTAATCTTTTATATTAATAAGTAGTTTTAATTGTTAAATAAGTGCTCTTTTGAATTTTCTTTTTATATGTATGTTATGTTTTTATGTTATAAAAATAATAATAACAATTAATAATAATAATAAAAAAGACAGTGGAATCGGCTGCATAGGGAGGTCGTAAGCGCCCCCTCAGTGGCAGTCTTTAAGCAGAGGCTGGACAAACACTTGTCAGGGATGCTCTAGGCTGATCCTGCATTGAGCAGGGGGTTGGAATAGGTGGCCTGTATGGCCCCTTCCAACTTTATGAACTATGATTCCATGATTCTATGACAGTGTACGAGGGACCACTGTGTGGTTTGCAATTGCTGCATTCATTATGATGCACTAGGCCAGATATGACATAAATGTCAATAGGTTGGGCTGGGCCATGCCTCCCCAGCCCAGATTGAGAGTGGGGGAGGGGGTGGCTGCCTCAGCTGGCTCGCGGGGCCAGATAAAAGCTCTCCAAGGGCTGGATCCAGCCTGCGGGCCTTATGTTTGACACCCCTGTCTAGAAACGGGGAGGAGGTTCTTCAGAACTGTTCTGCTCCCAGTACCACATTCTATAGTTTTCGGGCATTTGCACAGCATCACAACTAGCTTACAGCCCGGTCTGCCAATGGGCTCAGAGATTACTTCACTGCTCTTGCTTAATACAGCATGAGCTCACTGATGAAGTCAGGCATAATTTATGGGAAGAACCATGTAGCAGTCGGAAATGTGCAACTTCAAACACACCTTTTAATTCTCCACGATGCAAACAAGCACCAAGAGCTAACAGATGCACATTCAACCCACCCCACCCCACCCCAAACTTATGTAATCATCGGGCTCAAACATGCTGAATTATGTAGTTACTGCGAACAACAGGTTCCATCAATCACGGCTCCCTTCAAAGAAACCTTTGCCTTGACCTCAGCTGAGCACCTGCTCTGGTTCTGACGTGATGAAAAACTGTCATTATATAAACAGCCTTATGCTTCTGTATACTATTTTAATCCCTGATAAATTCTAACCACATAAAACATTCAGCCTGTCAAACACTAATTAGGGAAATGGATGGAGAGCTCCCTGTCCTACGTTGCAGAAACCTTTGGTCTTGTGCCCTCAGCTTGTTAAATGCCAGAGCTTTAATCTTTCTTTGAAATTACAGTTAATAGTACATTATCTAATCCACTATCGATTACTTCCTGAAGACGTTTTCCCATTAAGAAACATAGGTACAACTACACGCCATAAAACTATATTTGTATTCCACAAGCACAGATATGTTCTCAGCACAGATATCTTCCTGGGCTTTTCTGGATATAGAAATCCCCTCTTTCCCATCTGGAGATTGATGAATTGAGTAAAGGGGGAATAGAGAAGCATGGCTTTCTCTGTTTACAGATTTATGTCCACAGCTTACTGCAAATGCTTCCTTCCTCATTGTGAGGATTGTTCAAGAGTATAAAGGAGGAAATCATTTATTTTAATTTAATTTAAAACATTTTAATGCTGCCTTCCATCTGACCAGGGTCCACAAGGTAGCAATTTTTAAAAAAAATTAAGACATTTGAGCAATTTAAAATACATTTAAAATTATCAACTAATTCTATTAAAACACATAAACAACACCAGGAGGAGGGCCAGTAGCCTGGGGTATGCCAGAGAAAATAAAAAAATCTTCCCCTGTGAGCGAAAGACACTGATAGAGGGAGACAGATTAATCTCTCTGTGAAGGGAGTTCCAACGTCTTGGTACCACAACCAAGAAGGCCCTTTCTTGGGTTGCCACTAGGGTTGCCAGATCCCACTTCGCAACTGGCAGGAGGTTTTTGGGGAGAGCCTGAGGAGCGCGGGGTTTGGGGAGGGGAGGGACTTCAATGCCATAGAGTCCAGTTGCCAAAGAGGCCATTTTCTCCTGGTGAACTGATCTCTATAGACTGGAGATCAGATGTAATAGCAGGAGATCTCTGGCTAGTACCTGGAAGCTGGCAACCCTAGTTGCCACCCATCTAGCTTCAGATGACCTCTGAAGATGACCAGAGTGTACAAGTAGGTTCATATGGGCAAAGGAGGTCCTTAAGATATGTTGGTCCCGGACCATAAAGGACTTTAAATGTCAATACCAGCAAACTGAAAGTCAGTGTAGATGGAACAAGATTGGAGAGATGTGGCCCTATGACCCACTCCAGTCAACACTCTGACCGCATCATTCTCTACCAATGTACACATTATGTTGTATTTGGCTTGCTCTCTGCTGATCTGAGGCCCATACTGCACATCACGGCCCCCTTACCACCAACCTGGTCAAGTACCATTTTTAAAAAAATGTATGATGTGAGGTTATCAAGTTAGTTTTCCAAGTGGCAGACAGTGAAACAGAGGGGGTCGAGCAAAGCCGAAGTTAACAGAGCATCTGTGGTGGGCTACCTGGCAATGACCCACCTGGCAGGGCAGGCAAGGCTCCTGGGACCAGCAGTAAGACTCACCTGGGTGGGGCAGTGTGGGCCCAGGGGCAGGAGTTCAACTGGAAGTTTTAGGGAGCGGGGCTGGGGCAGCTGTGGGGGGACATGGGCCCGGGCACGTGATGACGGCGCTTCCGGTTTTACTTCCAGAAGCGCCGCATCACCACAGCTGCTTTAACACTCAAATATTGCACCTTCTTGACTTATGTTGTCTATTCTTATTTAGTTAACACTGAAACCCCCAAAATCGGCCGTGGCGACGCAGCACTTCCAGAAGTAAAACCGGAAGTGCCATCATCGCGTAAGCGTGCCTGCACACCGCCACCACTCCAGAGCCGTTGGGTGCATTGGCATCCAATTGCCTGCCAATGTCACCCATCTGGCAACCCTAGGCAGGAGGGCACAGCCAAGGGAGCCTCAGCAACGGTCAGCTTTTGCAGTCTGCCACAGGGAGGCTCAAAAGCAAGAAGGGTGTGGTTTGGGGAGGGGAGGGACCTCAGTGGGATATAATGCCATAGAGTCCACCTTCTGAAGTGGCCGTTTTCTCCAGGTGAACTGATCTCTGTCGCCTGGAGATCAGTTATAACAGCGGGAGATCTCCAGGCACCACCTGGAGCTTGGCAACCCTAGCCCAGGTGGTGTAAGTCAGGGCATGGCTGTAGAGAAGAGGAGGTGACTAAGGAACAGGGAAGAGAAAAGAGGAGGGTGGAGCTTAACTAGGGTTGCCAGGTCCCTCTTCACCACCAGCAGGAGGTTTTGGGGGCGGAGCCTGAGGAGGGCGGGGTTTGGGGAAGGGAGGGTCTTCAACGCCATGGAGTCCATTTGCAAAAGCAGCCATTTTCTCCAGGGGAACTGATCGCTATCGGCTGGAGATCAGTTGCATAGCAGGAGCTCTCCAGCTAGTACCTGGAGGTTGGCAACCCTAAGCTTAACACAAGAGCCAGATGTGGAACTGGGGCTATAAATAGGGAGGAAGAGGAAAGGGCTGGAGGGAGAAGGCACAGGAGCTGGAGCAGAACGGGAAGCTGAGCCAGCCAGGAAGAAAAGGGAGGGAAGGGTACAGGAGTGGGACCAGGGAGGGAGGAGTTGTTTCTGGGAGGTTCCTAGACAAAGAGGCAGGTTGAAACATTGTGGCTCTTCTCATAAAGTATTGTAATCCTCAGGTGTGTGTGTGTAAAGTGCCTTCAAGTCGCAGCCGACTTATGGCAACCCCTTTTGGGGTTTTCATGGCAGGAGACTAGCAGAGGTGGTTTGCCAGTGCCTTCCTCTGCACAGCAACCCTGGTCTTCCTTGGTGGTCTCCCATCCAAATACTAACCAGGGCTGACCCTGCTTAGCTTCTCAGATCTGACGAGATCAGGCTAGCCTGGGCCATCCAGGTCAGGGCAACCCTCAGGTAGGTGAAGCTAACCCAACCTTCAGGTGCTTGGAATTGTCAACTTGAAATAAAACAACTTGCACAAGGAAGCAACGACTGGGCTGGTGCTTTCAGGACCCCAGGCATGGTGTCTCTCTGCCTCTAGAGGGCATCACAGCATCACATGACGTGGTTGTTTTTTTAAAGAGATGGAGGAAAGTACCCACTTCTTGTCTAATGTATAGTTTAGGACCCATACATTGGGTGTCCAACTCATTTGTTATAAGGGCCGGATATGAAACAAATGTCATTTGTACCAGCCCAGATCGACCATGTGTAGAAGCCTGCAGTGCCCAGACCGGGAGTGGGGGATGGCTGGCTTCCTCAGCTGGTGAGGCCAGCACATACATCGCCCCCTCCAGCAGCCCCCGACTTCGGGGCAGTGGGGAAGAGGGATCCAAGCGTGGGCTGGAGCTCTGTGCATACATTGGCCTCCCCAGCAGCCCCCATCTTCGGGGGCAGTGGGGAAGGGCGATCTACCCGCTGTGCTGAACCCCTCACCTTCTGATCTGGTGTGGATCAGAAGGCCCCCGCAGCCCAGAATTGAGACTGGGGGATGGCTAGCCTGGCTCAGCTTGCGGGCCAGATAACAGCTCTCAAAGGGCCGGCTCCGGCCCGCGGGTCTTATCTTTGACACCCGTGGTTTAGGTCTAAGAATAATCAAGTGTTTTGTAATCCAAACCATGAGTTTCATGTTGAAAAACACAGAAGAAACTTAAACTGTCAGGGTTTGTTTCTTTGTTTCATTTATAGTCTGCCTTTTTAGCTGAGACTCAAGACTAATTACAAAAGGTTTTTTTAAAAAAATGCAGTAAAAAGAGGTGAGGGGTTATGGCTCAGGGGTAGAACATCTGGTTGACATGCAGAAGGCCCCAGATTCAATCCCTGGCACTGCCAGTTAAAAGGATCAGATAGTAGGTAATGTGAAAGACTTCTGCCTGAGACCCTGGACAGCTGTTCCCAGTCTGAGTAGTCAATACTGACCTTAAGAGTCCAACAGTCTGATTCAGTATAAAGCATCTTCATATTTTCATGAGTATAATAATATGATATATGCAATAAAACTGCCTATTTCCACCACCACCCCGAGATTAATACATAAGATAGTGCCTTGTGTGTGTTAAGTTTCATCAAGTTGGAGGCTGCTGGATCTGCCAGGGCGGGCCTAGGGCTTGCGGTGTGAGTGGGTAGCAGGGAAACAGGTGGCGGAAGAGGAAACAGAGCCAGCATATGAAGGAAATTGGGCACAAACAGCGAGAAGAGCACGGGTGAAGGCTGGGCGGTCACGGGGGCGGTCACGGACATCAAAGGGCGGTGGAGGCGGACACAGGTGAGGGGCATGGGGAAGGAGGGTGGAGCCAACCCTTTATAAACAACCTCTACGTCAAGGCTGTGGAGGATGTGGGCTGGGAGGTTCACCCAGGAGTGGGAACCTGACAGCCGGGGGAAGGAGGAAGCTCAACATCCTCAACTCCGACCCATTCTGAGGCCTGTGAAGAGGAGCTGGAGTTGGCTGAGAAGACTGGGGTGAGCTGGAGGAGACACCCACAGGGTCAAAGCCTCCACCGCTGTTCATATCCTTTTAGAAGTGAGGGTTCCAGAACTGCACACAGTACTCCAGGTGCAGCCCGAGCAGTGCAGTGTACAGCGGGACGATGACGTCTTGGGATGTGGATGTTATGCCTTTGCCGATATACTCTGAGACCGCGTTAGCTTTTTTTTTGCCATTGCATCATACTGACTGCCCATATTTAGCTTACAGTCCATTCATACCCCTAGATCTTGTTCACACACACTGCTACCCAGAAGTGCATTCCCCCATCCTGTATGTGTGATTCTCATTTTTGCGCTTCTCATCCAGTATGTGTGCTTCTCATTTTTGTTACCCATGTATAAAACTCTGTACTTATCCTTGTTGAACTGCATCTTGTTCACGACTGCCCGCTTTTCCAGTGTGTTCAGATCTTGTTGAATTCTATCTCTGCCTTCTGGTGTGTTCTCTGCTCCTCCCAATTTGGTATCATCTGCAAATTTAATGAGTAGTCCCTCCACCCCCTCATCCAGATCATTTATAAAAGTATTGAAAAGTACTGGTCCCAGAACCTAGCCCTGTACCACCCCACTGGACACCTCCCTCCAGTCAGATGGAATGTCATTGACAATGCCATGTCTTTGGAGGTCTTTAAGCAGAGGCTAGATGGCCATCTGTCGGGAGTGCTTTGATGGTGGGATCCTGCATGGTGGGGGGAGGGTTGGGGTCTCTGGAGATGTGTGGGGGAGTAGTTGTTAATTTCCTGCATTGTGCAGGGGGTTGGACTAGATGACCCTGGTGGTCCCTTCCAACTCTATGATTCTATGACAACTACTCTTTGGATGTAGTTCTCCAACCAGTTCCCTATCCACCTAACTATCCTAGAGTCCAGTCCACTGTCCTCCAGTTTACCCATCACAATATAATGGGGAACCTTGTCAAACGCTTTACTGAAATCCAGGTAAACAACATAAATGGCATTCCCACAGTGTCACTTGATCAGAGAAGAACTGGCTTTTAGTTTCCTGGGTCATCCTTCCTCCCTTTTAAAAGATCAGGATAACATTCACCTTCCTCCAGTCTTGTGGCACATCTCTTGTCCTCCAAGAGGTGCTGAAGATGATGCACAAAGGCTCTGCAAGCTCTCTAGAAAGCTCTTTGAGCGCTCTCGGGTGCACACCATCTGGCCCAGGGGATATGTATTCATCCAGTGCAGCCAGGTGCCTCTCAACAACCTCTCTGTCCATGCCAACCAGCAGCCCAAACACCATGCCTTGCCTACTACCATCTCTAGACAGGCCTGTTCTCTTCTTCAGGGGAAAAAAACTGAGGCAAAATAGGCCCTGAGCCTTTCTGCTTTCTCTGTTTTCTGTCAGAGTTTCTCTGTTTTCACCTAACGGTGGGCCTATTGCCTCTTTTACTGTGCATAAAAACCATGTGCCCGGTTAAAGATTTAGCTCCATATTTAGCCACATGAAAATAATGTGACCCCCCCCCCATGTAATGCATGATTACATGAAAACAAGTCTGTTAATCTTTAAGATTCATCTTTAAGGTGCAACACAAGACTTTTTGAGAAAATGTCAGGTTCATCGTATTGAGGGACACTGCCACAAAATGTTAGAGAATAATAGTACCAAGAGATATTTGGCCGTTTGAATTTTTGCTCACTGCAACTAAGGCATAAACCATAGCTTGTGCCATATGAAATTAATACATGATGAAAGAATTGGCCAGATTTATTTCCAAAGAGGGTTGTCACTACGTAGGCCTATGTGCCTCTATGGCCGTCTTGTTCTCACACAATAAAACTGTAAGCAAAACCAGATGACATTCTTTGCACAAACTGACCTCAAATGCCCAAAGGAACCTCTCCTCTAGCTCTCTTGGAGGAAAACAGAAGATGGGGCTGACGCGATGCAGGCAACCACATGGAGACCACACAGGACTGTGCGACAGGCAAAAACTGTCCAGATTGCACAACTGGTTAACATGAGATCCTTCAGTTCCTATGGAAAACACAGAAATCGTGTTTCAGACTAGTGTGGAACACAACTCCGCCTCTTTGCTGCCACATGGTCATAGGTGTCTTCATGGACTATAGCACCTTGCATTGGGGAGGATATTTTCTGTGCTGCATTGTACCCCATTAATTCTTACTATCCTTATTAGATTCTGCCATAATTGTAATTTATGTAATTTACATATTGCCTAAGTGTTCGTTAGATCAGTGGTTCTTAACCTTTAATTCACTTCAGCCCTCCACTGGATGTCAATAGTAAAGAATGAGGGCATAGGAACAGTACTCTAGACAAGGTAAATTTACTTCAGGTAGGGTTCCCAAATGTCCGCTAGGGTCGGGAGATCCCCCAGCCCCAGTGGCCATTGTCCACAAGCACTCCAGTGGCCAGCAGGAGAAAAAAAATTAAATCACTGTGCGTGGTGGCATGACATCATATGGCATCACTCCCCCCCTACCCAAACTCCTTCCTCCTCAGGCTCCACCTCCAAAATCCCCAGATATTTCCCAACGCAGAACTGGCAACCATACTCTGAAATGAGCTCCTGGAGGAGGAATGGCAATGTACCTTCCCAAAGCAATGAAAACTTTTTAACCTTCCCAAAGCAATGAAAACTTGCCTGTTTTAGGGAGGCAGCGGGATTCCCTTCCAGCTAGTTTTATAATTCTGTTGTAGTTGGTGCTTATTGTGGTTTGAATGCAAAGAAGAGTAGTTTTATTGTTTTATTTTATTAGTTTTCAAAACAGAAAACTAATAAAAACAAACAAACAACAGACCTTTAAAAAACAAAGCATTTGTATAAAATGAGGATTAGCATATAGTCTTGTAGTAAGAGTATACTAGTACAAGTTAAGAATGTAAATAAAATGTAAATAGCATTTATTTCTCCCTCTGGAGTTATGAGTAGGGTGGATCCCCTTTTTCTTCCCTTTCCCTCTTTTCTTTTCTGCACCCCATATCTTTAAAAGCAAATAAAAAATATTTAAAAAAAAACATAAAAACAAAACAACAACAAAATATATAGTTCAATCAGTTCAATCAGATCACTGACCCAGGTCAATTACACATTTCCCAATTTATTTTACAAATACAGATAAGAGAGGAATTCGTTAATGACATTGGGGATTTAAAAATAATAATTCTTTATATACTTTGGACTTAATTCCCTTTCCATAATCTGAGGAAGGCCTTAGATAGATGCTGAATGTCTTTCTGATTCGTGTATGAAATAAAATCATGGCACGTTTCCTAGAAATCTGATATTTTAGCTTTACCTTTGACTACTCTAAGTTAATGTGTCAATTTTTCTGCCTTAGCTATTTGCCACAATTCGGAATGCCAAGAATGTACTGTTAAATTTTTCTGGTTTTCCAACATTTTGCTATTACCCTATAAGCATGCTATTACCCCATCAACATAAACACTATTACTCCCTTTGGTGACACTTTTCCATTCTGTCGCCCCAGATTGTTAACAGAGCCAATGCTGGTGCAGCATGGATGGTTTGATGCGTAATATTTGTCATTTCTATAAATATTTTCCCCAAACTGAAACACTACATGGCATGACCACTACATGTGGATATATCCACCTTGCTTGTTGCAATTTCTCCAACATTTTGTATTATTTGTATTACTTATTCTTGCAAGACACAAGAGTTATATACCATCAGTCTAGTAGTTTCAAAGAATTATCACTAAGGACTATTGATATAGTTTTATTTTTTAAATTGTACTATTTTATTTGACCAGTCTGTAATTTTCTCAATAGTCAATGCTTTTTCTTAAATCCTTGGTTCTCTAACCCTAACCCAGGCCTGGCAATTTTGCATTCCCATGTATAAACAATAGCGGGATGCAGTGGTACTCCAGAGGCAAGAGAAAGCCAAGAATGTCTCAGGTCATGCTCTGCAATCTGGCTGTCTGTAGATGTGGCAACATCTCTAACTAGGAGAGATGCTGGCAGCTGCTTTCTGTTTTCAGGGAGATGTTTAATAACACAACTGTCCAAAGCAATCTACTGCTGATGGACCTAAAAGAACAGTCAAAATTATCATGGATTACTTTGAAACCAAATATTTTCTCATACTTTCCCCTAGTCTGTCTGCTTCCTCCTGCATCTCCTTTCTTCCTGGCCCTGTTAATTTATTCCCTGTTATCAAAGACTTAATGAAAAGCAAAAGAGTCTCTATTACTCTTCAAATGATTACTCTTCACCTTTGTGGTCATTCTGGGGGTGGGGTTCGAGGCTTCTAGCTGCTGATCATTTACTTATCTTTTATCTGTGGACCTTGGAGTGCAGAAGGGGAGGCAAGGACAAAGGACTCCCATTTTTATTCATTGTCACCTCAAGGGCATCCGCAGAAATTAATTTTGGGGGAGGGTCTTTTAATGATACCTATGAGTTATTGGTCTGAGGGACTGCAGTCTTTACACCATTGGCAACACAAGCCGCTCATCAGACACTATAATGTGGTGCTGAAGAGAAGTAATAATAATAGTGAGCTCTCCCTGAAGGTGATTTACTGCATTGTATGAGATTACACAGGGTAAGGCACTAGAAAGACAAAGACATTTGTCTAATGAATGACAAGATTATAGAATTCTAAACCAAGTTAAAACCATGCTCCTAATGTTGCAATTCATAGCTTTTACATAGAACCTGCCTTTGCTGTCGGAAGCAAGACATGTCTGAAGATAATCTAAATTCTTTTTTAAAGTATTACTATGATATAAAAGAAATAATAAAAAGGAGATCATTCTTTGAACAAAAGCTGGAGTCTTTGAGGATCTTGGACAAAACAGCTTATAACCTCTCTTATAAATTTCTATTTGGGATAGGTTTGTAAGTATTGACACTCAATAGACGCAATGCAGACAAAGAAATACCAAAATTAGGATTCCGGGGGCAGGGAGTGCCCTCCCTTGCCCCCCCAGGACACTTTTGCCCATTTTGGTTCCTTCCTTGATTTTCACCCCCAACCCTAACAACATTCCTTATGTAGGAAAGGGGGTTGAAATGACACGCTCAGAGACAGAGAGGCCATTCCATCTCAGAGCAAAGGGGCACTTTTCAAACCTTATTTAAAAACAACAACACTTTGTGCTTATTTGGGATGGGGTTGGCAGGTATAAAAGTTTGGACAGGGGAGGCAACTTTTTTGGTCCAGGTCACCGAATAACTGCAATGTCTCTATCTGTGAAGGTGTTGTTGTGCTGGCAAACCAAAGAGGGGAAGGAGATGCTGGTTATACTTGGCCAGACAGGAAGCAAGCAAGTCTCATTGGTGTTGTCAGAACCTCCAAGCCTTTCCTCAGGCCCTAGGGCTGAGCAAAATGGTGGCATGCTGCTATTTGGTACACATGCCAAGGGGTGCCTACCCCTAGCTTAGACAATTTCAGAATGTGCTAAAAATATCAAAAATTTAGGTTGCAACAGGGTTGTAACTTAACAGAATGTTAATGCGTGGTTGACTGTACTGAGAGGGCTCTTTGTTGGATGGCTACTGGGTGTGATTTAAGGAGTTCCCTTTCATTAATTTTTTTTACCTTTTCCCCACAACCCAAACCCTTTTTCATCTGTCTAAAAAGACTGCATGCCCTCTACACAGGATTGTGTGTCTATTGTTCTTATCTAGGAGTGGCAGGGATTATGCATGGTTTACACCAGCTCTTTGTCATCATATGTCCATGAAATTGCATATGGCGTCCAATAACCAAAGCCATATTTCTCTTGCAACTTCCCATGTTTGAAGGCAGAAATGATGCCAAACAGACTCAGGCAGGTAGTACCTTGTGTGAGATCAAACCAGGTGACAGAGCCGGAAGATCCATGAATGTACCTTTGTTCCAGTGTTTTGTACTCCTAAATAGCAGCTGTAGTAGATCCAGATTCAGGTCAGAGCCAAGGAGTGGGAAGTTTAGTGCTGTCCCAGGGGAGTTGCCATTTGCCCCATTGTGAGAAACATACCAGTTCCTTTATGTTGCCTGGATATGTTCATCAAGTAGGCAAACAGTAGCTTTTGGGGGCCATTTGAGCTTGGGTGGTGGGGGAGAGGGACAATAAATGACTCTTCTCATGAGACTGTCACTATCTGAAGCCCACAGCTGCAATTTAGCAATTTTAAAATGGGCTACTAATGGGTCATCTAGCATCTGTTAGGATTTGACCCTCAAACTCTTCCATGATGGGTTGCTCCTCTCAGTTTTGAAGTAGGACATGGCTTCTTAGGGCTAATTCATAAACTGGGAAAGTGGTGCAGGCCAATCCCCTTCTCCCTGCAGGGGCCAGGCTTCCTTAGATAGTTGTCCATGCCATTGTTCCAGCCCCAGCAAGATGGAAGCAGAAATGCTGTAGGAAGCCAAAAAGAAAGAGAGGCCAAAAATCTTTATTTTTTAATGGCAAGCAGTGGGAAGAGGCAGCCTCTCTGAGCGACAAGAGAACACCCTCGTATTCCAGGGACAATACAAAGCCTCCCCCTGAAACAGGGGTGCTGGCCTCCAGGTGGGACCTGGGGATCCTTTGGAATTACAGCTCATTCCCAGACTACAGAGACCAGTTCCCCTGGAGAATATGGATGCTTTCAGAGGTGGACTCTGTGGCATTGTCTCCACCAAGGTCCTTGTCCTCACTAGGCTCCACCCCCAAATCTCCAGGAGCTTTCCAACCTGGATCTGGTAACCCTACCCCCATCCAGCCAGTAGCCAGGGGGGACCAGGCAACCCCGCCCTGAAATGGGGTCCCAGGTGTAGTCTCTTGAGGGTCCATGTTATGTAACTGCCATACTGCAAACCAGAAACTCCTCAGTATGAATTACGCTTGCACCAGTGACTTACTAAGTGGCCTTAGGAGCAACCCAGATGTGATGCTGGGAACTCCCAGATGTTTCCCCCCTGTTCTTAAATAGCATGTGCACAGGACTATAATTCAGATTGAGGCCACAACGGCAATGAGGGAGGGTTTAAGCCCCCCCTATTTTTCCATCCCGAAGGCCTTGTGCCGCTCCTGTTCGCTCAGTGGGGGCAAAGACAGAGGCTGTGTACTAAGTGACCCCAACATGGCAAATAGCAGCTCTATGAGGCCACTGCAGTTTGGGAAAGTGCTTAAACCCTCCTCCCCTTAAACTGTGATTCCAGTTCATCATTTGGACCTTCCTGCCCCAAGTGGACACAAAGTTCCATAACTGAAAGAGACAATCGTATACGCACGAGATCACTGATTCCGTTACATGTAGATAGTCCTAGAGTTTTGAGCAAACAATGTCTTAAGCTTTTATTATCTGACACAATAGATAATTTAACTAATAGAGTTGCCAGATTTTTAGTCGCATTTTGTCTGTGTGCATTATTAATCATCAAGCAGTTTTGTAATCCAGTTTTATTTGATGGTCTATGACTGTAAATATATAAACGAATTAATGAAAGAGATGAGGCAAAATACATACGCAGCTTTCGGTTACTTGGCTGATATGGCGAGAACCGATGGTGGGGAGGGCTCCTGTTGGTTAGAATGGGCTTGCCAGAGCTGCAGGGGCGCTTCTTTTCCTGTGTGTAACTGACTAAAGACAACTGGGAAGCTGGAACAATGAGGGCAATTATGCTGCTGCCAATCCAAACCCCCATAAGAATATAAAGCCTGTTTTACTAATATTAACTAGAGCAGAATTCCTCTCCGTTTTGGGGGAGGCAGGCAGAAGTGGGGATCTGGAAGCTGCTGCCAAACCGGGCACTGCAGACTGCTCAGATATGAACTTGGAAGCGTGCAGGTACAGAGAGTTCTGCCACACGTGGTTTGGGATGCTGAATTTCAGATGCCTTCTGAGGCAGCCAAATAGATTCCTGTAGTCCCCAGATCGTGGTGGATGGCTCAGTTGTGAATGTGAACATTTGCGTTTGGAAGGCTTGATGGTGGACTCCCGGCAGTAATTTCCTTTATGTTCCAGGACATGTCACTTCTTTAAAAAAAATACCAATCCACAATCTGGATCCAATATTAAGCGTTGTAGAAGAGGGGTTAATATGAATTGACATCTTTTCCTTAAATGGGAAGTGCACCAAGAATTGTACTTTTTTTTTGAGAACAAAGACATTTGGTCTTCAACTGTTCTTCAACCGAAGTAACTGGATTGCATGGAAAGGAAATCTGTAACATGCTGATGTAGAAACATAAACATGCACATGTTAGCTCTATGATTGTTCCGTTATCTGAGAACAGGGACAAGGTTGTTTGGATTTCGAAACCAGCTTTACTATTTGCCAGTGTAAAAGCATTTTTGTTTTTAAAGCCACTTTTCATTTAATCTTAACTCCTATCTTTCTTGATCCCAGATAGTGATACTTTATTCTCAGTGCAAACAAAAATTAAATTTATACCCCTTTCAGCGCATTCCTGAGATGCCAGTGCGGGCTTTATGCCGACGGGATGCCGGTGGAAGCCCCCCGTCAGAGTCCCGGGACAGCGCTGGAGCGCCCAGCCACCAGCGTCCAGGCCTTCCCACTGGCGTTGGGGCCACTAATAAGTTGCCCAGACACCGGCGCAGGGGGTCTGAATGCTGCCACAGCACCTTCCTGGCCTCCTAAGGGCTTTCATCCTTAGAGCTCAGGAATGCGCTGTTATTATACAATGATATTTCATCCTAAATGTCAAAATATTTTTTTATTTGGTTTTTATTTTATACTGTGCTTTCCCCCTCAATGGGGATCCAAAGCTGCTTGCAGTCCTTCTGTTTATCTTCACAACAACCTTGTGAGGTAGGTTAGGTTGAGATAGAACAATTGGCCGAAGGTAACCACAAGAAGCTTCCATAGCAGAACGGGGATTCAAACTTTGGGAGCCAGCATGGTGTAGTGGTTAAGGGCGGTGGTTTGGAGGGGTGGAGTCTGATCTGGAGAACCGGGTTGGATTCCCCACTCCTCCACATGAGCGGCGGACGCTAATCTGGTGAACAGGGTTGGTTTTCCCACTCCTACCCATGAAGCCAGCTGGGTGACCTTGAGCTAGTCACAGTTCTCTTAGAGCTCTCTCAGCCCCATCTACCTCACAGGATGTCTGTTGTGGGGAGAGGAAGGGAAGGTGATTGTAAGCCGGTTTGATTCTTCCTTAAGTGGTAGAGAAAATCAGCATATAAAAATCAACTCTTCTTTGTTTTCTCAGCTCCTAGTCCAGCATTCTAACCACTGCAACACATTTGAATGATGAGACTGCTGGCAGGAGCCTGTGTCCTTTTTTGTATGTGCAGTGACTAAGGCGTATTAGCTGTTGATTATGAAGCTGGAGTACAACAGTTGGCCTGCACAAGAAATATAACTTGAGCGCTATCATGATTTCCCATTTGTCTTTTATGAACTGCAAGCGTCACACATAGCCACCACAGCTAAGAAATACTAGCATTTGTATAGTACTTTCACTATTCAAAGTGCAGCTTATACATTATCGTATAGATTTTACAACAGTCCTGTTAGGTCATATGGCATTATTTTAATGACACCCATATGGCAAATGGGACAATGACATTGAGAGGCTTTCTGAAAACCATTTAGTGAGTTAATAGAACTGGTAACGTTTGAACCAGGGGCCTTCTAAACCCCCACCCATTCTCTTAGCTATCAAGCTACATCAGTTCCCAAGGGTGGACTGGGGAGGGGGTCAAAACAGCACAGGAAAAGCCCCCTCTCTCTGGCCTGTCCCCACCCCCAATGGAGGGAAGATGGAAGGAGGGACCACAACCGGGCAGAGGAGGGAGGGATAGGCTTGCCAATCACCAGGTACTAGCTGGAGATCTCCTGCTATTACAACTGATCTCCAGTTCATCTGCTATTACAACTGAGATCAGTTTACCAGGAGAAAATGGCAGCTTTGGCAATTGGACTCTATGGCATTGAAATCCCCCCTCCCCAAACCCCGCCCTCCTTAGGCTCCGCCCCCAAAACCTCCTGGTATTTCCCAACTCGGAGCTGGCAACCCTATGTACTACACAAGTCTAACCTATGGAAGTGTTTTTCTTATACTCTTATGGGTAGGGCTTGCAAGCAGTGAATGAATTCCAGAGCCCAAGATCTTGCTGCAGACTTTGGCACCATCCTCTTTCCTCTCTCCCCATCCTGTTTCTTTCCCATGAGGAAATACAGGAGGGACATTGATGCGGCAAGAGTATGATGTAAAATGAGTGGAGGGGCTGCTATGACGGGAGATGACAGTTCTGTTAAGGAGACACTGACAGATTTTGAACAATCCACTTATTGTGTGATCTGGGATATGATCTGGAAATAATTAGATGCTCTCTCAAAGGTTAAAGACTACAGGTTAAATCCCCTAGATTGTTGGGATATAGCACCGTTTGGGATTTTTTCTCCCCCCAAAGACTCTTGGACACTACATGGACTTTCAGCCTTTTCAATGGCATGTTCTGGTTTTCATTTGTTTTCTTTTTCACAAATCAGATGTCCATGAAGGATTTATGATGGAAGATGGCAGTACTAAATTGCTGCCTTGTCAAGCTTGACATTTTATCAGCTCTCAGTATACTAAACTGTGGTGTTTAGGATCTAGGAGACCTCCCCTCTCCCTCCCTGCCTCTATTAGATCTGGCAGCTCTGCATCAATTTGAAGAAAGTTGTTTGAGTCCCGCACAGCTAAGGGCTTGTACTCTCTTTGTTCTAAAGGACAGTTATCTGGAAACATCCTTTCCTTGGGCAGCGAGTGCAAGAGGAACTATCTGCATTTTTTTCCCACCCTCGCTCCAAGGATCTCAGGGCATCTTACACAGTTTCCCTCCCCCTTCCATTTTATCCTCACAACAGCTCTGTGAGATAGACTAGCTCAAGGTCACCTAGTGAACTTCATGGCTTAGCAGGGATTTGAAACTTGGGTCTCCCAGGTCTATATTATAGCCAATCAATTTACTCAGAGAAGAGACACAGAGGAGAGCTGTTAGGATGATTGCCATGCCCAGGCAAGATAATATGGGAAGAGGAAGTTCTTTAGGTATCCTGATCCCAGACCACATAGGGCAGTGCTCCTAGAGCTACCAACCTCCAGGTACTATCTGGAGATCTCCTGCAACTGATATTCAGCCGATAGAAATCAGTTCACCTGGAGAAAATGGCTGTTTTGGCAATTGGACTCTATGGCATTGAAGTCCTTCCCCTCCCCAAACCCCACCCTCCTCAGGCTCCACCCCAAAAATCTCTCACTGGTGGTGAAGAGGGACCTGGCAACCCTACCCCTGGTATAGGGTCAAAACCAGCACAAAAACAGCATCCAATGCACATCTTTTAAAATTGGGGTGGATCTTTGGATAAAGCCCCATCGTGCATCTGTTTCAATGTCTGGGCCTTGAAAAAAATTAAAGCCAGAACAGCTTGGCTTCCTTTTATTGTAGATGTTGTAGGGTTGCAAGGTCCCTTTTCACCACTGGCAGGAGGTTTTTGGGGAGGGGCTTCAATGCCATAGAGTCCAATTGCTGAAGCAGCCATTTTCTCCAGGTGAACTGATCTCTGTCAGCTGGAGATCACTTGTAATAGCAGGAGATCTCCAGCTAGTTCCTGGAGGTTGCCAGCCCTAGCTTTCTGAGAAATGCCCAAATTCTTGAAACATTTTGACTTGATTGAATTTGTCATTGTAGATATCTGATTATTTTTACAGGCATTTCTGATAATTCCATATGAGCTCTGTTTCTGCATTCCAACTGATTTTTTGTCATCATCCAGCAAAACAGAGGTAATTTAATAGTTAGATAATGACAAATCCTCATTAATGATGTTTACTGAGGTGGCAGTTAGATGAGTTTTAATCTGTTCTCTCTCTGTGTTAATGATATTAGTAGGATTTTTTAAATGCTAGGATTTTGTTTTATCATAGCCTGTCCAAAGCTTTACAAACACAAACTGCTTTCCCTGTGCAACTAAACAGTTTTCATAAAGCCAAGCCAGTAAGTCTAAACATCATTTGTAGGCTGCATTTATCCTGCATTTCATCTGCTTTGAATTTAGGTATTGGATCCCTACACATTTTCTCTGTTCTGTGATTTACAGTTATTTAAGTTAAACAGTCACATTAAACAACCTCATTTGCTTTTTTATCCTGAAGAAGTGAGGCTAAGTACAGGTCTATGCCTCTTATCAGAACTCACTGAAGTGAAATGGAATTATTTTCTCATAATCCAGGCAATCAAAAATCTCTTCTTTCTGATATCTGTTCAAAACAATGCATAAAGCAGTCTTTACCTTATTAATTCTGTTCACAGCCTCTAAAGCTCAGCACAAAAGAGAGCTTTAATTCTGCTTTTAAAAAACCAGTCAGCATGAAAAACAGGATTTTGGTTCCTTGGCATTAAAAGGGAAAAAATGGCCTCAATGTCTGTGAGATATGCTATTTTTAGAACTTGGTAAGGTTTCTGTGATTTGGGGGATTTCCGCACAAATGGTTTATAACATTTCATGCTGTCAAAAGCTACGTTGTGTTGTTGTTTTTCACGTCCACTCGTTTTCCCCTCCATTTGGTGTTGGAAATATTTTCCAAACAATTTATCCCCGTGGTTTTCCCAACCACTTTTACCACGATGTTATTTTTCCTCTGTTTCTGAGGCAGCTGGCCTCCAGCATGTGATCTTCCTGAAACGTTCTTTAAGTTTCTGCCCCACCAAACACCCTCCCCTTGTTCACGCCCACCGATTTGCTCATCTCCCCTCCCTTCCCCTCTCCTTTCATTCCCCTCCCTATGTTTTTTTTATTTTTTGACAAGGGGTTAGCATTCAGTGTGTGTTAATGCCCAGATCTCCCACCCCCTTTTCTTTCAAAACCTTATTTCTTTGAGCAGCTAAGTTTTGAAGCAACAGGAAAAATGGCAGAGTGGTTGAAACGTGCCGCTAAGAAGAGCAGGCTATGATTCCCCTCCCGTTTCCCCACCTTCCACCTTTTTTATTTTTGAAGGCTCAGATTAGCAATTTAACACTGCATTGATCTATCGTCCGTTCAATACAGTGTTAAATTGCTACTATGAGCCTTCAAAAACAAGCTTCCTCGTCTCATTTCAGTTTGAGAAAGTGTAGCCTTCCCTCTAAAATGAGATGAGGAAGCTACCTGTCTGAAAATGAGAAAGTTTAAACATTCCCTCCCTACCTCACCGGGTTGTTGTGATGATAAAATGGGGAAGGGGGGAATGCTGTAAGCTACTCTGGGTTCCCAGTTTGGGAGAAAAGTGTGGTAACAATGAAGTAATTAAATATTTCCAGGTTATGTTATGAAAATTTACCCCACTTGTATATCAAGAAGCAACTTAAATAAATGCCACAAGGGCATAACAGGTGGGTTTTTTGCCAGTTGGCAATCATCTTTTGTACCTATCGGTATCTGGGGTGTGGTTGACACCCCAGTGTTAGACATTGGTTGAGAGGGTTCAGTTGCCTGTTAAATAGGGTTGTCAAGTCTGAGGCTTTGGCCATTTATGCAGGGGTATTTAGCTCACAATCCCTGCGAAACTGCTTTGAGGCTTCGTTTGCATTATTTATGACTTTGCTCTCGCCTCATTCTTTCCTCGCAGATCTAGGGTGCTGTTTTATAGAGAATTTAAACTCTGCTTCGAGGCAAGAGCTATGCAAATCCCCGCCGTTTCCATGCATAGCCCTATCTTCGGGTTTCTCTCCCCATGCCCATTCTGGCTTTTCCCTCCCACGTGTCTGTCCCTCCCATCCAACCCCTTCCCTCAAAGTGGGAAGTACAAAAGACGGAGTGAAACCTTCATGAAATGTGCAGGAAGACACCAACCGCAAAGAGGCTGGAAGGCAGCTCCTGGCAGGGAGCTGTTGAAGAAAGGTGGGGAGAAATACCCAGCTTTGCAAAAGAACACGCACAGAGAGTAGGGTTGCCAAGTGCCAGGTGGTGGCGGGCAAACCACCACCAATCCATCTGGCTGCCTGCCGACCAGCTGAGGGTCGGTGGGCAATGCGTGCATGCGTGCCTGCCTGCAGCAACACGTCACTTCTGGTTTACACCCGGAAGTGCCGCATCGCAAGGGGCCTTTTACCACTCAAACTCCCAGTTTGAGTGGTAAAGTCCCCTTGCGATGCGGCACTTCCGAGTGCACGCACCCCCACCTCCACTCCAAAAAACCTCCAGCCGAAGGAGAAGGGGGACCTGGTAAGCCTAACAGACAGGGAGCAGTCCCTTTAAGAGCTGACCTGCCCCCTCCAAGTAAACTGTAACAAGGCTGTGTTTTCAGGGGGAGGGACTCAGAAGCTCCCTGATTCACTGGGGATGCAAAATTAATCACAAGGTACTCCTGGAATTTATTTGGGGGAAGAGAAACCCTCATGCATATGATGTTTGAAAATTCGGATCAGGAAACTGTGCCTCAAATTAAACACAAACCTCCCCTGCATAAATGACCTTTGATTCTGAGGCTTAGGGTTCGTACCTCATCCTAAGGACATCAGGGCAGAAGGTTGAAAACTCACTTGCGGTTTGAAGCAGTGTGACCTAGATACAGAATTACCACATCAGAGGGAAAGAGGCACAACTGTTTCTGTACAGGGCCTCAGTTTGCAGAACCGGAGAGTAGTTTCTGGGATATAATCATGTGGTCTCAAACTCTGTGTGTCTGTGAGCGAGATACGCATAGAGGGAGTGGACAAGACAACCCCTCTGCCACCCCACTTAATGGCACCCTGCCATCCACTCCTGCAAACCAAAGAAACTATTTGTCCCCCCCCCCCAAATGTCAAAGGGCGAAAGCGCATGGTCGCTTTAGCCTCCTTTATTCCCTGTTTCAGCCAGGATTCAGCCAGGATTGAACGCATGCATTTCGCTGAACGTGCGTTCGATCCTGGCTGAATCCTGGCTGAAACAGGTAATAAAGGAGGCTAAAGCGACCATGCGTTTTTCTCCCGAAGTCTCTCCTTAAATCTTGTTCCAGCCAGTTCACAGTGGAAGAAATCTCTCTCCACATTCAAGTCACTTGCTATTCTCCTGGCAGAACCACCAGAAAACTCAAATTCCACCTGATGTTTTCTGAGCAGTTAGGAATAAACTATTGGCTGCTAGGATCAAGTGACAGCCAAGTCAGTAACTGATCTCTGAGGACATTGGTAGGACAGATTTGGCCTTTCAAAAAGAACGGTTTCAGGGTGCAATTGAACAAATAACAGGCTGTGTGGATTGACTGTAAATATAAAACTTTCTCTCTGGATGCAGTTGCACATGGGTTAATCTCTCCAGGCAGCTATTAAAGGCTAAATGATAATTTGAAAGTAGCCCTCAGTCAGGCAGAAGGTGGTCAGGTGCCTGCTAGATTCTTGCTAGAGAGACTCTAGATGCCAGGTGGTTGCTTATTTGGCAGGAAGAAAAAAGCATTTAAAGGATTAGCATGGATTACGAGAGCAAGATGCCCACTCAGTGGAGAGCTTTTAAATTAATAGGGATGTGTGTTCACACACCTACCGTTGGCCCTGTTCCCGTTTGCTTTGAAGATTTCCTCTCTCTGTATTTGAAGTAAAGCAGTTTTTATGGGACACAAAGTCTTATCTAGGGCATTTTTATCTTACTCTTTCACCAGGGAGCTCAGGGCATTCATTGCCTCCCCCTTCCCCATGTTATCCTCATAACAAATCTGTGAAGTACCGAGAAGCTGAGAGAATGGGAGTGGCCAAAGGTCACCCAGCAAGCTTCCTGGCAGAGTGAGAGTTCGCACCTCCCAAGTTTTGTAAAGATTGGGTCAGGGGGTCCCAAGATATGGGGCCCGGAAGGGGTCCCCCCCAAAATCGCCAATTGGAATAAAGCCATTAAAAACACATTCGCGGCTTTCCACGGCTCCGGAGGGGCATTTTTGGAGGTAGAGGTCCCAACTTTCAGTGTTTAGGGGACACTTCTTGCAAGAACCCCCAAGTTTTGTAAAGATTGGGTCAGGGGGTCCTGAGATATGGGGCCCGGAAGGGGTCCCCCCCAAATCTGCCCATTGGAATAAAGCCATTAAAAACCCATTCACGGCTTTCCACTTGCAAAGAGATCAAGCCCCCCCAAGACAGGTAACCCCCCCAAATCACACTCCACAGAGGCAATCAAGCCCCCACAGCAGGACAGCCCCCCCCAAACCAGAAGATGCAAATTCCAAACGAAGGAGAAGAACGGGCCAGACAGAGAGAGACTCACTGACATGGGATGTACTAAAACGAATGACAAGCTAGCCCATTATAAACAACAGGAGCGGCTGCACAGCCCATTGGAAACAATAGGAGCCAGCCAGAGAGAGACTCTGTTAACCCACAGTTAACTCCAGACGAAGTTGGCAGCCGGTGAAAACAGCAGAAAGCACAGTCCCACGCAGAGGCAATCGAGCCCACCCCCCAGCAGAGCAGGAAAACCCACCCCCCCTTTGGCTTCCCCCCTCACACACACACACAGAATCTCCACCCCCACACATACACACACAGGAAAAAAGTTATAGAGAGAAACCCCAAAATGGGTCTTACTGCGGATGTCTTCTTCTCTTCCATCAGGAGCAGGGACTGGGAGTCAGGACTCAGGAGTAATCCAATACGATTCTAGCAGACTCACACACAGAGACTCTTTCTGGCCATTTATGCACAGGAGGTTTTGCCTTGGATTTGCCACTCTCTAGATGCACATTAAGGATCACCTGCTCCAAATCATTCCAATGGGTGGATGGGGGGGACTGCATAACTCGGAGCCCACTGACCCAACCTTCACAAAGCTTGGGGGTTCTTGCAAGTAGGGACCCTCCAAGCTACCCTGAAGGTTTGGGACCTCTACCTCCAAAAATGCCTCCCCGGAGCCATGGAAAGCTGCAAATGTGTTTTTAATGGCTTTATTCCAATGGGGGGACCACATAACTGGGGGGGGGGGCTCTGACCCAATCTTTACAAAACTTGGGGTTCTTGCAAGAATGGTCCCCTCAAGCTACACTGAATGTTTGGGACCTCTACCTCCAAAAATGCCCCCCCTGGAGCCGTGGAAAGCCACAAATGTGTTTTTAATGGCTTTATTCCAATTGGGGGGGTACCGCATAACTCGGGGGGCCCTGACCCAATCTTTACAAAACTTGGGGGTTCTTGCAAGTAGGGTCCCTCCAAGCTACCCCGAAGGTTTGGGACCTCTACCTCCAAAAGTGCCCTCCCCCCGGAGCCATGGAAAGCCACGAGTGTGTTTTTAATGCCTTTATTCCAATTGACAATTTTTGGGGGGGACCCTTTCCGGGCCCCATATCTCAAGACCCCCTGACCCAATCTTTACAAAACTTGGGAGTTCTTGCAAGAAGGGTCCCCTCAAGCTACACTGAAGGTTTGGGACCTCTACCTCCAAAAATGCCCCCCGGAGCCACGGAAAGCGGTGAATGTGCACACACACACACACACACACGGGGATCTCTCTCACACACAAACAGACTCTCTCTCTCTCTCTCTCCCTGGGTCGCACAGCAGCTGGGCTCACGCACTCATCCACGACTGTTTGGCCAGAAGAAGACCCAGCTTGGCCACCAATTGGTTGCAGGAGAATGATGCTTTAGGGGCACCGAACCTGTACAAATTTATCTGGCATCCACCCGAACTCGCTGAGTTCAGTTCGTCGTTTTCCCACCATTTTTGACTTCGGTTCTATTTGAAGTAAAAACTGCCGAATCAGGGAAAATTCAGCTGTTTTTCTTGTTGGATGTAACCGAATCGACAGCCCTAGTTCTCTCTGTCTCCAAAAAAGGATCACCTTCAGATTCATCTGCTGCAGATTAATTCCTGTTATCTTGATTACAATATGGCAGCTGTTTGGCAGTAATTTTTCCCACCATGGCCATTTTCAAACAAACATCTGGAAGGGGCATTGCGTGCTACTATGGGGGCCCATGAAACACATGGAACAGACTACTTCTGAGACTAACATTTATCACCCTGATTGGGGTCTCCTGGCTAAGGGTGTTTGGCCGTCCCAAGTGGCCCTCAGTAGTTTTCTGCCTCCCCTCATGATGCCACCAACAAGTTCCAAAGCCAGCTTCAGAGGCAGTGTTTGAGCTCTGGAGTTCACTTGGGACCCAAGCAATGGAGACGCAAGTCAAGATGGGTTAGAACTTACATATATGGGTTAGTACATCAACAATCTAACATTCGAGATCCCTGAGAACTATTGGGTTTATGCCACCAGGACTTGGAGACTTATGGGTTTTTAACTTCCCCAATTTGACTCATTTCTTCAGAGTACCTTCCTGAAAATAGCAGCTGTGGTCTAGGCACATGCCCCATGCTTTTTGTATGCCTAATCATTAACTTCTTTTGCCAGACCTTGTGCTCTCTTCTGTTCACTTCATTGGGGCAGACCTTCCACTTTTGAAAAGAAGCCTTTTTGCTTTTAATGGCTTCCTTGACTTGGCTTGTTAACCATGCAGGCATTCTTTTAGAGTGGCAGTACCTTTCCTAACCTGGGGAATACATTCTACATGAGTTTCAATTAGTGTGGTTTTAAATAGCTTTCAAGCATCCTCTAGGGCAGGGGTGTCAAACATAAGGCCTGTGGGCCAGATCCAGCCCCTTGAGAGCTGTTATCCGGCCCATGAGCCAGCCGAGGCGACCACCCCCGCCTCACTCCCAGCCAAGGCAGCCACCCCACCAGTCCTGAGGTGTCAATTATCAAAGACTGTTAAGTAAAAGAAAATAAGAGTGTTATTGTTTTAAGCAGGTTTTTATTGTTTTAAGCAGGTTTTTGTATTTTGAGTAAAAAATGAATACAAATTAATATCATTAATTGGCTTTGCCCATGTCTTCTATAAAGTTTGTGTCTCTGGTACCTGGACTTGGTACACATGCTTGACCAAGTGACATTTATTTCATATCTGGCCTTTGTAACAAATGAGTTTGACACTCCTGCTCTAAGGATTTGTGTGTTTCCCTTTGGAGGAGTGTGCTCTGGAGTTTTATGGCATTTTTGATGCATTTTGTTTATTTACAAAGATACAGATAGAATACACATGGAAGCACAGGGTGGCAGATCCACTGACCCGCATCAGATCAAGAGAGCAAGGGGGGGGAGGTCCTACACCTTCAAGGTACCTTAGCCAACTCTATATGCTCCTGTCTCTGTCTCTTCCAGCATGCAAACTATGCTTCCTTTTCATGCAGTCACACATCTTCCCACTTCCTGCAGCCCAGAGGGAGCATTCACTTCCTTCAGTCCCTGGCTTCATCATGGCCATTAAGGCCCATTGAAAGGGATACCTGCAGTAATTAAGATGCATCAGCATTCTTTTTGTCATGGTCTCTGATTTCCACAAAGCATGCCACTTTAGGCCAAGCTTCTAAAACAGAATCCTTCACAAGTTCTAAGCTTATTAAAATTAATCTTAATTCATACTAATGCATGTAGGCAGCAGTGCTCTTAATGACTTGATGGGGTGTTATGGCTCACACTGAAAAATAGCATTACTAAAAGTACAGGAGAACTAATATCCAACTGAAGCAGCTATCACCCTTCCCATTCACTGCAAAGGATTTAGATTTCCTTCTTACTGTTTGGGAGAACAGTGGGATACTTCATATTTCAAAATTAAGATTTTTTTTTTTTAATGACACTGGTTTATACCACTTAGCTAGTAACTTAATCTAAAATAGCAAGTCTTCGAATATAAACCTGTGGAATGTAGCTATTCTTGGGAGATGAAATACCATAGATTTTGAGCTGCCAAGCTCAAAACAGGGCTCCAGGACAGGGCTATTTCTAGCACAGGTTGAAAAATATCATTACTCACCAGTAATGTAACTGAGAAGTGATTCCAAGATTTAACAAGAAGTTTATCTGCAATCCCAGGAGATGACTGGAAGACACATGACACAGTAGCCTTGCTAAAGTTAAGTAGGCTGTGCCTGGCCAGTGCCTGTTTAGTAGACCTCCAGGGAAAATCTGTATGCAACGTTTTGTTCCATGATGAAGGAACAGTGGGATATAGATAAATTACATTTTATCCTGATTCTATGGCAGATAAGTAAAGCTATAAAGCACAGAATTCCTTCCTTTTCTGCTCAAGATGCAAAGTGTCTGGTAGATGTGTAAGCAAGGAAGACTAAGGCCTGTCTTAGACATTGTATGAGAATAAGGTAGGAACAGGGTTGCCAATCTCCAGATGGTAGCTGGAGATTTCCAGCTATTACAATTGATTTCCAGGTGACAGAGGTCAATTCACCTGGAGAAAATGGCTGCTTTGAAAGTAGGATTGCCAGGTCCTACCTCTCCTCGGGGGAGACTTTTAAGGCACATCTCGGGATTGCGCGGCAACGCGTGGATGTGCCAGCGCGTGTTCACGTCACTTCCGGTTTACAACAACCGGAAGTCCTGCCTCACGAGAGGCCTTATGCCACTCAAACTAAGTCCCGCGAGGCGGGACTTCCAGTTGTAAACCGGAAGTGACCTGCAGCGGCGTGTACGCGCATGCTCATTTGCCCGCAGACCGTCAGTTGGTAGGTGGGCAAAGGGGCAATTGCCAGGGGTTTGCCCGCCACCACCGGGCACCTGGCAACCTATTTGAAAGGTAGATTCTATGACATTATACCCCACTGAATTCCCTCCCCTCCCCAAACCCTGCCCTCCTCAGGCTCCAACCCAAAAATCTCCCACTGGTGGTAAAGAGGGACCTGGCAACCCTATGGGACCTGGAGATCTCCCACTATTACCACTGATCTCCAGACAACAGAAATCAGTTCCCCTGGAGAAAATGGTAATAATTTTCTTCTTCTTCGGGTAATAATTTTCTTCTTCTTTTAATTGAGAGATGAATAGTCATAAAATATGTAATCAGTTTGTACTGCTTCTGGCTTTTTTGTGATTGTATTGGGGAACACAGATGAAGCTATGTAATAATTAGGGATGCTATGAACTTCGCAGTCAACGAACGTGTTTGATAGGCAAACATACCATGCTTGACAGCTGCAATCACTTGTGAGACAAACCTTGGATCTGTTCACCTGCACAGCATCCAACCTCAACCAGCTGGCAAACAGCTTTGCTACTGCGTAGTAGCTGTGGTGGTGGGATTTTGGTTCCTTTTAGAGCTGGAGTGTCATTCCCTTGCCTTCAGGGGCCTTTTGCATATGTGCAGTAGGTGAAATTGATTCTGCTCCAAGGTCACAGATGGTTGAGTCGGGGAATTAAATAATGTGTGGGGAGGGTGCTATATAGAGTTGCCAAATGCCCAGTTATGGTGGGCAATTGCCTGCCAATTAATGGGGCTGCCTGCCGATCCTCAGCTGACTGGAGGCAACAAGCAGGCCAGCTGATGGGGAGGGTGACCGGTGCTCATATGATGTCACTTCTGGGTTTACCCCAGAAACACTGGCATCACGATGGGGACCCTCTAGCACTCTCCCCCATAACACTATGGTTTATATAGAGTTCTTGGAGGAATGTTCTAGAGCATCCTGTGTGATGCATGCACACAGAATACCCCCCCCAGCCCATCCCCATGAAGCTCCCACTGGTGGCGAGAGGGAACCTGGCAAACTTAGGGCTATACCTCCCATAAGGCTATGAGAAAATGCACATATGTAACATAACTTAAATAACACAGATATAAACACCAAACATTAAGATTTTCTAAAAAGTGTTTACAATCACTGCCTGACTGATTTGCTTACTCTTTATGCAAATGATTGAGTGCAGACCACAATGCAACAATAAACAGGTACGGGAGGGGGAACCATAACTCTCACTGGGCTGTGTGACAATACCCATGTGCGAAACACTGCTCATTGCACAGTTCTGTTCTGTACTGTTTGGATACACCACTCGGTGAACAGACTCAAAATGTTCCTGAACAGCTGAACCGATCGATGGGAAAACTGGCTCCTTACTTGCAACCAACGAACAGAACGTGAGCCCAACCAAAGCGTGTTCAAGCATCCCGAATCAGCATGCATATGACTTGCTGCCATTTCAAATGTCATCTTGACGATCCCCATAGCAGAATGTGACTCATATCCAGCACTTAATAAGGTTTTGTCTGTCTTAACCCACAAAACGAAAACATTGTTTTGTTTTATTCTCTGCAACCTAACATTCAATTGACCCTTATTCACCTTGAGTTAAATGTACAGCTCACATAATTGGAATGCATAGAATCACTGACTGCAGAAAGAACAATGTTCAAACATACAATGTATCTTACGATTTATTATTATGACAAGTCACATACAGCAGACCTTTAAAAGCCCCCACTTGAAGAAAATTTCAAATGCATCAAGCCTGCCAGGTGATCCTGGGCCCGTCACAATCTCTCAGCCTACCCTACCCTCACAGGGTTGTTGTTGTGGGGATTAAGTGGAGGAGGGGGAACTATATGAAAAGCCACTTTGAGTCCCTGATCAAGGAGAAAAGTGAGATATAAATGAAAAATAAAACATATTTCCATTTCCAGACTTTAAAAAAAATGACTTGCGTTCCATCTCATTTATTTTAATTAATAAAAGACAGTTGAAGAGGAGTTGTCCTTTAAGATGAAATATGTGCCTGTTTTCTGGTTTGCTGTTTTTGTTTACTTTATGCTACATCGATGGCCCAGGCTAGCCTGATCTCATCAGATCTCAGAAGCTAAGCAGGGTCAGCCCTGGTTAGTATTTGGATGGGAGACCACCAAGGAATACCAGGTTTGCTGTGCAGAGGAAGGCACTGGCAAACCACCTCTGTTAGTCTCTTGCCATGAAAACTCCAAAAAGGGGTCACCATAAGTCGGCTGTGACTTGATGGCACTTTACACACACATAAATGCTGGTTTCTCTCTCCCATTCCAGTGGACCCAATTTTATAAACCTCACTAGAGAAAAGCAGAATGAAATATTGCTTTCTTCTTCTGGCGGAACGTAAGCATTTTTCATCTCCTATTCAGGACATGGGGAAACTCAGAATAAAGGCAAAACCCCAAACTGATTAATGAAAATTGCAATAGCAACCATCCTGTGGGAATGATTTCTAGGTACTGGTAGAATGTGGAACACATTTTACAATAATCTGGGATTCAGCTGTTCAGAGTGAAATGGGAACATTCCCCCTTATTTAACAATTTGTTTAAAATATTTATACCCAGAGGCATGTCTCTGCATGTGTGTTCCAAAAGTGGCATCCAAGAGTCAGTTAAAACAGTAAGATAATAATCAAGAACACAATGGGTTGGATCCTCCTCAAGTTTTCTGTAAGCACAAGGAGAACCCCCCCCCCCCGCCTCCCACAGATCACAACTTTCTGGGATCACCCCATCCTGTGGTAACTCAAAATGTCCCCAAATGCTGTTCCTATTTGCTCTGTAGCTGCTCTGTAGCTGCAATAACCCAGCTAGAAGTAATCTGACCAGAAGAATTGTGTCTGGGTTAAACGAATAGTTTCCCTTGAGACCAAGGACCATATTACATGCATATTTGGGGGGTTTACTTCTGAAAATGAACCCTTCCCTGGGAAAGCATTTGTATGCACACAAATATGCACGCTGCAGTGATTCCCATGATCGCAAAACCAGGTTCTGGAGCTGCTCTGGTTATGCAAATTGTGACTGTGCACCATATGGAAAGTGCCGTCAAGTCACAGCTGACTTATGGTGACCCTGTAGGGTTTTCAAGACAAGAGACATTCAGAGGTGGCATGAGCTGAGAGAGTTCTGAGAGAACTGTGACTGGCCCGAGTTCACCCAGCAGGCTTCATGTGGAAGAGTGGGGAATCGAACCCAGTTCTCCAGATTGGAGTCTGCCGCTCTTAACCACTACACCCCTCTGGCTCTCTGCAGGCTCCGAGGAACCATCTACAGCATAGGTAACGTGTTCCGCTCAGTTAGTGCAACTGTATTACTTTTCATTTGAACATCTCTGTGTTGTTCTTGCTGTGTGTTTCCCCTATATTTTGTTTTGCTTTTTTCCACCCCTTTTTGAATCCAACCACCCTTTCTCTTTTTCTCTCTCTTTTACAATAAATCTTTTTATAAATACTTTTTTTGGCTTCACTTAGTGCAATCTATTTCTCTGGGATATTTCTCTTAACCTCTTCCCCATGTGCTGGACTGCCCGGGTGCCACCAGGTTGGTTATATGTTGTTGTGTTAGTGCTCTAGTACTGCGCTGGAAGAGGACCTTCTCAGTGGGTCAGTCTAGAGGTCCTCAGGAGGTCTTGAGTGGTGGTGGTGGGTTACCAGGGTACTTTCCAGGGAACCCTGGGTCTAAAGGAGTTTCCCAGCAAGGAAAGGCACCATTTCCCTCTTCCTACCATAACACCACATACAGAAATAATATTTCTTTGTGTGCATGCAGGTTGTACGTGGACAGATGTGCATGCACAGGGTTATCTCTGTGTAACTGGGAACTCTGAAAAAAAGGAGGAAGTGTAGACTCTGTGCACAAGTTCCCATGAATGTGCATAAGTCAAGGATCAAGCTTTCTGCTACAACTCCCACTCCACTCCCTATGTGTGTTTATTGTATGTGCTAAGAACATCTGTAAACAACTAAAAGTGCTTCAGTTTGGCTGGATTGCACCATGTATCCTTTTATCCTACAGTACATTTTTATAAGGTAATTGGTAAAATTTTATAATGAGCTTGCTCCCTGGATTCCTGGTTTTACATAAATGCCATCACTATGTTTCTAACATATCCTACATGAAACTTTGAATATTTAACATTTAGGAAGATCAGCTGTATTACCCAAAGTATCACACGATGCGTGTGTGATCCTTGAACAAATTATGACACTCTTGTAACAGAAAATATTGATAGTAGGGACTTGAACAAAAGATAACTCTTGGAATTGTGCTGTGTGTCAGGTGACAAAATCTTTTACAGGGACCTTCTACTTTGTAGGGGAACTCCCTATAAGAATCTCTCCCTAAATCTTCACTTCTGAAGATTTTCCGCTCAGCTGCTTTCGCTGGCCTTGAGGGAAGTGGATGAGGCCTTAATTCTGGAATATACACTGCCCACAGCTTTAGACACGTCCATGGCACTCAATGAGAAAAAGAAGACAGCTCAAAATGCACATATGTCAAATGGACTATTATTAAACTCTTAAAGAGAGCCATTTTTGTACTCTTAAACTTTTGGCAGGACATTCTGAGGCAAAGCCTGAGGAAGCCAGTCTAAGAGTGGTTATATGGTTTTCCAATTTTTGCATAACGTTTGTCAAACTACCCATTTCGTAAATGGTTCTCCTGGCTCAGTGGCAATGCATAATTGACGGACATAGTGCCAGCTAACTACAGTTTAGAGAAGTGGTCTAATAATAATGAATAATGTTGTGTATGCTGCTCCTTAGAATTCTGATGTGTGCTGCCGGTATTAATATTGAGTAACTAATAATAGAGGCATGTACGGAACTATATTTAGGTCTGTGTCATTTCTGGAAATGGCATCTGCAGAGAATATTTGCCATTTCCTGAGAAGCCACAGATTTTTCCTTAGCAAATGCATGAGCAATTAGGTGTGTTGTGGAGAAAATCATGACAGGTGATATTTAGAAGGAGCAGTTGCATAACGATTCACAGACAAGATGAACCCCAAAGTACTTGATTTCATGGCAAGAAACCATTCATATGGATTAGTCACTCGTACGGGATCAGAGTGGTTGTGATGTGTTCTCCTGTACTACAGACCATCCATTTCTGCAGTTGGCCACCACAGAACTAGCAGGGTTTCCTGCCCCAGCTTGAATTTCCTGTTCTTCACATGTTATCAAGTGGTATTCTATCACTATCAGTATCAGTAACAGCAGTGATGTGTGAACATATGTGACAACGGTGTATCTAGCCTAGTGAAAAACAACTAAAGAAAAAAGGAGGGGAGAAAGAAACTCAACCTAAAAGTGAGGGGAAACCAAAGGGGTTGAGCTAAGTACTATTTAATGTAACAACAATAAGACACATGGACTAACTTTTACTCAAAGCCACACAGAATAAAAGGTGTTTATTTTTTTCTTATCTTGAACAATGTTTGTGTGTATGTCAGGATGTGTACTGTGAAATTGTGTATGTATGACCACCCAGGAATGCCTCTAAAAGGCCAGAATGTGTCTGGTCAGATTTTGGTCATTATATGTATTAGCATCAACTGTGTACGTGTTTGTAATATTTGTAACCATTTATTCTTTGTGCTTTTTAGGAAGACTGCATTTTAGGCCCTGTGTTTTTAAATACAGTTGTGCACATTATACAATAAAAGTATATTTATTTGTTGTTACATTAGATAGTATTTAGCTCCGTCCCTTTGCTTTCCCCTATCTAGTCTAGTTCCATCTACTCTAAGGTCTTCTTTCAGCATTGCTGATCTCAGATCCATTGAACTGATGCTGAGGGAATTGAACCAGTGACCTCTGGCATACAAGTGCTCTGCCACTGAACTGCAGCCAAATATCTTCAAATGGGCAAGAGCTACTAGACACAGAGGTGTGGTGTAGACACAGTGGTGCAGTGGTTAAGAGCGATGGTTTGGAACGGTGGAGTCTGATCTGGTGAACCGGATTTGATTCCCCACTCCTCCACAGGAGCAGCGGAGGCTAATCTGGTGAACTTTATTTGTTTTCCCACTCCTACACACGAAGCCAGCTGGGTGACCTTGGGCAAGTTACAGTTCTCTTAGAGCATTCTCAGCCCCACCTACCTCACTGGGTGTCTGTTGTGGGGAGGGGAAGGGAAGGTGACTGTAAGCCGGTTTGAGTTTCCCTTAAGTGGTAGAGAAAGTTGGCATATAACAACCAACTCTTCTTCTTCTTCTTCTTCTTCTTCTTCTTCTACTGAAAGCTATTCCAGCACTTTCTCTGCTCCACCAAGAAATGTAGAGGTGCAGGAACCACAATTAGAAAAACCCTCTGTTGCTGCCTGGTCCTTGCTGACTCAGCATGAATTTTGCCTAGCTCCACGTATCCCGTTGGCTTGCAGACAATGCCCTTGCTCTTTCAGCAATTGAACCCTGCTGCCTGTTACCTTTCCCTCACTGAAAGTGCCTCTGTTTTTGCCTACATGATCCTATGGTAAAAAAAAAAGAGAGAACAGCCACTCCCAGACAAAAAGAGTACCGTACTTCCTTCATAAATAGGGTTGCCAGCTCCGGGTTGGCATACCTGGAGATTTTTGGGGCATAGCCTGAAGAGGGCGGGGTTTGGGGAGGGGAGAGACTTCAATGCCAGAGAGTCCAATTGCCAAAGCAGCCATTTTCTCCAGGTGAACTGATCTCTATCGGCTGGAGATCAATTGTAATAGCAGGAGATCTCCAGCCACCACCTGGAGGTTGGCAACCCTATTCATAAAATCTGGAGCACCTCTTCTAGTGTTCATTTCTTAGGTGGGGTTTGGGCAGGGGAGGGTCTTCAGCAGGGTGTAATGCCTATTCACCCTCCAAAACAGCCATTTCCTCCAGGGGAACTGATCTCTGGAGATCAGTCTTAATTCTAGAAATCTCCAGGTCCTACCTGGCAGTCCTATCAAGTGGCATAATCCTGGGTTGGAAAATGCATTGAGAATTCCACCACTGTGATTTACAAAAAGGTGGGGGGCCTGCGACATTTTTACATGGGGAGGTCATAACCCACTACATCCCAACTAAATCTGGTTTTTCTCTCTCCAAGGTTAAGCTCTGGGGAAAAATAGACATAGAGAACTTAATGTACATACAGAATGTAAAAACAGAATAAACACAATGTACATACAGCTTGTAATGGAATGTACATACAGAACTTTAGAGCCTGCATGGTGCAGAGGACGAAGTTCCCAACCTTCAGGTGGGGGCTGGAGACCTCCCAGAATTACAACTGATCTCCAGATGACATAGATAACCCCTGGAGGAAATGGCAGTTTTGGAGAGTAAAGTCTATGGCATCACATCCCCACTGAGTGCCCTCATCTGCCCAGGCTCCACCCTCCCAAGGCTCCACCCCCAAACCTCCAGGAATCCCCAACCCTAAGTTGGCAACCTTAGGATTTTGGAGAGCCAGGTTTGAATTCCTGCTCTTCCAAGCAAGCCTGCTGGGTGACCCTGGGCCCATCACTCATTCTCTCTCTCTCTCTCTCAGCCTAATCTAACAACCCTGTGAAGTTTTGAGGATAAAACAAAGGAGGGAGAATAATGTTGTAATCTGTCCCAATTAGGGAGAAAAGTTGGGTATAAGTATCTGAATGAATGAATCTGCATACCTCTCCCAAAGACAGCCTGCCTAAATAATGTAGAAGGGGAAATCCTGATTTGATTCACAGGCATGTAAAATGTGAACCAAGGAAGAAGCTGGGAATTTAGGGTTACCAGGTCCCTCTACGCCACCAGCAGGAGGTTTTTGGGGCAGACCCTGAAGGGGACAGGATTTGGGGAGGGGAGGGACTTCAATGCCAGAGAGTCCAATTGCCAAAGCAGCCATTTTTCTCCAGGTGAACTGATCTCTATCGGCTGGAGATCAGTTGTAATAGCAGGAGATCTCCAGCTACTACCTGGAAGTTGGCAACCCTACATGAACTGAAGGCGATAAACCCCAGTGAGTTCTCTTTTCTGTGCTACTTCCGTCTTCATCCTGATTTCTTGAGTGGGATAAATGTACTCCAAATACATGAGGATGGCCAAAGAATGGTCACCAAGAATAACATTTCTCAAATATCTTTAAATTATAGCTAACTTCTATCCAGTAAGTCCCATCTCTTTCAAAACATAGCTTTAGGAAGAGTTCTTCATTTCCCCCACACAGTAGCCATGGCTATTATTTAACTGGGGAAACATCCAGGGAAAATTTGGGATTTTAAAAGTTGCCATGAAAGGCAATGGAAAGGGAAAACTGAGTGCTACTTTGGCACAAAATCCCAGATTGTACTGGGACATTTTCTTCACTTTGTCTCACTTGTTTTGGTAAATTTAACCCATCTATTTTGAGAATGGCAAAAACATAATGACTTGGGTTGGCAAACTTCAAGAAATATGTTTAACAGCTTGGTTGGTGTGGCCTTAACCATTAGATGTAGAAGGCTGAAGGAAAGAAAACTTAAACTAAAACAAGTTATAGTTTCCTTTCATTAATCTACTCATTTCACAATCTCCCTTTCTGTACATTCTGCTGTATTACATGAATTCCTTGCTAAATGCATGCAAAACGAACTCAGGCGACCCTTTTAAACCCAGACGGAGTATTTTAAGAAACTGAATTATTACTTATGTGCCAGAGGAAGGTAACTGATACATCATTCAAACATCCTGAATGTAATGTATTTTGTCTAACATTTTGTCTGGGCTGAAGTGGATCCAATTTATCATTTTGGATATAACTCATTTGGAGAGAGGGTATAAAATCACACAGATGGGCGAAACAGGATCACCTACAAGCCAAGGTTTACCAAGGGATGTTAAAAATAACTCCGTTCATGCTGTGTTATGACTTACGAGCATTGCACTTAGCATTTCTCCCATATTAGGTTTAAAGGATGCTTAATAAATCCAGATCACCCTCCTCCCCCAAAAATCTGTCTGCTGGTTTAATGGGAAATGCTTAAGGCATAGTGTTTAATATGGTTTTGCTGTTAAGTGCAGCCTGCACTATGCCAATAGACACTGTCGTTTTTAAAGAACAGGCTCCTGAAGAAAAAATGTAGACCTGGTTTAAATGTTTACAAATCATTCCACATGGAACAAGACCAGAAATACTGGTTTGTGGATGATTTGCTTTTTCCAGGGTGGAGTGACATGTTATCTTCATAAACAAGTGTCCTGGGATCCATGTTTGCAAAGAAAATAAATGTAGGGGTGGGAGGAAACTCTTGAAGGGGGGAATCAGACAAAGGAAGAGAAGGGCACTTAAATGCACCCCGTGCCCATTTCTTCCTTGCAAATATCTAACCAAGGACATTATCTCTCAGCTAGCTTTACTGTTGCTTTTGGAGCCAAACTTTGGTTTTTGAGCCCCCTTGAACCACAAGGAAAGGCAGGTTATAAATGTTGTAATAAAGCAAAATGGAAAAAAAAACCTGGGAAATTAAATATCAGTGGGGCGGGGGGAGAGATAAGCACCCTTTCTATCCACCAGTTCTGTCCTGCATATGACCCTTTGTGCTACATCAATGTTATGAAGGGAACACAGGATTGGAACCCCATCTTTGGGGTTCTACCTTCATGCAAGCTTATGCTGAAATAAATTTTAGTCAGCTTTAAGAATGCTACTGGACTCCTCTGTAATTTTGCTACAACAAACACTGTTATCTCTCAGGCACTATTTCAGATGTTACCTTGAGGATAAAAAGAAAGTCTGATATAAAGATAGGATGAAAATGTGATAAAATCATCAGAAATATTGGGTCCTTTGACAAGTTATTAGCAACTTGCCTAACTATTCTACTGCTGTTGTGCAATAAAGTAAGGAAAACCTATGTATAGGGTTACCAGCTCCAGGTTGGGAAATACCTGGAGATTTGTGGGGTGGAGTCTGAGGGGGCGGGGTTTGGATAGGGGAGGGAATTCAATGCCATAGAGTCCAATTGCCAAAGCAGCCATTTTCTCCAGGGGAACTGATTTCTATTGCCTGAAGATAAGTTGTAATAGCAGAAGATCTCCAGCCACCACCTGGAGGTTGGCAACCCTACCTATGTACCTGTGGTACTCTTAGAAATAGTAGCAGCTATAACAACAAAGATGGAAGCGCTATTTGCTGGGAGACGTACAGTGCAATCCTAAGTGCCGCCAGCGCTGTGTTGGCTGGCCGCTGGTGTACCTATGGCACTGCTAGTCTTCTCCCCAAAGAGTTTGGTTGAGCAGCCAGCAGGAAAAAGAGTTTTTGAGGCTGAAAACTCTTCGGTGCCCCCAGCAGCTGCCCCACAGTGTCTTCTCCAGGTGTTGTGTTGCAACGACTGAGCCATGACTAGGTTCCCAGATGCCCAGTAATGGCAGGCAATTGCCCACCAATTAATGGGCCTCCCTGCCGCTCCTCAGCTGGCCAGTGGGCCTTCTTTGCCACTGGCGGGAGGTTTTGGGGGCAGTGCCTGGTTTCCCTGCATCCAAACCTATTGTAGTTACATGGCAGCCAATCGTTTAAATAAGCATTGAGCAAAACAATCAACTCAGACAGCGATGTTTTTTTTTTTTAAAGCAGACTTACTATTTGGTGTTTTAGTCCATGTTATTGACGTTATTGCACAGCCGTGGGAGTCATAGTTCCTTCCACATCATTTATTTATCAGACCAACCATCCATGCTCCTGGGGAAGAATCAGTATTACCTATTGAGCATATGCAAAAGTGCCTGCAAGGCAAAAGGAATGAAAATCCACCACGACAGCCACCACGCAATGGAAAGGCTGTTTGGCAGCTATTCAAGTCAGATGGCAGAGAGGAAGGGAGATCTAGGCTGCTCCCGAGTGATCACAGCTGTTGAAAGCTGTTTGTTTGCATGAAGTTAATGGCATCAGACACGTTTGCCATGAAGTTAATGGCAACCTTACTGTGTAGGAGAGCTACACCATGCCTGATCCACCATGGTTTATGTACGGTGTCCACTGCTAACAACCCATGACCACTAGGAATTTATTAAAGAAAACATTTATCTTTTCATATATAGGGGGGTTGAGGCTGAGACTAATTTCAGGGAGACTGAATGAATGATTCTACAGCAGAGAACGCATTCAGAACACTTAAGCAAGTGAGCCAAGCCACAGCCTGAAGGTCCTACCTGGTCAAGGAACTGCATAACACACCTAGAAAAAAGTACTCGATTTATTCATAGAGAACACTGGGTTTTTAACTAGCCTCAAGGAAATCAGTCAAGCCATGACAGACAGTTCAAAGAGATGAAAACAAATATCACATAGTGTGGGTAACTCAAGAAAGTGAGCTACCATGGACTAAGGTCAAATCATCTTTATGAATTATATGGACAAGGAATTAAGGATGTAAGTTACATTTCAGAAAACATTTAGTACTCCATGGAGAAATCAGCAGATCCTTGGCAACATCAGTCTCTCAGTCCAACTCCTCCTGGGGGAGTGAAGCTTGGGGAGGAGTGGGAGCTTAGCGAAGATATGATGTCACTCTAGAACTAATGTTTCTCCTAGGCTCTGTGGTATTCCATGGAGTCTGAAGCTGCTATTTCCTTCAGGGTAACTGATTTCTGTAACCTGGAGATCAGCTATAATTCAAGGAGATCTCTGTCCCCTCTTGAGGTTTGTAACCCTATACACTTACAGAAAGCCCCACACTACACTCTCAGCCATCTTAGACCCCAGCCAGTAGTAGTGGTCGTGAGCAGGCGGCAGAAGCAGTAGGCTGCTGTGGGAGACACTATGAGAGTGATAATCAGTTTTACAATGCTGGCTCCCCCCCTTTATATTATTCCTCTGCTTCTGCTGCTGTGAGGACACAAAATCAGAAGTATGTTTCCTAGCAGCCACCTGGCCCAGCAAGAGCATAGGATCAGCCTGTCTCACCAGCTTCCGTGACCACAACAGCCATGGGCAAAACAGAAGACATACGGATTGGTAGGCCTTCAATGCTCAGTGATCCAAAAGGCACGAACAAGTTGGACTGTAATGTAGTCACTATAGCAGCTGTGCATGCATCCGTATTTCCATGGCAGTACATCCTTACAGATGAGCTTGCAGCAATGCATATGTACAGAGAAGCCCAGTATCTGGAAGAATGGAAAAGTGTCAGAAAGGAATCTATTTTGGATGTTACAGTCATGTGTACCAGGAGCCCATCAACAGGTGCATGAGTTTCCTGCATTGCTCCCTGTTGCCATTTCATGTGAAGAAAAGGACTTTTTTGTTGTTGTCAAGTATTAGCTGACTTCATAGGGTTTTCAAGGCAAGAGATATTCAGAGGTGGTTTGCTATTGCCTGCCTCTGCGTCACAGCCCTCGACTTCCTTGGTGGTCTCCCATCCAAATACTAACCAGGACCAACCCTGCTTACAGCCCATTCCTGAAAAATGGGCCCAAAGCTCTTAGGAGGCCGCACGCCAGCGTGAGTGGCCCCAGCACCGGCATGCAGGGCCGGGCGCCGCTCACCGACCGCTGCCGCCTTCCGCCAGCCTCTGGCTGCTGGCACAGGCTGTGGTGGCGAGCCGGGAGACGTTCCGGAGCCCTGGGAGGCATTCCCGGGGCGTAACGGCGCCAGCCGTGAGGCAGGGCCAATGTTAGTCGGCCTCCTGAGCACTTTCAGCTCGGGAACGCCCCTTTTAATTTTTGTAAAGATACGCCAGCTTTTAGCATGCTTTTAGCTGGCGTATCTCCTGTGCAACCCTGTGAGGATTGCACGGGTTTTTGGTGCCGGGCAGAGGTTTCGGCAGTGCCGCTAGTTTGCCTCCTAAGCCCAGCGCAGGCATTCCTTTCAGGAATGCACTGTTAGCTTCCTAGATCTGATGAGAATGGGCTAGTCTGGGCTATCCAGGTCAGGGCTGGAAGAAAAAAAAAAGGACTACAGATACACAAGACTGGCTGGTCATTAAATCAATGAATCTGCAGCTCCCTGTGCACAGAGATCTCTGAATTGATTTCCAGAGTGCTGTCTATGTGCAAAGGGAGACATTGGTATGAAGTTTTGAATTATTACTTGAGGGAAAAGCCCTGGATTTCTTAGTCCCCAATGAGTAGATGCTCCTTTACCTTCTGCATTAGAGGGCTTCTGCATTACCAACTCACAGAGGTTCCTAATATTATACAAACTGGCTATTTGTGCTTGTGGCAAATGTAATTTAAATGTGTCGATATTGAAGCTTGGAACGGAGATAGGAATTTTTGCTCCAGCCACTACACTTTTTCTCCGTTGTCTTTGGAAGTCAGTCACAAAGAAAGAAGGAAGTTGGCTCCTGCCCCCAAATACCAGTCCATTTATCTCTCATGGGAAGTGCAGGGCTTCTCATCCGAACAGATGGGAGAAACTTTTGCCAAGCAAACAGTTTTCTTCATTTGTTGGGAACAAGAAAATCAGACAGCCATCTGTATGTGTGTGTTTGTGTGTGTGTATGTGTGTGTGTGAGAGAGAGAGAGAGAGATTTTATTAGCAAACTAGCTATAAAGGCATCTACATATTTGCCTTTTTTACAGCAGCTGCACACTGGGTTGAGCTTCATCATCATCATCATCTTCTTCTTCAACTGATCTTGCACTAACAGAAGTTCTAGAGGAAGAGGAACCATCATGCTCCTTTGTGTTTGGGAGAAAGGAGGCTTTTGGAAGCAATCAAAAGCCAGGGCAGTAGGCTTGAAAGAAATTCAAAGGATTAAGCTTTTTTAAAAATAGAAATGCATAGTGTTACTCTGTTTTATACCCATTCAGAAAATCTGAAATTACTGGACAGCCTAATCGGAGACTATAGTGACCTTTAGCAACCTGGTTTCCTGTTGCTTCATTAAAATGATATGTCTATATATCCATGCTCCTACTATGGCCCCACTAAGCCTCTTGTTCTCTATTCACTTTGCCCCATTGAGGCAATGAATGGCTCGATTTTGCCCAGGCTACAAAGGTCTAGACTACAATGTACACTACTTGGTTGCAAGGTGAGGACAGGGCTGGCCACCCTATCTACAAAGCAAGATGGGGGAGAATCAGATACCCCTCTGGCAGAGAAATCCAATAGTGGAGTTGTCTGTTGGATACCACAAGCATTACTGAGTAAACGAAGCAGGGTCGTCATCTAAAGCTGCGTCACCATCTAAAGGTCTCCAGGCTGTATGGAGATGAAAGGGCAGAAGGAATTCTGTCTCTGTGATGTCTGAGCCAATGAAATGACCGATGGGAAATCAACATGGGAGAGCAACAGACCCTGTGCTGAAATGGGACTTCTGTAGCCAGCAAGAGTTAGGCATTTGGAAACTATAAACTTTTGTTTTCAAAGCGTCCGTCTTTATCTGTAGTTGTATTTGACCTAACGTCTCCAGTGCAGAGTGTACTATTGTACTTCTCTTGTTAAATAAACTTTAATTAGGCTAACTGATAATGATGTGCTTTTTAGGTGGGTTCCTTCAGAGCTAAGGCTGACTCTGAATCCTGGCATGCAGGTACTATCTTTGATTTCAGTGTATGGATAGAATTTGAGCAAGTACTGAAAAATGTGCTTAGGCTTTGAGCAATATGAGATGTCAGTTTTCTAGTTCTCAAAAACAAAACAAAATGCTGTAAGGATTTGTAACATCTCTGAATATATACTACTTCTTAAGAAGCCATAATAGTCAGTTGAAGAGAGGGATGTATCTGTTACAAACACTGATAAAAAGATGCTGTCACTCATTATTGTGTCCTCAGACCAGGGACCCTCTGCTAGGGTTGCCAGGTCCCTCTTCGCCACCAGTGGAGGCTTTAGGGGCAGATGCCATAGAGTCCCATGGCCAAAGCGGCCATTTTCTCCAGGTGAACTGATTTCTATCGGTTGAAGATCAGTTGTAATAGCAGGAGATCTCCAGCTAGCACCTGGAGGTTGGCAACCCTAGCCACTGCCCCTCACTCCTCTAAGCTTCCCTCAGAGAAGACAGTATCATCCTCTCTTAAGGCTGAGCTTTTTAAAATAAATAAATGCAACCAGACAGCAAACAACAAACTGGTTAGGCTGCTTGAAAGTGGGTCAAGCTGGAGAGCTATTATATTTGCTTTGACCTGATCACATTGAAGAGCTTCCACTCACAATTATCCTTTGGACTTCTTGTTCTCACTTAAACGCTGCTGCTGTTTGAATACTTGGAAACAATTACCGACCAAAACCATTGACAACCATGGCATTCCTGGCTCAAGCACAAACCCTCTTGACTCAGCTCTGGGATTTTTGTGTGAATATGACGGGCATGTGTGAGCACGTCCAGGCACCATAATTATATATCATTCGCATGAGATAATGTTTGCGCAAATGAGATCGATTAGACTATCCTGGGGGAATGTCACCATAGAACTTCACAATGTGTCCTTTTCAAAAGACTCAAAGAGGGAGAAAGAAACAGATCAAATGTTCTTGCTGAATTGTTTATTCTGATTAGGGTTGCCAGGTCCCTCTTCACTACCAGCGGGAGGTTTTTGGGATGGAGCCTGAGGAGGGCAGGGTTTGGGGAGGGGAGGGACTTCAATGCCATAGAGTCCAATTGCCAAAGTGACCCTTTTCTCTAGGGGAACTGATTTCTATTGGCTGGAGATCAGCTGTAATAGCAGGAGAACTCCAGTTGGTACCTGGAGGTTGGCAACCCTAATTCTGATATATCTGTAAGACTATTGGATCACTGAAAGTTTGTAAATCTATTGATCTACAAGACAGGAAGGAACTATAAGTGAGTATATTGCTAGCTAAGCAGGGACAGGATACTCTGCTCAGAGCATATCCCTGATGGTAGAGGATTGTTTGTTAGTCCAACAAAACACATCATTTTGTCTATACAAAGGGTGGAATCATTTGTCTGGGAGTCATATTGTTGCTGCTTAAAAGCCTACCATACTCTGCTGGAAACTCTAAAGAAAACCAAGGAAAATGTATTAGTCTGTTCCTGCTCATTCCACACATCCAGAGCCCACCCTGACCAGCCTCTCTTTGGTGGTAGCCAAGTTAGGAGGTGTAGGCCAATCCTCCCATGTTTTATGTTTTTGAGCCACAACGCATGCACACACACAACGTTTTCAGTGGACTACCAACTTAAGCAGTGACCCTGCGCTCATGCATGAGAAAAACTGCTAGCATGCCATAAGATAACTAATTAAAGGCTCCCATGAGCCCAAGGGATCCGTTCCCACATACAAAGGCAATGCTATTGGATGGAATACCATTGGAGATAAACCTTGTCACATTTCCTAAAAGCAAAGAAATCATTTCTGAAAATCATGGGCTCTGATAATATTAGGATCCCGTTGCAGTTCTAGAAAAAGGAGTTCTATTTTGGGGTGTCTATCTCTGGCAAATCACTATCTCTATCTTGTCTCTAGTTTTACTTTTGAATAATACTTTGCTATAATTGTTAGTATGAATTGCTAGAATTGTCATTCTTTAGGGCTTGATACTCTTCCTGTGTCTCTAGCAGTTTAATCTCTGCAAGTAATGGTTCTGAGTCCACACATAAGGACTATCAGAATGGCTTAATATGAAGAGCAAGTAAAACATCTTGTACAGCAGCCAGTAAGCCTTGTTCCTACACAAAGATGTTTTATGCATGGTCGCTTTAACCTCCTTTATTCCCCATTTCAGCCAGGATCAAATTTTTCAGTATGCACAATGGGCGAAAACGCATGGTCGCTTTAGCCTCCTTTATTTCCTGTTTCAGCCAGGATTGAGCCAGGATCAAATGCACATTCGGTGAAACGCATGTGTTCGATCCTGGCTGAATCCTGGCTGAAACAGGGAATAAAGGAGGCTAAAGTGACTATGCATTTTCGCCCGATATCTCATTCCTCGGAAGCTCAACACTGTTTCAACACAAAACGAACCCGGCTTTTCCCATTCCTCTTTTGACACAAATTAAACCGTTCATCCTGGCTCATTCCGGAGTCACAGAGCGTGCATAGTCTGTTCTCAGGTTGAGCTTCCCCACGCCATCACGCCCCACCCCTTTCCAACCCCTTCTTCAAAGCTGCATGCAGGGGAAAATGGAAGATTGGCTTCTCTCACAGCCAATCACAAAGCAGTGTGTAAAGGCGGGGATTCAAGTGCTTCATGCTACCTTGGAGCGTTTTCTGAGCAAAAGAAAGTCTTTTTTAAAACGAGACTTGGATTTCTCCCCCCCCCTTCTTTCAGATTGCTCCGGTTTTTGTTTTTTGTTCTTAAAATGCTTTTTTATGCGGCAGTTGGGTTTGGAGGGAAGGAGGGGAGCAATGCAAGGTAAGCCAATTACAGAGCTTGATTTGAGCTTGGGAGACTGCTTTTCTGTATTCATGGTTCGATTAGCACACAGTTTTGTCCCTGATCATTCAAGCCAATGCATACAGTTTTCCCCAACCTGGGTTACTTTAATGTGCAATGAACCCAGGTCCAAGCAGGGAGATCCAGCCCATGCATAAAAGACCAAAGAGTATCTGATTTTAGGGCAAGTCCACAAATAACCAGTTCTTTAACACTATGAAATGTAAGGGAATGTCTCTAAATTATAAACTGACACTGTACAGTGTGGGCTTGGATCCACATGCATGTAAATGTACACATACAAATATGATAGTGCCGCAGAAGTGCCATTTCATATGCTGGTCAGCTTCATTTTGAATAGCAAGTTGGGCAGACAATTGTGTTTTCCTGGCAATTGTGTAACCTAAAACACAAAACTTTCTTGGCTTTCAAGGCTGTGCAGAATAGATTATTGCAGAATAATGAATTGAGCATATGATAGATGGAATAGAGCAGGGGTGTCAAACATATGGCCCATGGGAGAGCTCTTATCTGGCCTGTGAGCCAACCAAGGCAGCCTCCCCCCGCCCCGCCCCGTTCCAATCTGGGCTGGCAAGGCATGGCCCGGCTGGACCAAGTGGCATTTATGTCATATCCGGCTCTCGTAACAAATGAATTCGACACCCCTGGAGCAGAACCTTCAGCGATGCATAACTGAGGGAAAAGGCTGAGCAGTAAACCCCAGTATGAGCATTTGGGTATTGCAAGCATGTTCCTAATTTAATCTATGAAAAGTTGGAGCGCATGGATCTTTGATTTATAAGCAAATGAAGATTTATGGACTAGAGAAGAAATGGAGTTAGGGAGGGCAAGATACATATCTCTGCTTGCCTTGGCTCTGTCCCTTGACTAAAATTTTACTCAGATCTGTCTAAAATTAGAGGACTGTACAATGCCTTTTGCATATATAAAACAAAACAATCAGGCACTTATTAGAGGCCTAAACTCTGGTCTCAAAAAGTGTAGCATAAATTTTCACCCCAAAATATGTCTTACTCATGCCATTTCTAAGATTAAAACCTACTCTGCTTCTCAAAGGGTAGGTTTATTTTTTTAAAAAATAATAATTTTAGTGATGTATAAATCAGTGTTAAAGGCAGTTTAAGGCAGACAGGAATTTTATTGAAGGATGAGGATCCCCTGGGCTTGTCTGGAAAATAAGAAACATGTTCAGAGATGATGTTTCCTGCAGGGCTTAAAGCTGTAATAGAAGGTCTACGAGGAATCTAGTCTAGACTTAGAGAGTTACCCTTCATAAAATGAGGAAAATAGCACAAGCGACTTCTGCTCATTAATGCAAAAATTGTTCCGAGTTTCATTAAGAGTTTATTTTTCCCTAAGTTGGGCCACCCCACAGAATGATGTCCAAAAGGAGAAATATCACATTCAGAATTACCACATTTAGAAAATAAGGTAAAAGCACCGGGTCATTTATGACATTTACAAGGCAGACTGTGTTTATGGGATGGTTTGCCATTGCCTTCCCCAGTCATCTACACTTTACCCCCAGCAAGCTGTGCACTGATTCTACTGCCTGCAGAAGGATGGAAGGCTGAGTCAACCTTGAGCCAGCTACCAGAAACTGACTTCCGTCGGGATCGATCTCAGGTTGTGAACAGAGCTTTGGTTGCAGTGCTGCAGTTTACCGCTCTGTGTCATGGGGCTTGACAGCAAATAAACAGGAGATTAAATCCAGCAAATGACTTTTACGTTTTCCAGAAGTTTCCATTTCTCCTTTACACAAGCCAGGAATGCTCAGGGCCAACATACACGATACTCTTGACAGACACTGGGTCAAAGGTAGGGTTGCCAACCTCCAGGTGGTGGCTGGAGATCTCCTGCTATTACAATTGATCTCCAGATGACAGAGATCAGTTCACCTGGAGAAAATGGTTGCTTTGGCAATTGGTGTCTATGGTATTGAAGTCCCCTCCCCAAACCCCACCCTCTTCAGGCTCCACCCCAAAAATCTCCAAGTATTTCCCAACCTGGAGTTGGCAATCCTATCCCCTCCCCAAACCCTGCCCTCCTCAGCCTCCACCCCAAAAATCTCCAAGTATTTTCCAACCTGGAGCTGTCAACCTTATGCCCAGAGGACCTTACCATCTAAAATTCAACATAGGAGAGGCTACACTGGGGAGATAAGCAGATGGAACTGAGGAGAATAGGAAAGTGCCAAATGTAGTGGTGGAGAGTGCCATCAAGTCACAACAGAGTTATGGCGACCCCTGGTGAGGTGTTCAAGGCAAGAGTCGTTTGGAGGTGGTTTGCCATTACCTGCCTCTGAAAAAACTGTGACTGGCCCAAGACCACCCAACAGCTTCATGTGGAGGAGGAGTGGGGAATCAAACCCACTTCCCCAAATTAAAATCTGTTGCTCTTAACTACTACACCACGCTGGCTCTCAAGTGCCATATACTTAGGCTTAATTCCCTTGGAATCCAACTTTGGGGCAAGAATCACAGGGGTTATTTGTTGTAATGTGTGTGTGTAAAGTGCCGTCAAGTCGCGACTTATGGCAACCCCTTATGGGGTTTTCAAGGCAAGAGACTAACAGAGGTGGTTTGCCAGTGCCTTCCTCTGCACAGCAACCCTGGTATTCCTCGGTGGTCTCCCATCGAAATACTAACCAGGGCTGACCCTGCTTAGCTTCTGAGATCTGACCAGATCAGGCTAGCCTGGGCCATCCAGGTCAGGGCATTTGTTGTAATACCCATCTCTTTTTATCAACCCACAAAGAATCTGAGCTACCACTCTGTTACCTGGCTTGTAGCCAAGTGCAAAGACCCTGGCCACTGGGGTGCAAGATGCAAGTGGAAAGATCAAGGCAAGGCATGCCTGCAGGGGAACCTGATGCTAAACGGCGGCGGCGTGTCTCCATTTCAAGCAAGCCAAAGGCTGGAGTAGAGTTCCTCCTCACTCCCTCTGCAGCTGCACCAATTGCAAGAGGAAACAAATAGCCCACCAGGACCGCCTGGCGAGTTCGCCTCCCCATTAGAAGGGGCACCTGGGCCTCGGCTATTGTTTGTTCAAGCAGCTCATTAAAAAGCCTCAGCAGCTCTTTTCTGCTTCGGAGGGTTTGTTTGGAAGAAGTAGGCTGCAAATTGATAATGGCCATTGTGTTTTACTGCCTATTGGTTTGTTTCCTGGCATTTAGGCAGCCTAAGTGAGAAAGAAAGGGTTTGGCAGAGCCTCTAGCGGCTGCTAAGGTGCGGCCCTGTTTCGTATCCAGTCTCACAATCAGCTCTTGCTTCTGCAAAGTCATGTAAATAAATAGATGGGGGATGAAAGAGCATGAGAATGAAACTGTTGTGCCCGCTTGCTTTCTTTCCTTTTCCTTTTCTGTTTTTTTTTTTTAAGTTCTGGCATCTGTAGAATCCAGTGGTTCCTAGCCATGTTAACTAAAGGGAACCTCTTCATTCAGAGGCAGCAAACCTCAGGATCCCAGTGCCAGGAGGCAACTTCAGGGGGAGACCTTGGCCTCTATGCCCTGTTGTTGGACCTCCAGAGTAACTGTTTGGCCACTGTGTGAGACAGGGTGCTGGACTAGATGGTCCACTGGTCTGATCCAGCAGAGCTCTTCTTATGTTCTTATAGCCTTCTTAAAACAGAACCTGGGACACTGGCAGTGCATAAACTGGCACAGAGTTCCTTCCCAAGCTACCGGCGAGAAATAAAGTGTGTCATTGTTTGCTGGTCCTCTATATGGGAAAACTGGGGTTCTGCTCAGCCCTCTGTGTTTGTTTTGAGCGGCTAAGCTAAATTGCCATTTATAGGAAGGTAGGAAAAGCCTGGGGCTACAGATCACCATGTTGTTTTCTAATTAGGACTGAGTGAAAATAGGTCTGAATCCCTAGAGCAGACAAAATATGTTTTCATACTTTGTGCGGGATAATAATTATGGCTTCTCAGAAAAAGCAGCTAATGACAGCTTGCTATTTTGTGACCTCAGGCGGCATCTACTTTCTTTTGTTTCATGAAGGCTGACTCAAGTTTTCAAAGGAGACCTCCATAACACGGTCTTATCTCACGGCACAGGGGAATATTACTATGTGGATCTGCTTATCCTTAAAAGAAATATAAAAGCACCCGTTATGCAGGGTAGGTCTTGCACAGACCTTTCTGGATCTCTGGCAGGGGGCACAGTGTTCCTCCCCCTCAAGCCATGTTCCTCTCCTGTTCAATACCTTCTTGCAAACGAACTTGTTTGGGCCAATCATACATTTTGGAGCTGGGTGGGAACAGACGTACATATCTATAGAAAATAATCATATAGGCTGGGCAAATGACTTGGTGGCTTCTTAGTTGCCAGTGTGGTGTAATGGGTACAGAATGTCAGACTAAGATCTGGGAGATCCCAGTTCGAATCCCCATTCCTCAGTGGAAGCTCTTAGGGTGTCCTTGGGCTAGTCACTCTCTCTCAACCTAACATACCACACAGGGTGGTTGCTGTTGGGATAAAATGGAAGAGGGGAAAATGCTGTTAAGCTGCTTCAAGTTTCCATTAAGAGAAAGGGGGTATAAATAACTCAAAATAAACAATATAAAATATTACAACCAATACAAAATGCAGTATTGAAGAATTGGTAGTATTTGGAAATGTGACATCTTGGAGCAGCACTACACCATTCTGTTTCACTTGAATGCAAGAGTGGTGGAAACATCTGGTTTCTTCATAACATTTGTTTTAGTTACTAATACCACCTTTGTTATTGAAATTTCGCCCTGACTTGGATAGCCCAGGCTAGCCCAATCTCGCCTGATCTTAGAAGCTGAGCAGGGTTGGCCCTGGTTAGAATTTGGATGGGAGACCATCAAGGAAGTCCAGGGTTGCTACACAGAGGCAGGTAATGGCAAACCACCTCTCAGCATCTCTACCCTATGGGGTTACCATGAGTCAGAAGCGACTTGATGGCAAATTTTAAAACAAAATTGGAAGCAAACAGGTGCCTACGCTAGACAGCACAACCACTGAACCCCTAACAGATAATTCCCAAAGCAATTGAGTGCCATAGAGCATCCCATGATGTTTAGCTCAGCCCAGCACACAATGGTGTGCAAGTTTCAGAAATGTAGAACTCTATGAAAGTAATGATGAGCACCACTCATTGGTGCCTCTTGGTGCCACTTTGGACTTCTGTATGTGTAGACAGCCCTGACCTGGATGGCCCAGGCTAGCCTGATCTCGTCAGATCTCAGAAGCTAAGCAGGGTCAGCCCTGGTTAGCATTTGGATGGGAGACCACCAAGGAATACCAGGGTTGCTGTGAAGAGGAAGGCACTGGCAAACCACCTCTATTAGTCTCTTGCCATGAAAACCCCAAAAGGGGTCGCCATAAGTCGGCTGCGACTTGACGGCACTTTACACACACACATGTGTAGACAAGTATCTACATGGAGCCCTATGGGCTGCAAAACACCTCAAACCATGCATTCAAAAAGTATGCATACTTGTACACCTACAGGGCTCCCCTCTACTTGTACAGAGTGTACATGTTTTGAATGACTAAGTGTGACTTCTCTCTTTCTCTCTTTCCCTCTCTCTGTCCCTCTCTGCTCATATTCAAGCTATAACTGCTTCTTTACTCCCTCCCTGTAAAGCAGGAGTTTTGGACTCCACCCAGCAGCTAAATTGCCCACTTGGGAAAACATCTGCCATCACAAGCTCCCAATGAAGATCATTAACTGATCATCCCTGACTATTAGCCAGCAATCATCTTAACAAAGGATAGATGCCCAGCAACTGTAACCACATTCCACATTTAGTCTTAATAAATGTTTTACTCTTGCTAGCTCTTAACTGACTCTTTTATAAAATTGTTCTATGAACTGTAAGCAGCTTTGAGACTTTTTTTAAAAAAGAAAAGAGCAAGAGAAATATCTAAAATACCTTTCCTTTCCTTCTGTCAAGCTCCCTTGACCCAAAGGCCTTGAGCAGTAAAAGCAGCCTTTATTTCTTTAAGGAAAATGAATATCTTTAAAATGAATTTCTTTAAGGAAAGTGAATAGATACTTGGCTACCACCAAATATAGTGGATAGATACTTGGCTACCGCAAATGTTGTTCTTGGGTCTCTATCCACCAGCAAAGAGGTGACGGTTTTATCTTTTGTTACAGTGGCAGATAATTTGATTAAGATAGGAGTAATCCACTGATTGCAACAAGAATTGTATTGGGGCATTCCAACATTATATGGGATAAAGAATCCACTCTCTTCAGATCACATGGACAAATCCTATCTCAATAAGGTAAGTTGCCATATCTTCCATTTAACACTGCTGAAGGGGTGGCGTTCAAGCGAGAAAACATGAATGCTGAATGGTGACAAGGGACTATTAAATTGCTAACATAAACTGGAGTTCGCAAAGATGGAAGGCTACCCCAAAATTGAGGAGAGCATACTCTCCTAGCATGCATTATAGAGCTGGAGTAATCTAATTTTTATATAGTTCTTAATGGTTAATAAAGTTTCACTTTCCCCCATACCTAATAAGGTATCATTAGATAGGCCTAGGATTAATAATTTCTTGTCAATATCTAAAATACCATTCTTGAGCTCAATTATATGTTTTACTGGTCTTTATTTTAGGTATCTCTTGCCCTTCTGTATTTCAGTACAGCTTGGCACACTTGCTGCATTGCAGTGTCTGCCCATTTTGACGCTACGTGGTAGCCTCTTCCTGACTCCATATCTTAAATTATTTTGATTCTTTACAGATGTGGAAGATCCTTGTTCTTATTGCCATGGATGGGATTACGTGGCTTCCAGCAGTACAATTCTAGAATCATCAGCTTCTTCAAGTTTACTGAAGTTCCATTTGAATCCTCTGTGATTTATGATCATTAAGCATTTGCTTTGGCCTTATATTTTTCAGTGTTTATCTTAACGTGCTATGTTGGCATCAAATAATTTCTGTGGGTGATCATTCAAAAATATCTTACACAGAACATTTAAACATGCAGGCCAAAAAGGACCAAGGCCTGCCAAAAACCAAGATGCCAACTTTGTCCTTATATCCTCTTTGACAATACAATCAACATCAGCCATACCATCTCAAATTCATTCACTAGTCCATCTCCCAACATTATATATGCAAACAAATGTCAACAATGCCCTCCCACTCTCTACATTTGACAAACAAGCAAAAATATTAAATTGACATATATCCAACATGAAAACATTTTTAAAAACCCCACAACACTCAAAAACCAGCGGGGGAACATTTTAATCTCCATGGTCATTCCATTGCTGATTTGCAGAGTGGCAGTCCTCAAACAGAGAAATGTCAAGGGGAGATCACAATGTGAGATTGCTGAATAGGAACATGTGTGTTATGTGTGTGTTAAGTGCCGTCAAGTCGCTTCTGACTCATGGCGACCCTATGAATGAAAGTCCTCCAAAATGTCCTATCTTTGACAGCCTTGCTCAGATCTTGCAAATTGAAGGCTGTGGCTTCCTTTATTGAGTCAATCCATCTCTTGTTGGGTCTTCCTCTTTTCCTGCTGCCCTCAACTTTTCCTATCATGACGGTCTTTTCCAGTGACTCTTGTCGTCTCATGACGTGACCAAAATACGACAGCCTCAGTTTAGTCATTTTAGCTTCTAGGGTCAGTTCAGGCTTGATTTGATCTATAACCCACTGATTTGTTTTTTTGGCAGTCCACGGAATCCGCAACACTTTCCTCCAACACCACATTTCAAAGGAATCTATTTTCTTCCTATCAGCTTTCTTCATTGTCCAGCTTTCACACCCATACATAGTAATAGGGAATATGATGGCATGAATTAATCTAGTCTTGGTGGCCAGAGTCACATCCTTACACTTCAAAATCTTTTCTAGCTCCTTCATGGCTGCCCTTCCCAGTCTCAATCTCCTTCTAATTTCTTGGCTGCAGTCTCCCTTTTGGTTGATGGTGGAGCCAAGGAATAGAAAGTCTTGAACAATTTCAATTTCCTCATTGTCAACCTTAAAGTTGTGTAATTCTCCTGTAGTCATTACTTTTGTTTTCTTGATGTTCAGCTGCAGTCCTGCTTTGGCACTTTCTCTTTTAACTTTCAGCAGTAGTTGTTTCAAATCTTCACTATTTTCTGCCAATAATGTAGTGTCATCAGCATATCTCAAATTATTAATGTTCCTCCCTCCAATTTTCACTCCACCTTCATCTAAATCTAATCCTGCTTTCCTAATTATATGTTCTGCATATAGATTGAAGAGATAGGGAGATAAAATACATAAATGTCTGACACCTTTGCCAATTGGAAACCATTCCGTTTCTCCATATTCTGTTCTAACTGTGGCCTCTTGTCCAGAGTACAGGTTGCGCATCAAAACGATCAGATGTAGTGGCACACCCATTTCCTTTAAAACCAGCCATAGCTTTTCATGATCCACACAGTCAAAAGCTTTGCTGTAATCTATGAAACACAAGCTGATTTTCTTCTGAAATTCTCTCGTACGCTCCAGTAACCAGCGTATATTTGCAATATGATCTCTAGTGCCTCTTCCTTTTCTGAAGCCAGCTTGAACATCAGGCATTTCTCGTTCCATATATGGTAACAGCCTTTGCTGTAAGATTTTGATCATCACTTTACTTGCGTGAGAAATTAATGCAATGGTCCAATAGTTGTTGCAATCTTTGATGTCTCCTTTCTTGGGAATTGGAATGTAAATGGATCGTTTCCAGTCTGTGGGCCATTGTTTTGTTTTCCATATCTGTTGGCATATTCTTGTCAAGATTTTGATGGACTCCGTTTCTGTGGCCTGAAATAGCTCTATTGATATCCCATCTGCTCCTGGTGATTTGTTTCTCCCGATTGCTCTCAATGCAGATTTCACTTCACTTTCTAAAACTGTAGGTTCTTCTTCAAAAGATTCTTCTTGGAAAGAATCTTTTATCCTTTCATCTCTTCTGTATAGTTCTTCAGTGTATTGTTTCCACCTTGTCTTTATTTTGTCCTGTTCAGTTAATGTATTTCCATGCTGATCTTTCAGCATGCCTAACCGTGCTTTAAATTTCCCTTTGATTTCTTGGATCTTGTGGAACAGATCTCTTGTTCTTCCTTTTTTGTTGTTCTCTTCTATTTCTTTACACTGGTTATTATAATAGGTCTCTTTGTCTCTACGTGCTAGTCGCTGGAACGTTGCACTTATACTTTTGATTCTATTTCTGTCACCTTCTACTTTTGCTTCTCGTCTATCTCTGGCAATTTTAAGAGTTTCCTCAGACATCCATCGAGGTTTTTCTTTTCTTTTGGCTACAGGAATAGTCTTTGCACATTCTTCCTTGATAATATCTCTAGTTTCCACCCATAGTTCTTCAGGTTTACATTCACTTGAACTTAGTAGTGCAAATCTGTTCCTTACATGGTCTTTAAACTCTTCCGGAATATTGCTTAGATTGTATTTTGGTGCTATGAATGTTTTGGTGTTTTTCTTAAGCTTTATCTTGATTTTCGATATTACCAGTTCATGATCTGTACCGCAGTCGGCTCCTGGTCTTGTTTTGGCCAAGAGAATAGAGCTTCTCCATCTTCTGCTTCCAATTATATAATCTATTTGATTTCTATACTGGCCGTCTGGTGATGTCCATGTATACAATCGTCTATTTGGTTGCCTGAAACATGTGTTTGCAATGAACAGATTGTTGTCTTCACAGAATTCTACGAGGCGTTCTCCTGCTTCATTCTGTGCTCCTAGCCCAAATCTGCCAACAACATTTGATTCTGCTTTGTTTCCTACTTTTGCGTTCCAATCACCTATGATTATCAGCATATCTTGTTTAGGTATGTGATCAATTTCTTCCTGAACACTGGCATAAAAACTTTCAATTTCTTCCTCATCAGCATCTGTAGTTGGGGCATAAACTTGAAGGATGCTTATGTTAATAGGCATTCCCTGAAGTCTGATTGATATTATTCGGTCAGACTTTGCAATATAGCTCCTGACTGCCTTTGCTACATCTTGCCTCACTATTAAAGCAACTTCGTTTCTTCTCTTTTTGTCATTCCCTGAATAAAACACTTTGTAATTTTCTGATTGAAAATGTCCTAATCCAGTCCACTTTAATTCACTTACTCCCAGGACTGAAATGTCCATGCGTTCCATTTCTTGTTTAACAATTTCAAGCTTACCCTGATTCATGCTTCTCACATTCCATGTTCCTATTATATGCGTCGAACAGCTTCGGACTTTCCTTTTGCATCTATTCATGTCAACCACTGAACGTCCTTTCGGCTTTAGTCCAATCGCATCATTAAGAACAGTGCTACTCGTACTTGTCCTCTACCCCAGTAGCAGATTGAGTGCCATCCGACCTGGAGGTCCCATCTTCCAGCACTATATCTTTTTTCATTTTGGATTGTCTCATCATAGGGTTTTCAAGGTAAAGGTTGGTCAGAAGTGGTTTACCAGTGCCTTCTTCTGCGCAGTACTAACCAGAGTTAGCCGTAGTGGCACTGCCGTTGTCTACGAAAGATCTTCCGCCAGTGTCACCTTCCACTACTGTTGCTGCCCACTAGCTAACCTTCAGGGATTCCTCTACCCCCATCCCCATTGGAACTGCCTGTTCTCTTCTGCGGATGTGGCCATTGATCCCTTAAGGGGGTGGATGCATCTTCGTCTGGTGTCTCAGCTGTGACCATTCCGTCTTGAGTGACTCTGCTAGGTGTTTAGTCTCTTGATAGAGTCTAGACCCCTTACGGTATTGCTCTCAGCTTCCCTGACACTCACAAACCCCCTCACCACGTTAAGGTGTGCATCCAGAAGGGGGGAATAGGAACATAGGATTCTTATATCACTACAAATGCTCATTTTCTGCCCTCAAGCATTTCCCCTCCACTCTAATCATGCTAATTACTATGTGCATTGTACCTCTGTATCTTGAGTTCCTTCTTTGCAACACTTCCCCCTTCTGACTGGGATATAAGGACTTGGAGATCTCAATTCCAACTTGTATCTGGCAAAGGGAGATTTGACTCTCAAAAGCTTATACCCCGAAAATCTTGTTGGTGCTTCTGGAGTGGAATCTAGCTGTTCTACTGCAGACCAACACAACTGCCCTCCAAAACTATATGTGTAGCAGTTTCCAAATTATGTAGCCATGGCAGGAATGGATATAATAATGTTTGTGCATTGTACAGCACATTGAAAGCTTTATAAGAGGAAAAGTTACAACCACAAGTTACGATCACACAGCATCTCTGGTTTTCTATTTAAAGCTGCTCATTTCTGTTTAATGCTCTGTTATTACAGGAAGCTGTATGGTGCAATAACCACTTTGCTGGAAAATAAAATTCTCTAGTGCGACGGTTCTGTGATGAGTGGGTGGATGGTATTACTATAAATAGAATAATGCCGCTTCTTTTAGGTCTGATATCAGCATATTTGTTGCCAAATCATTGGGGTGGGGGGAATGCTGACATACTGAGAACATCTCTGTGAATAAAATTTTTCTTTAATGACAAATTTAGAGATGGGTTGACATCCTGAATTTAAAAAAAAAAGATTTCAGAATTATGCAAGCTCCCCTTAAACTTGGGGAATTGTGTGATAGTCCTATGGGCAGCTAGAGAAAATGGGTTGACTCCTCTAAAATTTGTAGGATTTATGGCCTGATCCTATGCATACAGTATTATAGTAATATTAACACATTATTTACAATATATATCACACTTTTTGCCCAACAAGGCAGCTAACAAAAACAAAACATAAAAGTACATTTTAAACCAGTTAAAATTCATTTAATTGCTGCACAGGGCAGTTTCCACAGGGCAGCAATTACAACATAAGACAGGATACAGTAGAACTTAGTCCCAAATAAGTATGTGTAGGACTTCAGTCGTAATCTTTGATATAACCCCAAATAGTCCACTGAATCTTTGTAGGATCCACCACTGGAATCTTCTGCGTCCCTTCAAAACGCTATTCATTTTCCTGCGTCCTTCCAAGTGAAGGACCTATGAGGCTGAACTGGGAACTTCTCCTATACAGGCGAATTTTCCAGTGTCTAGTTACGTTGATTGCTCGCAGTCACTTTATACTGCTTAATATCTGTGATTCAATCAGACCTATCCAAAAACCTTAGAGACTGCAAAAAAGGGAAACAGTTTCTGCTGTATTTAATATGGTGAGGGATTTTCTGAAATACCTGGGGGAAGCATTTTTTGGAAGTCAAGAAGGCTACATCTATGTCCTTTTTGTACTTGACTTAGAATGCCAGAACTAAATGGCAAAATCTCAGCAAACAGTCAAAAGCGTGTGACCTTTTTGAGCTCCAGAAAGGTCACGCTTTCATATCTTCACTCACTTCCTCTTGCCATACCATAATGATGCTGATTGTGAATGCAGAGGAAAACGTTTATCATCCGGTTGTGTACTCCCACCTCTCTCTCCCCCTCTCTGCCTGATATTTGAATATAGTATAAAATTAATAAGATACAAAATCCATCAGGCAAACGGAAGAAATCGGCTTCCTTCCTTGTCAACTGCAAACTGTGTGCCTGCTGCATAAAAAGAATGCATATTTTAGAAGTCCTGGGAAAAGGTCAGCAGATACTAATGGGGTTGAAATGCTTATTTGCACTGAATCACTTTCTGCCTTTTTAGTGGCTTTCATGGGAAGGGAAAAAAGACAGGAAAAGGTCTGTGCTGCAGAGAAGAAAGCAGGAAAGGGTGGGTTACTGGAAGAAACTGGCAATAATAACGCTAGGAAAGAAGGGTTTCTTGACTTGGCATACTAGAGAAAGGCAGCCTGTAATGTTATCATTAGCATTTCATGTCCAGCAGTTGTCTGGAGCACAATGCACGACATTTTTGCTATGCTGTCTCTCTCCAGAGACTTTTTCAAGATGGGTAACAATAAAAAGGAAATGATAAAAATGCAAACTAAAAGAATAAATAAATAAACAATTCAGTAGGACTAATACCACCCCCCCTGCAATAACACTATTTTATTTTGCAAATTAGGGACCCCCGAGGCACAGAATGGCAAACTGCAGTACAGCAGTCAAAGCTCTGCTTATGACCTGAGTTCAGTCCCGAAGGAAGTCTGTTTCAGGTAGCTGGCCCCAGGGTAAAGTGTCAACGACTGGGGAAGGCAATGGCAAACCACCCCGCAAACATAGTCTGCCTAGTAAACGTTGTGATATGATATCATTCGATGGGTCAGTAATGACCTGGTGCTTGCACAGGGGACTACCTTTACCTTTTTAGTTCTGCACTTATTAAACTAACAGCCATCAACAGTATCAACAACACCATAAAACAATCATAGGACCATAAAGGCAGATCAGTAAAACATCAGCCAGGTAGGCAATATTGACCGTGATCCTAAACACTTTGGCAAAGCCCCCCCACCCCCATGATAAACGACATCAACTGAGTTCACAGATCTTATCCCACTGTCAGTTCCCAAGGGACTCTCAAGAGAGACAGCGGGAATGGGCCATTGTCAAAAGCAAGGCTGAAGTCAGCCTACGAAGCAGCACCAGGGATCTTTTGGAGGATGAGTGATTGATGTTAACCCAGTAAAAATGAGAAGCAAAGAGCTTGACCTTTCAATAGGACCTGAAAGCAGCCTGAAAAATCATGGTCATCAAAGCAAAGACCCAGAGAGAGAGAGAGAGAGAGAGAGAGAGAAATTTAAAAGCTCATCAGGTTTACTAGTGGGGCTTACCCCAGTTTTTTCTTTTTACAGATCTTTTTATCTGCAAACTTGGAAGTTTCCCCTGGGTTTGCACAAATATCTGCCTTAGCCCTGTGTTTTCCCTCCTTGTGGATTTTTTAATCTTCACAGGGGCTATACTTGGCTATTAGAAGTTAGATAAATAATTTTGAATCCCCCAATATAAAAACTTTAAAACATGGGTTAATAGGAAAGGCAAAAGATGTCCAGAACACAGAAGTTTTAAGATTAACCATCCTTTTTAATGAGCAAAATAGATACAGATCAATGAAGGGTCACCAATCAAGAAGAGGAAGTAGAAGGGCAGATTTAGTTATTTCATTTAAAACATTTCTATGCAGGGGAGGGCCTGTGGCTCAGTGGTAGAGCATCTGCTTGGCAAGCAGAAGGTCCCAGGTTCATTCCCTGGCATCTCCAGTTAAAGGGACTAGGCAAGTGGTTGATGTGAAAAACCTCTTGAATTAGGCCTGGAAGCAATTTGGGAGCCAGTGTAGATGGGGAAAGACTGGAGTTACATGATCCTTATGCCAAGTCCTTTCTACCAACGGAAGGGACCCACACAGCCTCTTATGATTTTGGGGAACTAGGTTTATTTTGAACTGTTTTCTATGCCTTATTTTTCTTTCATTTAAGCCATTTCCCTCGGTTTGGCAGCTAATTTGCATGGCCATCATGTTATACGACCCAGATATGAACAGTGCCCCCAGGCCCAGTGGCGCCAGCCTGTGTTGGCTGTTTCTGGTAGACCTTGGCAATGCTGACCCTCTGAACCTAAAAACTGATTGACTGCCCAGCTCTCACAAACACCCATGGAAGATGGTAGACACCCCTTTGGGGGCTCATAAAGTTGGCAGCCCCAAACCAAACTTAACTAAACTTGGGGTTTCGTCCAAGGAACCTTGCAGCTACACTACAAATTTGGCGTCTGTTCTTGAAAAACGCCACCCCCACCCCAGAGCCTCGAAAAAATTCCTATAGACTATAATGGACCCGAACTTTTTCAGGATACCCGGTAAAAAGTTGAAATACACATTTACCAGTATGGGTATTTGGCTTATTTCAGGTTTCCCAGAAAAAAATGGGACCATTAAACCCAAACCTGAAATTTACTGGTAAAAAAAAATCGCACAGCCCTATCCATGAGTGCTAGAGGGTCCCCCAGTGTGATGCCGGAACTGTTGCATAAACCAGAAGTGATGTCATCACATAGATGACACCGATCACCATACCCAACCCTGCCTCCATAAACCTCCCGGTGGTTGTGAGGAGGGACTTGGGAACCCTACCCATACACAGGGCATTGCAGCAATCTAGATGTTACCAGGGCATGCACCACAGTGGCAAGATCTTCTGTGCCCAGGAAGACCACAGCTGACACCAGCCAAAGCCGGTGAAAAGCACCCCTGGTCACCACCACTGCCACCTGTTTATCCAACAGGAGGCCTGGATCCAGCAGCATCCTCAAGCTATGAACCTGCTTCTTTAGGGAGAGTGCAACTCCATTCAGAACAGAAGATACCCTGTTCCTGGGTCAGACCTTCCCCCTGCCAGTAGCTCCTCCATTACACCAGGATTAATTTTAAAGCCCCCTGGTCACCTTGGGGTTCCATGGTGATAGGTAGGGTTGCCAGGTCCCTCTTTGCCATCAGCGGGAGGTTTTTTGGGAGGAGCCTGAGGAGGGTGGGGTTTGGGGAGGGGAGGGCCTTCAATGCCGTAGAGTCCCATTGCCAAAGCGGCCATTTTCTCCAGGTGAACTTATCTCTATTGGCTGGAGATCAGTTGTAATAGCAGGACATCTCCAGCTAGTACCTGGAGGTTGGCAACCCTAGTGATGGGCAAGCCTTGTGTTTTGTTTTCATATGAGGTTTTATTTGGGGCCAGGATGGAGATGGAGAGCTGAAAGGGCCTCTTTGTTTAGGCAGCTCTCAGCAGCTTTCTGCAGTCTTGGATTGTGACACCTCTAGAGCAATCTAAAGGGAAGCCACGTCTTGGCTTTCCTTCGGGTTGGGAAAGCTTGTTTTATTACACTCCATCTCCATTAATTTAAGAATGCTGGACAAAAGTCAAGAACACTGAAACTAGTGCTTTGGTTTCATATATTCTTAACTAATCAGATGGAAACAGCTCACAGTCTTATCACAAGGGCATATTGTGATTAGCCAAATATTACAAAGTTCAGAAACTTTTGTTTTAAAAGTTTCTGACTCTCTCTTTGGGTTTAGAAGTTCCTTGCCAGAGCTCGAATTCATCAAAATGCTTTTAGATGCTGTCATTTCACAAATGCAGCTGAAATGCTTTCTGGAAGGAAAACTAGACACCAGGTTCCATCGAATGCCTTTTCCTCCAGATCCATTACAAAAAAACAAACAAACCCCGACAGTTGTTTTGGATTCATATTTTAGCTACTTTTTAATGGAAAGTTTTTCTGAGCTGCTTCCTCTTTGTGATGTCTGGATTTAAGTGTGTGTATATGTGTGCACACGCATATCTTTTTTTTTATGGTTCGCGGTACATCATAGAGAGGCCTACAGCTTAAATACTTGCATGGAAAGAAATGTAGCCTGTGCTTGAAAAAGTGGTTTGGCACGAAACAGATAGTTTTGAGTATCCATTTACCAGATGGATTGATTTGTTCAATACAACAGAAGAAATTGGTAAATGATGTGGAATGCTCTTAAAATGCCTTGCATTGTTTATCAGAGTTCTCATTACCTGTAAGTCTTATGGCATTTTATTACAAAGTATTTAAAGTATTCTTTCTTCCCAGTCTATAATAGTTCTTAATAATAACAAAAAGAACCATAAATGCATTCTACAATATCATGGTGGAAAAATGTGCTAAAGTATTTCCATAAATCAAATGTAGCACTTTGGCATTAGCTCTGAGGCAGTAAATTTAGAAAATTAGGACCAGATGAGTTTAAAATAGAAACTTACATAACTATTTTGCTGAGATACATTGTTATATCTTGTGTGTGTGTGTGTGTGTGTGTACATTTGTATGAATAAAGTGCTCTAATCCAATTGTCCTTTCAAAAATATTTTGGAAGCTGCTTGGATACAATTTTATATTTACTGAGATTATTCTTTATTAGGCAATGAATGAATACGAATTTGTAAATAAAGACCTGCATTCACAATTCTCATAAAAATACTTTTAGGTGCGAGGTCTAAAAATTTTACAACAGCCATCAAATTGTTTTGATTTTTAAAGTTAATTGTTTTGAGCCAAGAGTGTGCTAATAATATTTTCTTCTAAAAACAATATTTCTGCTTTAATGCTGTGTTATTTATTGTTTTAATGGTATAAGAGATAGCTGCTAGAATCCTTTTGGAAAATAGTGCAATCCTAAGCAGTGTTACACCCTTGTAAATCCTTTGAAATAAATGGGCTTAAAATGGTATAACTCTGCTTAGGATATTTTCAGATGGGTAGCCATGATGATCTGTAGTAGAAGAGCAAGTTTCAAGTCCAGCAGTGCCTTAGAGACCAACAAGAATTCCAGGTACCAGCTATGAAGAGTCACAGCTGACTAAGGGAGCTTCTGGCAAAGGAAGCTCTGACTCTCAACAGCTTACACCCTAAGAAATCTTGTTGGTCTTTAAAGTTCTACTGGACTCTAATCTTACTCAGTTTAGGATGGTACTGTCCATGTATGAAACTCAGCTAGCCTGATAGTACTGGTGGCCACCTAGTAGCCCCATGGATTTCCCTTTGGTCAAACAGGGAGAAAAAGAATACATCTTACTTAGAAACTGAGTTTCATGAATGGATTAGTGGACCTGGATGCCCTAGGCTAGCCTAATCTTGTCAGATCTCAGCTGCTAAGCAGGGTTGGCCCTGGTTAGTACTTGGATGGGAGACCACCAAGGAATGCCAGGGTTGCTATGCAGAGGAAGGCAATGGCAAACCACCTCTGTAGGTCTCTTGCCTTGAAAACCCTATGGGGTCACCATAAGCCAGCTGCAACCTGAAAGCACTTTATACACACAATATGAATTTTTAAATATTGAAAGATATGCTGAGAAGAGAGTCAAGGATCCTCCTTTGGGTCAAAACCCATTAATCATAGGCTTGCTTAGGAAGTATATATCGTCCTAGCTTCATCAATAAATCTAACCCAATACTGTCTGTTATGACTAACAACAGCTTTCCAAGGTCTTAGGCTACAGCTTCTTCAAGGCTTGCTACCTGAGAATCTGTAAGCTGAATATGCCGGACACTGAAGCTGGGATCGTATATCTGCTGGGTCCTGGCCTGATGCTCGAACTGCTTCTTTCAACTCTGCTATAAGCTGTGCTGCGACTATCACCTGTATGGATACCACATTTCTTGCTGAGATAAAGTATAGACCTTATTGGTTCTGAAAGGAGACAAAACCACCTCTGTTAGTCTCTTGTCTTGAAAACCCTACTGAGTCACCATAAATTGGCTGTGACTTGACAACACTTTACACACACACACACAGGTGATGTGAATTAATTTCTTTAAAAAAAAACTGTGGTAGAGCTCACATCTGCCAGTATATAATACTTTATGATCTAGAAGTTTTGACAAAAGCTCAGTGACATCATTGTTACTTGGGTATGCTTAAGGTTGCCAGCTCCAGGTTGGGAAACACCTGGAGATTCTGGGGGTGGAGCCTGAGGAGGGTGAGGTTTGGGAAAGGGAGGGACTTCAATGAGGTATAACACCGTAGAGTCCACCTTCCAAATTAGCCATTTTCTCCAGGTGAACTAATCTCTATAGCCTGGAGATCAGTTGTAATCTCAGGAAATCTCCAGCCAACACCTGGAGGTTGGCAACCTTATTATGCTGCAGAACTGAAGTATTGTACAAATGTTCCCAGGGAGCTTTGAAGGGTAAGTGTGTCAACCAAGACAGCAAAATGGACATCAGATAACTGAGGCAGCAATGGTGTGTCAATGGCTATTACTTTCATACTCCAGGGATTATAACTATCTGCTGTCATAAACTTCCAGAGATATAGCTGGCTGCTGGAAACAGAGATCAGATGGACCTCAGCATCATCCAGTGAAGCAGGGCTGACTTTCACTCATCCCTTTGTGTGGGTGTTCATAATTTCTGCTTTCTTTTTTCTTTCTTTTTTTACCGTGGGTGTTTCAGAAAATGTAAGGAAACGTTGTCTAACAAAGCCTAATAGACGACGGAGGCTTTCCTTGCATTGTTCACCGAGAGGGCTATGTCACAGTAGCACCATTATGCTTTCCTTTAAAAGTCAGACTTCCCAGTGATTTGGGTGGGGCATGGGGGGGGGATATCAGGAAATGATTGGGGAAAGGACAAGGATAACTGTTTGCTTCTGGCTGCATCAGAGGCCCCTGTGAATAAACGGTCATGAAAGAAATGGAGGCTCAGCCAGGTCCTATTTCTTTGACAACCAGGCCTGGAGTGCTGGTCAAACTGCCACTAGTTATCAAAAGCACAGGAGCTGCATTTGCCTTGGTAATGTGATTGTTCTGCTTTAGTTATGAACATTAAAAATATCACTCTTTCTTTGCTTTGGACACACGTGGGAAGATCGGCATGCTACGTTACACTGCCGGAGTGTGTACGTACGTTAAAGAGGCCACTGCAAATGAGGAGAAAAGAACAGAAAGAAGCATTCAGTGCAACAGAAGACTGCTGGTAGGCTTTGTTTCAGAAATGAAAGGCTCTCTTTAAGTGTCATTAGGAGCAATAAACTGGAGCTCACCATCTCCTTGCATTCCATTCCTTCTGCTGTCTTCCCCACATAGCTCAGATTCTTCCTGTTTTCCAACAACACTGGCTTGTGAGTGAGTAGGCCAAGTGGAGACTGGAAACCCAGTCGGCATTGGTTAGGACGTGTCTATGTTAGTGGTTCCCTTGCAGATCAAGCAGGAAGGGCTACGGTATATTACTTTAACAAGGACTCATGTGGCAGTGGAGGACTCGTCCTGCTTCTGCGCATTTCACAGTACGATCCTAAACAGAGTTACACCCTTATAATCCCATTGACTACAATGGATTTAGAAGAGTGTAACTCTATTTAGGGTTGCACTGTTACACTCTGAATGTTGCACTCATTCTCCTCCCATTTTCTGTTGCAAGAGCCAGCAGCTAATTTAGCTTATGTTCACATTCAAAAGATCACAGGTTTCTGTGGTGCTCTGTATGTATATGTATTTGTGGGGGACATACTGTGGGCTGGTTTTCAGAAAGAAAGAAAAGGATGGAGGGAGATGGCAGGCCCTTCTCTGGCCGCCGCATGGATGCTGAGGGGCCACCTGGGCCTCTGCGAACGCCCTGAGGAGGAGGAGGAGGCCGTGGCTGCGGGCGAAAAAAGCCGGGGAGAGGCACCTGAGGAGGAGGATGGTGGCGGTGGCGGCCTGGAGCTGGACTTTTGGGAGCCGCCTGAGGGGGACGAGGAGGAGGAAGGCGGCGAGGAGGAGCTGCTGCTGGAGGAGGAGGCCCGGTCTCAGTGCTGCTGGCCTCTAGCTTCCTGTCAGCTGTTGGGCATGAGAGGGAGGGGGGAAGTGGAAGAAGCCAGCCGCGTGTGTGCGAAAGGTGGTGTGTTTGTGCTCTTCCCTGCCGCCCCCCTCAAAGGCCTCCGCCAGCAGCAGCAGCACCGGGGGACGTCAGCGGCAGCGGTGAAACCAGCAGCAATGAGGCTGGGCCTCCTTCTCCAGGCTCCAGAAGCTCCTCCTCGCCACCTTCCTCCTCCTCGTCCCCCTCAGGCGGCTCCCAAAAGTCCAGCTCCAGGCCGCCACCGCTGTCGTCTCCCAGGCTGGGCTCGGTGATGCTGCCGCTGGCGGAGGCCTTCGAGGGGGGTGGCAGGGAAGAGCGCCAACACACCGCCTTCCTCCCCCCTCATGCGCGCGCAGCCCAGCAGGACGGAAGGCTTCCTGCCTCGCGCACACGCACGCGGCTGGCTTCTTTCTCTTCCATCCTCCCTCTCGCCGCCCAACAGCTGACAGATGGTGAGAGGAAGTTTAAAGGGCGCCTCAGAGTTCCTGCACGCTGCGGCTTCCAGAACAGTTTCAGGGAGGGCTGTGCTGAGCCACTTTTCAATGGCAGGGCCCTGGAGCTCCCGGGGGCCACCGAAAATATCCTTGTGGGCCGTTTACAGCCCGCGGGCCTGAGGTTCCCCATCCCTGGACTATATGATCTGTTTTCATTGCTGCTCAAACTATCACTATGACCAGTAGGGCTGCCAGCCACCAAGTGGAGCCTGGGGTTTTCCTGGAATTACAACTGATCTCCAGACTATAGGAATCAGTTCCCTTGGAGAAAATGGCAGCTTTGGAGGGCAGACTCTATGGCATCGCATCTCAGCTGAGCCCCTCCCCAAACTCTGGTCTCCCCAGGCTCTACCTACAAATCTCCTGGAATGTCCTTTCCCAGGGTTGGCAACCCTAGTCACCAGACATTCATCTTAATAATATCACTGATTGTACCTATAACATGTTCTGAGCTCCACAACCTCTCCGTGATACAGAGAGGTGAGGCACACAGACTTAACCATGACGGCTAATTAAATGTCAATCTACATTCAGTGTGTGACTGATCCACACATCTGCACTAATGATAGAGTTGTGCTAAGGACAGAGCAGAAACTATGTGAGTTGATCCTGTGCTTATTTGTTTACTGATAAAGAGGAAGGCCCAGAACAAAACTTAGATTGGTTCTATCAAGCTGCACAACATTTATCTTATTCTAGGTTATCTTTTGGGCATTGCTCCTCCTGTATCCTTTAAATGAAAAACAGCAACAGGCTACTACCTGTAAGCCGTGTATAACTTGCTGAACCAGAACCACAGCAACTCCAAAACTGTTATGAAGGTACCAGAAAGCACACTACTGCCCACCCACCCAAAACCAGCAAGACACAACAGAATGAACTTCTTGATAAGTAAAGAGGACATGTAGCAGTCTTGACTAAGCACGCAGAGCTCTCTCAGTGACTAGGGCTTCCTCATTCCCACCTGTGCATTTCTTTGCACAGGACAAGTTTCATAATCTGAAGTTTCATAAATACATTAGAGGACACGTAGAACTCTCAGATAGAAACCTAGCCTGTATACATTATGCGATGACGACCACATATCAGTGGCAAAAAATAGGGTAAATATGTGCTGTCTATATTCATTTTCCAAGCAACCAGTGACCCATTCCCCACTGTGACTGATGCTAATAGTTTCACAGGAACAGGACAAAAATGCATTTGGGTTCACACAGGACTCAATTATGCTGGTTGACCTTAGAGAGGTAGAATGGTAGTCTAAGATCCTGACTTTTTTGCACGAGAAATTGAACTGTGCAATCCTAAACAGGGTCCACTGAAGTCCACAGGTTTAGGATGGTAGTCTTGTGTCACTTAATAGCTAGTAGAAGGAACTTTGTCTGTCAGCATTCAGGCCAGTAGCAACAACTGCTAGCTATAAGAAGCTGGATTCCCAGCAAAGACAAAGATCCATTGACCGAAAAAGTGCTCCAGACGTTTTCCCTCACCGTCAAACTAACAGAAGCACGGTGTGCAGATTACCATTACAGTCTACAAGCTGATGATTCCATCATAGTCTGCTGGAGATTTGGAGGTGGAGCCTGGGGAGGACAGGGACCTCAGTAGGGTACAATGCCATAGAGTCCACCCTCTGAAGCATCCATTTTCTCCAGAGGAACTGATCTCTGCAGTTTGGAGATGAGCTGTAATTCCATGGGATCCCCAGGTCCCACCTGGAGGCTGGCATCCCTAAGGTATTCCCCCCCCCCCAGAAGTAGGTTTGCCTATATAGCTCTAACACACCACACTTTTCATGGCACTTTTTATATTTTATTGAACAACAAGAGACTGAAGTTTCCAAAAGGGACCTGTAACAAAACACCACACTATAAAGCCATTAACATCTACAAGGTCATTAAGAAAACTTAAGTCCTTGTATTAACAACAAATCTGGCCTTTGTAGAGCTTGTTTGACTCTGCCATTAATGTGCAAGGGTCAGACTATCACGTTTGCTAATGTCCCCTTCAAACTGTATCCAGTTTCTGACATTTTTAAAGTATCAGAAACATAGCCACGTTGCAGATGGTGTTCAAACGATTGCATTAAACTGGAATCTTTTACCCCAAAGGAAAATAAAAATAATGTCAAATACCCTCCCCTCTTCCTCGCCAGCAGCCTGATACTTTAAATACTGTTGTGTCTGACAGGTTGGCCTTTAAATACTGCAGAGGTCTGAAGTTTAAAGCAGTACCTTTGTTGTTCATGCCAGTTACCTGCCTCAGCTAAACAGCAAACTAAATAATCAGAGGCAACCACCTTAGAAACTCCAGTGGTAAAGTTGCATAGAATTGTAGCTGAGTCCATAAATATGGATTTAAGAATATTTTAGATCAGCAACACATTTCTATTAACATTTTTAATTCCACTTTTCTTAATAATTTCAAGTGGTTTTGTACAAAATACAATGCCCTGGAAAAGAATAGAATAGAACCACAACAAAGATGAATGACTAAGTAACAACATGTCATTGTGATCATAATATTTATATAGCATTATCAGTTCAGCATACTTGTTATTTTAAAGATTAACGTGAGCAACACACAAGTCCCTGCCCCCAAGATCCTGCAATCTAAATTAAACTGGGTGTGTGTTAGTGTCAAAGGAAACAGCAGAGGAAGGGGCAGGAGGGAGAAACAAGGATCACATGCATCAACATGTATAATTTCAGCTGTTGATAAAGCCAGAGTTTCGAGTTGGGGGAAGGAAGGAAGAGATAGAACTAGGGTTGCCAACCTCCAGGTGGTGGCTGGAGATCTCCCACTATTACAACTGATCTCCAGGGGACAGAAATCAGTTCACCTGGTCAAAATGGCCACTTTAAAAGGTGGAGTCTATAGTATTATGCCCCATTGAAGTCCCACCCCTCCCCAAACCTTGCCCTCCTCAGGATCCACCCCCCAAATCACAGGTATTTGTTGGAAGTGAAGGAATTCATGCTCTCTCTTAACCACAGACTTCAGAGGGGGATGTGACTAGTGAGGCAGAGAGATAGAGGGGACAGATAGGGGGCATCCTTTCCCTGCTGCTCTGAACTATCATTTGAAGTGTAGATTGCTACTCTCATGGAAACATTTCCTTCCTTCCTGTTTTTTCTTCACCTCCATTTGCATGCACATACTTCTCTATCTTGCCGCTAGGGTTGCCAACCTCCAGGTACTGATCAAATAAACAGTAGTAGGCAAAAATAAACAAGCAAAGTAGCAAGTGCAATCAATGTATTATCCAAAAATAACAAGATAAACAAGCAACGCTAAGCAACCGAGGTTACAAAGCAAGTAGGTAGAAACAATAACTAGTAGTAATACATGTGCAAAAGTTCATATAAAGCATATAGTTGCGTTTCTGGTCAATTTCATATTCTTCAGACAATGGAGGAGTAGGTGGTGGTAACGTGGCTCCGGAAGTATTCCAGCGCTTTCGCTACACGAGGTAGCTTCATCAGCCACAAGGGCTTAATTGTACAATTCCTAGGATAAATTTGGAGCTCCCAAATGGGCTGCTAGCAGAAAATTCATACGTGGTACACGTATTGTACAATTAAGCCCTTGTGGCTGATGAAGCTACCTCGTGTAGCGAAAGCGCTGGAATACTTCCGGAGCCACGTTACCACCACCTACTCCTCCATTGTCTGAAGAATATGAAATTGACCAGAAACGCAACTATATGCTTTATATGAACTTTTGCACATGTATTACTACTAGTTATTGTTTCTACCTACTTGCTTTGTAACCTCGGTTGCTTAGCGTTGCTTGTTTATCTTGTTATTTTTGGATAATACATTGATTGCACTTGCTACTTTGCTTGTTTATTTTTGCCTACTACTGTTTATTTGATCAATACCCATTACAGTAGAGTGAGTCATTTGTATAACTAACCTCCAGGTACTAGCAGGAGATCTCGTGCTATTACAACTGATCTCCAGCCGATACAGATCAGTTCACCTGGAGAAAATGGCCGCTTTGGCAATTGGACTCTATGGCATTGAAGTCCCTCTCCTCCCCAAACCCCACCCTCCTTAGGCTCCACCCCCAAAACCTCTCGCTGGTAGCAAAGAGGGACTGGCAAACCTACTTGCCACCATGAGGGAAGGATGCAAATCCTGGATCTCCCTCCATCCTTGTTAGTTACAGTAGACAGGGAACTATATTTTACTCTATCCTATCCAGAAATGGATTTCCTACAATAAATGAAGTATATTAGTTGAATAGACAATAGGTTCCGAGAAATTTTCTTCTGGCACAGACAGGTTTGGATGGGTTTCTCTGCACACAATAGCCTTGTGCACTCTGCTAAATTAACAAGGATTTGGGCATAACAAAACCCAACAAATCCAACGCTCCAAACCACCACTCTTAACCACTACACCGTGCTGGCTCTCTAACTAGACATCTGTGATTGGATGTTCCTTGCCTTTCCATATCTTTTAATATCAGCTCCCTGAGACAAGGGGACGAGAGGGTTACGGTCCTCAGGAGGCAGGGCAAGCTCTACAATGACACAGAAGCAGCCCCTTCCCATCTCATCTGCCAGCCAGTCCATTGCCTGCTGTTTCCCCAGTGTAAATCGAGAAAGGGAGGGAGAGAGAGAGTACTGCTAACAGGGATAATATGGGGAGGGGACAAGGTGCTGTGCTAAAGCATGTTTTGCACTAAAAAAGTTCCAAGTCAGTGCCTGACATTTTTAGTTAAAGGATCTCAGGTAGCAGATGTTGTGAAAGACCGTTCTCTGCCTGAGACCTCAGCCAGCTGGTGCCAGTCAGGGGAGACAGTATGGGGCCAGATGGACTGACTTGCTGTAAGGGAACTTTGTATAGAGGTTTGTACATGTTGTCTATCACAGGAAAAAGCGCTGGGAAATTAACACTGGGGAAATGGTGCAAGAAGAGGGGGCCGTGACTCTGTGGAAGAGCTGCTTGTTAGCATCCAGAAGGTCCCAGGTTCAATCTCCAGTTAAAAGGACCGGGCAGTAGGTGTTGTTAAAGACCTCTGCCTGAGACCCTGGAGAGCCACTGCCAGTCTGAGTAGGCAATACTGACCTTGATGGACCAAGGCTCTGATTCAGTATAAGGCAGCTTCATGTGAGGAAGGATTAATCCATTCCCAACACCGTAGTCCCAGCCCAGTGTGGACACCCCCTCATCCCAAATTGCTGCTATCAAAAGAGATGGGAGATACAATGAGAGTTCTTCATTTTCTTGTTTAGTTAGGACCTGAGAGGGATAAGAAGGCCGCATCTCTGATGCTGACAGCTGTAGGAACGAAAGGGATGCATCCATGAGAGGGGGTGGAGACAAGGAGGTAAAGGCCATGGAGAGCTTTGAAAGTAAGGATAGAAAATTTACACAAAGTGAAGCCACATTGGGAAGCCAGAGATCTCAGCAGGAGGATCATATGGTCTGTTTCATTCAGTTTCAGGTAGCCAGCTCAAGGTTTACTCAGCCTTCCATCCTTCCAAGGTTGGTAAAATCAGTACCCAGCTTGCTGGGGGTAAAGGGAAGATGACTGGGGAAGTCAATGGCAAACCACCCCGTAAACATAGTCAGTCTAGTAAACATTGTGATGTGACGTCACCCCATGGGTCAGTAATGACTCAGTGCTTGCACAGGGGATTAATTCTACCTTTTTACAGCAAATCAGACCACAACAGGAATTATATAACTATCCATGTTAATGAATACATACAGCAGTTGCCAGTTTATCATTCTAGTTGAGAACCAACCCCACAATTCCTTTCTAGAGAACAGAAGGGAAACAAGAACAATTTCTCATTAAGTTTCAGTGGAAACAAGCGATCAATTGACAGAGAACTGGCTGAGAACAGAGAGGCTGGGGGCATGCAAAGAATGGAAGTGAAGAGCCAATCATCAAATACTTGTCTAAAGATCTTCACCCAACTCCCAAACACTGGTAGTGGTAAACTCTTGTTGGTTTCTTTGGGGAAGGAATAATCAAGACAGAATCACTGCTGACTATGCCTTTCCCAATTCCACAACAGTTCTGACAGAACATAAAGAGCTTTATTGGTTATTACACAATTAATGGATGTATTTTCACACACACACACACACACACATATATATATATATGTATATATACATACACACACACACACATATATACATATACACACACATACACACACACACATATATATATACATATACATACACATACACACACACACATACACACACACACATATATATATACTGAAGATAAACCACAGAAGGAAATGGAAGGAGAGGGAGTACTGCAAATGCTTTATAATTTAATTTTAGTCTGTGTGGATAAATTGACATTTTGATTTTTCCTTCAGATATTTTAGCACAAAATGGTTAGCCAAGAAAGGCAGGGAATATGGTCACCTATATAAAGAAGACTGCAGGGGCAGGCAGGGACTGAAATGAATCCCCCTCTATAGCCACAGAAGAGCCAGCCGTATCTTACTCTGAAATGGAATCCTTGTATAGTAATCTGGTAACAGAATACAGCCTACTGTTCATTTTTAGACCACTGGAAGCAATCCGAGTGCATCTGTGCCTTAGAAATACTGGTGCAGGCCCAAGTTGGTCAGAATAAAAGAAACAAACGTACAGCCAGTGGGGCTCACACCAGCGGAATGCTTTGAGAATCAGACGGGAGAGTTTTTAGTCCAAGTGACTTTGTCTGGCTGGAGTTCCTCCCAGTCAAGATAGTGAATGTCTGGCCAGGAATCATCTAAGCCTAAGAAAGAGGCCCAGTTATAAATAACGGCAATAGTATTTCATCTTTGATTCATCTCTGTTCTGCCCCCACATGAACTCAGATGGCTTTTAAAATCTGGTCATAGTTTTTTAAATGGTAACTTAGAAGTTTTTAGGTCATTTAAACCAAAGCCAGTACCTGATCCACATGCAAATAAGAATCTTTTCCCATGAAACTATACCTCGGGCTTTTTGATTGTAGAGATAATGGTTGGAGCATTACAGAAGCATCTCGACAGGAAAATGGGAAATAATTAAGGCAGCAGAAGAAGGAGAACCACACCACTAAGAAGAAGCTGGGAAAGGAACTCTATTGCAAAAATATCCTTTGAGAGAATTAACATGGAATGGTTGAAGTTAAATTCTGTTGTAAGTGTGCCCCTTGCTCCAAACTGACCCCATTAATAATGTAATGGGCATCACTTTGGTGAAAGTTCCCTTTTACAGAACTTTAGAGAATCTAGATATCTAATAGTGAAGTCTGGCCTCTATCTGCGGATATCTTGCTGACAACTTCGTTGTCCAGAAAGTGGAGAGGGAAACAAGGGGGACTGCTATCTTGGACTTGATTCTCAACAACAGGGAAGAACCAGTTGATGAGATGAATGTTGTGGGCATCCTGGGTAGTCATGATCATGAAATTAATGAATTTACAATCTTGGGTAAGGGAAAAGCTGTATCCACAGGCAGACATATAGATTGGACTTTAGGAAAGCAAATTTTAACAAACTTAAAAGTTATGCTGAGTAGAATCCCATGGTCAGAAATACTTAAGGAGAAGGGAGTTCAAGAGGGGTGGGGGTTTCTTAAAAGCCAAATATTGACAGCACAAACTATTCCTATCAGAAGGGAAAATGAGAGGAGCCTAAAGAAGCCAGAGTGAAAGAAGCCTAGCATCTTGAGAAATAAAAAAGACTCATTAGGAAATGGAAGGAGGGCCTTATAACCAAGGATCACATGAAGCTGCCTTATACTGAATCAAACCCTTGGTCCATCAAAGTCAGTATTGTCTACTCTGTCCGGCAGTGGCTCTCCAGGGTCTCCGGCAGGGGTCTTTCACATCACCTACCTGCCTTGTCCTTTTAACTGGAGATGCCAGGGATTGAACCTGGGACCTTCTGCATGCCAAGCAGAGGCTCTACCACTGAGCCACAGCCCCTCCCAAACTTGGAGGTTAACTTGGAGGGCACCCCTGAGCATGTGCAGAGTATCTCACGGTTGATGAATATAAACAAATAACCAGTGCTTGTAGGGAGAGAGTTAGAAAAGCTAAAGCTCAGTATGAGCTTAGGCTAGCGAGAGATGCTAAACACACACACACAAAAGTTTCTTTTGTTATATTCAGAGTAAGAAAAAGAACAAGGACATGATAGGCCCGCTGAAGGGACAGGAAAGTAAAATTGCAACAGGTGATGAAGAGGGCAGAACTCCTCAATCCCTACTTTTCCTCGGTGTTCTCTTGAGAGGGAAATGGTGCTCAACATGGCTAAAACAGAACACATGATGAGGGAAAGGAGTTGCAGCCTACGATCGGCATGGGGTAGTAAATAAACACCATGAGGCGCTTTCACACATGCTGAATAATGCACTGTCAATCCACTTTAATGATCATTTGCAATTTTGCCATTTCACACAGTAAAATCCAGCTGCATAGTGCATTGAAAGTGAATTGAAAGTGCATTATTCGCCATGGGTGAAAGCGCCCCTAATTTCTTTAAATGAAACTAAGCCCACAGGGTCAGATGAATTGCATCCAAGGGTACTGAAAGAATGCGCGGATGTCTTTTGTAAACATTAGTGTGACACCGGAAAGAACGTTGCAAATAAGAAGAACCACAGCAGATAACAGGCAAGCAAATTACAAAAAAGAGAAAAGAAATGCTGCATCGAGGCAGAAACCTTTTGCCACTCCACATAGGTAATGAGAGGTGAAATGTTTGGTAATGAAATGAATCCGGTTTCAGGTCACAGGGAGCAACGCTGTCAGGCCTCACTTCAAGTTGCTTGAGAGAGCCTCTGGCTGTTTATGCTTGGTAATTAGCAGCGCGTTCCTGGCTGAAGTGCCCCACATTTTTAAAAAATTTCTTCACGCTGAACCGTCATTCCAGAGATCACTGTGAAGCCGGCACATACCTGCTTCGGATTAGTTAAGAGCCCCTTCAATGCGACCTTTTGTATTTGCTCCGCCCCAGCATCGAAGCATTAGCGGAAGGAAGCATGCAGAATCCCAGCCACGGCTTAGCTGTGCAAACAACTATTGCTGATGGCTATGCAAACTAAGGACTGAAGGAGCAGGCGAGTGGGGGGGGGCGGAATTTATTTGACTTTCTCCTCTTGCCTCGGGACCATGAGTAGTCATTTTAAAGGTTGGATTTTTAAAAAATCAGCATTGAACGAGGAGCAGAACCGACCCTGCATAAAGGGCCCAGAGAGAGACCCCCCCCCACCAACGCACACGCGCAGGGCCCGAATTTAGGTTTGAAGAGGCCCTAAGCTATTGAAGGTAATGGGGCCCTTTATATGTTCAGCTGTCTTCTGTCAACAACAAATTGTCGCTGTTTTTTGTGTGGAATATATGCTATATGAGTAGAAAAGGGCAAGAGTCCAGTAGCACCTTAAAGACGAACAAAAATATTTTCTGGTAGGGTTTGAGCTTTCGTGAGCCAGAGGCCTCTGGCTCACAAAAGCTCAAACCCTACCAGAAAATATTTTTGTTCGTCTTTCAGGTGCTACTGGACTCTTGCCCTTTTCTACTACTGCAGACATACTAACACGGCGACCCACTGTGAATATGCTATATGGCAATTGATGGACCTAATAGGTATCTAGAGCCATTTGCACATAACAAAAAAAATGTATTTTATCAAAGTAATTGGTTTTTATCTTATATTTTGGAAATGTACATCCAGATTTTTTCCCCCTTTAAATTATTTGGGGGACCCCAAGAGAGTGGGGCCCTACCCCAAGACAGTGGGGCCCTGAGCTAGAGCTTGTTGAGCTGATGCGTCAATCCGGCCCTGCGCACGCGCGTCCCGCTCCTCGTCCCCGACCTCCCCTCGGCGAAGGGGCGGGGCGAGGTGTCTACCTTGCGGCTCAGCCCGCCCGGCCCTCTAGCCAATCGCTGGGGGCTATGCAGATGAGCTCGGCGCGGAGCTCGGCGGCAGCGCAACCGCGCGCCCAGAGCCGCTGGGAGGCAGCCGCGCGTGGGCCGCCCCGTCTCCCCGGGCAAACCCGCGTGGCTCGTTTTCGCTTTCGGGCGAGTCCCATGGAGCGGCCGGCCGGCGCGGCCTCGATGCGCTCGGGCTGATTTCGCTCTCGGGAGGGGGGGCCTCCCGTTCCGTGCTCGCCACGATGAAGTACAAGGTAAGGGGCACGAGCGGGTTTGGAGACGTTTTGGGTTGTTCGGTGCCGGGCTGGAAGTGGCCCGCTGGGCAGTCCAGCACTTTTTTTTGTTTTTTTCCTTTTAACTTGCAAATCGACTACGGTTGCTTTGAAGGGTGGAGAAAGGACACGAACGAGGGGCTGGGTCTTTTTCAGCCTCCGGAAGATCGAAGCAAAAGTTCCCTTTTTTGGAACTTTGGAAAAAGTTTGGAAAAAGTTTGGAAGCGTCTTCCAAAGGACTATTGCAAACCTCCGGCCTCTCCAGCTGTTACAGAAATAGAGGAGATAAGCAGGCTTGGCATTATGTTGTTGCTAGCTGCCCTATTTGTGTGTGTGTGTGTGTGTGTAAAGTGCCGTCAAGTCGCAGCCGACTTATGGCGACTCCTTTTGGGGGGTTTTCATGGCAGGAGACGAACAGAGGTGGTTTTGCCAGTGCCTTCCTCTGCACAGCCACCCTGGTCTTCCTTGGTGGTCTCCCATCCAAATACTAACCGGGGCTGACCCTGCTTAGCTTCTGAGATCTGACGAGATCATACTAGCCTGGGCCATCAGTAAGTTTTTGAATGGCTATAATTTGGCTCTAAGCCTACACCCATGGTCCAGAGTGGTTTTGGATGCTGCAGAAGGCCCCGACAAGGAGACAAATGACATATACATGTACATATGACTAACTGTGTGTGTAAAGTGCCGTCAAGTCGCAGCCGGCTTATGGCGACCCCTTTTGGGGTTTTCATGGCAAGAGACTAACAGGTGGTTTTTCCAGTGCCTTCCTCTGCACATGGTATTGCTTGGTGGTCTCCCATCCAAATACTAACCAGGGCTGACCCTGCTTAGCTTCTGAGATCTGACAAGATGATAAAGTTGGAAGGGACCACTAGGGTCATCTAGTCCAACCCCCTGCCCAATGCAGGAAATTAACAACTACCCCCCCACATCCCCAGTGACCCCAACCCTCCCCCCACCATGCAGGATCCCACAATCAAAGCACTCCCGACAGATGGCCATCCAACCTCTGCTTAAAGACCTCCAAAGATGGGGATCCCACCACCCTCCGAGGCAGAGCATTCCTGGGCCATCCAGGTCAGGGCTGCCCTATTTTATAGATGGTTTTTATTCCATGCTTAAAAACTGTCTTCAAGGGGTGTTTAGTTGCCGTTCTCTGAAAAGATTGGATCCGTTACTTCCAACCCTCCGAAACTGTTGTACCTTGGGCGAGTGCGATGGTTGCATCCAGCCACTTGCTCCAGAGTAATCCCATTTATTGCTGTTCGGTTAGCGGCTTTAAGACCGCGATCTTATAACGGGATGCAATTTGCTAGGCAGACCTTTCGACGTGTACTCTTTCCGAGTAAATGTTGCCTACATTTTGTCATATGTCTATCGAAACCCTACTTGTTTTCAGCCTAAGCTGTATAGTAAGACGGGCAGTGTAAAGGTTTTGTCAGTAGATGTATACGTTAAAGGTATAGCTGAGAAGAGGAGAATCTTATCCAGAGTTTGGAAAGGGCCTATCACTAACATAAGGAGATTAAACCTTTGCCTTCAGTGGCTAGGGTCACTGGGACACAATCACGGTAGCCTTCCCCCCCCCTTTCAAAAGTAGTAACATTGAGATTGGTTGACATTTGCTGGATGGAAAATAGTTGGGCGATTTAGCTCTTGACTTAAATGGAGCCAGGATTTCAATCCCATTACACGTGCAAATGCATACAGATGATCTGGAGAGAGCTTTTAGCTTTTCTTACTTCATTTATACCGCCCCTTTCTCCCCAGTTTAGACCCAAAGCAGCTTGCATCATTCTCTTCTCCTCCATTTTATCCTCACATCAATCCTGAGAGGTAGGAAGGCTGAGAAAGAGTGGTTGCCCCAAGGTCATCAGCAGGCTTCCCTGGCAGAGTGGGGATTTGACACTAGATCTCCCAGATCCTTTTGTGTGTGTAAAGTGCCCTCAAGCCACAGCTGACCTATGGCAACCCCAGCAAGGGGCTTTCAAGGCAAGTGAGAAGCAGAGGTGGTTTGCCATTGCCTTCCTCTGCTGAGTCTTCCTTGGAGGTCTCCCTTCCAAGTAGTGACCCTGCTTAGCTTCCGAGATCGGATGAGATCGGGCTATACCATGCTGCCTTCCGTCCCATCCCAGATCCTTTAAATACAATATTTATAATTCAGGGCTTTTAAATAAGAAGGCGTTTAAGAGCCAGTGCAGGGTTGTGGATAGAGAGTCAGACCTGGGTTCACACCTCCTAACAGTGTGTCACTATTTGATCACCTTATCCACTTCACAGAGTTGTTGTAAGGATTAAAAGGGATAATCCTCATGTACAGTATTCCTGGGAGAAAAGATAGGGCCACAGATGTGATAACTGGATTAAATCTAAATTGTCTGGGCACCCACTTCTACATCTAGTTTGATTCCCCCTCAAGCAAAAATATATAAACTGCAAGCCTGCACTCTTCAGTCAGGGAGTGATTTCTTGTCTTACATACTATTGCTCCTACCCAAAATGGCTTACTTTCTAGGCTTCATTATGCTTTTGCAAAAACACACTTGATATCTGGCATGGTACTATAAACAAGTCTGAGCAAAAAAATAATAAAAAAATCTGGATGTATATTTGGATACAACCACTGCAGTCTGTCTCCTCCCTTCGCAATGTCTAGAAAACTCCAGGTTGCGACTAGAAAAGAGTCCCAGTCTCCAGCAACTCTGCAAAGAGCTTATCTTGAAAGCGCTGAAGTGATCAGTCATAACTGAATGCTAATTAAAAATATCTGTGCAGAGTACAGGAATGCCCCAGGGGCATGAAACTGGCAAATGCATCAATTGCAACCTTGTTTTGTAGGACTGAAAATGGAGGGGTGGTGGTGGAAAGTTTTATTTTCTTGCCAAGGGACAGGAGACCTGTCAAGGTCAACATGAAACCCAGCATGTTAAGAAAGTTCTTTCCCTTATGCATACATGCGGCAAGTAACACAACATTGTGAGCTCATTTGGCCACAGATTATGCTTGTATAATGTGTAGTTCTGTGCTAGTTCCAACCTATGATTGCAGCCCCAAACAAGTAAAGTGAAAAAGTCATGCCTGAAGGTAGATTCACTCAATAATATGCGCGTGCCTTTCCAGAGCTTTCAGATGTCCTCAAGCAGTGGGGGAATTTAGATCCAGAAGTCATTAATGAGCCAAAGTTAAGATTGTATTTATCATATTCAGGTGATGGGCTGTGACAGAACTGCTTGAAAGCAGTGCTTGAATTTCGGGAGCACCTGGGGCGTCTATCCATCCCCTTTTGTGATAGGCCCCCTTAGCTACTGTTTGAGAAGGTACTGGGGAAGGCATAATTTGACTCTGTATCTCCATTCAAGGCCCACCCTCGCCTCTTTTCAACATAGGCCTCTGTAGCTATGTGCCTAACAGGGGAGTCTCTGGTTTCTCTCTCCCGATTCGCCAGCGTTACAAGCCCAGGTAGGCTCTCCCTTTAGCCAGCTGATTACCTGCCTACCCCCTTTCCCCCCCATATAATTGGTTCACTCAGTTATTTCCTCCTGTCAGAATCTCTTGCCACACGTTAGGAGTCCAACCCAGCTGCCTTGGATGTCTGGTTCGTGAAGTTTTCAGCCAAGTGTCTCAACGACTTTTGAAAATTTTCTGTCTGGGACAATGTCTAACAGGACCACAGCCACAGGAAAACACCCGTTGAACTTTGGCAGAGAAATCCACAGGGGAGGGATTTGGGGGGGTTTCAAATTAAATGACCATCAGGAATCAGATTGGATTTTTTCCCGGTTGGGGTAGGGGTGAAGATCCTGCTGGCGACGGGAGGGACAGAACGCCTGTCCCAGAAGAAATGGTGAAGCCTGGCTGGTCTTGCTTTGTGAAGGTCAAGAACAGGGAAGGAAAGCAATTAACAAACTCCTGCCCATTCCCTGCTGGCAGTAAGGGGCAGTGGCAGGGGGGCAGGTCCCGTTCCAGAAGAAAACAAGGCCCTTAGGAGTGTTGCTTTGTCGCAATGTGGAGAAGAAACAGGCTGGTGCAGAGACTTCACTGGCAAGGAGAGTTTGTCAGGAGAAAGCATAGTCCTAATCCTTTGTGCAGCCCTGCTGTCTTGTCCTGTTCACTTGACGTCTCACTTGACACTCAGAAGCATAAGAGAGTTGTTACAGGTTTCTGGTTTTGCTGTTGGGTTTTGGTACAGGAACAGCATCAGCAACCACACATGAGAATATAGACTTAGTTTTCTCACTCCGGTGCAATCAAGTAGGAGTCGGAGGCCACTGGTCTCAGCACAGCTTGTAGTGTGAACTGAAGAGAGTTTAAGATTCCCGGGCCATCTGCCTACTGTTATACAAATGCTCTCATGAACTCTGGCTCACATAACACCGGTATCTCTGCTGCTTTTCCAAGCAGCTTCTTTTCATATTGCATCTTTTGTTTGTAGAAAAAAAATGATAGTCCGCTGCTGGAAGAGAAATTCAAGCAGCATTTATTCTCTTTGGAACAACCTCTGAGTGTTTCCATCTGCTCTAACAGTGATGCTTTCGAAAGTAAACTCCCTGACAAAAGTAATGCCATGCAAAGCTCTTCAGAGATGTTCCATAGTATAATATATTCTACTTTAATAATCTATATAGCATCAAGGAGGGGGTAGTTTTTGAAGACCAGTGGGTGGAGCTAAAAACGGAACGGTTTTAGGGGCGGTGCTTGTTCCCCGCCCTTTTTTTCCATAATTCACACACTGCTTGAAGAAGAAGCAGGAACATCCTTGATCTTAGTGAGTCTTGAAAACAATTATTCTCTAGATTATGTCAGAAAAAGTAGGAGTTCTGGTTGGACTTGATAGCCAGCCATTGTTTGTGGTTACCATCAGCCATACCATTCTGCGACATGTGCAGAGGATTGATGGGTGGATCTCTGGCTCTATACTACGCTTTGAAGGAATTACAGTGAGGAATGGGTGGGGGAGGCCATCTTCTGTTTGTGAGACATTGTGAGTGCCTCTGAAGAGTGTTGTGGAAGTCCGGGGCTGGCCTACCTCTCACCCTAGTTCCAGCTTCAGAGGAGAGTTGGGATCTGTTTCTGACTTCACGTTTGTGGCATACAATATGCCTCCAGAGCACAGTATAAAATCAGAGAAAGGAAGGAATGCTCTTTGGAGAAAGGCAATGGCAGTGCTCCTAGCATCTTGAAGAAGAAAAACTTGTTAAGTATCCATCCATCTTGTGGGAAGAGTCTCTGATGAGCGATTTCTGGGCTCTACTGGGGAAAAGTCTCATTAAAAGCATGCTCCGTAATGTTCCTTCTTCCTAGTTAGTTAGAATTGAAACTTTGGTTCAGAAGGTCAGTCCGTAATTCTAGATGAAGCAGGTTAGACGAAGAACGCAAGAACCATGAAAGACAGAAGGTTTGGGGCCTCCATTAAGCAGTCTTGCTAGACTAGCATGTTTACTTTCCTAGTCAGTTTCCAGTATTTATTTGGACAGTTTCTCCCTGGTCAATGTTCTTAAGCTGAAATCCACAAATCATTTGCTCTGGAGTGGATCTGTTGACTTCAGTGACACCTCTATGAAGTGAATGGTTTGTCAGTCTCGAAGTTAACCCAACATGAAAAAAACCTGTGTAATTCTTTTTAAAAAACCACCTGGAAAATATCTGCATCCTGTCATTTTGGTTTGTACAGCAGAATCACTAACTATTCAGAATCTTTATCTATATTGATTTGGCTGTTAGACTCGGGTTCCGGTGTGGAGCATTACAGGTTATCCTGGGTTAAGTCACCGGTCCGGGGGAGGGGGGCACATCTCATGGATGTTTTCTTTAAAGTCATTCTTAATGGAGCAGTTAGACATATATTCAGTATACCACAAACTACTCAGTATCAGTATTCACAAGCTACACTTCTTTCAAGAGTTTCCCATTTTTATATAAGAAAGCTAGTTCCGTATAGTGGTTAGAGTATTGGTCTAGGAGTGGGGCGAACTGAGTCCAGTTCTTATTCTGCTGTGAAACTAACTGGGTGGCCTGGCGCTAGTCATGGTCTCTCTCTCACCCTAATCTTGCTAACCCTACCTGAATGTTGTAAAGATGGAATGGGGAAGGGAGAAAGAGCCACTAAGATGACCTGAATTCCTTGATAGAAAGGTGGGATGAAATTGCAATAGATTAGATTAGATAAAATCCTTGGAGTAAAGTACATATAATTTCACTGAATGTGGCAAATCAATCATCATTGCTGAAAGGAGCTGCTATGGATCGCCTTTATAATAACAAAGCTGGCTGCTTGTGACGGTGAGCTGCAGAGACTGGCAGTCTTGATGCAGGGCTATTCTTAGCAGTTGTACATTACAAAGGTTTGCAAGTTTAGCTGGGGAAGTGCTGTATCAAGCTCCTTCACCTTATTCATATACATTGTCATTCATGTATAACATGCCCTCCAATAGTTTACTTATTGAAGGTGAACTTGTGGCCATTTGTGTACTTTATTTTCACTGCCAGATCCTATTGGCAGATTGTAAACTTCTTTAGTGTTCATGGGCATGTATTTATATGCACACGTGGTAGTTCGGATGCTGCCATATCCCTTTCAGAATTTTAATATTTAAAGACCCTGGGGAGGACACTGAAACCTGAAGAATGGCAGCTTTTGTTTATGGAACACTTTTTAAAAGCATTCCCAAATGTTCCCAAAAGGCAAAATAGATTCTGGACCTGCAGCATGGGGTATAGCCGGGAAAGAAATACAACAGAGTTGCTTGTTGCTTGTCAAAACTAAGATGGGCTCCATTGGCAGTTAGTAGTATAATCCATCTATAACAGCTTGGGGGAAATGTTGGTGCCCTGATGCAAAGGAGGACATAGCTCCTGTATGTTTAGTAGCTAAATTGAAGAGGAAATGAGCAGGTGCCGCTTGTCATGTAGAGGTAAGAATCACTTCCTGCTTCTACGTAGCCATTAAAGTTACAGGAGCTGTGTCTCCCAAGCCTAATCTCCTGGCTCAATCAAGGTACAGAAAAAAACACAGACTAAGAGGTTGAAGAGAGAGATTCTTTTCCATAGTATTTATCCAAGTTTCACAGTATATACAAATGTGGAAAGGGCATACAGTTATATCCTCAGAACCAAAGGGTATGAAGTTACAACCTTATGAAACTACTGCCAGTAGACAATACTAGTCTAGACAAGTAGTCAAACTGCTATCTTAATATATGGTCACCATCCAGTTTCCTAGATTTTGGGCAGCCTGAATGTTAAATCTCTTAATGCAATACTTCATAGGGTTGCATGGCTTCTCACCACATCCCACAGCACATCATCTCTAGTTTCCAGGCATTTCATGCATCTAACGATACAAATTCTAAATCTGTATCTTATCTTTTGGTTCTGTGGGTGTCGCTGTATGTCCTTTCCACATTTGCATATACTGCAATATTTGGATAAATACTGTGGAGCTTTAGCCAACATCTTCTGCCTGAGGCCCTTTAAACAGAGCCTGGGACCTTTTGCAGGCGAGACATGGACTCTACCACCGAGCGTCTCGTTGTGAGGGAACTCTCCAGCAATAATGCTGTGGTGTTCATTTAAGAGAAGGAAAACTGACTGGGCAAGCAAGGCAGGGGGTGTGCATTTGTTGCTAGTACACGAAATGTGAGGTATCGATTATCTATTTTTAGATAATTTGTAGGAGAGTGAAGTAAACCTAAACAAATTGGTTTGTAATGCCTTGCCATTTGGACTGCCGCATCAGCCCTAAATACAAAGTCTTCATGCCAAGGCAAACAAAACTGTGTCACTGGGAAGAATTACTGTATTTCTAACCGTAAATGCTTGCAAAAAGCTGTCTGTAACCAAGGCAATGAAAGACCTGAAGCATTTCAGGATGTGAAAGGGAAAAGAATGGCATGTACTTTGCTGACCAAAACCCCAGCGTAGTGTTTATTCCGGACATTCCTGATATTACCCTGTGACTGTCCAGGGACAAAGTGTGGTAAAAGAGATCTGTAAAAAACAACCTGACTTTGCAAGCTTGGTAGCTTAGACTACTCAAGTTGCCTGATATCTGAAAGGCCGCATCTTATGGACAGCATTGATTCCAGAGAGGAAAAATAATTAATAAAGGCCTTAGTTACTGTTTTGTCATCCCTAACAAGTACAGCATGTGATACTTCTCCCATTACAGGGCTACATCTTGATGAAGTGGATGGAAGATGAATGTACAGTACATTCTGGGCAGTCTATTTTAGCATGAGTGACCAGGACAAATGCAAACTAAAGCATTTCAGAGGGACATTCTTAATTAGAATTACATGAACATCCTCATTTATTTGGATGCTCTGGAGAATGCAAAGAGATTTTGGCTAAAATAGGAGCAGTGGGTTCATGAAGATACAGTTACATGAGCATTCAGACAAATGAGGTTCTACTCTCCTGTTAATGAATTGCTTTGATTTGTGGCCTGTTGTTTTGTTGTATTAAAAAGTGGAAATTGTATAAAGCAGCCGCAGATCTTTCTAAGGATCTTGAATGTGTGCGCGACGTCAAGTCACGGCCGATTTATAGTGACCCCTGGTGGGGTTTTCAAGGCAAGTGATTAAGCAGAGGTGGTTTTGCCATTTCCTTCCTCTGCAGAGTCTTTGTTGGAGGTCTCCCTTCCAAGTAGCTACTCAGTTTAGCTTCCGAGATCTGACAAGATTGGGCTATACTATACCATCCCTCATCACAAGGATCTTGACTACCCATTCTCAAAAAAGTTGTTGGGTTCCTGATTTAGGTTTAGTAAGCAGAAATATGACGACAATGGCCTTTTCTGTGTGTTGTGTGTGTTAAGAGCCATCAAGTCGCCTCCGACTCATGGCGACCCTGTGAGTGAAAGTCTTCCAAAATGTCCTATCTTTGACAGCCTTGCTCAGATCTTGCAAATTGAGGGCTGTGGCTTTCTTTATTGAGTCCATCCATCTCTTGTTGGGTCTTCCTCTTTTCTGCTGCCCTCAACCTTTCCTAGCATGACTGTCTTTTCCAGTGACTCTTGTCGTCTCATGATGTGGCCAAAATACGATAGCCTCAGGCTATCAGCCCTAGGCCTTTTCTAGTGGACATTTATTTCATTAATTCATATTTTTCTTTCCCTCTTCCTCCAATGAGCTCAGTCCTGAAAGGCAAGTTGCACAGCGGTATGTGGCTTAGGGTTCCTTCAGCCCAAAACGTCATAGCAAAGCAGACATTTTAACTTCAGTCTAACACCAAGACTTGGTGCTGATGGAAAAGAACTACTGCTGGGGAAGCAGCAGCTTGCATTATACTGTATGACTTGCTGCCTCATTTAGACCTTCCAAATCTACATTGGATTTTTTAAAATGATATTTCTGTACCACTTCATAACAAATATTTCCAAAGTGGCTCACTGAAATAAAAGATAATAACAATAAAGCCCAATCAATAACTGCAACCAAAGCTAATAACAGATTTTCCAGAATACCTCTTTCCCCCGGTTGTGTTTACATTTGCCTCCAACAGTGCCACCCTCCAGGGAGAGAGTATTCCATAACAATGGGATAGTTATGACTTCTAGTGGATGCCTAAATAGGGCCTCGTTGGCCAGTCATAAATCTTGGAAGAGATTATAATGTCTTGTGATGAGTTTTACCCTGATCCAAGCAGGAAGATCTGTGCAGAGAAGCAAGATTATTGCATTTGTATCTCCTGCTGGATCAGGACATATGGTTAAATCAGATGTACATCCCTAGTGCAAATGCTTGCCATTTGCGTTGCATCGCTTTCAATAAGATTGAATGATAGATTGTGATGGCCTTTGGCCACAAGCAATAAACTTTATCAACTACCAGTAAGGTACGAATGGGGGTGGGGGTTGGATCCAGCCCGTTTTTCACTCCATCTCACACAATCCTTCTCCTTATTACATCCCCCATCCCACATAACTTTTGTACACACAGGACCTATTATCCTCAGTATAGCCTTTTGGGGTAGTTAAAGGGGACTCTTCCTTTTTTTCAGCAGAAAAACTGGTTGGATCCAACCCAGGATGTGGAGATCTTGGATGGACAAGGGCAAAGAGGGGTGAAAACTGGGAGGGGGGATTTATAAATCATGTTCCAACCAAAAATTAAAAATGTTATGTGTAAACCATGATGGTTTCCCCCTTGGGTCTACATTTCTCTCTGCATATTGCCAAATAAAGGCATGGATGGAATATAAATTCTTATTAACATACTTTGATTTTTTTCTGTGTTAGAATGAGGTTTATTTTACAGAGCAGATTGTTATCTACCAATTGAGAACATGATGCATCTTGTTTGGAACAACTGCTCTCGGACTTAACAGTTTGATTTCTATACGTTAAAGCCAAGAAGCAAAGTCCTTTGATTTGTGACAGTTTGAATCTGACAGGCATTTGCCTAGCTCAGCCTGCTTTTTTTAAAACAACAGCTTTATCTCTCTTGAACTGTAGTGAAAATGGCCACCTGTTTTTAAATGGTTTAATTCCCTAGTCCATCTTAATATCTGGATATAAGTTAAAAATGAGAGGAAACAGCATTACTAAAAGTGCTGGTGAGAATCACAGTTTGTGCAGAATGGTGAAAATGGTCTCACTTTTGGTGCCTGGGAAGCGAGTAGCGCCTGCTGTTTTGAAGTTTGTGTTTTACATCTATTCATTCATTTATACAGCCAGGCTGGCTTAGTATTCTTCAAAACAAGGGTGAACCAAGAATGGGCTTCGCTTACATGAATGTAGTCAGCATATTAAGAGGCTTTCTTAAGATGTGCCCCATTGACTGGGAAGTTGAAATTTCAGCGGGAAACTGTGACTCACACAGAGACAATAGCCTTTGAGGAATGCTTTAAAATCGTGGGAATAAGTCTTGCTTCCCAACGAATGCCAAGGAAAAACTTTTTTCAAAGAACCGGTCCATAGAGAACCTGAGGCCACGATGCCTCATCTGTAGGTTCAAACACACAGTGTGCAACAAAAGTCTGATGTCATTTGTACAGAGCAAACTGAATCTGTGGACTCTTTCTCCTGCTAATTCTATATAGAGTTAAAACATCTAAGGTGATCGGTTGACTTGCCCCAGAGGAGAAGGAACCTTCACGGGGAGCAGTCAAGGTCCCGTTTCCACATCTGGCTGCTCTTGACAAGATTATGAAGGGTTTTCCCACCCTGTTATCCATTAGAATACCGAATGTTAGGCTTAAGTTATAAAACTGTCTGTTGTCCTTTCCTTGATACACTCTCCCTGATAAATTATAATACTTCACAGACGTAACAGGGATGAGGATTGGACTCTCTTGGAAATTCTGAAAACTATAATGTGGTTGGTATCAATCTGAGATAATTTTCTGTAATAATTATACTAAAGTTCAAGCTTAGTTTAGACCATGTCCTCTCCCCTATTAAAGGGGTGCCACCTCAAATACATTCCACTCTGGCACTACCTAAAGAGTTGGCAGAAAACCTGTGAGTACTCTATATTTAATATTCTGCCTACATTAATGGTTGGCTAACACCAGACTTTTCTTTCCTTCTGTGTAGGCAGTCCCAACTTTCTCTGGTTGTGCTGAGAAATGTGTGTGGTGAATTTGTAGTTCACAGATATAATCAGCCCAAATTCCCATGACTGTGGTTTACTTTATTGCATAAAATGTCAACCATCCTGAAGAGAATCCTTAGACTCTCTTTAAAAAGGTAACGGTCCCCTGTGCAAGCACCGGGTCATTCCTGACCCATGGGGTGACGTCACATCCCGACGTTTTCTAGGCAGACTTTGTTTACGGGGTGGTTTGCCAGTGCCTTCCCCAGTCATCTTCCCTTTACCCCCAGCAAGCTGGGTACTCATTTCACCGACCTCGGAAGGATGGAAGGCTGAGTCAACCTGGAGCCGGCTACCTGAAACCGACTTCTGTCGGGATCAAACTCAGGTCGTGAGCAGAGCTTTTGACTGCAGTACTGCAGCTTACCACTCTGTGCCACAGGGCTCTTAGACCCTCTTAAATAACCATGTTTTAATTGTGTTTTTTTCCAGCTTGGTTTAGGGACAGGCATGTGTTAGGTTGACTTTGTAACATATTGTTTGTTGGGGAAATACACTGAGAGCAGAGAGCTTCAATCATGAGGTATGCCAGTGTTGCATTTTCTTTTGCTTCTGTTGTTTTTTCTAGTCAGCTTTTGCCTTGCAGCACCCAACATGTTGTCTCCTTTCACCAGGGACGTCATTGATTGCCTCAGGGGATGAAGTTAGGGTTTTCCACATGCTCTGGTTTTTGGTGAGGCAAGGTTTTAATCATAGTGAGATCATACTTGGTTTGTTCGTATCCCCACCCTCTGCTGCCTCCTTGGTTTTCCCCCTGTTTTTTCTGTCCATACTGCAATGCACAGATGCTGTGATCTTAAAGCCTCTTATACTTTCAAAATTAAAAAGCACGCACACACTGGAAAAATGGGTGAAGTATGGAGAAGGGGGTTAAATATGTATGGAGGAAATTCTGTGAGCTCATTCATGGCATTTCCAGAAGCTTGACTAGTTTAAACATGGCGCAAAGGATGAGGTTTTCTTTTTTCCAGGGCACATCACTACATCACTGTTAACGTTTCCTTGGCAAATTCCATGGGGTTTTGGAAACATGATCACAGAGCTATGAGAACATTCAGGTTGCCTTTTCTTGCTTGCAGAACCTGCGTCAACGCACACCTGCTGGCGCCTGCCGCTTAAGGCAAAAGTACATAAGATCAGTCGATTGGAAGGTATTGATAGAAATTTCTCCATAGCAGGATCCTCTATATGTAATCTGTCTGACACATTTAGCTAGTGCTGAACCAATATGTCTTCCAACTTACGTCTTTACCACCTTGTTTGTTTGCAGGCAACATGTTTTTTTTGAGGGGGGGATAAGGGGAGCGTCTTAGTAATTCATTGTTGATGGAGTTGTGAAGTATTCATTTCACTTACCACTGGCTGCAATTATGTTCCTAGTTGCTGCTAGTTACCATTTCTTTTTCTGTACTTACAAGATGCTTATGTGGCTTCATGATGTCCCATAGCCTATGAGATCTTGCTACGTGATGCCATAGGAAGCCACATCAGAGTGAAGCTAGAAGGCACTCTCCTTTTCGTCTCTCTGACATCTTGGGGGTGAATAGAAAAGCTGGTGCCAGTGACAACAGAGACTTCAGTTGCTGCCACCACCAGAACCATTCAAACAGGTGGCAGCAGCGAAAAAAGTGGTTGAGAGGACAATTTTGTTAAACCTTTTGCATCCTCAAAAGCCAAAACAATTAAAGAATCCTCTAATGAGAGCTGTCGGTTCAGCATTAAGACCATCCTACATAAGCAAAGCTTAAAGTGTGAAAAGCAGCCTGCCTTACAAGAGGCTCCCAAAACCATAAAGTGCCTCAGGTAAAAGCAGTGTTGTTTGTCTTCTGTGTCTTTTTCTCTTGCACTATATCCTGTGGATATATTCTCACAAACATCTGGGATCCCTTATGAGTATGCTCAGAAGTGGGTGTGGTTAGTGATGCATGAGGGACAGTATAATTTGTTGGTGCTGTGACAACAATGTGAGAAAACAGAATTAAAAAGCAACAACGCCACACTGAAATCTGTTTTCAGTTTGAAAGCTTGTGTTCACAGACATTTTAAATGAATAACAATCCCATGAGCAAACCAACAAACCGAAATTCCAACCTTTACCCCAACTAGCATCACCTATAATGTGTTCTTAATTAATAGGCATTCTTTAGTACATGATCCGTGGCAAGCAGTCATATGATATACTAGTCTAAAGAACTGCTGTAAAATCCTAGATATGCACACATAGTAAGGACTGGTTTATATAAGTGCCGTGCACAGTGGGACTTTCCTGGAAATCCATTTTGCAGGCGGAGCTGCAAGGAGCAGGCGGTTTCTGGGACAAGTCTCCCCCATTTGGTTGTAACAATTTCAGCCTTACTTTTTCAGGGCATTTCCGTGGCATAGTTGGTACTGTTGTAACCTTGATATGAGGACAAGAGAGGCATTACAAATACAAGGCTTAACAGCATGTGACTTCAGTGTGATGGGTCCCATGTATGGATTGGCTGTGCGAGAGACCAACTAAGAGAATTTCACATAGTTTCAATGTTACATGGGACAGGGTTGCCCAACTAGTCATGTCCATGTAGATGAGATATGAGTGGATGATATTAGCAGATTGAGAAGCAGAACAAATACCAGTTGGTTTCCCCCACAGTCTGTTCAGAAGCTAGCTTAAACTCTTACTTCCATTTCAATTATGACAATAAGCAAGTTAAAGTTAGATTTAAAAATAGATTTAGATGAAGGTGGAGTGAAAATTGTTGTGAGATATGCAGATGACACCACGTTACTGGCAGAGGATAGTGAAGACTTGAAATGACTACTGATGATGGTTAAAGCTGGAAGTGCCAAACCAGAATTACATCTGAACATCAAGAAAATAAAAGTAATGACTACTGAGGAATTATACAACTTTAAGGTTGATGATGAAGAAATTGAAATTGTTAAAAATTTTCTATTCCTCGGCTCAAAAGACAGACTGAAACCAAGAAGTAAGAAGGGGGTTGAGATTTGGCAGGGCAGCAGTGTAGAAGCTAGAAAAGATCCTTAAGTGTAAGGATGAGTCACTGGCGACCAAGTTCAAGATAATGCATACTATGGTACTCCCCATTACTGTGAATGGGTGTAAAAGTTGGACAGTGAAGAAAGCAGACAGGAAGAAAGTTGATTCATTTGAAATGTGTCATTGAAGAAGAGTTTTACAGACACCATGGACCACCAAAAAGCCAAATCATAGGGGGGAGTGGTCACCGATGTTGTTGTTACGTGGCTTGCCACTGTCCTTTTTTTTTAGCACACATGTGCTCTGTCAGTAGATTGATCTCACAATAGATCACAGGCAGGGAAAAGACACTTATGCATGAGACCCCCCTGCAAATACTGTATTGTAATTGGCTGTAGGTTTTTAAAAAATATGCCACCAGCCCTGCGGTAGGACTCTTTCATTTTAACTGAGCTGAGTAGCCCCCTGTCGGGGGGGGGGGAGGTGAAGAGGACATTAAATGGATACTGGAGAAATAAGCCCCCCCATAGGTCGTTTGTTTTTATTCCAGCATTATACCATTAGTCCTGCACTCACAAACAAAAAAATGACTTTCATGCCTATCCTAAAGAGGACGCGATAAGGGGAGGGAGGCAAATCAGCTGGGCTCTGTTCAATCTGGCGGAGGTCTGAAACTGACCAATCCTCATTGTGAAACTGACCAAATAAACAGCTGCATAAGTCATTTGTTATTATTCCAGCATTATTTCACTAGTGCTGCCCTCAGAAAGAAAAAAAAATCTGTTCCATCCACCAAGGTCTGAAACTGACCAACGCTTGCTGTGAAACTGACCAAATAAGCAGCCTCTTAGCATTCCAGCATTTTCTTGCTAGTCCTGCACTTGCAAAAAAAAAAAAAAAAAAAAGGTGGCTTCGAGGGGAGGGGTTGGATGAGGGGGAAAGACAAGTGGGAGGAAGATGTGAGAATAGGCGTGGGGAGAAAAGCCCAAATTGACAAGTATGCACAGGACCAACTTTCAATTTGGGATCAAGGCAGACTTTAAACTTGGGATAAAACAGCATCTAGAAAATGCAGGGAAAACGTGAGAGGATAGCGAAGTGACTTCTAACAGTCAGAGAAAACATGCATAATGAAAACAAAGCCCCGAAGTAGTTGGAGGGTGACAGTAACAGAAACCCCATGCATATAAGGCCTCTAAGTTGGCAACAAAAAACGTGCATTCATGAAAGTAGTAATCCATGGTCTGCCTGCCTTCACTGCATCTGTTCTGAAGTCTAATTCATCCCTGTAATGCATCAGAGTTTGGAACTTGAAAGTGAAACATCTGGAACTTAATTATCTTGCTGGATATGTGTCTGCCACACCTTGAAAACCAGACTACCATTGCTTGGTTAATCCTGGAAGCAAATTTGGGTCACTATGGCAACAGAGAAAATGCACATGAACACACATGAAGCTGCCTTATACTGAATCAGACCCTTGGTCCATCAAAGTCAGTATTGTCTGCTCAGACCAGCAGCGGCTCTCCAGGGTCTCAGAGTCTTTCATATACTTGCCTAGTCTCTTTAACTGGAGATGCTGGAGATTGAACCTGGCACCTTCTGCATGCCAAGCAGATGCTCTACCACTGAGCCACAGCCCACAAGTTAGTAAGCGATTTAAAAGAAAAGCAAAGCAAATACCTTAAGTAATGCTGATTAAAATACCATAAATTACCACCAATAAGAGTGCATTTTGAACTTCATTGGGATTTTTGTTGTATGAGACTTGATCATCCCTCTATATTCAGATCTTTGTGCACTTCTCAATGTGCAGGAGACGAATTTATGGAATGGGGAACTGAGACACTTGCTTTCCTCTGACCTGGGCCCAAATCTTTCCACGCTCTGTTGCCTCCAGACAACTTGGCAGCGCTGGGGCCCACTCTGACGGGCAGCCCCTCTCCTAGAGATGCACAGGAATGAAGGGGCTGGGTATTCAGCACTCAGCGCCTTCTCATGGCTGCTGCCAAGGCTTTGGAAGCCTTCATTTTTTTTTACTTGCATTAAAAGCACACATCTTCCAATATTTTGGAGGGGAAAATAATGCCGTACTGCCAAAATAAAGCAGACTGTTGAAATTATTTCTTGGCTGATGGGTTCTGCAAAGAGCACCCTCCCGCTTTCTCCTTCCACCAGACAGTCTTAAGATCCACTTCTTACAACACATTTTTGCACTTGCTAAAAACTCTTTCATTGTATGTAGGGATAGCCAGGGTGGGGGAACGGCCCTACCTGGAGCACTGATGTGCTACACGTAAGAATTTGGGACAGGAAACCTTTCACTTAAAGATTTATGATGCTTTGAAATAAGAAAATGTCTTTTAGAAAGAAATCAGTGGTAACTGGTGCCCCCCCCCTCACCCTGTCGTAGTGCTTTAACTTCTCCCATTTGACCCACCAAGCTGTGCCTGTTCCAGATACCCCCTAGCTAAAGGTGGATTTTTCAGGGCATCCAGTATGGCATAGGGTGTCAAACTGATATGCCCCTTTCTACTTGCCACTTTAACTCTTTGTGGCTAAAGACAGTTTGGATGGCATTTGAGCAATATAGATTATTGCGAAGATCACCAGAAGCAAGCTCCCTTTCCCATTGATGGGTAATGCTTGCTTGGGCTGAAAAAGCTGTCAGGCGAACACACAGAGGTAGTGTGCATAATTTTTTTTTAAATTGCAATAATCTTCAAGGAAGCTTTGGAACTCATAATATTGCTGTCTACATAATGGGACGTACACAAGCCTCAGTTCTGAGGGAACCTCCTGCTTTCTGTGGGACAGATTTGTTTCACATTGTGCTTCAGTAGTTTTCTTCCTGGAGAATACAATACAATAGGCACTTTATCCCAGGGTGGGGGATGGGGAAAGTTGAAAGGGAGGTTGAAGTTATAAAAGAACTAAAGCAGAACTGGCTGCCGGCTTCCAGATTAGAGATGTTTATTGTCAGCAAGCACAATAAAATATGAGCGTCGTATGCTGACCCAGCTATATTCCTGACAGTTTCTTATTCCTTGTTTTAGGACTTGCGCTTCACTTTATGGTGACTAGTGCTGGAGAAGGGACTAGTCCATAAAGTCTCAACTAGCCAGAGGGGAGGGGACTTCCTCCAATTCCACTCTCAAGCTGCAGCCCTCCATGCCCTGTCTGGGTCATTCACAAGCATCCCCTGGACTCCGGAGTGGCTTTTTGGGGGGGGGGGGAAGGTGGAATGGAGCTCCAGTGGAGAAGAGGCAATGGCAAAAACGCCTTCCACCAACTCTCCTCTGTTCAAAGATCTTAGGATCTCATTCCATATCTTCTTCTCAGGAAAGCTTTCAGGGCATGATATCCAAAGATGGGGCCAGTATTATCACTATGACCTGTATAGTTGTCTTTTTTGAACCCTTAAGTGTGCTTCTTCCAATCCTGCTGTGGGCTGATGTCAGGTCCCCAGCCACTGCTGGCTCTGCTCTGGCTTTGGAGTAAGTACTCCAAAGCTTAGGCATCGCCTGCACACTTCCAAAGCAATTTGTACATCCACAAGGACCAGAAACTTGGTTTTTAAAAAGGAAGACTGAGATTCTCAGGATACAGAATTCTGCGCTAGATTGTTTGGCTTACTTTCGCACAGGGTTGGGGAATGCATCCCGGTGCTGCTTGTAGCTCTGTACTTTTGTACCATCTTGAAATAACTTGTCGCAATTCAGGTCATCATGCCCAATTACTTACGTGGCACAAAAGCAAGGCATGCAGAGAAAGGACACTAAACTGCATCCAATACAAACTAGCCTCCTTGCTGCCTAAAAGGTAAAGAAATCCTGTCAAATGACAGCCACTTGCTTAAGGTTTTTTGTTTGAGAGGATTACATCATTCCTTTTGTTTAATATGTCCTTCCTCCCTCCGTCTCCCCTTTCTCCTGGTACTGTCTAAAGATCAGCGGGGGGGGGGGGAGCGAGGGTGACCTGTTTCGTACTATGAAACAGCTCATAATGGGAAATGAGCAGGAATTTCTTCTTTGCTCAGAGAAGGTGGTAGTTTCCTTGGTAGCTGTAATAATAAACTCTTCGCCTGCGTAGGAGGCAGTAAGTGAGAAAGAGTTAATCATTCTGGTATATGGTTCAGTGTACACAAGCCTACGTGCTTGGGGACATTTCATTCCCTCCTCCTCCCCCAGCTGTGGCAGGAGTGACGGGCACAGAAAAGATTGTGAAGCCACTTTCTTATTAGTTATTGTTGTCTGGTGGGTGGGGTGGGGAATCTGGACTAGGAGTCACGTGGGGGGTGGGCATTCGGACCAGATGCAGCTCGCTGGGTAAAGAAGCCATTGTACTTAATCTCCACGTGCTTTAGTTATCATCTCTCACTGTTTGCTTCAAGGCTGCTGACATCTACCACCGTCTTGTTAATCACGTCATTCTCCTTGTTTGCTTTATGAGGCAGGATGGATACTCCCAGCTTTCCCACCCTGGCTCTACTTTGACCTCTTTCCCCTTTGTCGTTTTAAAGCTGTCGGTTCATATGCAGCCTGGAAAAGTCTTTCACCTTCTTGCCTTGAGTGTGAAAATGAACAAGCCTACAGAAATTCTACTTTTGAGAGCATAACTGTTATTTTTCATACAGTGATCCCCCCCCCCCAATCTCATCATCCTCTCACTGGCGACATGGGGACATTCTGGAATTTGGACAAAACTCTATGGTAAAAATTGCTTCTACCATAGAGTTTTTGCCCAAATACCAGAGCATCCCTGCGGTCACCGGCGACATGATGATGTCACTTCCAGAAGTGACATTGATGCTGGCCTCCATTTACAGGTAGTAGGTCCCCCCATCCCCTGCTGGTTGCCAGGGGGTACCTTGGCAACCTTACTAGGGAGGGTGGGGTTTAGGGAGGGAAGGGACCTCATCAGTGTACAATACTATAGAGTCCACCCTCAAAAACCACCTCTGTGTTGTAATTCCGGGAGATATCTAGGCCCATCTGAAGGATGGCAACCATACATAGGAGATCTGGTCCTCCAACCACAGGCCAGGATCCAGAAGCTCCCCCTACCTGTGAACCTGGTCCTTCAAGGATTGTGCAACCCCCCTCTAGGGTAGTCTGGCTGTGTGGTTCCTGAGCAGTTTATCTCTCCATCAACAGCACCTCAGTCTTGTCTGGATTGAGCATCAGTTTATTGGCACTCATTCATCCCATTATTTTTGGCAGACCCACCTGACTCAGCTGTTGGGAAATAGAGATGGTTATCATCCACGTATACTGAATCAGATCCTTGGTCCATCAAAGTCAGTTTTGTCTACTCAGACTGGCAGTGGCTCTCCAGGGTCTCAGGCAGAGGTCTTTCACATCACCTACTTGCCTTGACCCTTTAACTGTAGATGCCAGGATTGAATCTGGGGCCTTCTGCATGCCAAACAGGTTCTCTACACCTGAGCCACAGCCCCTCCCCACATATTGGTGGTACTTGCTCCAAATCCCCTGATAATCTCTCCCACTACAGAATGATGCAGTGTTGGAGAGACAAGCATACTGGTATCTGTTGATACTACTGCCAAGGGAATAGAAGAAGAAGAAGAGTTGGTTTTTATATGCTGACTTTCTCTCTCTGGGGAATGCGGTCATCTTAAGATGGGTGTTTCCATCCTCTGGAGCTGAGAGAGTATGACTAGCCCAAGGTCACCCAGCTGGCTTCATGTGTGGAGGAGTGGGGAAACAAATCCAGTTCACCAGATTAGCCTCTGCCACTCATGTGGAGGAGTGGGGAATCAAACCCGGTTCTCCAGATCAGACTCCACCGCTCCAAACCACCACTCTTAACCACTACACCACGCTGGCTAGTGGAGGGGAAATGTGTGTGTGTGTGTAAAGTGCCGTCAAGTCGCAGCAGACTTATGGCGACCCCTTTTTGGGGTTTTCATGGCAAGAGACTAACAGAGGTGGTTTTCCAGTGCCTTCCTCTGCACAGCAACCCTGGTAGTCCTTGGAGGGGAAATAGTGGAGGGTCAATCATTTCAACTGGGTAGAGTTACTCACTCTAAACCATTGATTTCATAGATGGCACTTTAAGATTGTTTCTTTTCTTTCTTGGCAACCGTAATATTGTTCTGCAACTGTGATCCACAAAGCCCATGATAAAGGAAGGCACAAAAAACACCCCATCATAGGACTCCAGTCAAACATTTGATGAGATGGAGAAGAGGCCTTAATTGGTTCCTCTTTGTTGTTAGCATTGGTAAGCCCTCCAAATTATTGTTGATACTTTGTCGCTCTTAATTTTTCTCCTACTGTTTTCAGGGCATTTTCTCCAATTAAATGTTGAAACAGGGATGGTTTTCCTTGCCTGGTCAAACGTAATATCTGTCTCCCATCCACCCAGCTGTGAAACAGGGACCTGGTACATTGGACTGGGAGAGGTCACAGCAGATTTAACATGGCACTTATTGGCTGTATTACCACCCCATAAAACTTAGGCTATGGAAACTGGTGTGCTTTATCCACATCTGGCCCAAGGAAGAGAGAGCAGAGCTCTGGAAAGAAAACAGGCTTTTTCTTAACGAAGTTAAACTGATTGTTACATTTCACTTTTTCATCAAAGACCAGTTTTATGCTTGGGTGGTCATTTTTTTTCTTGTACAGGTGCAAATATATATACTAACAGCAGAAATCTGGCCACTTCTAAATGTCCCAATTCCAATGGTTAGGGGGACATTTAAAGTTGTCTGATATAGAGGTGTGGTTTTATTGTGGGCTGGCTTTGTTGATTTTAGAACAGGTGAGCTAACAACTGGAAACCCTCAGAAGAAACAGAGAGAGGGAAACCTATTTGCTTCTCCTCTCAGATCTTACAGTGAAGGAAGAGATAGAATGTTGGTTTTGTAAGTAGAAGCTCATCAAACCTATCGGTTTTAACATAACAAATTAATACTTTAGGACCAGGGAGGTGGTTTTCTTCATGGGGTGCCAGTGTGGTAGATTATTAGTTCAACCTTAAAACACTTCTCTGGCAGTGAGCCCTATCGAATGGGCCTGAGTAGATTCTGAGCAGACTGCCTTAGAATTGCTCTCTATATCTGGGTTTCTAATCCCAAATTTTAATAACTTTTGCATCTTTGAAGTTCTCACCTTTTGAAGGAGCGATCACTGTTTGGGGAAGGATCCTGATCATTACAGACCTATCAAATATGCCATAGTTTTTCATCTTTACTAGTATAGGCATTAATGTCACCCACTAAAGTTATAGTGGGATGTGGTCTTTGTCATCCAGTCCTATGGTGGAGCCAATAAGAATTAATAAGAAGTATTTTAAAATGCCCTTTCGTTTTAACAGTGAATGGCAATTGCAGTCCTAAGGCACTTTCCTGGGAGCAAGCTCCATTGAATAGACCTGAGTAGACCTGTTTTGGCCTGCTCTCTAAATTATTTTAGAGAAGATCATGATTCCAGTAAAACAATAGGGAAATGCTGTGACAAGTACAGCATATTTGTTTATTTTATAGATTATATTTGTATCCCATCTTCTTTTTATCATAGGGTTCAAGATGGCATACCTGGTGGTCCCCAGGCATATTTCCTGACTAGTCACCTGGCTACTTAGCTTCAGAAAGGTTGCCATATTGTGTGCCTTTTAACCATATCAAGGTATCATAGCTCACTGGATGTCATTGGGACCGTCCAGCACATGATTTTCTTTTGGCACCATAAAGACAGCTACTGGGAAGGAAATGTTGTTAGGGACAATTTAGTGCATTGTGTTAATCTTTAATGAAAGTCACATTGCCAAAGAAGCTGTGTCTGGTGGCTTGTTATTCTGAAAAGTATTTTAAATAATATGTATCCCACCTGTCCCACCCATCCAAGGTAGACGCTCAAGGTGGTTTACAACATATACCACCAGCATATAAAGCATATAAAAAACTGTAAATGATAAAACCACATGTACGCCACAAGCCAAAGCTGCTTACCAAGCAAAAAAGCATCAAAAAGAAAGCACTAGACTGACACACACAGCTCAGAAATGCAGCAAAAGAACCAAATGGTCCTGTAGCATCTTCCAAAAGCCACCAGAGAAGGAGCCCTTTGCACCTTCTCTAGAGGCCGTTCCAGGGGTTTGGGGCTGTGACTGAAAAGCCTATGACTGAGCTGAGGAGGCATTTGCAGTCCTATGGGATGACCAGTGAGCAAGAACTGCTGGGAAGAACAAAGCTGGCAGACAGGTTCATACCAGAAGAAATGGTCCCTCCCTACATTTATTATTATTTCCATTTATAACCACATTTCTCCCCAATGGGGTCCTAAAACAGCTTACATCGTTCTGCTCTCCTTCATTTTATTCTCACAGCAACTCTGTTAGGTTGAGCAAGGCCACCTGGCCCAAGGACACACAGCAACCTGTTGTGGCACCGTGGGATTTGAACCTGGGTCTACCAGAACTTTTTCTCCACCTCCCCAAATACTAGAACTCAAGGGCATCCAGTGAAGCCGACGGGCAGTAGATTGAGGATGAACAAAAGGAAGCACTTCTTTATGCAAGAAGTGATTAAACGATGGAATTAGCTGTCCAGGGTTATAGTGATGGCCGCAGGAACAAAGAGCTTTAAAAGGGGATTATACAGACTCATGGAGGATAGAGATATGTCAGTCAGTGGCTATTAGCCATAGTGACTAAAGGGAACCTCTTCATTCAGAGGCAGTCAACCTCTGAATATCAGTGCCAGGAGGCAATAACAGGGGAAGGTCTTGGCCTCTTTCCCCTGTTGTCGACCCTCCAGAGTGACTGGTTGGCCACTGTGTGAAACAGGACATTGGACTAGATGGACCAATGGATTGATCCAGCAGGGCTCTTCTTACGTTCTTATTCTAGTCCATCACTCTAACCTCTACACCACTCTGACTCTAAATAGAAGAAATTATTTTTCAGAGCCAGCATGGTATAGTGGTTAAGAGCGGTGGACTCTTAATCTGGAGAACTGGGTTTGATTCCCCACTCCTCCACAAGAGCAGTGGATGCTAATCTGGTAAACCGGGTTGGATCCCCCACTCCTACACATGAAACCAGCTGGGTGACTTTGGGCTAGTCACAGCTCTCTTAGAGCTCTCTCAGCATCCCCACCTACCTCACAGGGTGTTGTGGGGAGAGGAAGGAAAGGTGATTGTAAGCCAGTTTGATTCTCCCTTAAGTGGTAGAGAAAGTCGGCATATAAAAACCAACTCTTCTTCTTCTACACTTTTTAAAGGCAGTGACTGTGATTTTTTTTAATTACTCAAGTCATATCTGACCAATGGCCACTCCATAGGGTTTTCAAGGCAAGACACATTCAGAAGTGGTTTGCCAGTGTCTACCTCTGCTTAACAACCCTGGTATTTATTGGAGATCTCCCATCCAAATACTTGCCAGGGTTGATTCTGCTTAGCTTCTGAGACCTGACAAGATCAGGCTAGCTTGGGCTATCCAGATCATACAGTGAAATAAATTAGGCACCATTAAACTGCTGGGGGAGGGTGGGGAGGAAATCCTCTACTCTAGAAACAGCAGAGTGTCAGGCAGAAGTTCTGAAAATCTGGAACACTTCAGAAATTTGCTTGAAGCATGAGCTTCAATAATAATTTGGAATAAACCCATAACTTTTTGAAAGACTTCACAGAAACCACAAATCTTCAATTTGAAAGCATGGCTATCCATGTATATCCCATGTGTCTGTTTTAATGCTTCAGATAGATTTCCTCTTAATTTTCAATAGTTTACCATTCACCAATGCTATGAATGCCTTCTCTGGCATACAGCGGGTAGACAGGTTAATGGCTGTCAGTGTGCTTTGCTCCAGCTACCCGAGCCAAGAAATGAAGTGTTCTGGGTCTTTGTGAAGGTTTCCAAGAATGACAGCCTATACAGATTGTCTGCTTTCCTCTGAATGCCTTGTTTGGCTGACTCTCTTAGTACCAAATGTGCCAGACAGTCATGTATACAGAAACGAAAAAGTGAGGCAGGCAAAGCATGTTTTGTCTGTGAATGGAGACAGCACATTTTTAGATAGGTATGGGAAAACTCATGTAATGAAATTATATTATGGGACTAACAGCCAAGGAGATTTGGGTTGCCAAAAGACCTCTTCTCTCCAGCAGGAGCAAAATTGGGGGGTAGAGTAAGATTGTAACATAATTTCTGGTTGTACTTGGAAGTGACATTATCACACTCTAGGAATTCTCCCATCTCTCTGGTAAAAACCATAGAGATTTAGGGAATTCCTCGAACTTCATGACATCATTTCCAGGTACAACCGCTGATGTTGCAATGTCGCTCTGCCCCCATTTTTGCTCCCACTTGAGTGAAGAGAGGAGGCCAGGAGATTGCCCACCACTTATGATACCCTGTAGGCATTGGGGCCGCAGCAGTGCGGCTTCATCAGAGGAGGGGCCATGGCTCAGTGGTAGAGCATCTGCTTGGCATGCAGAAGGTCCCAGGTTCAATCCCCGGCATCTTCAGTTAAAGGGATTAGGCAAGTAGGTGATGTGAAAGACCTCTACCTGAGACCCTGGTGAGCCGCTGCCAGTCTGAGTAGACAATACTGACTTTGATGGACCAGGGGTCTGATTCAGTATAAGGCAGCTTCATGTGTTCATGTGTTCTTCCTGTACTGCTGTAATATAAAAATCCAAAGACAACATGGGAAAAGCCCAACCTCCATGCCGAGTGTCTTTAGGTTTGGTAGTGGCATTGGAAACAACCACAGAGAGGGCTCTTCCTGTGTGGTTGCCACTTTTCTTGTTATTGAGGTAATATGTGCAGAAGTGTTGCTGCTGCACAGCACTTGCTACCAAGATATTGTGTCTCCTGGGTGTTAGATTTGGGTTTGATGTCAGGTGAAGGCTTTCCAGATAGAGAACATTTCATGTCTCGTGTTCTGTACCTTTACATTGGGGAAAAATAAATTTTAAGGTTGTTCTCCACAGCCATAAGGTGCAAGAAACCACAAGAGTTTGCAGCAGCAAGCCAGATTCTGAGGTGCATCATTTAAGCAGTGGTCAGGCAGAATTCTAGTCCTTACAAACCTTATTAGGAAATGTTAACTGAGCTTGGTAGGTCTGTATTGGGAGGGGGAAAGAGAAAGAGAGGTTTTTTCGTATTCTGTCATCAAAGTTTTGCATGAAAAATCAGAACCCATTGATGTCATCTATTTGGAATAAGATGTCAGTTGTTGAAAGTGTGCTTAATAAACTTTGTCCTGCTCATCCTTACAACAATCCAGTGAAATAGGTCTTCATAATTCCCATTATCTAGAACAGGAACTGAGGCTGAGAAAAGGGATTTGCTCAAGGCAATAATTCAGTGAGGTAATGAATGGATTAGGAATTAAGCCTAGGACATCATCCACCCTTTTCTCTCATCAAAGAAATTGTACATCTTAGGAAATATTAAAGAGGTTTTCCAAATGTAGAAATCAGAGTTTTGCAACCCATTCTTCTATTCAGCTTTAAAAGGTTTTTTTGAGGCAAGTTTACTGTGGCTGGTGTTTGCCAGTAAAGGTAGTAAGCATCATTCCCTAGGAGAAGCTGCACCAAAGGAGAAAACATAACTTTCTAATTCCTAATCTTCAAGGCAAATGAAGAGACCTCCTGGTTATACATGTATGCTGTTAGTTTCTATCATAACTGTGTTAACAGAAAATTTCTTAGTATTTGTACTTTATTTCACAGCAGAAATACTGAGTTTTGATTTGCGTGGCTTAAAAAAAGTTTAGTATGAAGAATTCCATAATTATGTATCCCTAAAAATGTTTAGGTGGGTCCATTCTTACACCAAAGTCATGTGAAGTAGTTGCTTCAAGCAGCAGATCCCAGCCGAGGTGCCATTTTGTGCCATCTGATCTTAATCTTTCAGTGCTTAAAGAATTAAATCAAAGAGTAATAGGACTGGAATGCGTCACTTTGATGGCGGTGGGATTCACACACACAAATGTTGATTTATATGTTACACTCCTTTAATGAGTGCCTGCTATGTGACATTGTACCCAGAATTGGCTGTATGCCTAAATTCCCTCTGTCTTTCTGTTGTCTCTACAGAATCTTATGGCAAGAGCCCTCTATGATAATGTCCCCGAATGTGCAGAAGAGCTGGCCTTCCGCAAAGGTGACATTTTGACAGTGATAGAACAGAACACTGAAGGACTGGAAGGATGGTGGCTCTGCTCCTTACATGGAAGGCAAGGCATTGTCCCCGGCAACCGTGTGAAACTTCTTATAGGTCCTGTGCAGGAGAGCCCTTCTAACCAGGAAGCGCCAAGTCCAGGATCAGCACCTCAACCCTTTAACCAGCAGAAGGTCTACCAAGGACCAAGTGCACATGCTTCTCCTCGTGACCCTGTCTACCAAGTGCCGCCTTCGTACATGAGTCAGGGAATCTACCAGATACCAACTGGTCATGGTCTTCAGGGGCAAGATGTGTACCAAGTGCCTCCATCTGGGCAAAGAAGTCTTGGTGGATTTGATGGCTCTCCTGTAAGCAACAAGGTGGGTACCATTTACCTTGAAGCACCTGTTTTGGAACTATTTGCTTGACCTGTAGAACTGTGGGATTGAGAAAGTGGCTGAACTGGCATGAGGTGAGCTTTAGGCAACAGGAAATGGATAAAGAGTCATGTGGCTTCATTTAAAAAAAATACTTCTGTATCTTTCCAAGTGAAAGTGAAGGCCAGTACCTGAGCCAATGGGCATTTTATTTATTTCCATACTGTTACTCTCCTTTTCTTACGGACTCAAAGCAGCTTATGTATACAATATACAAAAAACACAATTTACAAAGAGATATACAAACAGGCTTCTCCGGAAGGGAACGAGCTATAAACATGTCCCTGTCTGATAACTGGTTCTAGCAGTGTAATGGGGCGGGGGGATGTCACAGGCTGCAAACCACAGGTATGAGCCTTTTGGAGCAAGTCGAGGCTTAAATTACCTGTGGAAAGGGGACAGGGAGACGTGCAGCCACAGGTCATGTTCAGCTGGCTCAGATGTTCCCAATTTTATCCCTTCCTTCCAAATTGACAAGAGGTCCCAAATGCACTGTGACATCTTGAACTAATGGACTTGCATTCCAGTCCCTGGGAGGGTACAAGAAGAATGCAGTCAGCCTAGATGGATTCTAAAAAGGAGACCTCAACTAACTTCTGATTGGTTCTTAATAGAAATGCAAGCTTAACCCGGTTTAATCATTTGATTAATCCATGAAGCTTTGGTACGATTCATTGTGGTTTTGGGGATAGTATATGATGTTTTGGCCTCCTTTGCAGTAACATATAGGCTCTTGTGCAGTAGTCCGAAAATGATTTCAGATTTTCCCTGTCATACTACTTGTTAGGCAGTTTGCATTTATCCAAACTAATTCAGTACGAGCCAGCAAAATGTGAAGGTATCTTTTTATTAATGATTTATTTATCTTTTTATTTTAAAAAATAATGATGCAAGGTGTGATCATGGTCTCTACCAAGAACAGGAAATCAGATAATCTCAATTGAAATGGTGGATTGAATATAAAACCCAGGGTAAATAAAGCGACGTTTGATATTCCCTGGCTGTGCTACGTGCCCATCGCATGACGCAAGGTAGTTGCCTCTCGAAAGCCAGAGGAAGACGTGCCCTGTAAAAATCCTTTGCGTTTCACCCGATATGTAGCAGCTGGAAGCCAGGCTATCAGTAAATCCTCTTAATATTTAGAGCTTGTTACTTAACCCTTATAAATATGTCCCAGTGACGTACAGCGGACCAGGATACTCAAACAGGAAGTGCATGTCTGGAAGGTGCCGTGGTTTAATCTTTCATTGCAGTTGATGTTGGCAGGAATTCTGACTCTTTCCTTTTGAGAGAGAGACCACAACCCTCCCAGCTTGTCCTTTGATTCATGCCCCATTCATCGCAAGGCAGCTCAAACTGACTGGAGGTTTTGAGAGCGACCTTTTCCATTCAGAATCCTTTCCTGGTATCCCGACTGCTTACTTTGGGTTTGGGGGGTGGGGGTTGTGGGTTTTCTAAGAAGACTTAGAGTACACGTTTACACGTTTCTCTTGGGCAACCTTGCAAACAAGTTCATGAGAATTACTAGCCCACAAAAATCTTTACCAGACCATCTGCCCACAGATGCCTGTGAAAGTGATATGTAGCCAAAAGAAGAGGTGGGGAGACTTGTGGAAAGCCTTTCTACCGGGTTGTCTGGAAGGAATTCTTCACCAATCTGGCTAGGATCTGGGAGACCCAGGGTGAATCCCTGCGCTGCCACAGAAGCTTGCTGGGAGACCTTGGACCAGTCTTACACTCTCAGCCTAACTTAACTCCCAGGGTTGTTGTGGGGATAAAATGGAGAAGAAAATGATGTCAGTTGCTTTGGGTCCCCATTGGGGAGAAAGGCTGGGGTGTAAATTATGTAAATACCTTATCCTTCCTTTCCTTTATCCCTTAGAAGCTCCTTGATCTATTGATCTTGAGCAGCATATATCTAATGTTTGAGGGATATAAGGACTGAAATAAATCTTGCCACTGACAATGTAGCCTTGGGATCCCTGTCACTTAATAAAAAAGGCATTATGTCAGAGGCAGAGGCATTAGATTTATATGTTAAAAGGGGAGAGATATAATGTGATCGGAGTTCCTCATAAAAGCGGCATTCCAAGAGGGCATGAGCTAATGAATCAATAGAGCCAGAAGAGCAAGGACAGGTCCTGCCAGGGTATGGTATATTCAGAATTCTGCCCTGCATAACCGTAGAGGGGTTAGCATTCAATCTAGCTAAACAGAAGGCTCTAGAAAGATGAGGTGTTGTCAAATAATAAGTATAAGCGGGCAAACTGCGTGGTGGTGGTATTCCGAAGAACTGGGATGAACGGCGAGCACGAAAAGTAGTGCTGTTATAATCAAGCTCTTTAATGCGCTTTTTAATTTTGGTGAAAGCTTCAGTTTTCCCAAGACCTAATGACATATCCTGCGAGAAGCCCAACAATGACAATTTCTCATCTAAGTTTTAATGTAAATACAATTAATGTGCCTCAGGCAGCTGAGAGGTTTGCAAGTCTGATCGAGAAAGTTTTATAAAAAATAATAATGTTGGCATTAAATTATTTTGGAAGGAGAGCACGTTTGGATGGAGAAGTTCATGCAAGTAGATGAAAGGCCATCTGAAATATTACTGGGATGCCTGTACCCAAGCCTACAGAATTTGTGAACCACCACACCGAGTGCATCGACCCAACCAACCAAGGTGCTTGCAGCAGAGTGCCATGAAATCACCCCCCCCCCAGCCGTGTGCAGCTGCTTGAACCCACCTAGCTCAGCCAAGCCCTGCACAGTCTTATGTTGTAAGTGAACACTCCTGGGCAGTGTGCCACCCTGGAAGTAGAAACTGAAAGCGCCAGGTGGTGTAGTGGTTAGATTCTTAAACTTGGACTGGGAAAGCTCACTGGGGGAATTTTGGCCAGTGTCTCTCAGCCTAGTCTGCCTCAAAGGACAGCAGTTATGACAAAACAGAGGATTGAAGCATGGAATCTTTGCATGAAGGGAAAGAGAAAAATCTGAGAGAGTGGACTGAGGCTGACTTGCCTTGGTGCAGTGGCAGAGAGAGGGAGAAAGAGGAAGAGTGCCTGAGACAGGTGGGTGGGACAGGAACAGATAGCCCGCCCATTGGAGAGAGGAGCCTTCCCCCCTCTCAGCAGAGGAACTGGCAGCAAACTGTTCAAGTTGGCCACCAGCCATGGGAGAGTTCATCTTTGCTGGAACGGCAGAAGGGGCAAAGCATCCTGTCTCTTTCTGAGTGCCCATCTGCAAAGAATGCAAAGAAAGGAGCCCTGGCTTTGTGGTAGAGCATCTGCTTTGCAAACAGAAGGTCCCAGGTTCAATCTCTGGCGTCTCTAATTAAAAGAACTGGGTAATAGGTGATGCGAAATACCTCTGCCAGAGTTCCTGGAGAGTTGCTGCCTGTCTGACTAGACCATACTGACCTTGATAGGCCAAAGGTCTGACAAAGGCAGCTGCATGAATAAGAGAGATCAAGAAGGTCTGTCAGCCAGTTGTTGCTGATTTGATGGAGGGAGTTGGGACCTTCCTGTGTACAAAGAGACCGGTTTATTTACTTAAGGGCAGGAATGCTGAATCCCTGGAAGCAAAGTGCCTCCCACCTCCAGCCACAGATCATACTCACCCTGAGTACCAGGAAAAAACACAGTTATTTTATTGAGCCCACCGTGGGCCACAAGTCAGGGCTAGGAAGATGTCATGTCGTCGTAACAGTGGCTATCTTGGTTTTTACTGGGACAAATACATCTGTTTACTGTGCCTGGAGATTAGGCAGTTATACACACTTAGATGGGCCCAGAGTGGGTGCGGGCTTCTGGGGAACCCAGGAAACAGACAGGCGTTGGCAAGGCAAGAAAGTAACTTCCTCTTGCCTTTGAATCATGTGGGTTTGACCGTGATGCATGAGCAATCACCAAATCCAGTTGGATTTAGCCTAATTAGTACCTTAGGCATACTTTTGTGTGTAAAAACTCCCCTCCGCAGTTATCAGTGGTCAGATCTTAACAGTCTTGCTGTTTGAATTGCTCTCTGTGTAATTAACAAGGTATTTTCCTCAGGATTTGAAAAAAAATTGTTTGCTGGGAGTCTGATAGCTGGCACGGGATTTTTAATGCGGAGCATTTGAGGGGGCGCTCTTGGCAAGTAAATGCATTTTCACAATTACACAAATCTCCTTGGGGTGCCTACTTCATTTATATCCATGCTATAATATGTGTGTTGTGTGTGTGTGTAAAGTGCCGTCAAGTCGCAGCCAACTTATGGCGACCCCTTTTTTGAGGTTTTCATGGCAAGAGACTAACTGAGGTGGTTTTGCCAGTGCCTTCCTCTGCACAGCAACCCTGGTATTCCTTGGTGGTCTCCCATCCAAATACTAACCAGGGCTGACCCTGCTTAGCATCTGAGATCTGACGAGATCAGGCTAGCCTGGGCCTTCCAGGCCAGGGCGACCCTATGACTCAATGTCCTCCAGAACATCCTGTCCTTAACAGCCTTGCTCAGGTCTTGCAAAGTGAGGGCCGTGGCTTCCTTTACAGAGTGAATCCTTCTCATATTTGTTCTTCCTCTTTTCCTGCTGCCTTCATCTTTCCTAGCATTATTGTCTTTTCCAGTGACTTGTCTTCTCATAATGTGACCAAAATATGATAACCTCAGTTTAGTCATTTTAGCTTCTAGGGAGAGTTTGGGCTTAATTGCTAGCCTCTTTGGTGGCCCATGTAAGGACAGAAAGGTAGGATACACATTTTGTAAATATAATAAATAGGGCCAACACACCATCAGCCATTCACATGGAGATGCTGGTTCTCACATTGGAGGTTGTCTGCATTGTGGAGGAGAGGGACTCTTGATGTTTCTACACCACAGTTTATCTGGGCAATGTAATCAGCTGTCATGAAGTCGGTGAAGGCTCTGAAGCTAGAGAGAAGTTGGGCTTTCTAAACTATGGTTTACAGACAATGTTTTAGTGTAATATCAAAACTGGACCTCTTCCACAACGGGCTTGGAGCAATTTCATATCTTGAAATATCTTTTTAACAGCAAGACCAGTGTAATGTACACATGAGATGAAAGTTGACCTTAACTTCTATGTATTTAGTGGAATTTGTGAACATAACATAGGAAGGAATCCTATCTCTAATTAAATACAAAGGTTTTTCCCCAGCATCCTTGAGCATTGTGCAGTTTTCTGTTTGTCAAAAAACAGAAAAGCCACAAGCCCCTCAATGCTTTCATAAAACAGCATCCCTAATTAAAAAGGGATTTTTATCTTCTCTTGTGTCTCCCCTCATCTAAACAAGGCAGTCTCTCATCTTAAATCCCCATTCTCAGGAGATCAGTAAAGCAATCTTTTAAGTGTTTAAGGGAGTTTGGAGTTGCAAACAGTTGAGTTGAAGGTTTCTTTGCCTTGACGTCTAAAATGATGAATATTTTTCCTTCAGCTGGCAACACCTGTCCCCAGCAGATTAAGTGAACTGCTGTGCCTGCTTTCCTTAATACAGGCTCTGCTTGCAAGTATTCTGTATGTCTTGGCAAGGCTCAAGAGTTAAAAATATTCCATCTACTGTGATCTCAAAGACCCATATTAATAGCAGTGGGTCAAAATATCTATCTGCAAGGCTGGAGCTGCCCTGCAAATGGCCGACCCCAGCTTTTAGCCAGGAACTTTCCATGCCATCAGCTTTGGAGTGAGTGAGCATTTGTTATGAATCTGTCATACATTCTGTAGATGTCCTCTCCCACCAGAGTGTGGGGATGTCTCATATCCCAGCACTGGATTCTCTACATTTTGTCCTTAGGAAAGTGCAGCTCATGGGGAGTGTATCCTATTGCTGTTGTGATTGTTATCTGGAAATGGTGTTGCGTGCATAGTGCAGGAGTGCTTCCAAAATGTTATTCTTAATGCTCAAGAGTTGCATGGAGCCACAGTAGAAGCCTGGGAGGGGCAAGAAGTCCCCTCCATTGCAGGCAACTGAAGTTGCAAAGGATAAGGAGTGGAAGGGGCTGTCTTCTGCTGAGACAGTGGGTGACCTTAGGCGCTGTTGGCAATAAGGACCAGGATGGGGAATGCGGGGTTCGACCAGTGATGACAGAGACAACTCCAGGTCAGCAGGTCATTCAAACTCCCCTCTTTAATAATGGTTTCCTTTCTTATGTCTTTCACCCAACTTCTGACCAGAAATCTTTTAGTTGTTAAAAACCAGCTCCAGGTTTTTTTTTCCAAATGTGTTTTCTTTCCAATTTTGGAACTTCATTCTAAAATGTTCTTGATTTTTAAAAAATCCACACCTGATGTTTACTCCGGGTGAATTGATACGTGACTCAATGTGCCTCATGCTAAAATAAGCAATATCTTGATAGGCAACTTTTATTGAGAAGGACTTTCTAAACGGCACCTTCAGTGTGAGCACACCAAACGGTTCGCAAGCAGCTGTTCTCCTCTGTGCAAACACCGTGTTTTGCTGCTTCAAAGTTTCCATTAAATAAGCACTGAGCAACACAGAACCATGCTCACGCAGCAGTTCTTGCTGGCAGACATGGCAAAGCAGGTCAAAGAGACGTCCCAAGACAGGTGATTAGAGTGAAGTAATGAGCGTGGAATGCTATGGCCACTGCTGTATCAGCTTCTCTTATGTCCCTGAAATGCTGCTTGTAAAAGAAATTATCGCAGATTGGCTGAAATAAATGATAGGTGGCTTGAATTCGTCCTTTGTTTGAATGGGGCTGATGGACACAATCCTCTTATCAACACCATGTGTTCAGTGTGTTGCCTCCTGCTTCTTTCTAGAGAATTCTGCCCGTTGGTTGAACAGCTTGGTTCTTGGGTTCTTGGGTAAGCTGTACCTGGGGTGCTATTGGAAAGCTATTTTAGATGGATGTTATTTCAGCTCCAGGATTTGGGGGCAAGGTGCCCTCTCTGGTCCTCTTTAACATGGGAGAGGTCCTCTTTAACATGCACTGTTTGAAAGGCAGCCCTGTTAGGGCAGTGGCCCTTCCCTGGCTTGCAAACTGTTAGATACGCTTGACCTCATCCTCCTCATCAGCCCCAAAGGGTGTCTTTGAAATGTATTAATCCATACTTTCCTTCCAGTAGTATCCAGTAGTGTTCAAAATGCCATGCAGTTATTTAACAACCTATGATCTAAAACCAACAAACAATTCACCATCACAGTTAATGTGAAATTTCCTCTTCGGCACCCTTGGATAGCAGAAACATCACCCCTCCAGGGTTGGCTGAGGCTCAGACGGTAATGAGTCTGTTCACCACGCTGATCGTGTTCCTGTGTCTGTCCTTCCAATTAAGTTCCAATCATAGCCTCATTTGAGCAGGGAGGAAAAAAGATTGGTTCCAGAAGTCTTCTCTCCAGACCGCTATTGTGTGGATGCCACTGCTGTTCACGTGCTCTTTAAAAGTCAGAGGCTTTGCTTATGGTGAAAGCAGCTTAGCTTTGTTTGTTCTTGGTGCGCAAGACATTTTAAGTTCAAAGCGAGGAAGGCATCTGCACTATTTGAAGTTTGGTTGTGAACCACATTTTCCATTCAGGATATTTGAAAGGGGGTGGGGTGAGAAACACTGCCCTTGTTTCACCCTGGGTCGCAAAATGCCCCCGTTTCTTGCTGTACACTTTTCAAGCCCCAGCAGATTTAGAACAGCAGATTTAAACAACAACTTACAGTTTCGGATGCCTCCAGATGATGCCGCAAGCATAGCTCTTTCTCGCTAAACTTGGAGACAGGCTTTGGTTCATTTTTTTTTGCCTTGGAAAGAGCCCTGTTTTGGCAGAGGGTGGATGCTTGCTCACTTGTGGAAAAGTGCTCTGTAGAAACATGTTCAAGGAGAAAAAATATTTCAGAGTGTGGAAAAAAAATCAGCGAATACTTTGGTGAAGATGCAAATATGTTCTTTTTTTTGAGCATTTGGTGACTGGAAGCTGAATGTTTGTATTGTCAAAAATAGCATTTGAAGCTATATGAAGATCTGTCCGTTGTGTTAGCTACGGAGACTCAAACATCTGCTTGCTTGATTATTGCAAAATGTACGTGTGTGAATTATACTATCTACTTACATATGTATGCTGCTGTTAAGTTGCAACTGACTTACACCAACGCCAGCAAGGGAATTTCAAGGCAAGTGAGAAGCAGAGGTGGTTTGCCATAGCCTTCCTCTACAGAGGCTTCCTAGGTAGTCTTCTGACAAGTACCGCCCTGCTAAGCTGGCACAATTGGGCTATACCATGCTGCCTTCCCTCCCTGAATTATACTGTCTACAGGAGTTCTCACTGAGGAATGAACTGTAGCCACAACCCTGGTTCTACTGTAACTTTAATGCAGGTTCTCATTTCCTAGCTACCACACTGCGCACGTAACGGTTGCATTATGTTCGTGTATTTCTGTGGCTGCTCCATCACCTTTCAGGTGTTCTCAGAAATTGGAGAATCTTTCAGCAACAAAGGTGATATAGTAAGAGATGATTCATATATGTGAGTGATGTCTATAAAAGATTATTCTAAGGCAAAGCCAAGGTTTTTATATAAGCTTTATCTGTGTAAGTGACGAAAGGCATTCATTGCTACACCCAAGCTGTCTGCTGAACACTGATGATGCAGGACAGAAAACGTTGCGTGGAGTTCTGCAGGCAAGGAACTGATGTGACCATATGTGTGAAGCAGACTGTGAAGGTGGGGAATATATTTTAAGATGTTATGTATCATAAAGAGAAGGCGCATAGAGGAGGTGCGTAGCCAACAGGAGCTTAATTTAACCCACGAAGGGATCACAGGAGGAAACCTCAAACTGAACTGGCTGTTAGCAAGAGCCAAACAGAACTGGAAAGTGAAACTGTTCTTCCTAACCTGGAGCTGGCAACTCTATCCACTGCAATTGTATGAAATCTGGGCAGCTGGAGGACTCATGTTTACTGTGGCTAACATGGTTGCCCTTCCCAGAATTGCTGCTGCTGCTTCTATGTTATACTACAGAAGTTTAGCCCAATAAGTTCCCAATGTAGTTTTGAAAAAGTTAAAATGCAGTTGGGGAGACATGCTTTGAAAGCCAATGTATAGACGCTGAACAGTTCGGGGTCAGACTTTTCATTTTGTTTCCCATTTTAAACCTGCATTTGCAGGCTCTTTTTCTAGTACAGTTGTTTTTAAATATGCATGCAAAATTCTTTTAACGATTCCATGACACTGTTTAAATTTTCAGATTGGAAAGGGCAAAATGGCATTTCTCCACAAAAAAATAAAAGAAAAATATCAGTGGGTACATCCAGAACTGCATCCACACATTTTTGGCAGTGTTCTCTTGCTGTTCTATAGCATTCATTCATGGCTAGATTTTCCTGGGAGGACAAGACAGTTCAGGAGGTGAGTGACTGCTTTAGAGCAATATCCAGGGTTGTTTGGATGCAGTTTATGTTCTACTGATTAACCTATTTGGCTCTCTTCTTTCCTTCCTGAAATTTCACCAAATACTTGCCTAAACTATTTTGTTTAAATGACTGTAGGTTACCTTCAACTGCTTTGCCTCAGGTAGGTTGGTGGGTGGGTGGGTAGGAAGGAGAGAAGGAAGCAGGGGAAGATGAGGATATATGGCCTGCCTGGAAGAGGAAATAGTGTGTGGAGGGGATAGCAGAGAAAGTGAGGTACTTGATGCGGAAGCCAGCGGATTGGCAGTCTGTCCAGGATAACACCATCAGAAAGTCCTCTGCTACTTAGAAAAGTGTAGTTTATTTCACATTGCAAAGATATAATACAGATACTTCTTACACACTCTCCGCTCATAGCATCCCACACAGAGCTTCAGTTTCACTCCATTATATACACCTGGTGGACGCAGCCACCAATCACAGTAGATGCCTAGTCATCCTGACATGGCTCCTGTATTGCATCAGCCTCCTGGCCATAACCGGATCAGGCCAGCTCCCTCTAGCTCTCCAGGGACTTTCCAGGCTGATTGCATCATTACTAGATCCATCTGATCTAACCTGCACCTGTCAGACTAATCTGACAGCCTTGTAATCTTAACAGTACTCCCCCCGAGTAATAGCAGGTACCCCACTGTGCAACTGGGCCCAGCCTGCCTGGCGCCGTTCAACTCAGCCCAGCAGCTGGCAATGTGTAACTGGTCCAGACTTTTCCTTAGGAGAGGCAGCCAGGGGGAGGGAAAGCTAAAGACAGGGGTGGGGGAAATAAAGGAAGGTTGGTGGGTGGGAAGGAGAGAAGGAAGCAGGAAACGGGAGCAGCTATGGGGGATTTCAGGAACGAGAAAGAAGACATAGTGGGAGAGAGGAAAATGAGATGCCCCCACAAGTCCTTTCATGTCCCCATTTGCTACTTTATATTTTACCTTGTTAAGGAACTGGTAATTTGTGACCTTGCCATAGGATCACATGACCTTCATTTGTTCTAGAACAGGATCTAGAGACTGCTGGACAAGATAGTGTTCATATTTTAAAAAAATTAAGCCATTCCTCGTTCTGATAGTCTTTTTTTACACCTGCTTCCGCCTATCCTGTTGGAAGTGGGAGGCAGGGGTAGAGGAGACCATGGTTTGTTCTCTGGCCTTATCCTGCTTGTTAACTCATCGTCCCTGCTTTGATCTTTAAGACTGTAGGGAGCAACAATATATCTATTTTAACCAACCCCCTTCTCAAGTAGTTTCCCTCCCAATACTGTTCCAGAATAAACAAGCCCAAGTAGCTGTTAAACAATCTTCAGAGGCAGCCCGCAAACATTAACTCTCGAGGGTCAAAGATTGTAGGTAGCCGTGTTGGCCCATTGGAAAAGACTGGAAAGAAACAAAAATCAGTGCTATACAATTTTTTTTTAAAATCATGACTGGGGAAAAAAACTGTCACAAATTAACAATCAAGCTCTCCTCTGAGGCAGAGGACATCTTCAGCAGTGGGTGGTTCCCTTCCTAGGCTCAGGCAGGCAGGACTTAATTTTCTCACTATTGTTTTATACAGTTGATCCAGTCTGGTGAAGAATTCTGGAGAACTTGAAAACTTGCCCACTGTTTTGGGTTGGAAAGGCTCACTTGGTAGAGTACTGGGCAAGTCCCTGTGTCTAATGAAAGAGTTCTTGTGAGGATAAGAATGGGATAAGGAAACAGCGTTCTTTGCAGCAACCCCTTAGGAGTCTGCAGGATCTCCATGATGTCACCACATAAATTTATGGAAGGACTTACACATTTTATTTCATTTTACCAACTTGTCAATAAAAATTGGAGTATCTCCGCTTTGCTTGGGAGAATTAGTGCGGAGACAGAGCTTTGCAAGAGGTCGGGTAACCAGGATATTTGCAGCCTTTGTAAAGTGATAGATCACGATGGGTAGCCATGTCAGTCTGTCACTAGCTGTAGAAAAGACAAGGAGTCCAGTAGCACCTTAAAGAGTAACAAAATTTCTGGCAGGGTATGAGCTTTCGTGAGCCACAGCTCACTTCTTCAGATAAAGTGACCAACTCATACCTCCAACTCCAAAGCTGCAACCATGATGGATTCCAGGTCCCTGGAAGATTGGTTCATCTCAGTGGAGCAGTGCCCTGCTCTTGGGCCGGCCTTGGTCCCTTGTGCAGTAATGGCACCCCAGGTAGCTAGAGTGGTCTGGCCACTAACACCGTTGGCATGGTCAGTAAGGTTAGGGTAGATGGTGGCACTTGCGCAACAGATTCTGTCACTTGGCTTGCAGAATTGGCCTGCAAATTATTAGCATGTTCATGCTGTCTTCATTTACGGACTTCCTCACCCGTTCATTGGATATGTAACATGAGTGGCAGCCCTGTGTTTTTTGGCCCCCAGTGGTTTCGCATGGTGTGCATGCACTGAATGTCAGTAGCACATAGAATAGCAATACTTCCCCAATGTTTTAAATATTACAAGAGTCTTGGCATAGTCGTCTCAAAGTTCTACATTCTTCCTGCCTTGCGCTGCTTACATGAGATATGTCAGATGTCCTGCTGCTGATATGAGTCTTAATTCCATTGGAACACCATTGGAGAAATAGCAGAAGCGTAAATAGAGTTGACATAACGACAGGGTTGGGCAGTTGCAAAAAAACTCCCAGTATGATAACGATGAAAACTGGGCGTTATATGCCAATAAAGGCTTGTGTTGAAAATGGGGCGCCTGTGCCATGCCTGTGAGTTGTCATGTCCAGAGGCAGTACACTCAATTACCAAGAGCTGGGAGTAGATTGCTGCCTCCGTCGCACTGTCCGGGGAACTACCCCAGGACATTAGGCTGACTGTTCTGGAAAGAACTCTGGGGTAGGTGGACCATTTGATCTAGTCCAACAGGGCACTTCTTATGAAATGCTGCCCTATTTTTATGCGTTAGGTAACAAGCAGGAAGGATCCCCCCCCCCATTTGTGTAAGGAAAAGAGATTTAATGAACCACAGAGCTGGAGGCTTGACGGGATATATGCATATGCAGCATTTTTTTCTTTGTAAAAGAACACACAGTTGGCATACAAAAGGCACAAATCACCACTCTTGGAGGAGGAAGCGCTCTGGCAGGTTTTCAGCTCCGTCCATTCTTTTGTAATGCATTGACTTAATAGTGCAGGCCTGATGCTAATCCATTACTTAATTCACCCAAGCCTAGTCCTGTTACCCCCAATTAGTTGTTCTAGAAAAATGAAGTTGTTGCATTGTTTGACAATTGTGAGGGAGAGAGAGAGATTGATTGTGGGTACACCATCTGGTTCTGTTAATGCGTAAACAAGTAAAAAATTCTGGTTTGAGCTGTAGGATTTTCAAGAACCAGATGACCACAGGCATTCTTTTAAATGGAAGGGGGGTGGCAGTCTGTAGTTCACTGACATTTCTCAGGAAGTAAATTCCTGCATATCAGGATGGGGAAAAAAACAAGGGCAAAGAAAGGGAGCTAAGAAGAGAAAGGTTTCTATTCCCCCCTTGGTGTTCCCATTATTGGGAAGTTCTTTCTTTTAAATGTTAACGTATGCCTTGGGATTTTGTTTATTTATTTTAGTCTTATCCCATAATAATAGGGCTCAAAACGCAGCCTATGCTAAAACGCCAACTGTATACCAGCTTATTCCAGCTGTTAGAGCTTATGGGACTTTCAGGTTTAGCTGCAACTCTAGGCTGCTGATCGGTATGTTGTTAGAGCTGGATCCCATTCTGCTGTGACCGACTGCCCTGGGCAGAGCCTTTGTGTGCTGGGTGAATGATGTGGCTCCTTCCTGTTCCAGCATGGTCCAGACCTTGGAAAGGAGAAACACGGGCATGGGAAGCAACCTTGTCAATTTCTTACCCTACCCACATCCATGCCACAAATAATATTGGGGCCTTGTGCGACCCACTCATGAGAGAGATGTTCCCATACTGCTCCAGTGAAGTCAAAATCTGCCCCAATAAATCTCCCAAGGAAACATGTTTGGTGGCTGAAAGTGATTATTGAACATTCCTTTGCATGTGAACTCATATAAAATCATTACACAGGTAGTAAGGTCATGAAGGTACTTCCTGTTAAGATCAACCTTCACGATCCTACTACCCACGAGAGAGGGAAGTATCTTAGGAGCGGGGCTAGGATAGAGCCATAAAAATGGTAAAGGTCCCCTGTGCAAGCACTGGGTCATTCCTGACCCATGGAGTGATGTCACATCCCGATGTTTACTGGGCCGACTACATTTACGGGGTGGTTTGCCGGTGCCTTCCCCAGTCATCTTCCCTTTACCCCCAGCAAGCTGGGCACTCATTTTACCAACCTCAGAAGGATGAAGGTTGAGTTAACCTTGAGCCGGCTACCTGAAGCCAACTTCCGTCAGGATCTAACTCAGGTTGTGAACAGAGCTTGGACTGCAGGACTGCAGTTTACCACTCTGCACCATGGGTCTCCTAGGATAGAGCCATACCCAAATCTTAATCCAGAAGTAAGTGTTCTTATCTCAGCCTCCCTAACAAATTGTTGAACTGAAGAACCCAAAATAAAACAGGCCAAAGATACTGGTCCTTTGGACCTTGAAATGACATGAGACCAGGATCCCAGTGTTTAGACCAGATTTGGCCAATCCAGAAATTTCACATGATACTGCACACTCTAGTGTAGAGGATTTGCGGGCCTGAACACTGAAAGATGGCTCTTCAGTCTGAGAAAATAGTTATGTAAGATTTTACTTCTCCACATATATGCTTTAGATTCATCCTTTTATCTGTTTAGGAGGTCAGACTGCCATGATCTATACATTGCAAGAAAAGGTGTTGTTTAGAGTGAAGTGTGACCATTTAAAGTAATTTCAGAAAGCATATTCCCAAAACATTGGGATTACAGGCAAACTTTATACTTGCACAGTATGAGAAGTTCACTAGTGTCTCTGAGCCATGTCTAAAGAGAGAATAGATCTGGAAATCCTCCTCTGCCAAATGTATATTGGCTGCCAGTTGGCTTGATTTGCAGTCTTATTTGCAACCCCAAAGGAGGTTGAGTGTAATGGCAAATTCCTTGCATCTCTGCATATAAATCCAGGGCTGGGGTTGAAAGAGCTAGTGTAGGCATGTGGATATATCTCATGCTCTAATGGGCTCCTTACACTAAAATAGGCATTAGATTTCACTATAAACCACCATATTCTCTCACATGGAATGCAGCATGGACAACGTTACATATACAAAAGAAAAATTATTGCTTGCATGTTCTGTTGATGGCCGTGAGATGTTGGATGCATGAATATAGTGGATTTTTGGCCAGATTCTAAATTAGAAGCTGTGATGTGGGAGCAGCAGGTTATAGAGTCAGGTCATCAGTTCACCCCATCCATTAGAGGTATGTATACTATGCAGAGTAAAGGAGCGTTGGTATTTTTGGCACTGGGTCCTATCACTGGGGTAAGCTCATCCTGCGAGCTTTCATGAACACTGGTGCTGGCTCAGGAATGGCACCTGCACCCCCACCACCCCTGCGTGGCATAGGGGAGGGCAGGTTTCCTCCTTTAATCTTGCATGGATGTTTATAGGGAAATCTTAGCCCTTAACACCCAAAGATGTCAGAATAAAACTGTTAGTTGTGCTTAGATGTATGGAGAAATGCGTCTCCACCTGCAGTGCATGCAGCTGTCGCAGTGTCTGAGCACATTCACATTTGCAGGAGTCCTGACCCTGAGCAGTGTAGAAGCATGCGTCAATACGTGTACCTCCCCTGCTGGACTGGGGCAGTGTTCTTTTTCTTCAACCACTAATTACCACCTTGACTATGACTTTGTATATGTGTATATATATGCTTTAAAAAAAATCAAAGAAAAACTATCAAGAACTATCCACATAATTGTGGCTCTGTGTGCAGCTGACCACTTCAACAAGCTGCCAACATAAAATGTCCATGCAGCAAACTTTGGGCAAATGGAAGTCTACGTAAATGGACCAGCCCATATGAATGGCAAGTCTTCTAAACTGTTTGCTTGTGCGGGGCTCCACCTAGGCAGAAGCAAAAAGAAGTGACTGGATGCTTTATTCACAGTGGGTAGCCGTGTGAGTCTGTCTGCAGTAGCAGAAAAGAGCAAGAGTCCAGTAGCACCTTAAAGACTAACAAAAATATTTTCTGGCCGGGTATGAGCTTTTGTGAGCCACAGCTCACTTATTCAGATACCAACTGTTAGTTGTGCTTCAGGTATCTGAAGAAGTGAGCTGTGGCTCACGAAAGCTCATACCCGGCCAGAAAATATTTTTGTTAGTCTTTAAGGTGCTACTGGACTCTTGCTCTTTTCTACTGTAAGCTTTATGTATACTTGGGCTGTTCTCTCTCTCTCCCCCCCCCCCATTACTGAATTGCTGCATAAAAATAATCTGCTAAGGAGGGGAAAATTCGATTTCCTGCAATTTAACATGCATACCAGTGGTATGTATGTGTTTTAGTGATGCCTTTGGCCCAGTTCCAAAGAAGCCCATATGACTGAGCATTTTCTCTGTAGTTCACATAGGCAGCCTGACGCCAAACTCTGTACTTTAGAGAGAAAATTAAAGTTTAAGGGTGCCTTGGGAAGAGCCTTTTGTTTCTAATTTGCCCTATCTGTTCTCCTGCAGCATAGTTTTGTCACACCCCAGGGACCTGTTATTTATGTAAAACAGAATTTGCTGCAAGTTAAGAGAGACTGGGGGATTGATGGTAAAAAAATGTATTTTTTTTTCACCAATTCATCTCTACTACAAGTATGCCAAATATTCAGAATTACTAGGTGAGGCTAATAATACACTTGTCATTGAAAGTTCTGGGCTAGACATTTTGCTCATTTGATTTATCATTCATAGGGGGGGGGGGGGAAACACTGTTCCAAAACTATTTGCCCACTCAAGGAAGGGAAGAAGTCTGGGACACTTTAGCCTTTGGAGTGTGTTTCAAAGTGTGTGTATGTGTGCACATGCATGATTTCTGTACACATGTGGGCTCTGGAAAGCAATGAGATACCATGGGGGGGGGTTCTGCCTTGAAACTCTATTTAGAAAGTTGGCCAGCCAGCAGAATTGGCGAATCTGTGCTGACAGAGTGGCAGAGCGATCCTATGCAGAGTTATTACTCCAGTAGAAACCCACTGAAATAAATGTTCATATAAATATATATACATATATATATAGCCATCAAGTCCCAGCTGACTTATGGCGACCCCGTAGAGTTTTCGAAGCAAGAGACAATGGGAGATGGTATGCCATTGCCTGCCTCCGCGTCACACCCCTGGTATTCCTTGTAGGTTTCCCATCCAGATACTTGCCAGGGTCAAGGCTGAGAGTGTGTGACTGGCCCAAGGTCACCCAGCGAGTTTCCATGGCTTTAACTGTGGACAGGATTGGACTCAGACATACTGCCAAGCTCCATGACTCTTTGGGCTGCACATAACAAACTGCAAACAGCCCCTTAACTCAAGAGATTAGGGGGTTACACTGTTAATGGTTATGCACCTGTCCATGATCACAGTGGGGGATGACGAGAGATTTAGCAAGCTTCATTACAGCATGTAATTAACACATTAAGGAAAAAAAGCAGAGAAATTCAGTGTAACTTTCACTAAAAGTATACCCCACTTCTTCGAGGGTAGGGGATGGTGTTTGCTAGGAAGTTTTAAAAGCAGTTCTCATCCAATCTACTCCTCAGCAGAAATAAACAACACTTTTTGCAACCCACCATCAGGCACCTGCTGGTTCTATGTCTGTACTTTTAAAAAATGTGTAGCTAAATAACATTTAGAGTTTAGGGAATATTAGTTTCCTCTATGAACCCTGTTTATCAATGGTTTTTTAATGTAGTCACATTGATCTGAAAGTTTCCTATGCAGATATTCATTCCGGATGCAGAAGTATTTGTTAATCAAGATTCATTAGAAACTATAGTGGCAAACAATATACCCAAGAGTGTGGAATTTTTTTCAGTCTCTTGAAAATCTTAGTCTACACTCAATAAGGAGCTATAGCTAATCCTGGCTGTCTTATTACTGTGGCTATATGATGCATGTGTTCCTTAATATACCTCCTTCACACAGGGTAGCTATGTTTGTCTGTAGCAGCAGAAAAGAGCAAGAGTCTAGTAAGTAGCACCTTAAAGACTCTGAAGGAGTGAGCTGTGACTCAAGAAAGCTCCATACCCTGCCAGAAATGTAAGTCTTTAAGGTGCTCCGGGACTTTTGCTCTTTTCTACTCCCTCACAAAGTAGGGTTGCCAACTCCAGGTTGGGAAATTCCAGGATAATTTGGGGGTGGAGCCTATGGAGAGTGGGGTTTGGGGAGGGGAGGGATCTCAGCAGGGTATAATGCCATACGATCCACCCTCCAAAGCAGCCGTTTCCTCCAGAAGAACTGATCTCTGGAGATGAGTTGTAATTCCAGAGGACTTTAGGCCCCACCTGGAGGTTGGCAACCCTGTCAGACAGAGCAAGAGGCCACAGTTGCCCTGGACATCACACACAGACATTGGCTGTGACTTTAAACTATGTCACCGGCCACAGGCTTCTGCACTCGTGGGCACACGGGGGATTGAGGGAGGTTAGCCATGCTGCCTGGGAGTATCTGATCGACCTGTTAATCCCATGCAGATGTAGTTAGAGGTGAGTAATGGTAGGTTAGTTTAAAGTGAGGGGAGAGGAGGTGAGCTTTATCACCAACAACTAGTTTGGGATTGCATATTTTACTATCAAAAATGTGATTTTCCCCCCACTAGCAATGCTTCCCAGATCAAATGTGTCAATCAGTAAAAGTAATGTTTGTATAGAGACTCTTAATACACTTAGCCTCACTATTTATGTTTTCCTGTCTTTCTCTTTCAATCCATAGGTAGTAACTCCAATCAGGTCAGGACAAGGTTATGTTTACGAGTTCCCTTGCAAATACCAGAAGGATACCTACGATATCCCACCAGTTCGTCCTCTCCAAGGGGTATGTACCAATAAAACTGTCAACAGACCTGAAATTAAGGGGCAAAAAAGGACTTGCCATTCTATCAGCTTCCTAAGCATAGATCAGGTTCTCTCATACCGAACTGAAAATATTTTGTTTCGGTTTGAGAAGGTGGCCTTTCCCACTCTGCCGGTCACCAGAGACATTGGATGTTTGAGAGGCCCAAAAATATAAAATCCACATCTGTTTTCTAAAGGACACAGGCCATTAAACTCATCAGCCAGAATATCCGAAGGCTGCAAACACACACACACACACACACACACACACACACATATATAAATAAATTATATATAAAGCCAGCTAGGTCTCAGGAGCACTGGCAGTACAAATAGCCAATCTCAATCTGGGTGGAGTGAAGATGTCTTGGCATAAAGCGGTGAAGCGGGTCGTGCTGTTCAGATGACAGGCTCTTAGAATGTATCACTCACTGAGAAGTGAAGTTATCTTATTCAGCCAGTCATTGAGTAAGCAGGACTCAACAACTTTACCTAGTTTTAAAAAGCAAGTCTTTTTATTGATATACTTCTAGTAAAATATGTGTAAATGCAGATTATCAAGTCTTTAACACTTCTATAAAAACTCTTGTCAAAGTACAATGTATGTATTTACAATGTATGAAGTAAAAGCAAGTCTTACATACTATTCAGTTTCAAAATCCAACTTCTAAAATATAACAGTCAAATTATTCTGGTTCAGTTCAAAGTATCTAATTCATAAAGTCTAGAGTAATGTATTTAAGCCATACATACCAGTCAGCCTTTTCTTGAGAGCCTTTGGAAGGTTCTCTGGGCTTACTGTGGCTGTATTTATACTGTTTCAGACTCATTAAGAGTGTTGATTTTACTATCAGGAGGGATATCTTCCTCCCCACTTTCAAATAACATGAGCAGTCCAATAATTTACAGTTGCAGCTGTTCAGGTTATTAGCTTCTCCCCATGACCAAATATGGGCTTCCTTTCCTTTCAGTCTATTTTGCTTAAAGTATAAACAATCATTTCTGAGCTCCATGATCACTCCATATACTCAATTTTCATACCATTCCCATCTTCAGTACAATACGCATTAAATGAGACTATTTAGAAATCTACAATACAATATATAACTATATAAATCATAAAACACAATTATTGCTCACATTGTAACATGTAACCATCTGGTCAGTAGGAAACATAGCCTTCAGCAAGGTTACAGAAAGCAAGAAGCTTACTGCACTTATAGCCTTGAGGTCTTTGAGTAGACCTTCTCAAGGTTTGAGGATAGCAGGACTTTTCTGCTCTTGAGATATGAGCAGCTGAACTGAATCAGGAAGGGTAATTTCAGATACACCTTTCTGGCAGATAGTGAAGAATGACTCTGTTCTCCCTTCAAGGACAAGACCAGGGTAAGTTAGTTAGCTCTTGAAAGAATTCAGACCTTGAGAGAATTCAGTCAGCCTGTTCTAAGGACATTTGCATTTTGCAAGCTGTTGCCAGGCTTTTCATTACACAAACCTCTGCAGTTTGTGGTTCAGTTTGTATGCTGTGTTCAAGCTCTACATGGAATTAATTCTGCACATGTTCACAAAATACCATAATTATGTCAGAGACCGTGACAGTGGGAACATGGAATGATTTCTATGTAGGTTCTGGGAAGCATATGTAGGTTGTGCAGGGAGTTAACCATGCCAAAAAACATGTAGATGCCAGGCAGATGCTATTTCACATATGATGATGTCCTCTGGATACACACAGTTTACAGGCACATGTCTGCTAATTTAATGTGAAGCGATCCTGAGAGAGAGAATCCCCACCCTCTTACTGGATGAGGCATCAATACCTTCAGACTCCGTAGTGTGTGCCATGCTTGAGTCTACTCCTGTCTGGCATTCCTGGGGGCATTTTTTACAAAGTGTGCAGCAGAAAGGTACAAAAAGGAGTCCAAATGACAGCTTTTCTGTCTCCAACTCCAAGGCACTGGAAGTGGAGTACATATATGCTGATCTCAGTGGAACAGAGTGAGGACGATGGAGGGATGGGGGAGTTAATTCACACCTCGTGAAAATTGCTAGGGATTAGGCACCAATTACTGTCAGTCATTCTTACTTCAGTGGAGATGGCACAAGTTGGCTACATCTCTGAGATAAATCATACATGTTAAAAGATACGACTGGGGAAGGTACTGGCAAACCACCCAGTAAACAAAGTCTGCCTTGGAAACGTCAGGATATGATGTCACCCCATGGGTCAGGAATGATCCGGTGCTTGCACAGGGGACCTTTACCTTTTTTAAAAAGATATGCCTGGGCAAAATCCGGCCTGTGTCCTGGATCCTTTTATTTGTTTGGATTTCATTCCTAAATGATTCTGACATATTTGAGGTACACATATCGAACTTTATTCTGAGGATGGCCCCCATTTGTGCCAAATGTTCCATTTGTTCAAGGTGAGAGCTGGAGAGTTATTTATGTAAGATCCCCTGACAACGCATATAGCAAAATATGTAGGGATCTAGGAGATCTAATAAACTGCTTCACTTGCACCTGGTTTATTTTTTCTCCTACCTACTGGTGTGGCCTTATCTTCTTCCTGTTATGCGAAATGGTGTCATAAAGTTGCTCAGAGCCATCCGGCGAACTTAATCACTTTATCTTTCTCAGCTAAAGGTTAATTCACATACTACTTTTTAAAGGTGTAAACTTAAGATTTTGAGTGTGCCTTTAAAATGTAAAACATGAAAAAAAAACTGCAAGATGTGATTTCAAGCAGATTTGTTTCAAATGGAGGGCCTAATCAGAGAACCAGGGTTGACTGCCGTTCCCTGTCGAGTATGATGTCTTGGTGGGAAACTCAGATTTGCCTCTACATAATGTGTGACATGACCGTTTCCAAAGTTTTGCAGCTCTGTTCCACTTAATCGGGAAATGCTCTGAGAGCAGCATCACAATTGCTTTGGGGGAACTTGCTTCTAAAAGCATAAAAGCCAGAGAGGAGCTAGGTGCCCAATACACAATTAACATACAGAAGGCAATTGCCATATATTGGGGAAGAGATACCGCTGTGGGGCCCTTTGGTGTGTGGGGTTCCGCAAGGGGCAATCCTCTCCCCTATGTTGTTTAACATCTATATGTGCCCTCTCGCCCAGCTTGTCCAGAATTTTGGGCTGGGTTGTCATCAGTGTAATTCTGTATTTGGGAACCATTAAGAACTTATAATATACAAGTAATGACTTCGGGACTGGGATGTCAGGCTTACAGCCTTCCACTGGTATATTAAAGTGGTACTCCCCAGGACCAGCTTGACTGCTGGATTCTTTGGGTTATATATTGTGGCCCCGAACATATCTCTGTATGAACCCAGCTGCCTAGAAATGTACCATTCTTTTCCAGAAGAATAAAAGATCTGGTCTTGTATATGTTTTTTTAGGAAAGAATCTGAAAAGTCTGGAAGCCTCTTAGGGCATGTAAAGGTAAAGGTAGTCCCCTGTGCATTCACCGGGTCATTACTGACCCATGGGGTGAAATATCTTGACACTTATTAGTCACTCTATGTTTATGGGGTGGTTTTCCATGGCCTTCCCCAGTTGTCGACACTACCTCCAGCAAGCTGGGTACTCATTTTACTGACTTCAGAAGGATGGAAGGCTGAGTCAACCTTGAGCCAGCAACTTGAAACGGACTGCCATTGGGATCGAACCCAGGTCTTGAGCAGAGCTTGGACTGCAGTACTGCCGCTTACCACTCTGCGCCACAGGGCTCTTCTTAGGGCCTGTATAAGTGTTTAAAAGCTAAGAAACAAAAAAGTAAAGTCCCCCCCCAACCCATATCTTGTTTGTGACAGAAACTGCCAAGTTCATACCAGTTGCTAAGAAAGGAGAGGATTAAACTGAAATGCAGTTACTGTGATGTTCTATTTTGTGTGATGCGTTTGTTCTTTGTTTAGATATATGATGTCCCTCCTGCATCGTTTAAAGGTCCTGCACAAGCTACTCAAGCGGGAGATGCGAAATCTCAAGGGGAGTACGACATTCCTCCCACAAAAGGGGTAAACGGATTGCTGTTTTATTTAAAGCAAACATGTACTTTCTTGCTGGGTGGAGGGCATGTTTAAACAAAAATGCCATTCTGCACTAAAACAAAGATGGAGAGAGAGAGAGAGCACGGTGCGCTTTGAACTCTAGCCTTTGCAACATTCCCCTCGAGCCTGTAACTTGTCTATTAAAAGAAACTGTGATAAAGATAAAGTTCAGAATGTAATGACTAGTTTTATGTAAGGTCGTTGTGTAATTAGAGTTCAGAACTGTACACTGGCCCTTTTTATGGATGGGGGCAATGGAAATAATTGGGAAGGGGCCACATGAGGACTGGCAAATAGTGCAATGTCTCGGTGTTTGAAATTATCGGATCCTTTTTGGTGCAAAGCAGGAAATTGATCAGTGAAAATGCAACCCCCACCCCACCAAGTCATTTTGTTAGTTTTGGATTTCCCTGCGTTCCATTTACTGAGCCATTGGCTTCGGTGGCAGGATCTAATTGTCCTGTTAGGCCTGCAAATCTAATTTATATCCAGTCTATTCATTCCCTTCCTCCTCCTCCTCTCCCTTATTTCCCAGGCAGACTAACGGCTTGTCCACTAGATTAATTGTGGTGCATCCACTGGAAAGCAGCAAGGCATACTTACTGGCCCATCTCAGGTGCTGAAAGATTGTGCTCCCAACTCCCCCCCACCAAATCCCACTAAGTCGAGGTCCAAAGCCCACAAAAAAAGGGGGGCTGTTTGCTGAAGGAAGGCTATATTTTGCAAATGAAGCCACTTTGTCTTTCTGTATTTGAGACACTAGATCTTACCACAGTTCTGTATTCTAATGTGAAGTACAGATAGTTTTTAGATCTGTTTTTAGCACAGGGTGCAGTGAAAGAGGAAAAGAGGCATCGAGTGAACTTCCAGCCCCCAACCTATCTTTATCTGCTGTATCTGAGGGGGGTACATCAATGTTGCTGCAATTAGCCTTTTATGAGCTGGGGTTTCTCTGAGGCAAATCCACAGTGTTAGATCAAGATGTTCACTTATGAGCAACTGATTTGTATGATCCGCACTGTACTGAGAAGCAAGACCTTTGCTTCAGATGAGTGCCATCCCTGTGCCAGTTCCTCTAAAGTACAAGAAGTGTAGCTGGCACAGGTTGTCTCATCCTATATTATTCATGATTTGGGAGACACGAGTTGTCCCTTAGCTATTCCCGAACTTCCTTCCTGTTGGTACCACAGTGAGGGCAAACACAGCCAAGGAAATGCTGAATCTGTAGTCAAAGATCCGCATTAGTCCAAACACAGGTATCCAGAACTACTTACTTGTCTGAATTCACAGCACTCTCAAAGTTTGTATAATGAGAGAGCTCAATTCATTCCCTTAAAGCAGTGAGGGCTATTTCTTCAGCTTGTTTCCTGCTCAAGGCTGAGGTCCAGGAGTCAAGGCAGGAGCTGGAGCCGACCATGTGTCATGGATGTTGTTCCAGGAAAGGCTGTGGGTGAACGGAGGCCTTGAATACTAAGGCAAGGAGGAGGTGGAGAGGCCGGCCACCAGTATTCGAAGGTGCCGTGCCTGGTTGTGGCATCGAGTACTGCTGTGGGGCTGAGGTGGTTCAGGACTCGGAGATGCTTGAGAGGTCGGTTGGGGAAATACCAGGCAGCAGGTTCTGGGGTGGGACTGGGGGTGGTGGTTCAGGATTTGAGTCTGAACACAGGGCTGTTTGAACAGGTTTGCTCAGATGCTTGGGGTTCCTCCTGCATATTATAGGTGGCTCATGGAGGTGTCCTAACTGCCTTCTTCTGTGGCAATGTTAGGTGCCCAGCTGCCTCCTGCTCTGAGTCTTTGACCTCCAGCGTGGTGAGAGCCAGCGTGGTGTAGCGGTTAAGAGTGGCAGGCTCTAATCTGGAGAACCGGGTTTGATTCCCCGCTCCTCCACATGATTGGTGGATTCTAATCTGATGAACTGGGTTTGTTTCCCCACTTCTACACATGAAGCCTGCTGAGTGACCTTGGGCTAGTCTCAATTCCCTCCTAACTCTCTCAGCCCCAGCTACCTCACAAGGGAAGGGAAGGTATAAAAAGTAGGGTATAAAAACCAACTCTTCTTCTTCTATTTGATGAGGAGCAGTCTGTATGCTGGTCCATGACACCTAGGGAACTACTGTCCAATGCCTATCCACACTCCTTGTTCCTGGTGGGGACACTGGAAGGACCACACAGACTGAGAGCACTCCTGGCAGCTGCCCAGCCATGCATGGAACTGGGCAATGCCTCTGTGCCCACCCTTTGTCCAGGGTGTCTGCTGGTCTCCCAGCAGTGATGCTCAGTGTGGTGATCAGATTATACTACACTCTGGTTAGCGTTGATATAACAGAACCATGTGGCATGTGTAACTGCTGGACTTGATGGGCCTTGGTCTGATCCAGCATGGCTTTTCTTATGTTCTTATTTTGCCTTCTAGATCTATGCCATCTCCTCTTCTGGCTGCCGAGATGACACAGATTCCAGGGAACACCTGCCTGACTTGGCTGCATGCATAAAGCATGATATGAGACCAGAAGGTGTGTACGATGTTCCTCCTCCCGTTGCCAAAGCAGCCAAAGAAGGTGGACAGAAATGCACTTGCAACCCATCTCCCACTTCTGAAGGAACATCACGCCACCGTGGCCTGTATGATGTCCCAGTGAGCCATCAGACTCACTTCGTTGAGCAGCAGGTGGCTCCCCAGACAGACGTCTACGATACTCCCCGAGGAGTCCCCTTCCCTGGGCAGCACCTGGGATTCATTGATGGTCTCAATCCTGAGGGAAAAGAGGGAGTCTATGATGTGCCTCCACAGGTCACCCAGGACACTAAAAGACTGCAGGATGTGACCGATGGGATGAACAGGTTATCTTTTTCCAGTACGGGAAGCACCAGGAGTAACATGTCCACCTCTTCCACGACGTCAAAGGAATCTTCTTTTTCAGCCTCTCCTTCTCAGGACAAAAGGTTGGTGCTGGACCCTGACACAGCCATAGAGAGACTTTACTGGCATCAACATGCAGTGGAGACCACCGTCTGTGGTTTAATGGCCTTCGTTGGCCCGGACTGGCGGTCTTATGAGTCCATGGAGAAGCACATCAACAAGATCCGCACTGCTGTCGACAAGGTGGAGCAGTCGCTGGTCGACTACCTTAATTTTGCCAAGGGAGCGACTGCCAACGCTTCCTTTATCCCTGAGCTCAGCCTCTACAACAAAACGAGACGGGAGCTGCAAAGGCTGGAAGATTCCCATCAGATTTTAACCCAGACTAGCCAGGACCTCAATAATTGCAGCTGGTCCCTGAACGTCCTGGCTATCAACAAGCCTCAGAACAAATGCGATGATCTGGATCGGTTTGTGATGGTGGTGAGGACAATCCCAGACGATGCAAAGCAGCTGACCACCACCATCAGCGTCAATGCCGAAGTGCTTTTCAGACAAATGCCTTGTGACTTGCATGGAAAGAGCGCACCGGAAAGCCTTGGTCCCACTGTGGATTATGTATATGATAGTCCTCAAGCCCAGACAACGTTTCATCCTGGAGACAAAAGCCAGGACCACTGTGGTTCTTTGTCACCACTTCTTTCTAAAGACTCCCATTACCAATGCAGCAGCAACAGCTCTGAAAAGAGTTGGATGGATGATTATGATTATGTGCACTTGCAGGTGAGTTCCATACTATTTATATGTACTGCACTAGAGGATTGTGTGTGTGTTAAGTGCCGTCAAGTCGCTTCCAACTCATGGCGACCCTATGAATGAAAGTCCTCCAAAATGTCCTATCTTTGACAGCCTTGTTCAGATCTTGCAAACGGAAGGCTGTGGCTTCCTTTATTGAGTCAATCCATCTCTTGTTGGGTCTGCCTCTTTTCCTGCTGCCCTCAACTTTCCCTAGCATGACTGTCTTTTCCAGTGACTCTTGTCGTCTCATGACGTGACCAAAATACGATAGCCTCAGTTTAGTCATTTTAGCTTCTAGGGTCAGTTCAGGCTTGATTTGATCTATAACCCACTGATTTGTTTTTTTGGCAGTCCACGGAATTACCTTCATTTTATTCTTACAACAGTCCTGTGATGTAGGTTAGGCTGAGAGTGTGTCACTGCCCTAAGATCACACAGCAAGCTTCCATGGCAGAGTGGGATTTTTACTAGGGTCTCACAAATCCTAGCCTGACACTGTAATGCTGGCTCTCGCACATAAGAATGCTCCTGCTGGATCAAGCCATGATCAGCACTTCCATGGCTCAGTGGTAGAGCATCTGCTTGGCATGGGAAAGGGTGATCTGGAGCCCCGTGGAGAAAGGACATAAAAATATACTAGATAGATACTCACTTGTGTCCCAGAAGGAAAGCACAGTGTCCTAGACAGAAAGATTTTCTAAACTACAAAGCTCTAAACCCATACAAGCCATCTTATTGACAGGACCCTTCAGAGAGATTTTCGGCCCGGATGAAACATGTGCTTATAGCTCCGATGCTACCTCCTCATATCTGAACTAGTAGTCAGCGACATTCTCTTAGATCATGGGTATCGAACTCATTTGTTACGAGGGTCGGATATGACATAAATGTCACTTGGCCAGGTCGTGCCTCACCAGCCCAGATCGAGAGTATGGGGTGGCTGCCTCGGCTGGCGAGTATACAGTGGGCTCGCCAGTCCATAACCTCCAAGTTTGGGAGGGGCTGTGACTCAGTGGTAGAGCATCTGCTTGGTGTGAAGAAGGTCCCAGGTTCAATCCCCGGCATCTCCAGTTAAAGGGATTAGGCAAGTAGGTGATGTGAAAGACCCCTGCCTGAGACCCTGGGGATCCGCTGCCGGTCTGAGTAGACAATACTGACTTTGATGGACCCAGGGTCTGATTCAGTATAAGGCAGCTTCATGTGTTCATGACTGGGGGACATGACTACCTTGGCTGGTGAGCCCTCAGCAGGCTTGCCAGCCCAGATCGAGAGGAGGTGGCAGCCTTAGCTGGCTCGCGGACCGGAAAAGAGCTCTCAAGGGACCGAATCCGGCCCCCAGGCCATATGTTTGACACCCCTGCCTTAGATTCTTCCAGCTCTTTGGGTTGTGCAGGGAAAGGGGGGGCATGCCGCAGCACCACCCACCTTATAGATTGGAGCTCCCTGGAGCATGACTCAGGAAGCTTAGGTTGCTCTCCCTTCCTCAGTCTTCTGCTCAACCTTCTCAGTGGGAGCAGGAAAGGGAAGCCTCCAGACGCATGGAACCACTGTCCTTGGTTGTGTTCTGAAGGCACATGATCTTTGCTGAAACTAAGCAAGTCTTGGTCTGGTCTTTCTTTGGGTGGGGGAACCACCTGGGAACCCCATTTGGGGAAGGGGCTGTGGCTCAGTGGTAGAGCCTCTGCTTGGCATACAGAAGGTTCCAGGTTCAATCCCTGGCATCTCCACTTAAAGGGTCTAGGCAAGTAGGAGATGTGAAAGACCGCCACCTGAGACCCTGGAGAGCCGCTGCCTGTCTGAGTAGACAATACTGACTTTGATGGCCCGAGGGTCTGATTCAGTATAAGGCAACTTCATGTGTAACTTATTTCAGATTTGAAGCTTATTACACACTATCCTTTTATCAAGAACAGATCTATTTGTAAGCTCTTGATGGTCTCCTCTTCCTCCTTGTGCTGGCCAGAAAGCTGGCATAAGCACACAATGGCCATTTATGCAGGTCTGTTTCCCTGCGGTCACCCCGTTGACTGCTCCAGTGCTTCATTTTGATTATGCATGCTTTTCCTGTTCATCAGAGGTCGCCTCGCTCTTCCCGTGCATTTCTGCGCATTTTGTTTACATTTTCCAGATTTTTGCTAAAACAGCATCCAGAAAACACTGGCAAAATGCACGGGGAGAGCAAGGTGACCTCTGACAGTCAGGAAAGGCATACATAATCAAAACGAAGCACCGGAGCAGTTGGCGGGGGTGACCACGAAAGAAACAGCCCTTCATCAGTGGCCAATGAAATACCTGTTGTGTAATAACTAAGCTTTTTGTTGACCCAATATCTCAATAGGCATATTTCTGGGTTGTGATTTGTTAAAATGGTCTTCTTTAATGTTCTCCCATCAGGGCAAGGAGGAGTTCGAAAGGCATCAGAAGGAGCTTCTGGAAAAAGAAAATATCATAAAGCAGAGCAAAATGCAGCTGGAGCATCATCAGGTAGGAGTCAGAAGGGCAGCACCAAAATACAGCAGAAAAGCAATTAGAGACACTGACTTTGAACTGGAAAACTGCACTAGACTGACTAAGGATGCCTGGTGTGTATCGCTGTGGAAAACCACAACTTTGAGAGAGCAGGTTGCTGTAGGAGCATACATAGAAACATTGACCTTAAATATCTCAAATTGTCAAAATATATTTGGCATTTTTTAGACATTTGCATTATTGCACCAGGGCAGGCTAAGGTAAGCCAGTGTATGGTTGCATTCAGACATGACAACAAACCTCCTCTGAAAGCATGGTTTAATCCTGTTTCAGAATCCTGGTTTATCACAAGGAAACAAACTCCGACTAACCCAGGCGCCTGCATTCCAACATCACAGAAAATAAGAGATTGATTTGATACTTCTGACACTAAGAGGCCTTCATTCACACTCCATAAGTGAGGGAGAGGTGGGAAGGAGCAAATGAGGATGCCAGCAAGCCATGTCAATGCTTGTCCCAGACAAAGGGTTATTGCAGTGTCTCAGAGCAGTTTCCATTTCCGTTACGGATTGGCAGGGGTAATTTAAAGAATGCCAAATGCTGTCATGATTATCAAAAATACTACAGGGCTGTGCGCTTGACAGTACCTTAAATAGCCTCTCCTTTTTGCCTTTCAGCTGAATCAGTTCCAGTGGCTGGAGCAAGAGATCACAAAGCCAGTGGAAAACGACATCTCACAATGGAAGCCACCTCAAGGCCTCCACCCGACAAACAGCCTGCTCGCCTCTCAAGACAGGCAGCTGCTTCTGTTTTACTCAGACCAGTGCGAGACTCATTTCATTTCCCTCTTGAATGCCATCGATGCCTTCTTCAGTTGCATCAGCGCTGCCCAGCCCCCACGGATCTTCGTTGCACACAGCAAGTTTGTGATCCTAAGTGCTCACAAACTGGTGTTCATAGGAGATACCCTGACAAGGCAGCTGGCCACCCAGGAGATCTGCCACAGTGTTATGAACTCCAGCAACCAGCTCTGCGAACTGCTTAAAAGCATTGTAATGGCCACCAAGGGGGCTGCCTTGAATTATCCCAGCACAGCATCCTTGCAAGAAATGGTGGACCGAGTGACAGAACTCTCCCACCACGCCCAGTTATTTAAACGCTCTTTGTTACAGATGGCATCTTACTGAGATGCGTACAACTGACTCTCTCCCACAAAGATCTTAGAAAAGAACTGGAAATATTTTCTATATCGTGTAAATAAATAATAATAATTATTAAAACCTGATCATTTATTTTTGTAGATATTTTATATTAAATATTTCAAATTCCTTTTTATGGTTTAGAAATTGTAACAGTTTTCAGCAATATCTCTCTGTTTATCATTTTGAATATATAAAGTGGTATTCTGCATATATGTATATATTTGCAACATTCCATAAAGTCCATGAAGCACCTTACAAAAAGCATCCCTCTTTGTGGTGTTTTTTTTTACCTTTGGGGGACTATAATGTATATTTCATTTGAGCTTAATTTGTGTCACAGCAACAAGGTGGTTTAAGGTTGTGGCAATTTCTTGAGAAGATACAGGGTTGGATCCAGCCAACTGTTTTGCTCAATCTTGGCTAACTTTACTCCTTACAGTCCCTGTCCCATATGGCTTTTGTCCGTGTCTCAGGGACCAAAGGAGACCCTAACTGTCTGATTCTGAAGTACATCTAATTTAGATGAATTCCAACAATATCCATATGGTTATCTAATTTATTTGCATTAGGAAATCAACATAGTTGCTACATTGCAAATATTGTTATTTAGCCTTGGGGTACTTCTGCTTGAGTGAACCCTGTGGTGCAGAGTGGTAAGCTGCAGTACTGCAGGCCAAGCTCTGCTCACAACCTGAGTTCGATCCTGACGAAGTTGGTTTCAGATAGCCGGCTCAAGGTTGACTCAGCCTTCAATCCTTCCGAGGTTGGTAAAATGAGTACCCAGCTTGCTGGGTTGGTAAAGGGAAGATGACTGGGGAAGGCACTGGCAAACCACCCTGTAAACAAAGTCTGCCTAGTAAATGTCGGGATGTGATGTCACTCCATGTGTCAGGAATGACCCGGTGCTTGCACAGGGGACCGTTACCTTTTTACTTCTGCTTGGGATACCCAATGCCTGTGATGCACGGAGATAAATATTTCAACTATATAACCTTGTGTGAAGTTGCAGAGATGTTCAAAGTGTTCACTAATGCAGCCGCCCCCAAGTCATCAAAGGATATGTTATGGCCTTCTCTTGGTCATGCCTAAACAGAATTTTGTACATGGCAATTTTTGCACATGCAGACTTCTTTTGATGTATGCAAATGTTTCTTTGCATTGTAGCCAATGGGATTACTAAACAAAACTAAAAATAATCTGAATCCTCCAGATTAACAATCTCCTTGGCACAAATGCAGCTCTATTGATGAGCTGAGTAAGAAGCTACAAGTAAGATTAAGATCAAAGAAAAACAGCTTTAGGTGATACAGGAGTACCACCAGTCAGATGTGGAGACAGCTTTTATATATCCCCAAGGAAAGTTTCTATTTTGGTATTACAGAGAAGTAATACCAGTCATAGCCCTTACCCGGATGGCCCAGGCTAGCCTGATCTCGTCAGATCTCAGAAGCTAAGCAGGGTCAGCCCTGGTTAGTATTTGGATGGGAGACCACCAAGGAATACCAGAGTTGCTGTGCAGAGGAAGGCACTGGCAAACCATTTCTGTTAGTGTCTTGCCTTGAAAACCCCATAAGGGTTCGCCATAAGTCGGCTGCGACTTGACGGCACTTTACACACACACAGTTAGTCATATGTACATGTATATGTCATGTGTCTCCTTGTCGGTGCCTCCTGCAGCATCCAAAACCACTCTGGACCATGGGGGTAGGCTTAGAGCCAAATTATAGCCATTCAAAAACTTACTGAGCAAAGACATACCCCACTATATTGTCGAAGGCTTTCACGGTCAGAGTTCATTGGTTCTTGTAGGTTATCCGGGCTGTGTCCTTCAGTGTTACTACTCTGAAGATGCCTGCCACAGTTGCTGGCGAAACGATAGGAAAGAAAATTCCAAGACCACGGTTACACAGCCCGGATAACCTACAAGAACCAACATACCCCACTGTTTGTCTGGATTCCCAAGTGCTGGCAATGACTCCCTATAAGGCAGCTTCATGTGTTCATTTGTATAAGGCAACGGTGTGACAATCCCTCCTGGCTGAAGGTAACAGATCACTTGCTAGTTCAAGAATTTATGGGATCACCCCTGTGTATGTTAAGTGTCATCATGTCGCTTCTGATTTATGGTGCTCCTATGAATCAATGACCTCCAAAAACGTCCTATCATTAACAGCCTTGCTCAGGACTTGCAAAGGGAGGACCGTGGCTTCCTTTATACAGTTGAGTCAATCCATTTCATGTTGGGTCTTTCCCTTTTCCTGCTGCCTTCAACTTTTCCTAGAGTTATTGTCTTTTTCAGTGACTCTTGCCCTCTCATAATGTGACCAAAGTAGGATAGCCTTAGTTTAGTCATTTTAGCTTCTAAGGAGAGTTCATGTTTGATTTGATCTAGAACCCACTTATTGGTCTTTTTTGCGGTCCATGGTATCCGTAAAACTCTCCTCCAACTCCACATTTCAAATGAATCAACTTTCTTCCTGTCAGCTTTCTTAATTGTCCAGCTCTCACACCCATACATAGTAATAGGGAATACGATGGCATGAATTAACATAATGTTGGTGGCCAGTGACACATCCTTACACTTCAGAATATTTTCTAGCTTCTTCATGGCTGCCCTTCCCATTCTCAGTCTCCTGATTTCTTGGTTGCAGTCTCCCTTTTGGTTATGATCGAGCCAACCCTACCCTAGTCAAATGTCGCACTTGAATGTCGCACTTGATTCAGGGCTGAGCTGACTTGATAGCTCTTCAGAAGAGAAATGCTTAGAAAAGCTAACAGCCCTCCACCGATACTCTGCGAAATGAAAGGTGAGGCTGTAATGACCTCTTCTTTCAAATGGGGGTTCTTCTCTTGCAACAACTGTTGCCGTGTAATATGCCTTTAACCGTGGAGTCAGAAACAGAGAAGATCAAAGGATAGGTGTACAGGTAATGCCCGAGTGTCATTTGAAGTGGAATGACTGCCTGTGCCGCTCTGTGATCATTTGAGCTGCGCAATCGTTATGTGTCTGCAATATTTTTTGCACAGCTTGCTGAGGCAGCAGGTTGCTGCTGACTGAATGTTACACCCTGTGATATCTAGGCAAGTTAAAATAAGATCTGTTCTGCACAACAGCGCATTTGTTACTTTTGCAACTGATGTCTTAGCATGTCCACTAGTGCTAAACACATTGGCCTTGCATATCTAAGAAACTGCTGCTCTTCTGATGCCGATCATGTTGCCACTGTTAAGAACAGTTGAGAGCATCCGTTTGACCATAGTGTTCTTGGGCCGAGGATAGTGCAGACAGATCTTGAGAGATGTTTTTCATTGCTGTTCCACAGCTACTAGTGTTTCCTTTCCCACAGATTACCTTTATCAGCAAAAGCAACCCAACTGTGGGGTGGGGGATGGGATGGATCATGCAATCTCTTTTAGTAAGACTAACCAAAATATCACAAAACTATCTGCAAGCTTTTGAGTATAATTCAGGCTGGATATTTTTAAAAACAGAGGGGGGATATTTTTCAGGCCATGATGGTCTGCAATTTGCCTCCTAGGAAGAAGGAAAAAATGTCAGTCTCCATTCAAAGACTATGAAAATAATCTCCGATGTTGGTCCCTTAAAAGAAAGAGAGGAGGGGGGGAAAACCTTGTCATCCTTATAGTCAGAAGCTGCAGATGAGCAGTCATTCAGTCACAGCTGGAATAACATTTCCCACCCCTTTCCCATCTCTTTGTGTGTTTAACATTCAGCCAGTTGAAAAGTTCTCGATAAGTCAATAGCTTGTACACTATTTAATATTTTGGTTGGTCCTAATAAAAGCTATCACCCAACATTTGTTTCTGCATTTTTCTGGAGAACTATACAGCAACTTACATCATCATACACAAGATAAACGTGTCTTTGGTCTCTTGGCCTTTTTTTTTTTTTTTTAAGGAAAAGCAAGGTTCTAGCCCCTATGGTAGTGAAAACAGGCTTGAAAGTGCTTGTGAACACATGAAGTTGCCTTATACCGAATCAGACCCTTGGTCCATCAAAGTCAGTATTGTCTACTCAGACCGGCAGCAGCTCTCCAGGGTCTCAGGCAGGGGTCTTCCACATCACCTACCTGCCTGGTCCCTTTAACTGGAGATGCCGGGGATTGAACCTGGGACCTGCTGCATGCCAAGCAGATGCTCTACCACTGAGCCACAGCCCCTTGCTTCCAACTTATGGCAACAGGCAACCTGATGAATTAGCCAGTGAAATCTACAGACCCAGAGTAAGATTCACTGGGATTTCAAGCTGCCAGGTAGCAGAGCTTCCTGTCCTCTGTGCAACATCTTCCTCCTTCCCAATGAAGCACAATGGAATAATGCAGAAGAAGGCAATGCAAGCCATCAACGACATAGGTCCCAGTCCTGCTATTTGCGCTGGCATCGGGGTTGATAAGGTGCTTTTCATGTGCTGTGCCTTATGGTTTTTTTTGTGCTTGTCATTGGTTTGCTTTGCCATAAAATATCCCTGAGACCTTGCAATGGAACTAGCTTAGAAGATTAATAAAACAGCATGCACCTTTATTGAGACATATTTGTCTTGGAAAGTAAAACTACTTGAACACAAAGAATGATAAATTTTGAGTTGTCCTAGATCTGATATTAACTTGAGGGGGTTGACTTCTCCAAGAATAGCTCCAGACTCCAAAGTTGTGTCTGGTATAAGCATTTGGAACTCTGCTCACCAAAAGGAGACAGCTCTGGTTACCAGTAAGATTGGCTTACAAAAAGGAAAGAAAGAAACCCCAGTCTGTTTGAGGTATTCCTAAGCTTCACATGGGGATGCTTTTTAGAATTTCTATTGTCAATGTTTTGTTTCCTAGTACATATTTTAAGTTACAGTGTTATAAAATGCAAGCATAAGGAACCCAATGCAGCAAATAAATAAATAAATAATGCAGTGGGGAATCCCTTTGAAATCAATGAGATTTAAGCATTTCATTGCCTGTTTGTTTCAGTTATTTCAATGGCACTCTATGACCAATATTCAGGGGCTACGCAGCCCTACAGAAATGCATGGCTCACAATTTTCTTTTGTGGGTAGGAAAGGCGGGAAGTGCAAGAACCTTCTTCACTGCACGTGCCAACTTTTCTTCTTCTTCATAGAACAGAATGGGAAGCCACTGCTTGTGCGGGGCTCTGGGCTGCAGCTGATAGCCATGTGACGCTCTATGCACTTGCTTGGGACGGAGCACTAGGACCACCCCTGGTTGGCAGTGGGGCTGTCTCGACCAAATATGTGACAGTGTGCAGCCTGTGGTCATGGGCCACACATGCAGATGCTGGTGATGGCACACCAAGATACACAAATACTCAGAGGCTCTTTCAGCCTTCCACAACTTGCAGCGGAGGAGGCAAAATCATGCCCTCTTTGGAGCTTCTCAAAGAGATGTCTGCATGCACAACGGGTGGCATATTGTACTACTTATCATGTAGAAGATACTTCAGAAATCATGTGTACAAAGAATGTTTTAAAATAAAACCTTGTTTGCGTTCACCATTGTTATTTTCTTCTCCATTCTTTTTTTACACATTGTAAAATGTTTCTGTAACCCCAAATTTTCATTTTAAAAATTGACACACCTGTCTTTCTTCTGACCCAGGAAGGCAACAGTGAAATGAAAAACAAGGTAACAGTATAAAATCACATAATTAAAAACATGGAAACTTATAAAAATAAATAAATTCATTAAAAGAACATTAAAAACCACCACTTAAAAATACTTCGTTCTTTCCACATTGGGTTTTTGCTCCAGCTTGACTTCTGAACTGCAGCGGTTCTTCCTTTGTCTTACACATACTATCGTGGCCTCTTGTTTTTGAGTTTTCCCCAGTTTTTTTTTTTCCCCAGACCACTTTTTTGGCCGCGTGTGTAAGGGCGGGGAAGCCAAGCCGGAGCTAAAACCTGGTGCAGAATAGCCCCCTGTGTACATAATTCCCTTGTAGCCCAGACTCAAGCCTGCCCCATTTCTCTGTGGAATAGTTCAGGAAGCCAGGAGGATAGAAATCCCCCAATCTCTTCCTGGAAGCGGTTCCGCAGGCATGGGACAGCCACTGAAAAAGCCCCGGCTGTTGGAGAGCGTGCGGTACACTGAGAGGGGCAAAGCCCCTGGGAAACATCTGACCAAGAGCCCCATAGTATTTTGCAAAAGAAATCCTTTTGCAAAAGAAATCAAATGACTACTACTCCTTTTACTTTACTTTGATAGCATAATCTGGGTAGTCAGCAAATACACTGAAAAGCTGCTTCTCAAGGAGTTATAAAGCCTGGCTTAATTCCAGCTGGATGCATCTGGTTGTAAGTGACGACCACTGGACTCATGTAGGGTTGCCAACACATTTGGCAAAAAATGCCCTTTCCCTTTAATAAAAACTTTAATATGTGGAAATGGACAGCTGAAGCGCTTTGTGTAATGGAGGTATACAACATCACCTGGTAAACAGCATACCCTTCAGCCTCTATTAAAGGTACAGGACACTTTTTCTCCGGACAGTTGGCTATCCTAGTCTCAAGTGGGGATGTTTGAAGATTAATCTGTAGTAAAAGATGCATCTAGTCTTGTCTAGTGAGCCAAGAGATACATAATCAGAATCACTCTTGTAGTATCAAGGGGTGTGTGTGTATATATAATGTGCCTCAAGTCACAGTTGACTTATAGCAACCCCTGATAGCAGGGCCGGATTTAGGTTTGATGAGGCCCTAAGCTATTGAAGGTAATGGGGTCCTTTATATGTCCAGCTGTCCTTTGTCAACAACAAATTGTCGCTGTTTTTTTTGTGTTGAATATATGCTATATGGTAATTTATGGACCTAATAGGTATCTAAAGCCATTTGCACATAAGAAAATATGTATTTTATCAAAGTAATTGTTGATTTTGGAAATGATCCACTGGTGCACTGAAGACTCAGCAAAGGAGGAGCACAGCCGGGGTCTCTTGTAGATCTGACAAGAGATTGGCAAAGGGGATTCGGGGAAGCGCTAAGGGGGCCAGTGTTTGGTGTGGGTTGGTCGCATCAACCTCCATTTACTGGAAGCCAAAATAAGATTTTAGGTGTCCCTCTTTATCCAGACTGAATCCAAATATCATACGAAAACAAATACATTATTTGCTAGACTCCATGGGTCTCTAGGGTTTCCCAAACCATGTCCTCTTAAACTCCTCCCATCTCTATTTGTGCAAACAGTTCAGAAGTCTGAGGCCGCTAACCAAAGAATTTTCTAAGCATTTAGGCAACCACACACTTAAGAGTCCCCCCACCCTGCCCCGAGAGCCAGCGTGGTGTAGTTGGTTAAGAGCAGTGGACTCTAATCTGGTGAAGTGGGTTGGTTTCCCCACTCCTCCACATGAAGCCTGCTGGGTGACCTTGGGCTAGTCACAGTTCCCTCAGAACTCTCTCAGCCCCACCTACCTCACAAGGGGCCTGTCGTGGGTAGAGGAAGAGATTGTGATTGAGACTCCTTAATGTAGAGAAAAGGGGGGTATAAAAACTAACTCTTCTTCCAATCCTTCTATATTATTGTAGTAAACTAAGTAGGCTCATGATCTCTGATTATTTCAGAGTATGTTAATCAAGGCATCTTACCTGCTGAACGTTATAGCTGGGGGTGAGGATCCCAATCAATTTTAGCCATTCATAGACAAAGCCTTGTGAATGGGGAAAAACCCCACCCATTTGTATTATGTGCTTCATAAAGCAGGTTCAGGAATGATGTTTTTGCAGCTTGTTGGTTCTGGATAATCTATTCTGGGCTCTTTTCCGAGTCAAAGCTGAAATCTTTGCCTCCAGCTATGTGGAAATGGGGAACGAAACCAAGAGGATGAGTCAATAGGGACATGAAAGCAAAAGATGGATTTTCAGTGTCTTTTCATCGTACAGGACTTTTTTTTTTTTTTAATGATGATAAAATTCCTAAGAGAAGACTACACTAAATGCTTTTATCTTTTAGGCTGATTTGAACTGGCTACCAATAGCTGTAATTAATGTGCCTTCCAACTGGAATTAAAAATAACCCATGTGGTGTGTTTTGCACTGGATTTTAAAAGGGAAAGGCTAACTCTTATAGGCAACAAAAGGCTGTCTGCCCGAGGCACAGACTGCAATTTTCAAAGAACTTTATTGCCATGGAACTGATCCCGTTCGCTGAATGATCCCCATAGAAAACTAATCTGCTTTGGAGTTGGTTTTTATATGCCGACTTTCTCTGCCACTTAAGGAAGAATCAAACTGGCTTACAATCACCTTCTCTTCCCACAACAGACACCTTGTGAGGTAGATGGGGCTGAGAGAGTGTGACTAGCCCAAGGTCACCAGCTGGCTTCATGTGTAGGAGTAGGGAAACAAATCCAGTTCACCAGATTAGCCTCCACCGCTCATGTGGAGGAGTGGGGAATCAAACCCGGTTCTCCTGATCAGAGTCCAGAGTGCTCTGCTTCCAGTCTCTTAAAGGAGTGCAACTCACTCCACGGCTGCCGCGAGCCACATTCACAATCACTGTCATCTGAAAGAGCTACGTGACTACTGCGTGCCACCCCACCAAACACACACACACACAATAATATGTGTGATGAATGGGGATGCTGTGTCAGTTATGGTGATGGAAAGGGACCCTGGAGTCTCTGTGGCCAGGAAGAAGGGGAGAAGGGGCTCTTTGCCAGATCGAGAGCATCCTTTCCCAAGTGAGAGGGAAACACGCTGGCCCTCTGATGTGTTAACACCTCTTGATCAGAAGGTCCAGGTGTGGTGGGCTTGAGAGCCCCCCTCCCCAAGACCTGGCACCTAGATTGGCTGAAGGCCCTGGAGCACCCGTGGGGTGGGGTCTGAAAAGTGGAGCTGTCCCTTTGTTTGGGAGCCATGCTTTGGGGTGCATTTTGGAGTCCGTTGGAATTGGTTTTTGGTCTTCATCAGGGAGCGGTCTCTCCTGTGCATTTGTCATAAAGGATGACAGAGGGGAATGATGCTAAGGAGGGTTGCAGAGGCACCAGAGACGAAAGCATCCTGCGACTAACAACAAACAGACATAACAGGGATCGTAAGTACCTAGCTGGTAACTGTCCTTCTGTTTACTTTGCTTAGTGCACCCAGAGTCTGTTCTTGTAATATCCTGAGTTTGTTCCGTGTAGAAATAAAGTTGTTTAATTAGAGAGAGTCTGCTCTTTACCCACCCACCTTAGCTCCTTGGCATGCTACAGTGATACACCTCTGTGGTGCTGGCTTCAGGTGACTTACGAGAGAGAGGGGGGCTGGATTTTACCAGAAGTGGGGGCAGCGACAGTAAAGGGAGGGCAAGGGTTATCACATTATGTATTCCCACCGATGTATTAAGAGTTTGAAAATGTTATAAAAAATACTGTTCGCACTTTGTTTAGCCCCTTTAGCTGTGAAGACGTCTTCCAGCCATTTTTTAGCCATAGTATCCAATGTTTTTTATAACATTTTCAAACTCTTAATACATCGGTGGGAATACATAATGCGGTAACCCCATGGTTAGTCTTGGCCCACAAGATGACAGAGATCACGACAGAGATCACGACAATAAGACCCGTAACTATTAATCCCTGAGCATGTAAGGTTGTTTCTGTCCACTGCTGTTGGACCTCAGCCCACCCTTCTGTATCCAGAGGGAGGGGACGGGGACGGGCTTCCCTCTCTGCCTTCTCTCTCTCTCTCTCTCTCTCTCTCTCTCTCTCAATTCAGCACCCAGCACAGTTTAAAAAGTGAAATGGCCAATGAACTCAGAGGAGCAAGCTGGCCTTGAAGAACGGGGAGTAAAGCTACCACCACACTGTGGAAAGCTCGCTGTTTTCTGCTTGGCTCTCATGGTAGTGGGGTTTTACTCTCTCCTCCTCTGCAGTCAGCTTGCTCTCCTCCTGGCAGTTGCCAAGAGCTGGGTTGAGAGCATAGAGGTTGTGAAGAAGGTGATGGTGGGGGGTTTGGAGAGGACGGGTTCTTTACCTCCATCCCTGGCACAAGGCCTGCAGCTTAGAGAGGCTCACAGTTTACCTGTCCTTCAGTAGAGTTTCAAGGTGCAAACCAACTGCCAACTGCAAGCCCTACTGGGTAATGGCCTTGCCCACTGTCTTGGAACATGGGGTAGGTGCCACATTGGGGAAAGGTGTGCAGAAGAGCCGCAGTTGGCATGCCAAAGGGGCCACATGTGGCTCCCCATGTCACTGAGTATCACTGTCAGAGTATCACTGAGTATCACTATACAATGTTTATCAGACCAGGCCTGTATATAGGTTGTATAATATTGTTTTACCAGGTTGATAATTGCACACTTTTTATATGGGAGACATATACAGCCCAGTATAACAACTTGAGACAATCTTACCAGGTGTTTGTATAATTGGTAATATATTATACAACCTATATACATGCCTTGTCTGATATATATTGTCTATATGTACGTATACATATCTTTAAATGTATGTTTTAGATGGGTTTCAACTGACCTCTGAGGAAGGCCAAATAGGGGAGCACCCCCCCATACACACACACACCTTTGGCTGCAATCTAAAAACTGGTTTGATCTAATGAAGCAAAAAGCTTCCACAAGTCTTGGGAACTCTAGCGCTGGGACACAAAGACTTTGGGGAGAGTACCGTATGCTTTCTCCTCTCCCAATTAAGAAGCACACTGGGTAAGTCAGAGAAAAGCTACCCCCCGCTTACCAAATGGGGCATACTTTCCACATTCTAATTCTCTCCCCCCATGGAGGGAGGGCAAAAGGTCCTTTTCAAGACTAGCCTGAAAACCAAGCTTTCCAATAAATCCAAACGTTGCCGTATCTCTGCATTTTTTCTTTTTTTACAAGCCCATGTTTGAAAATGCCTTCCCATATATTCCGGCCGTTTGAAAGGAATCCTTTATTTACAAGCCTGTTATAACCACTGAGATGACAACACATAAGGAAGCCTTGTGTCACCCTGTGGCAGAAATGGCAAAGTCCTGAAGTTCACTCACAGAGCTCAGCATTTTCATTTAAGCTCCAGTTTCTCCTTTCTCAGCCTCAGCTTCGTACTGTGCTCAAGAGATCCTCCTTGCTTCGGGTTCTCTTCCAGGGTGAATCACGGCCAGCGTGATGGGGCTGGTGGCCAGTTTTGATGTTTGAAGCTCTATATGTGAAGGCCTTGCTGAGACTGCAATTAACCCTTTTTTTTAAAAAAATGGGCAGATCAATTCATGGCTTGTCCAGCATCTTGGCTACTTTGGCCCTATTCACACCACAAGTGGGAGATCATTATTGTACAAAGCTAGCGGACCAGCCCAAGAAAACCAGCAGGACCTGCCCTAGTGTTGAGGGTTTTTAAATGATCCCCTCGCAGACGTTTCTCCCCTGAAGTCATCGCAGAGATATGCTGATTTTATTACAATGGAAACCACTTCACATGGCGCAGAGCTGTGGGATGCCGCACAACTGGGTTCAAGCTAAAAACAACACTTCTTTAGGTTAACATTTACAAGACATCTTTTCCCATTTTCGTATAACGTATCCTTCGGAAGAAGAAAGGAAAACATGTTTTGAACAGGGCTGAAACTGGGTTCTGCAAGAGCGGTTTGAGGGGCAAAACGGCTCCTCTGTTTTTTTGCCAACGTGAAGCCTTATCTAAGTAACTCGTAAGCTTACATATAGCTAGGGTTGCCAACCTCCAGGTACTAGCTGGAGATCTCCTGCTATTACAGCTGATCTCCAGCCGGTAGAGATCAATTCCCCTGGAAAAATGGCCACTTTGGCAATTGGACTCTATGGCATTGAAGTCCCTCTCCTCCCCAAACCCCACCCTCCTCAGGCTCCACCCCAAATATCTCCTGCCTGTGACGAAGAGGGACCCGGCAACCCTATCGATAGCTAAATAAAAAGGTAACTCAATGAAATATCATCACCTTTACTTATTTGATAACTTTTATTCTCTGCTACCAGCATGGCTGAGACTATCCATTACAAGACAGAGGAACAAAGACCTGCAGATACTTTCTGGAACTTACTTTTCCAAGTGGTATCCCTACTAGGTTCACCCAGTAAGGAAACGTCATAGCTGTATGAAGAAAAGGAGACATTCAAGAAAACACCAGAGAGGTAAGCAGCTTTCAACAAATAAGAGACTGATTGTGGAGCAAGAATACACCACAGATCCACAAAAACAAGCACTTGATTATTTGGGCATTTCTTTAATTCACACAGTTTTTACAAATAACGACACAGCCAGCTTTTGCTGGTTCTGGGGCCTACCTGAGATTTTTGAGTAAACAAAGGTGTCCAAGATTTCTTGTGTGTGTGTAAAGTTCCTCACAAGAGCCCCTTTGGCGCAGAGTGTTAAGCTGCAGTACTGCAGTCCAAAGCTCTGCTCACGACCTGAGTTCGATCCCAACGGAAGTGGGTTTCAGGTAGCCGGCTCAAGGTTGACTCAGCCTTCCATCCTTCCGAGGTCGGTAAAATGAGGACCCAGCTTGCTGGGGGTAAAGGGAAGACAACTGGGGAAGGCACTGGCAAACCACCCCGCAAACAAAGTCTGCCTTGGAAACGTCGGGATGTGACGTCACCCCATGGGTCAGGAATGACCCGGTGCTTGCACAGGGGACCTTTACCTTTTTTTAAAGTTCCTCAAGTCACAGAGGGTTACCGCACTTGTATTCCCAGCAATGTATTAAGAGTTTGAAAATGTTATAAAAAATACTGTTCGCACTTTCTATGTATTCCCAGCGATGTATTAAGAGTTTGAAAATGTTATAAAAAATACTGTTCGCACTTTGTTTGGCCCCTTTAGCTGTGAAGACGTCTTCCAACCATTTATTAGCCGTGGTATCCAAAACGCCTTTTAAAGAGATGTTTTTAATAACATTTTCAAACTCTTAATACATCGCTGGGAATACAAAGTGCGGTAACCCCCACAGTCGACTTAGAGCGACCCCAGCAAGGGGCTTTCAAGACAAGGGAGAAGCCGAGGTGTTTTGCCAGTGCCTTCCTCTGCATAGCCTTCCTTGGTGGCCTCCCTTCTAAGTATTGACCCTGCTTAGCTTCTGAGTTCTGACGATATCGGGCTATACCATGTTGCCTTTCCTCCTCTGAGATGTCTTAGGGAAAAGCTAAAGGCTAAACATTTAATTGTATGGGCATAGCGTACAGTAGCTTGACTCCCACAACAGCTGCTGACTGTATAAATGTTGTTATCAGTTTGTCCCAAGATATGGAATAAAAGATATATTGGGCTGAATCCACTCCTCCTGTGAAAAAAGTGAGTTTGCAGAAGGTATCTTTGCTGCCTTCCTTTCCCCACTACGTCCCCTGAGAAGCAAAGCCACTCCCACAAAAATGAAGCAGTGTAAGGATCTTAGCAAGCAGTGCCTTATCCCTAGTGGTTTCCAAGGATCCCCAGCTTTTGGAAGTGGCTTGAGAGAGGTTATCGCAAGGGGCTGCACTGGGAAGATGTAGAGGGCAAGATCCCTTCAACTAATTCACTGGGTTGGCTCTAAATTACTGTTTTCCCCTCGATGATAAAATCCTAGAGGTAGTGTTACGAAAAATGTCTTTTGCAACTCTTTTGGGCTTGTCTTTAATATCCCCTGTAGATCTACTTGTATTATATTTTCCTTATTTGCCCCCCAACTTCCTCCTGCAGGGGTTGAGAACAGAAGCTTCCTTCAAGATCTTATATTGTTATGTTCTTAAGATGGGTTTGAGGACCTGCCTTTCCTGGTGGGTTTTTAAGTTTGATTGGTAAGAAACAGGATGAAAGGAAAATGGTGCTACTGAGAAACTGGGGTGTTTTTTGTGTGTGTTTTAGTGATTTGTATTCAAAAAGAAATGTTTCTGTGTTTTACCATTATGCACCTGCTTCACTTTTAGCCTTCTTCCCCAATGAGTAACCAAAGCACCACACCACAGCGGATCAGAAGTGCAAAGAACACCTGAAAATGGAAGAAAGCAGCTTTCAAAAAAAGAGAGAAAAGGCTCAGCCCGGCTTTGCAAATGAGACATGAGCAGCTTTGTTTGAAAAGGTAAATAAAATCCATTTGCAGCTGGGAGCCAAAACGGCCGTGCCTGAAATGACACAAAAACCCATTAGCAACCGGCAGCTAAAATGGGTTACAAAGGCTGTTTGAAAGGGGCCATATTCTCAGCACAGCAACAGATTGAGCAAGGGATCCAAAAGAAAAGGGAGTAAGCAGGCCGTTCCTTTGTGCCTCCCTTTACATGCCCAAGCAGAGGTTAACCTAAGGCAGGCACTTTAGCTTACAAGTTACAGTGGATCTAAAGGGTTCCCATTACCTTGGGGCCTCTGCTCAGGCCTGCACGTGTCAATGGCTACCTTCAGCAGGTGCCAGCTCTGTCTGCTTCTAGGGAATGAGCACAAAAGAGATCCTCCTCCTCCTCTTCCTCAGGCCAAGGAGTGTTAACATCTGATTCCCACCCCTTCTGGGGAGGCCAGGGCAAAGAAGCTTTTCCTGAAGTCTTCACGAAAAGTCTTCTTTAGGGTTTTCAACCTCCAAAACTCTGTTTCCTTGTTGATGCCACATTTCTACCTGGGGGAGGGGGGGAGCTGGGGGGGAACCCATTGAACCTGGCCAGGCCGACGATTTGCAGCTCAAAAGGCTTGTTGGGTGAGGCTGGAGGAGCAACTGACTTCCCTCCCTGCTCCCTGCCAAGAGAGAGAAACACTTTTTAAAACTCAAGGTGAAGGTTTTGTTCAGTCCAAACCTCCAAACAAAAAATGTATCTCTCTGCAGTACTTCTATTATTAGCAGAGTTTACAAAAATGGGTTGATCTTGTTACGTTTCTTCATTTTCAAGCTAACAAAAAAGTGAGGGAGGGGGGAGAGGGGGGGGGAACAGCCTGCCACTTTTCCAAACCAGCCATCAGTCTTTTTAATTAAATCTGGTTGAGAGGCGCCACCTTGTGGTGAAACTCTAAGCCCGACTCGTCTTCATGGTAATGACTTTGCTAACATGATCACATCAAAGGAAGCCCGAGAATAAAGTAACAACGGGGATCAAACATTCACGATAGATCATGGATCCCTATCTGTCTTTAATGGCTAGTTTGCACAGCTTTTATTTGGCCATGTGGAAAGGGAAGGGGATTTAAACTCTTCAAACAACCCCCCCCCCCGGGTGTTTGTGCTCTAAACTGAGCTGCCAGTACTGCTGGCACATAGTAGTAGCTGGCACGGAGTAGCAGAAGCTCTAAGGAGTCTCCAGCAGAGAAAGCCTACTCTGAAGACATGCTAACTGGGACCCTTTCACTAGAGAAGAAAACAGCCGAACCCGAGACCTATTAGAAGGAAAGCAAGTCCTCTACCACTGAGCCATGGATGGTATCTATCAAACAGAACTGTCAACATTATGCTATTAAAAATAAAAACTTGTTTCTTAGCACCTCTTGAGGTCCTCTCCTGTTTGCATTATAGTATTGCAAACTCTATCAAAAGCAATGATTATTTTTCTTAAAAAATTATTTTCTTCAAAGAAAAAAGAACCTTTAAATATTTACATAAAGACAAAATGGACCCTCCGTGCCCTTACTACAGCGAAAAGACTCATACTACAACATTGAAAAGATAAACGTCCATTTCCGGTATATCAATGGATTGAGGACATTAGAAATCCGTTAATATTTGAACACATGACATATAAACGGCAATTGACAATAGACTTATTTATAGAAACTCAGGTGTAGATCTGCCACCACGGCTGTCATAAATTTTGTCTTTACTTTATGTATATAGCAATGATACTATTTGGTTAATTATTTGTTTATTAAACCTTGATTCCATGATCAAGGTGGGACATTTTTGGAAGTTTTGTAAGAAGGTCTGTTTGGGCAGACTTTCTGGCCTCCAGTTTAAGCTGATCAGGAGGGATTTTTAAAACACACAATTTAATTTTGTTTTGTTGGGAGTTTTATTCTTTTGTTACCCACCCCTAAGTCTTTGAAATGTGGCAGGCTATGAATACATAACACTTCCAAAAACTCAGATGGCATCCCCATCGAGTTGGGTCATTTGCATTTTATTTGTCAGGGTATTGGTGCAGTCTGAAGACAGATAAATAAAACAGTTAACATGATGGATTCAGAAAAAAAACATACAGAAGTGTTTGGTACAGTACTTATTAACTAATAAACATGAAAGAACAGGAGGCTACACTTGTTACAGTGACCATCCACCTACAATTGCAGACAAGAATGAAGCTGGAACACACACACACGCCTACAGAGCTCCATATAAAACCCATCACAAGCTTCTTAGTGATTACAAAGCAGCCTGCCTCATCTCCTGTCCAAGATCTGCACTATAATGAATGGTATTTGCACTGCAGCAGAGAGAGAGCTGGACATTCTGCAGGCAAATGGAGACAAAAAATGTGTGTATGGGGGGGTGGGGGTTATCTGCAAGAGTACAGCTGTCTTACTACTTCACCTATTTATAAATATAGTTCACTTTTTCATCTTGAACCAGATCATATACTTGTTCTACTAGTCTTCGTAGTGGCTTTGATCTCAAAGACAGGTATATGGTTGCATGTTCAGTGTTTTCCCAGAAATGGTATGAATATCTGTAGATGTCATGTAAAAACAAATTAAACACCATGATCACCAAGATGGTTGCCATCTAGGAGGCAAAAAAACCATCTCACCTCTCCATATACATTAAAACCAGTAGTTTAAAATTTAAAGAACTAAGTGCTTGGCAATCCCTAAAATATAAGTGCACGTATTTGTTTTTTCAAAAATGTACTCCATATGAAATAGTTTGAAACTGAGGGGGAACCTGGGGACAAAAACTATCTTGAAAATGACAAAGATTCTACATACAAAGCATTACACATGCAAGTTGCATGTAGATCAACAGGTGCAGCCAATGCACACCCATCTTTCATTACATGCGCACAACTAAAAATACACAAGGTTCCACAACTGCATGTGATGATCTCCATACAGACTGACCGTCATGTCCTACATGGAAAGGTCTTCCTTGTAGGAATTTTGTTTATCTGCATTGGCCTTATCATATTTTCCCAAAAGTTAAGCACTGAGGCATAGCTTTCTCGGGGAGACCTGTGGGTGCAAATGTCTACCTGGAATATCAAGGGGGGCGGGAGGGGAATCTGCTGTGCATTAAGGTGTAATATTTTCTTACCACATTACAGAACTTCAGCCTACTACTCTAACCAGCTTAACTGCTGTTTGGCTGTGTTCTCACATTACATGGCCAGCCCAAACCCAAGCGCTGCTGTTGCCATTTACACAGAGTAGCATCATCGTTGGGCAAATTCCTTACACAGTTTCACTTCTCAAGCGTGGTACATCATTGCAGGTGAGTGAGCAGCAACATTTTTGGTAAGCAGATCAATTGTCACACTAAATGCAACAGATACACGAAAGGGAAACTGCTTGGCTCTGCAAACGCTCATTGTCTTACGGCTCTCACAGTTTCACTGCCCGAACTCACTGAAGCTGCAGCCCTTTCCCCTGCTTTTGATCTCCCTTTTAGAGCGGGCAGAGAGGAAAGGAAGAGCCATGACCCAGGAGAAACTCAATGGTGTCGCGTGCCCTATCCGAACTATGGAAGGAAAGGAGAAGCCACCTGCCCAAAGGAGGCAACTATGGCTTTTCTGCTACTCAGCCCTTTCAAGAGCTCCAAATGAAGAAAGTGTTTATCTGCAGTCTTTCAGAAGATAAAAAGTATGTGAATTTAATATATGGCTAATTGCACAAAGTCACAATAAACCTTCCATGATGGGCTGCCATTTATTTGGGAGGCAGCCAGTGAAGATGGAAAGCAAGGTACAGTACTATATCTATAATTGATCATATTCTATGCAGTTACGAAACAGCCTGGTGCTGGATCAGGCATATAATGCAAGAGCATTGCTTTAAGAAGGTTATGGTATTGGCAGATGGAGTGCTAATGGTGCCAAAGTGATAGTAACAATATCACCCATGATGGTGATTTTTCACAATACCAACAGGAACAGAACTGAACAAAGAAACCAACCTGGTCAGAAGGGCTGCAGATAAACAAGCTTTCCCAGAGTCCTTCATCCACATTATTTAGCTTTATATCAACGTAGGCTCCTGCACTCAAGAGGACCACTTGAGTTTCTCCTCAGTCCTCATTAACTCAATATCAAGTCATTATGCCTCTTTGTTCTGAACATTACCTCATTACATTTCTATTGTATTGTAAATTCCATATTTTTCAGCTCTGCCCTCGAAAATGGCCAGTGAGTTTTTATTACTTCCTTCAGAGGAGACAGACAACTAATAGCAGTTTTATAATTGAGGGGGTATGGACATTTCTCATTTGGTATGGACATTTCTCCAAGCCACAACAGGTACGTGCACCCAGTTATATGAAAGCTCTTTTCACCTTTAATTTTTAACGTTCTATTTTCCCCTAAATAAAACCTTTTCTGCATAACTATTAAAAGGGGGGGGGGGAAATCACAGCACGCAGAAAGGAGATTAGCTCCTCAAAAATCAATTTGTGGAATCTAACAGGGAGAGACCTTTTTAATCGCTCCAAAAGGAGCTTTAAGTCACATAAAAAGGCTGACCTTAAGTAGACGGCCATTACATACAACCTATAAGGCAAACACTTATGAGAGCAACAGTGAAAGAGGAATGAGCTAAATGAGACTGATCATTCAGAAAACAACAGGTATTATTTAATTTCAAGTCATTTCTTCCTACCACCATCTCCCCTGAAATAATCCTGCCACTGAAATCTTACCCAACAGTTTTGATCAGGAAAATTTTCATATTTAGAGGCTATATAACCCACTTCACACATAGACACAGCAACACATCTATAAATGCAATGTGTAAAACTGTGCCATGTGTCAAACAGTGCCATCTTCACTGTGTGTTCCAACAGACATTCATTAAGACATAGAACAAAGAAGATACTTAAAAGGAAAAATTAGGGCCGCTGCTGTAGACCCAAACCCTAAATCTTCGTGGGGGAAAAATACGAGCTAGTTCTGAATGTGAATACTGTCATCTTCAAATCTCAAGACATATTTCAGATATTTCAAATTGTCCACAGATCCCCCCAAAAAGAACAAAAAATGCCTCTTGACCTGGTTGTTAAGACTCAAAATTGCAGTTCAAGAGAGCAAGTCTTGAGCGCTCATCATCACGAGGACCTGCTTTTAGCCACTATGAAGCATTAAGACACTTAGCTGTGGTCCTTTGCTGAGCAGAACTGCAAAGCAGGGAGCTGAACTAGAAGAAAGCCACAACGGGGCAGGAGGCATCCTGAAGTTCAAGAAGGGAGGCGTGATTTGGCCCAACATTATTCCTGTTGATGAACCATCCCTGGTTTAAAGTCAGTATCAGTGTCTTCCATTACAGTTTCCAAGCTAGTCTGAAGCTACTGTCAGTAGTGCTTGATGTGTAGATCGAACACAGGTCGATGTTCACCAGAAGGCAAAGAAGCAGCATCTGATAAATTGCTAGTTCAACTAGGAACACCAACTACAAAGGTCCCAGCTGCATCATTGGTGAGACCACCCTTAAAGGTTTCCCCAGAGCTTTGCTGGACATCTGTAACTAGCTTCACTTAATTTTTGGTGCAAACAATGCAAAACAAAATTCATTTTAAAGCTACCTAGTCACATGTTTAATGCCTTTAAAAATATCATTGTATAAGGGCCTGTAACAGGTGCTCCCCTCCTCTCCAGTAGGCAAAACAAAAGTTGTTGATGGAACGCACGCACACATACACACACAACCATGTTGGTTAAAAATAAAAACCCTGAAAACTTTCGTGCATTGAAACTAAAATACCAACTCTTGGTACCCAACTACATCACTCCTTAAAGTCTCTATATGTCAGCCTAATATTGGTTTTCTTCTGTGGGGAGTACCCTTTGTTAAAGCCATTCTCCAAGAAAGAAGATCCTTCCGTCCATGGATAAGGCTTGAGAAAATTACACTAAAGACAACCTGCAATTAGCTGCAGTCCTGTAAAAATAGACAGTGATCATTTCCGTTTTCAAAAGTTCATCACATTCACATGGATGCAAAATGTTAGGCCTGGTAGCCATCAAGGAACCGTTACAGCAGCTACCAGCCCCACCCCAGAACATGCAGGTGCTGCCTTTCTTCTAATAATTCCTTTGTTTTTAATACCCCCTGGCTTTCTACAAAAATCTTGTCTAAACCAGCAGATAATTAAAATCCTAGAGTACAGGAATTAATCGTTTTCAATTTCTTCATTCATATGTCAGTAGAACCAACCCAAATCGCATCAGTGTTTGCCAGTCACTTGAGAATTGCTCAGCAGTCCCAGGGGTTGCTTTAAGTGGCTTCTTCGGGGGGTGCCTTTCGCTGCCGTGTTGACTTCTGCCTACTCCTCTGCAGAATGGATGATGCATCTTGTTCACTTTCCGGCTCTGTGATTTCGTTATCTCCCTGTTGGGATCCTGTGTCTCCTATCAGTTCCCGCAAGAACTTGAATTTGGATAAGAACAGCTGCCAGACCACATACCAACCTAGAGAAAGAACAAAAAAAAATGTTATTTGTGAATAAAAATCATAGAAACATAGAGCTGGAAGGGACCTCAAGGGTCATCTACTCCAACCCCCTGCCCAACAGAGGAAATTCACAACTACCTCCCCCCCCCAACCCCCAGTGACCCCTACTCCATGCCCAGAAGATGGCAAAAAAAAAAAAAATCCTTCCTAACCCCAAAGTGGCAATTGGCATTACCCTGGGCATGTAAGAAAAGACCATGAGAGCCGAGCACTGACACAGCATGGTGTAGTGGTTAAGAACGGTAGTTTGGAGCGGTGGACTCTAATCTGAAGAACCAGGTTTGATTCCACACTCCGCCACATGAGCGGCGGATGTTAATCTGGTGAACTGGGTTGGTTTCCCCACTCCTACACATGAAGCCAGCTGGGTGGCCTTGGGCTAGTCACAGTTCTCTTAGAGCTCTCCCAGTCCCATCTACCTCACAGGGTGTCTGTTGTAGGGAGGGGAAGGGAAGGTGATTGTACGCTGGTTTGATTCTTCCTTAAGTGGTAGAGAAAGTCGGCATATAAAAACCAACTCTTCTTCTTCATCATCCCTTCCTGCCCTCCCTCTCATGACTTGCTTCAGTTCACATGTCCTACATTTACACCAATTCACTAGATTGGGCCACTATAACATACACACACACACACACATACACACACACACACACGTGGAAGAGTCCAAGACAACCTCAAAGCAACAGTCATGTGGAAAAGGCACTATTTGGTGCCTAACCAGGGGACAGAGAAGAAAGTGCAGATATAAGCAGGACACAGACAGATGTTAAGCAGAAACCGGCCCAGAAGCAGAGAGCAACAGGGATTTTGAGGAGGAAGGAGCCATCCCAAAAAGGATATCCATCCTGCCTACGAGCAGATCATCAAAACCCCACTACCCCTTCACGCTGTTCTGAAATTACTTTAACATATGAATGAATCCTGAGAGTTTAATTTATTAATGTGGTCACTGACCAGAAGAAAAAACAACAGCCACAATAGATAATAAGAAAACCACCACAACAGCTACTACTGCTACTACAAATAATCTAAGCCTAAAAATTACATATTACATGTATGAATAAAATGTATATAAACATCGTATAAATTAGAGCGACCTCCTTAATATTTTGAGTGATAAAGTATTTCTGTTACTCTTATCCTGCCAGGGTACAACATATTTTAATAGCTGCAGCGCAGAATTAGCAGTCAAGAGTGTAAACTGCCATTTTTCATCATTTAGGAGCTTCTTAGCCAGAAACTCATCTGGTTGGTCAGGGAAAGTGTTAAGTATGAACGAATCCAAAATATGAATGAATCCTTTTTAAAAACAACAACAACAACAACACAATTTCAGCAATGTTTGTCAAAAAGGCCACCCAGGTTGGAAGCAAAAGTGAGCAAAGCTGAAAGCGAGTGGTTAAGTAACTCCAGTGTTTCAACACCTGCTGGCCAAGCAATTCTGTCAATTTGTGCGGCTTTATCAATCCCTTCATCTGCCTGATGCTGCATGAAAGAGCCAGGTAACAGATCGTTGTTTTGGGGGAAACAAATACCGTCTCCATACAAGAGGCTAGCAAAATGTTCAAAGCTTTTAATGATTTAATGGACAGATGAAAGGATCTCCCCTGCAACTCAGGGCAAGATTTAAGATCTAGTGTGTTATTTGTAAACGGGCAGAATGAAAAAAGCTTGATGATTTAAAAGGATAGGTGTGTTGCACCGCAGCTGCTGAATGCCTTTGGGGCCCAAACGCTGCTTTCCTTAACAGGAGTTCTTGGCAATGGAAGAATTCAAATACCTAATCTCAGCACACAAAGGTGTATCAATCATGGTAGAAGCAAGACCTGAAGGCAGGACATGAGTGAAAGGGTGGGTGGCTGGGAGTGAGGAAGGAAAAAAAATTGAATTCTACTTTGAGTCTTCGACAACCCCAGTAGAAAAAATGTTTTTTTATAGGCCAGGGGTCCCCATTGTGTTGCCCATGGGTGCCCCCCAGCACCTTTTCTGGTGACTGCCAAGTGTTTTTAGGAAGTGGGTGGGGGCCAGGTAGGGCTTTTGCCCAGCATGGCTTCTAGGGTTGCCAACTACCAGGTAGTAGCAGGAGACCTCCTGCTAATTCAACTGATCTCCAGCCGATAGAGATCAGATCACCTGGAGAAAAATGGCCGCTTTGCCCATTGGACTCTATGGCATTGAAGCCCCTCCCCAAACCCCGCCCTCTTCAGGCTCCGCCCCCAAAATCTCCCGCCGGTTGAGAAGGCCTGGCAACCCTAATGGCTTCTGATTGACTGATGGAGATGTGATTGGCTGTGCAGATTTTTTAAAAAATTGTTGCTTTGGCAGCAGCTGCCACCACAGCACAAGGGAGATCTGCGCTGTGTTACTGAAGCTCAGCGGTGCCAAATCATTCCATGGCTGGCTCCGCCTCCTGTGGCTGTGCCCACCGTGCTGTGGCAGCATGCCAAATGTGCCCGCAGGTTCAAAAAGGTGGGGGTTCCCCTGTTCTAGCCTATACCCATCTCAGCACGGCGGTGGGGAGGAAAGGCTTGCATTTTTGAACACTTTGCCATCAAAATAAACGCCCTGCTGATATGAAAATGGCACATCAGGTACAACTAAGCTTTTCTTCCTGACATGCATTTTTTTAAAAAAAAGACTGAGAACATTCAACCATTTGATTCTCCTGGTTTGCAATGGCCTGGTCCAGGAAAAGCTTGTACCACTTGATTCTGCCGAACATACGGACCGGCCCTCAGAACCCAGCCTGGACTAGAATCAGGCAGCAGAAGACGGTCAAGAGCTTTAGGGAGATCATGCGCCACAGGGGCCAGATGCGATTTGCACCACTGACGATGCCGGGCAACCTTATCACAGTTGGATTCTTGGACTACGTTGCTGAAGGATGTAGCCCTGCCATGATTCATAGGTAGGATTCACAATGAGCTAGCTGAGATCATCAAGCCAGAGTCACAGAAGAAAACAACTCTCTTCTATTTAACACACTGAAGAAAAGGCCATCCCTGGAGGACTGTTTGCTTGCAGTGGCAAAAAAAAAAATCATCATTTTCTTTGTACCGCCTGCCTCAGTTTGAAGTAACTCGACAGCCACATTAAATAATTACCATGATGAACTCATTAGAGTGCTGCAATTCTATGAAGGTAATTATGATAATTGAGAAGCACATTAAATAGCCAAGTCTGTCCCACAATTTAGTGTACGGTAAAAAAAACCCAGGAGTTCACAGTTCATCTTGTTCATTAAGTTAGTAGATATCGGGGCCCTATTTTGTGATTCTAGAGAAGTACAGCAAGCAGGGCTGGATTGTCATGCAAGGGATTTACTTGCACTTCTTGTTTATCACATTTCTATCCTCAAAGGAGCTCAGATGGAACAGTCATCCGCTTCCCCCAGCCCCTTGAAATAACCCCTATTTGTATTGAAAGTGCATTATTTGGGCTGTGTAAAAGTGCCCCAAGTTAGTGGGGGACAGAAGAGGATGTTTTCAAGCTATTCCTACCAACGTGAACTCTAAGAAGTGTCATTTTTACTCTTTCTTACCAGAAGGAATTAAAATTCAACAACAACCCTAAGATTTCCATGGCTCCCATCAACAGTAGAAGGCACCAGAACATTCAGAAGCCTTTATTACAAAGAACTGATAGATTAAATGAAGACTTTGGCTTTTACGGGCCCTCCTGGCTTACAGTTTCCTATCCCACATAACCTGTAAGTTTAGGGAATGATGAGAAAAGCAAGAAAACCGGCAGGCAAAAACATTCATGGTGGTGGAGAAGCTCTCCGTGGGCTGGGTTTTCCCAAACTTATTTTCTAAGAATTCTCCAAAAGGGGTTGGGGGGAAGGCATAGAAAGAGCTAATCCGTTCCAAATGGAGATAAGCAGGTTTCTCCCACCACTAATTTGAAAATCTGTATTAACGACAGCATTGACGTTTAACGACAGCAACACAGTAATGAACGCTGCAAATCAGTGTAGATCTTGTTCTGTGATGAAATATCTCTCATTGCACCACGTGCGTGGGGATCGGAACATAAACACGATGTGGCCATACAAGCTTTACGTGGTTTTACTAGACGGAATGTTGACATCATTAATACCCACAACCTTTTGTGGGTGTAGCAGCACCAGCACTGAGGCCCATCAGTCTCTATTCTTGCCACACTTACCCATAAGTAGGGGAGGGCCGTGAGAAGGGGTCTCCAAAGGTTCAGTCCTCAGGACATCCCTAGTAAGAACTACTTCTAGGAGGCAGGAGATGCTTTCCTGACCTCGTCTAGACCCAGGGTAAACTTCTATAAATTACCCACCCACCCCTCAAAACCACAGGGTGAGAAGATTCCACAATGCAACGCCGACTTCCATTCAGGGGTGGTAATGCTGGTTTTTCTGCACGTGTGTGTATGTGCTTCTGTCGTTATTCTTGCTGTTTTGTCTGCTGTTTCATTTGCTATTTGTGCCTGGAAGTGAGGAATGGAACCCTGTAGAGTGACTAGCAGATGAAGGGTTGGCGGTGGGAGAAGGTCAAGTGAGATTAGGCAAAAAGACGAGTCGCTTATGGTTTTCTGAATCCTCTCTTAACCAAGGGCACCCTAGTTGTCATGCACTGTTATTGAGCTTGGGGGTGGGTGGGGGGCAGAAGGTCTGTTGCTTGCTTAATGCCAGGTTAGTACATGGAAAAACAGAAAAGATCCAAGATGTAATCCTGGACGAGGAGGCCACTTGGCTTGTATTAACAAATCCTGGACCGGCGACACAGCGGGCGTTAAATCGGTCCCAACTGTGCCCTCATGGATTCTCCGTGCAACAGCAAAACAAGCTCAGTGCGAGGGTGGTGTTATGACTATAGTCTGTAAGAGCTCTGTCTCCCTCTCTTGCCCTACGAGCTCCACTTTCGGTTCTCTGAACCCCATGTGGGGTGTTAGGAGGGGGTTGGCTCACAGTCTAACAGTCTTCCTATCTGAAGACTGATGAAGATGGTCTGGGTTTCAGTGCTGGGGTCCCCTGGTTGATGGTCTTGATGAACTTTAATACCAACTTTTGAGCAGCAGGATCAGAACTGGCTCACTCATCCCACTCTTCATTCCAGGTACCAAACCAAGACTATGGGTCTCCAAAGGCTCAGACCTCAGGACATCCCTAGTAAGAACTACTTCACTTCAAAAAGGATGTGGACAGGATGGAGTGGGTGCAGAGGAGAGCGATGAGGATGATCAGGGGCTTGGAGACTAAGCCCTATGAGAGGAAAGGCCGAGTGACTTGGGCATGTTTGGCCTGGAAAAGAGGAGGTTGAGGGATATGACTGCTCTCTTTAAGTATTTGAAGGGTTCTCGCTTAGAGGAGGGCAGGGAGCTGTTCCTGTTGACAGCAGAGTATAGGACTTGCAATAATGGGTTTAAATTACGAGGGGAAAGGTACTGGTTGGATATTAGGGGGAAAATTTAGAGTAAGAGTTGTTTGACAGTGGAATCAGCTACCCAAGGAGGTGGTGAGCTCCCCCTCACTGGCAGTCTTTAAGCAGCAGCTGGACAAACACCTGCCAAGGATGCTCTAGGCCAGTGGTTCCCAAACTTTTCAGGCCACAGCCCCCTTGGTTCCACAAACTCAACCCCAGTGCCCCCACCCTATCCAACAGCACACTTGAAGGGGCCCACCTCTAGCACCTCACTGCTGCCCTCTTGCCTCTTAGTGCCCCCTAGGTAATCCCCCCCCAGGGGGTGGCACTGCCCACTTTGGGAACCACTGCTCTAGGCTGATCCTGCATTAAGCAGGGGGTTGGACTAGATGGCCTGTATGGCCCCTTCCAACTCTATGATTCTACCCCCACACAGAGATTTCCCCTGTACGGAGAGCAGGAAGACCCCACAGCGGCTACAGCGAAAGAGCCAAGCTCTGCGTTTCCTACCTCCCCACTGAGCTTTCTAAAAAGTGCTTTCCCTCGCCCCAGAGCCTCTGGAGCTGCACCCCTGCAGTATGGCTGGGCTGAGAAAGCAAAAATAACAGGAAAGGGGGAGGAGGAGGGTGTTTCCGGGCCACAGGCCGCTGTGCTTTTCTGCCTTTGCCACGGAGGAAAGGGGGAGGGAGCAGCAGTGGGGGGCGCAGGAGCAGTGAGCGGGGTGAGAACAGGCATGCTGCCAACGCCCACTTGAACAGACAGAAGAAACGAATGCTTTGAAACAACAGGAAAACAGATCGAAGTTAAGCACCAAGACAACTTTCACAGTACAAGAGTCATTGAGCCAGCGTGGTGTAGTGGTTAAGAGCAGCAGACTCTAATCTGGACAGCTGGGTTCGATTCCCCACTCTCATGCATGAAGCCTGCTGGGTGACCTTGGGCCAGTCACAGTTTTCTCCGAACTCTCTCAGCCCCACCTACCTTACAAGGTGTTTGTTGTGGGGAGGGGAAGGCATTGTAAGCCACTTTGAGGCTCCTTATGGTAGAGAAAAGGGGAGTATAAAAACCAGCTTGTCACTGGCACAGTCCTTATGCCAAGGAAACATTACTGGATCTGAACTCTTTAAACCCAAGAACTAACTTTAACTCCTTAGGTGGCCGGACCTATTGAGCGGCAGGACACGGCATCGTAGTCTGCAGAGTCACATGACGAGGGGAGGGGAGCCAGAGCTTTGCCCTCAGCAGCGTCAAGGCCAGGGCCGTGAGCAGCAGGCCAAGGAAGCTGGGGACCGGAAACCCGAACTGAGCACCAGGAGGTATAGCCCAGCAAGGAATAAGCCAAGGGCCAGAACCACAGAGGAATACTCTCCACCATTCAGTGGTCGTTCATGCATGGGTACTTTCACTCACGTTCATCCCCGGTCTGTTTCGGTTGTTCCCTGGAGTTCTGCATGAGTTTTCCGTCCATTAGAGATGACCTTGCTGCCAGCCCTCACAAATCCCGGGACTCCATGTTCCTCTGTTAACCCGATTCTTCCATCTCTCCTGAGCTCAGCCCGGGTGAAATCCCCATGCATAAGGCAAAGCGCGGAACCCCCAAGCTTGGTTTCTATCACAGAAAGCATGCAGCCAATTACAAAGTTGCATGTAAAGAGGCGGGGATTCAAATGCTTCCTGGGAGCTCTTTCTGAGTGGAAGGAAGGCTTTTTAAAGCTGAGTCTTGGATTTCTCCCCCCCCCCCTTTCAGATTGCTCCATTTGTTTTGTTTTTTGTTCTTAAAATGCTTTTTTATGCAGCAGTTGGGTTGGGGGGGGCCGGACTTTTCTCTCACAGTAAGTGCTACAAAGTAAGCCAATTGCAAAGCAGCATTTAAAGGGGTGGGAACTGGATTTGAGCTTGGAGACGGCTGGTGCATAGATTCCCAACAGGAAAGTGTGGGTCCAGCAAGCAACGAACCTCAGGTAAAACTCCCATGCATAAACTACCAGTGACTTTGTCTTGCCTTTGGAGGGGGGCAGCACCCTTGATCTCTAATTAATGCGCACCAGCATGAGGTCCTTCCTGAAAGCTGCAAAACCGGCAGTCTTACGGGCCTCATGACCTAGCAAGTGAGGGTCCTGACCCACATACTGAAAACCATACCACTGTATCCTCAGGTGATAAGGAGACCACACACCGAAGAGAGTGGGAAGACAGAGAAAGATGACATAAAGAACAGTACGGTACGCACACACATCCCATTATACAGCCCAATCGAACAGGATTTGCAGCACTTAAAAATAAAATTGCAAAACCCGTTTGATCAGAGATAACTGCAAGCCAAACAGAGATGAGCACAGTGCTTCTTGGGCAAGGATGCCTCCTGAGAGAATTTCTTTTAAGACGCTTAGAATCTGTCATCTGTCTTCAGCCCAACCCAAAAGATTGCTTAAATAACCATGGCTCACCGTTGGCATTTATGAACAATACAGGATTTGTTTCCGTTCCTTACAGGTGTTGGTCTCTAGAACAGAATCAAGGAAGGAGTTGGTCTCTAGAACAGAATCAAGGAAGGAGGCAACCTGGGGAGGCAATTCTTGCCTGCGTCTCCCTGAGCACTAAAGAAGACCCTCACGGGCACCCTTCTGCACCACAACAGCTCTTCTGATTGGCTTCTTCTTGCCCTCGGACCTTTGCAAAGAAATCACGATAACAACTGGAGGCTCTCGGCATGGCCTCTTTCCCTTCCGTTACTCCACGTTCCATTTTCAGCAGAGTTATAATACGATCAATTTGAACACAGGGAAGAAATAGCATAGTCTTAAAATTCTTCACATTGCCAGCATTGACTTTTTGCAAATGGAAAGTGAAAGCCAGTTGGGGGACAATTTATTACTTATTAACTCTGCCTAAATAGAAACACAGAGTTGGAGGAGACCTCAAGGGTCATCTAGTCCAACCCCCTGCAAAATACAGGAAATTCACAACTACCTCCCCCCCCCACTCCCCCAGTGACCTCTGCTCTATGCCCAGAGGAAGGCAAAAAATCTCCAGGATCCTTGCCCAATCTGGCCTGGAGGAAAATACCTTCCTGGTCCCAAAGTGGCAATCAGCATTCTCCCAGGGCTCAACCTTTCCTGCCCTCCCTCTCATGATTTGTCTACATTCACAGAATCAGCATTGCTATCCGATGGCCATCTAGCCTCTGCTTAAAAAACTCCAAAGAAGGAGAGCCCGCCACCTCCCAAGGAAGCCTGTTCCACTGAGGAACCACTGTTAGGAAGTTCTTCCTAATGTTTAGCCGAAACTCTTTTGATTCAATTTCAACCCGCTGCTTCTGGTCCAAACTTCTGGCGCAACAGAAAACAACTCCGCACTGTCCAGTCTAAGACAGCCCTTCAAATACTTGAAGTTGGCTATCATATTCACCTCTCAGTCATATCATTGCCAGGCTAAACATACCCAGCTCCTTCAACCTTTCCTCATAGGACTTGGTCTCCAGACCCCTCACCATCTTCGTTGCCCTCCCCTGAACACATTCCGGCTTGTCAACATCCTTCTGAAACTGTGGTGCCTAAAACTGAACACAATATTCCAAGTGAGGTCTAACCAGAACAAAGTGATACCATCACTTCTAATGATCTGGACATGATACTCATGTTGAAGCTGCCCAAAATCGTATTTGCCTTTTCAGCTACTGCATCACACTGCTGACTCATGCCAAGACAAGTCTTTCCCAACTTATAATTATGCATTTGATTTTTCCTACCTAAATGCAGAACTTTATATTTATCTCCGTTGAAATTCATGTTATTAGTTTTTGCCCTGGGTTCCAGCTTGTCAAGATTATCATGTATCTTGACTCTTCTGCTGTATTTGCCACCCCTTCCAACTTAGTATCATCTGCAAATTTAATTAGCATCCTCTCTATTCCCTCATCTAAGTCACTTATAAAGATATTGAACAACGCAGGGCCCAGGACATATCCCTGAGGCACTCCACTAGTCACTCCTCTCCAAGAGGATGAGCAACCATTAACAGACACTCTTTGGGTGCAATCGCACAACCACTTACAAATCCACCTAACAGTAATAGGATCCAAACCAGCTCACATTAGTATCCTGTGCCTTTCTTGGGGTGCAAATTACCTGCTATGGTTCCTTTCATATGATGTTAATGGCTGTGTGAATTTTACTCATTTGGTCTCTGCCCAAAGCGTCCCAGATGAGAGAGGATACAACCATTTGGGGGGGGGGCATTCTAGCCATGAGGCTGCAATCCTCTGAACGCTCAGCTGGAGTTTCAGCCCCATTGCAATTGGTGGGACTCGCTTTGGAATGAGCATGCATAAAATGGGGGGTGGGGGTGAACAAACACTTTCCTCTATCTCCACCCCCCTCCCAGGTTTCTCTTCTCACATTTCTGACCATATGTAGCCATCAACAGGCTTCAAACTTGCCTAGGGAAATGAGAGCAGAGGGCTCCCCTGCTAGGTCATAAGCCCACCACCAATAAAAAGGCCAACATGTCTGGCCTCTCCTCTGAAGAAGCAAAAGCCTCTCTAAGAGAGGCAACCTCCTGCTGCAGCCTCTCCCTGGGCATGCCGTCTCCCTTCGTGGGGAGATTGCATTCTCTCCTAAGGAGGGACAACGCCCAGCACCTCTTCCCTAAATCTCTCCCCTTCTTTCCTCTTCTTCTTCCCTCTTCCCACTGCTTCCTTTCCCTATTTTTCTCCCCAAATCTCTCCCCTCTCCCCAGATCCCCAGTCTCTTCATACCCATCTTTTCCTCTTTCCCATCCAGGAAGATAAGAAGATATGGGATCATCGGTCAACGCAGACTTTGAGGGATTTTGAGAGGCCTGATAAAGCTCAGCTTTAAGAGGCAAAAGCGCCCCACCCACCATGCTAACCAGGCTTATAGCTGGTTGTCTCAATTGGAGCCGAGAAGGAATTCTCCCCGTGTGACCCAGATTGGCCCTGATAGACGTAGGTTTTTTGCATTCTCAGCACTGCCTTTATCAGAAGCAACTCAGGACTCACCTACACATGATACTGTTTTTCCAAGTTTGTCCCGGGTCCTGTGGACCCAGAAATGGTGTCACTTGTAGCTAAGCCCATATGAGAACATGTAGGTGTTTTAGGGCTGCCTCTGGAAGGTTCATTCAATAAAATTGAATGGTTTACCTATATACATTTGTGTTGTGTCTTTCTTTCATGCCCGGGAAGCAAGTCTCTTTGGTAGTAGCAGGAGGACTTAGCTGCAATCCTAAGTAGGAATGAGTAGATTCCAGCAGTCCCACTTCATTTAAGCTTCCCTCTCCGTTCTTGGGGATTTGATCCCAAGATCTTCCTGTGAAGTTCATCAACTTGACCAGAACAGAAACCAAGGAATGGGGAGGAAAACGATCCCTTTCTCCCCAGTGTCTGTGGGACTTACCAAGGCTTGATAATAAACTGTCAAGTGCCTTCATAATAAAGACAGAGCTCAACTCAGGGGGTTACCACACTTTGTATTCCCAGCGATGTATTAAGAGTTTGAAAATGTTGTAAAAAACATCCTTTAAAAGGGTTTTTGGATACCACGGCTTATAAATGGTTGGAAGACGTCTTCACAGCTAAAGGGGCCAAACAAAGTGCGAACAGTATTTTTTGTTTTCAAACTCTTAATACATTGCTGGGAATACAAGTGCGGTAACCCCTCAATTGGAATTCTCCTTGGAATGGCAGTTCAGGGGAATGGCCCTCTTTTAACTTTCAGGTCCAATCCAATCAGATTATGTTTCTCCTCAGTATGCTTACTGGGAAGCCCATTTGGCTGAGTACAGTGGGACTGCATGAAACTTAGCTTCAGATGTCTTTTCCTTGTTTCATGGGACCAATCCTAAGTAGGTCTAACTCAGAAGTCCCGTTTTATTCAATGGAGCATACTCCCAGGGAAGGGTTCTCACTGGTCTTTCTGACTGCTTAGTTATATCTAAGGCTGTAGTCAAACACAAACGCCATGGAGGATTGTGAACAATGAAACTCAGCTGTAGCTTTCACCAATGAACAAAGCATTGGGAGGATATCCTGGATTTTTTTTAAAAAAAATTGGACAAGCAAAATTTGGATGCATTAAATGGGACAGACAATATAAGTAATTAATAGGGCAATCCTGAGGACTGCCAGCTGTGCCGCAGCCGGCCAACAGTGTAACTATGGTGGCATTAGTCTGCACCCTGAAGGGTTTCATTAGTAAACAGCCAGCAGAAAAAGAGTGTGTTGCTGGGTTTTTGGAGGCTGCAATCGCATCAGCATGCCCAGTAACTGCACTGTAGCGTCCCAGCTGGGTGTCATGTTGCGATGGACAGGGCAGGCAGAACCAATCAGGGGCCAGCAGGAGGGGGGGCTAGCTCTGTGCACTCATAGCTGGGGAGGGACGAGTGCCAACCTCCAGGTGCGGCCTGGAGATCTTCCACAATTACAATTGATCTCCAGCCAACAAAGATCAGTTCCCCCGGAGGAAATGGCAGTTTTGGAGGGTGGACTCCATAGCATTGTATCTTGCTGAAGTCCCTCCCCAAACCCCCCCTCCCCAAGCTCCACCCCCCCCAAATCGCCAGGTGTTTCCCCACCCAGAGCTGCCAACCCTAGTGTGGGGCCTGGGATCGAGGCTCTGTGTCAGCAGCACACACCCTACCCATTCAAAGAGACTGGGCCCGGCCATCAGTCCCTGGGTAGCTGACAGAGCTGGCAAGGGCCCCAGCGATCCCCCTCCCACGGAGACCCCAAGCAGGCCCTTGGCCAAAGTGATGCAAAGGCGCCCCTCGCCTTGAAAGGAGACCCTGCCCAGCGACTGTTGCCCTCTACTCACCAGCAGGCGCCCCTCCCCGTAGCTTAGCCACACCGCCAAGGGCTTCCCCATACTGTCCCTCTGGCACCCCCAGCAGCGGTGGAGCAGGAGAGGGGAGTCCCTGGGGTGGGCTCAGATGTGGAGCACCACCCTTAGATCCTCCATTAGCCTCCTCAAAGGAGCAGAAGTGGTGTGGGACTGGAATGGCAGTCATTCTGCTCGGGGGTGGGGGGCTGTCATTCCGCTCCCAGAGCAATCTGTCTGTGCCCAGAGACCATCATTCGAAATCCATTCTGCATTCACGGTAACTTTAGCGTGCAGTAATGTACAGCCATGGAACCCGTGCCAGCCGTTCGGCATTTCTGGCTTGCCAGTATGTCCAACTGTCAGGCCTTTGCCTTTTTTTGCTGGAGCAAAGGCTCTTGACATGAGTCAGGCCAGGTTCTGGCCACATGTCAAGTCCTTGGTTCTCATGCCTATGAATGTCTGTGTCCAGTTCCGCTCATGCTGGTTTCTGCAGCTGTGGTAATGTTTAGTCTGTCTTCCTGGGAACTGCTTATCTCGGGGTTGCCTAGCACTGTTTACCTTTTCAGTCCGTAGTGTCTTAAGCATGTAACCTGCCTGTGTTCACCATTACTAGCCTCACCTGCCTGTAGGCAGTCAGTCCTTTAATCTGTCTTTTTGCTCCTAATAAAGTATTACTGCTTCAGAGCTACCTGCCTGGATGAGTTTGCTTATGGGATGCTAGGGACAGACGCCTGATCCTGACACCAACGGGCATTCCAGCTTCTCCCATTGTTCCCAATAAGGAAAGAGGGGCTCTTCTGGTTATCACCCCTCCTGTGTGCATATCAATAAGTGTTTAGATTTTCTGGCTGGGGGGGAGGAAGCAGAATTTAACCCAATTCCATCCCCAGACCCACTTCCTCATCCCTCAAAACACATTCGCATGAATCCAAAGCCTTCCTTAAAGTCACCCCCCAAGTAACTTTTTTAAGCGACAGGTTGAAAACGTAACCATATGCCAATATAGTTTTGCAGCAGCAAGAATTACAATAGCAAAAAAATGGAAACAAGTAAATAAACCTTCAATTAAGGACTGGAGAGAAAAAATGTGGTTGTATATTCGAATGGCCAAGCTTATAGATCCTTTACATGGTAAAAATATGGAAGAGTTTAAAAAAACTTGGTTAAAGGCCATCGCATTTTGGGATGAACTGGCAAAAATGAATTTTACAAGTATAGTTAATGAATTATAGATAAAATGTAATTTAGTGTATATATAATATTAGTATAAGGTAATTTTTAATACTGTCAGAATACTTCTCCGGACGTCCAGTGGTGGTGGGAGACACATTTAAGGTGGGTGGTGGGTATGGGCACTGTTTATTCCATAATATTGTAAGAGAAGATATACAACTGTAGAATAAGTGCTCTTTTTGCATTTCTGTATTTTTCTTTTTAGTTAATTGTTTATATGATTTACAATTTGCGCTGTAATTTTTTTAAATGTTTGTTATTTGCAAAAATTAATAAAAAAATTCATATATATATATATATATATATATATATATATATATATATATATATATATATATATATATATATATATATATATATGAAAACGTAACCATTGGCGGATGCCTGGTCTGGGTATTGGTCTCTACCAAACCAAACAGCTTAGAAACCTAACTATACATATTATCTAACAACTCCTCGTCTCTGTAGAGCTTTTTGCTTGGCTAGATTGAATGCTAACCCTTCTATGGTAATGCAGGGCAGAATTCTGAATATACCCTACTCAGACAGGATCTGCCCTTGCTCTTCTGGCTCTATTGACTGATGAGCCCAGGCCCTTTTGGAAGGCCGCTTTGACGAGCAACTTCGATCGCACTATATTCCCCCCCTTTTAATATACAAATCCAATGCCTCTGTGACTGACATAATGCCTTTTTTTACTAAGCGACAGGGACCCCAAGGCTACATTGTCAGTGGCAAGATTTGTTCCAGTCCTTATATCCCTCCAACACTAGGTCTATGCTGCTCAAGATCAATGGATCAAGGAGCTTCCAAGGGATGAAAGGAAAGGAAAGGAAAGAAACCTAACTGGCGGGCACCAACCAACGACAAGCTAAAAAAAGCTCCCCAGGGTTGCTTTATTTTTATGATTGCCAAGCTTCGCAATGTTGCACTCACCGCAAAGCATGAAGAGCAGGACGCAAACCAGCGTGGCCACGATCACCAGCAGGGTCAAGCCGACGCTTTGCCACATTGTCGCGGTTAGAAGCCGGGGCTCCTTGGGTCTCCACCGTTGCCCTGAGCGGCCCGCCGAGAGGAGGCAGAGGAAAGCGGCCGCCGCATCCCTCGTCCGGAGCGGAGGGGATGGAGAGCGCAGATTTCTTTTTGGGCGCTGCAACAAAGCAGACGGTTGCAACCGCAGCGGGGGACCTGGCGGGGGAGGGGAGATGTCACAGGACGCCGAAGAGCCGCAGAGACGGCGCTCCCCTCCTTTCCCAAAGGCTTCCAGCGGACAATCAAGAGGCGGGGAGTTCCAAAGGGCAAGAGTTGAGGGGAAGGGGGAGCGCAAGGGTTAAAACTGAAAACGGAGGAGGAAAGGAGATCAAGCCCCGGGGCTTGGAAGAGTGGGGGTGTGTGTGTGGGGGGGGGGTCCGGTGGAAGGGGGGCTGCAGCTGGGGCGGCACCGAGGGGAGCCCCGCGCTAGCTCATCCCAGCCCCGCGCCCGGGCATTGGCAGTTCCATAGCTCCCCGCGCAGGGGGGTGGGTGGGGGTGAAGGAGGAGCTCCCCCTCCTCGAGCAACGAAGTGGTTTCTCCCCCTCCCTGACAGCGCAGCCGCAAGACGGAGGGAGGGACGGAGGGAGGGAAGCGCTCAGCCACCCCGTCACCCGGACATGGCTCCATCCGTCAGCCCCGCTCCGGCGAAAGGCACGATGGGAAATGTAGTTTGGATGCTGGGACGCGGTGCCGACCCGCGCGAGGAGCGGGCGCGACGAAGAACTTCATTTCCCATCGCGCCCTGTCGCAATGAGACCGGCGGCGGCATTCCCGGCTGACAGGGCAGACGCGGGGAGGAAGGCGGTTGGGGCAGTTCTGCAATCGTTCCCAAAATCGCTTCGGAAGGCCTTTTCGCCCCTCAGAACCAGCCTTCTTGTTTTAACGCTTCTTTGCCTTTCTCCCTCTCTCGCCTCAAAACGTGACTGCAGTACAGACGGCGGCTACAAAAGATGTTCGGTTGAGGCTTCTTTGTTTAAACGAGGCCTTCCCAAAGAGGAATGGCGGAGGCGAATGCCCACAGGGGTGCAATGGCTTCTTCCGAATGGCCGCAGGAAGGCGTTAGGTTTTGTCAACGCACCTCAGAGACCCGCTACTTGAAGCCAGGTTCGTTGCCTAAGGACAGCTGTCAGCCATACTGCCTCAGGTTCATACTCCTGCTCGTCTTCTAATGCGATTTGTGCCATCCCAGGCCAGCAGTGCCCTTCCACAATCTACGTTGGACAAACAGGCCAGTCTCTTAGACAAAGATTTAAATGGGCATAAGTCTGACATCAGAAACCACAATATTCAACAACCAGTGGGAGAACATTTCCACCTTCCAGGACATTCTGTTGCAGGTTTAAGAGCAGCCGTTCTCTTACAAAGGGATTTCAAAGGGAGATTGGAAAGAGAAACGGCTGAATTACAGTTGGTATTCAAACTAAAGTCAATGCATTTACCTGGGCGGAATAAAGACCTTGCATGCATGGCTCGTTACCAATGCTGATTTCTCCACACCCATCTCTCCCCTGGACATCACAGACTCTTCTGCAGACCACACCTCATCCCATCACGCCTGCTAGTCACATTTACATACTGTTAACATTTAACATTTACATTTAAAAGTTGAGGGCAGCAGGAAAAGAGGAAGACCCAACAAGGGATGGATTGACTCAATGAATAAAGAGCAAGAGTCCAGTAGCACCTTAAAGACTAACAAAAATATTTTCTGGTAGGGTATGAGCTTTCGTGAGCCACAGCTCACTTCTTCAGATACAGTTAGAATGTGAATCCATCTGTCTTTAAGTAGAGGAACAGTATGTAAATGTGAATAGCAGGCTTGATGGGATTAGATGTGATATGTAGAAGAGTCTGTGATGTCCAGGGGAGAGATGGGTGTGGAGAAATCAGCATTGGTAATGAGCCATGAATGCAAGGTCTTTATTCAGCCCAGGTAAATGCATTGACTTTAGTTTGAATATCAACTGTAATTCACATTCTAACTGTATCTGAAGAAGTGAGCTGTGGCTCACGAAAGCTCATACCTTACCAGAAAATATTTTTGTTAGTCTTTAAGGTGCTACTGGACTCTTGCCCTTTTTGACTACTGCAGACAGACTAACACGGCTACCCACTGTGAATTATCTTCAATAAATAAAGGAAGCCACAGCCTTCAATTTGCAGGATCTGAGCAGGGCTGTCAAAGATAGGACATTTTGGAGGACTTTCATTCGTAGGGTCGCCATGAGTCGGAAGCGACTTGACGGAACTTAACACACACACACAACATTTACATACTAATGCTTGTCTGAATTCACTCTACTTAAAGACAGATGGATTCACATTCTAGCTGTATCTGAAGAAGTGAGCTGTGGCTCACGAAAGCTCATACCCTGCCAGAAAATATTTTTGTTAGTCTTTAAGGTGCTACTGGACTCTTGCTCTTTTCTGTGTGTGTGTGTTAAGTGCTGTCAAGTCGCGTCCGATTCATGGCGACCCTATGAATCAAAGTCCTCCAAAATGTCCTATCTTTGACAGCCTTGCTCAGATCTTGCAAATTGAAGGCTGTGGTTTCCTTTATTGAGTCCTTCCATCTCTTGTTGGGTCTTCCTCTTTTCCTACTGCCCTCACCTTTTCCTAGCATGACTGTCTTTTCCAGTGACTCTTGTCGTCTAATGACGTGACCAAAATACGATAGCCGCAGTTTAGTCATTTTAGCTTCTAGGATCAGTTCAGGCTTGATTTGATCTATAACCCATTGATTTGTTTTTTGGCAGTCCATGGAATCCGTAACACTCTCCTCCAATACCACATTTCAAAGGAATCTATTTTCTTCCTATCAGCTTTCTTCACTTTCCAGCTTTCACACCCATACATAGTAATAGGGAATACGATGGCATGAATTAATCTAGTCTTGGTGGCCAGTGACACATCCTTACACTTCAAAATCTTTTCTAGCTCCTTCATGGCTGCCCTTCCCAGTCTCAATCTCCTTCTGATTTCTTGGCTGCAGTCTCCCTTTTGGTTGATGGTGGAGCCAAGGAATAGAAAATCTTGGAATAAAATTTTTTTCTAGAGGTTCTAAATTATTATTATTTTTAATCCAATAATGATAAACATTCTGTTTATCCGTCTTTATTCTGCGAGGGAGTTGGAATTCTGGATTCTCGGCTAAGATGTTCCAAAGGAAGGAAGACAGTGGGGAAATATCTGGGGCTAGTTTCTCTATTAATACATCCCATTGTTTTAGAATGGTATTAATGCAGTTATTATCTTTATTATAACTTTTTTTCATATCATTTTTTTTTACCCATAGCCATCTATTTAGTGGAAATTTAACAAAATTTTGTTCCGTTTTAATATAAGGTTCCTTTTCATCGTTTACTACCCATGATTTTAACCACTTTACCCTAGCTACCTGATAATATACTAGTAAATTTGGCATTCCTATCCCACATTTGCCTTTAAGTTCATATAGATTGCTATTTCTGAATCTGTTTTTTTATTCTGCCGAATAAATCTATTACAGATCTTTTGCCATTTTCAATCATTTTCTTTGGTATATCTACAAATAAGTTATTGAAAATAAAATTTATTTTTGGTAAGATTATAATTTTAATTAAATTGACTTGACCTATAAGTATGACATTTAGAGAAAGCCATTTTTGGACATATTCTTTTAGTTCTTTAGCTATTTTCCTGCAATTTAAATTTAAACATTTAGTTCTAGCTTTACTTAGCCAGATACCTAGATATTTAACGTTTTCTGCTTTTCTTAGATCTTTTAATTTCTAATGCAAACTTTATCTCCTGGTTTAAGTTTGGGAAGGTCACGAGCTCTCTTATCAAAATATAGCTTCTGACTTAGCTTCTGAATGCCTTTCCTTTTCCAGAAACTGTTATTAGTAAGTTGTAGTAAATTATCAGCTATGGGTAAATTACTTAAGCGTCTTCCCATTAAAAGCTGAGCAGGGGACCAACCAGTTTCTAAAGGCATACTTCTGTAAATCAAAAGTGATTTATGTAAGTCACCACCAGCATCAAAAGCTTTCTTCGTCAAGTTTTTGACAGTCTGAACAGACCTTTCTACAAGTTCATTTGGCCGAGGAAAGTTTGAGCTAGATATGGTGTGCTGAAAAATCCCAGTCTTCAGAGAACTGTGAAGGAAAATTCTGTGCAGGAAAACTGGGGCGTTATCACTGAAAAGCTCTTTGGGAATGCCATGCTGTGCAAATATTCTCTTCAGGTGTGCAATCACCGTTTTACTGGTGGTACTTGATGCCATGCACACTTCTGGGTAAAGTGAAAAATAGTTGGTGACTATTAAATAATACTTGGATTGCCATGTGAATAGATCAGTACCCACTTTCTGGTAGGCCTGGTTGGGAACTGGATGTGGACGCAGTGACTCTGGTTGATGGCGTGGCTTGTACTTGAGGCAGGTTGAACCTTCTACCATATTGGCTATGTCCTGATGAATTCTGGGCCAATACAACACCTCTCGAGCTTGTTGCTTATACTTCTCAATGCCTAAACGGCTGTCGAGGATTTTCTGCAGCATTTCTTTGCAGAGGCTACAGGTATCACTACTTTGCTCCTCTTAAAGATCACTCCATCAGCCACTGTGAGTTCATGTCTACAGTTCCAATAATCACAGATAGTCAGGTCACAGTTTCATGCCACTGACCAGAAGCAGCTTGAATGAGAGTCTGTAAAGATGAGTCTTTAGCAGTCGCATCTTTTATGTGGAGCAATGCTTTGGTAGAAACTGGAAGGGAAGTAATAATCATGTCCATATATGCTTTTAGTTTGTGCTCAATAGTTTGTTCTTTGTCTCCCACGGGATGAATGGCCCGTGAAAACTCATCAGAAGCAAACAAAAGTTTACCTGGTGTATAAGTCACAGTCAAGTCATATTTCTGTAGTTTGAGCATCATTCATTGGATCAGCAATGTACAATCATTCAGAGTTTTGCTGAATAAAGCTATGAGAGGCTTATGATCTGTTTCCACAGCCACTGGCTGTCCGTAAATGTATTGAGTGACTCTTTCACAAGTAAATAGAATACTACAGAGCTCCTTCTCAATTTGTGGATATCTAGTTTCTGCATCCCCCTGACCTGGATGGCCCAGGCTAGCCTGATCTCGTCAGATCTCAGAAGCTAAGCAGGGTCAGCCCTGGAATACCAGGGTTGCTGTGCAGAGGAAGACACTGGCAAACCACCTCTGTTAGTCTCTTGCCATGAAAACCCCAAAAGGGGTCGCCATAAGTTGGCTGCGACTTGAAGGCACTTTACACACACACACAGTTTCTGCATCAGTGAGAGACTTGGATGCATATGCCACAGGTTGCCAGCAGTCGTCAAGTTTCTGTAAGGTTGTAGAATTTTAACACTGGTCGTTGAATCAGGTGGTTCTTTAAAACGGTTGAGGATTCCTCTTGTGCTGCACCCCAGCACCATTTATTTTTCTGTTTCAAAAGTCTCAGACATTTGTAGACGGATGAGGGATGAATTTTCCCAGGTAATTCACCATTCCCAAAAACCGTTGAACATCTTTCTTGGACTGCTGATGTGGCATCATGTCTATAGCTAGCACCCTCTTTTTATCTGTTTTTACTCCTTCAGCAGAAATATCTACAAATGTAAGTTCTGTGACCCCCAAAAAAACACATTTCTCTCTGTTCAGCTTTAGTTTGCTGCTCTGGTAGCATTCGGAACCTCCCAAAGTTGTTGATCATGCTCTACTTTAGTTGAACCTCAGACAATGATGTCATTCATAGAGGTGTCCACCCCAATGAAGTGCTCATAAATCATATGTATGGTCTTATGATAAGACTCTGGGGCAGCCATGTAGAAGCTAGAAAAGATCCTTACATGTAAGGATGTGTCACTAGTGACCCAAGATCAAAATCATTCATACTATAGTACTCCCCTTTACTATGAATGGGTGTGAAAGCTGGACATTGAAGAAAGCAGATAGGAAGAAAGTTGATTCATTTGAAATGTGGCATTGAAGGAGAGCTTTACAGACACTGCGGACCGCCAAAAAGACAAATCAGTGGGTTCTGGGTAAAATCAAGCCTGAACTCTCCCTAGAAGCTAACATGACCAAACTGAGGCTATTGTACTTTGGTCACATTATGAGAAGACAAGAGTAACTAGAAAAGACAATGATTTTAGGAAAAGTGGAAGGCAGCAAGAAAAGAGGAAAACCTAACATGAGAAGGATTGACTCGATCATGGAAGCCACAGCCCTCAGTTTGCAATACTTGGGCAAGGCTGCTAATGATAGGATATTTAGGAGATCATTAATTTATAGGGTTGCCATAAGTAAGAAGTGACTTGACGGCACTTAGCACACACACAATATGTTGAAATGGGCAGTTGACTTTTTAATAGTTAAAGAACATCTGATTAAGCCTTTATTAAAGGGCAAAACAGTTTTGTCTCCATGGTAGTTGGCAACCCTATTATATCTTTATGGTAAGTTTTATTGGATTGCAGTGATGGTTTGTTTGTTTTAGGGCTGTCAAAAAATTTTTTTGGTACAGTTCAGATTCGGCCGAATTTGGCCCTTGTGGGTTCGGTACGTGCCGAAGTCCGAACTCCCCCACTTCGGATCCGTTCAATTCGGCGGGAATTCAAAGTTCGGAAACAAATTCGGCCGAATAAAGCCATTAAAAACACAACCGCGCCTTTCCGCGGCTCTGGGGGGGCATTTTTGGGCTTAGAGGTCCCAAACTTTTGGCAGAGCTTCAAAGGACGTTTATTGAAAGACTCCCCAAGTTTTGTAAAGATTGGGTCAGGGGGGGCTGAGATATGGGCCCTGAAAGGGGTCCCCCCCACCCTTAATGTGCATTTCTCAGCAGAGCTTGCCGCCCACGCACAAAGCTCCCAGCCCCGACAACAGCGGAGAAATTAGCAAAACAACTGCAAACACAACCTTGTTAAACAACACCTTTGCAACACACAACTGAAACCTCCCCCCTCAAACCAGGGAGCGAGAGACTCGAGGGGGAACACACACCCCAGGCAGAACCGATGAAAGCCCCCTTTGGCTTCCCCCCCACCCACAGAAACTGCTCCCTCCCCACACACACACACAGACTCTGCTTTCCCCCCCACACACACACAGGAGAAAAATTATAGATTAAAGCCCCCAAAGGGGTCTTACTGTGGCTGTCTTCTGTTCCATCAAGAGGGGCTGTAATCCAAGATGATTCCAATTAGGCACGGAACGTTTTGCTCTGGAGAGGAGATGCACACAGGATCGGCTGCTCCATTCATCCCAATAGGGAAAAGGGGAAAGCCCATATCTCGGGACCCCCTGACCCAATGTTCACAAAACTTGGGGGGTATCTTAAGAACACTGGTCTGAAACTCCGCTCAAAGTTTGGGATCTGCACCCCCAAAAATGCGCCCCCTGCAGCCATGGAAAGAGAAAAGGGGGGGAGGCGATATTTCTGCCCCCACTGAACCCATCTTTACAAAACTTGGGTAGTATCTTAAGAATAATTCACTGAAGCTATGCTAAAAGTTTGGGGGCTATATCCCCAAAAAAGCGCCCCCTGCAGCCACATAAATGGAAAAGGGGGGGAGGGAAAAGGGGGAGAGCCCATATCTCGAGACCCCCCTGACCCAATGTTTACACAACTTGGGGGGTATCTTAAGAACACTGGTCTGAAACTCCGCTCAAAGTTTGGGATCTGTACCCCCAAAAATGCGCCCCCTGCAGCCATGGAAAGAAAAAGGGGGGAGCCCATATCTCGGGACCCCCTGACCCAATGTTTACAAAACTTGGGGGGTACCTTAAGAAGCTTCATCTGAAGTTCCAGTGAAAGTTTTGTGTCTGTACCCCCAAAAATGCGCCCCCTGCAGCCACAGAAAGGAGCGAATGTGCACAAGCACCCCCCCCACACACACACAAGGATTTCGCTCTCTCTCTCTCTCTCCCTGGCCGGGCCGCACATCAGCTGATTCCTCCAGTACTCAATCCTGATTGATTGGCCAGAAGAAGACCCAGCTTGCCCACCGATTGGTCGGGGGAGGAGAATGCTGCTTACTGACGGTTATGCTGCTTACTGACGGCCGAATTTGCCGAATTTATTCGCGAACTCCCGAACTCGCTGAATTCGCCCCCCCCGGTTGCCCGCCAGTTTTGAGTTCGGATCTGTCCGAACAGAAAAGCACCGAATCAGGGGAAATTCGGTTGATTTTCAGTTCGGGACGAACCAAATTGACAGCCCTAGTTTGTTTAGCTCATTTAATGTACTTCATTACCGTGTACCTGTTTGTCACCTTACTTGCAAAAAAAAAAGGGGGGGGATAGAAATCAAACAAATAAACACTGGATCTGGTTACCCGCATGGTTATGGTTTTTGAAACGGTGGGGCATCATTGTCAGTTAACAGCTGTATACTGAATAGCATCATCACACATCACACATTCAGATGTGATTCAACCTGCAGGACAGGAGGTTAGTTAAGGACAGCAACAACCCTGCCTCTAATTAACAATTTTCCACTGCCTTCTCATTCTCCTCAGAGCCCTGTGTTTGTTTAATACATAATACAAGCACAGGATCAGACAAACTGTGTGTGACTTCAAGTTCTGCATTTCAAGTTACATAGTATTTGCAGCTTGACACAGTAGTAGTAGAAGAAGAATTGGTTTTTATACCCTGCTTTTCTCTACCATAAGGGTCTCAAAGCGGCTTACAATTGCCTTCCCTTCCCCGCCCCACCACAGACACCCTGTGAGATAGGTGGGGCTTAGAGAGTTTGAAGAGAACTGTGACTGGCCCAAGGTCTCCCAGCAGGCTTCATGAGAAGGAGTGGGGAATCAAACCTGGTTCTCCAGATTAGAGTCCGCTGCTCTTAACCAGTGCACCATGCTGGCAAAGCTCTTGGGCCATTCTTTAAAAAGAGGGCGGGAAATATACAAAGGGTACCACAGATCAGTAATCACAGAGCACCCAGATCACCCAGGGCACTTCACATAGCTCCCCATGGTGGCTGCCCCAGGGTTGCTGTGAGACACTTATGAGAGGCAGTAAGTCTCATTGAACTCAGGAGGACATACGTCTGAGTGAACATACCTATTAATCCAGGTGAGCTGGACCCTATGACATACCACCCAGTTACCTTGTAGAAGTTATGTGAAACTAGCCTAAAGAAAACCTCAGTTGGGCCTATTATCAGCTATGAATAAGGGGCAATCCTGGAAGCCATCGGCTGAGATGGACTCAACTCCAAGAAGTTGTGAATACATCTCTGCCCCCAAATCTCCAGGAATTTCCCAACCTGGTTGGCAACCCTAATAGGTAGCTATGAGTTGCTTTCAACTGAGGAAGGGACAGCAGACAACTGAAGGAATATTAGCTTAGCAGAGTGCTCAAGGCACACAATGCAGCAGAGTCTATCTGGTTTGTGTGTCCTGCTAAGAAACAAAGTTACACACAAAGTCTTTGCCAAACTAATTTGAGTCCCTTATTGTAAGGAACTCCATTCTAGACAGGATTCTAATCTCGCCTAACTAGGTAGGATGGATAGAAATAGAGAAGGCATGTCCTGCCCTCATGGTGCCAAGGTGGAGAAGAGTGTGGAGAGAAGGTGTCAGTTGGAAGGAAGGAAGATTCCCTGAGAGTAGCAATCTAGACATCAAAGGGATAGCATCAGAGCAGTAGAAAGTTGGGTTGCCAGCCTCCAGGTGGTTGCTGGAGATCCCTCACTATTACAACTGATCTCCAGTTCCCTTGGCAATTGGGCTCAATGGCATTGAAGTCCCTCCTTTCTCCAAACCCCACCCTCTTCAGGCTCTACACCCAAAATCTACAGGTATTTCCCAACCTGGAGCTGGCAACCCTAGTAGAAAGGAAGGATGTTCCTTCTTGATTCATCTATCTCTCTGACTCTCTATAATTCCTCTGAAATCTGAGGCTAAGAAGCAGCGCAAAGTCCTTCACTTCCAATAACAACTGCATACAGTTGCCTCTTCTGGCTCTTCTTCTAGCTAAAGTAATGTCAGTAACCATATCAACAAACCGCCAGGCTATAAAATCCTGCTGCTAAAATCCAACTCAGTCACAGGAAAAACATCAGCCATCCAGGATTTAGTTGTGGATGAGAGAGCTGACCTGGCATGTACCCCTGAGATGGTGGGTTAACCTCTCCCAATTGTGCCCTCTGGGATACTTGGTGATACGTTGGCATCGGCCTGGCAGACGAGGAGGTGGTGTTGCTGTAGTCTATAAGGATTCTGTCCTTGTAGCACAGAGCCCCATCTAGGACAGTATCGGTGTTGAGATTGTGTACCTAATTCTGGGATTGAGAGACAGGATTGGGATTCAGTTAGTGTACCACCCACCCCGCTGCCTAACTGTCTCTCCGCCTGAGCTGACAGAGCTGGTCTCAGGGGTGGGGTTGAGGACCCCTAGGCTGATTGTCCTGGGGAACTTTAACATTCATGCAGAGACCATTTATGCGTGGCTGTTTCCTCGTGGTCATCCTGCCGATTACTTTGGGGCTTTGCTTTGATTATGCTTGCATTTTTCGACCATCAGTGGTCACATTGCTCTCCCTGCATGTTTCCCCGTGTTTTGACCACGTTTTCTGGATTTGTGTTTAGCCAGCATCCAGAAAAACAGAGGAAATGCACGGAAATGCACAGGGAGAGCGAGGCAACTTCTGACGGTCGGAAAATGCAAGCATAATCAAAGCAAAGCGCAGAAGTAGGAAACAGCCATGCATACGTGGCCAGAGATTGTCTCATTAGGAGTGGCTCAGGATTTCATGGTCTCCAAGACAACCATGGGCCTGTCTCAGGTAATAATTGGTCCTACACATTATGCAGGTAACACTCTTGATCTAGTATTTCTTTCTGTGAAGAAGGAATATGATCTGAAGTTGGAGGAACTGATGATAGTTCCCTTGTCATGGACAGATGATTACTTGCTTGTGTTTACAGTTACAGGGTTACCAAGACTCGGCAGGGGTGGGGAATCTAATAAGATGATCTGCTCCCAGAACCAGATGGATCCAAATGTCTTTCTGATGGCTCTAAAGGAGTTTCCTGTTGATATGGTTGGGGCTCCTGTTGATGCCCTGGTTGACATCTGGAATGAGAAAATATGCCCCAGATTATTTAAAAATAGATCCCCTACCTCTCTCTGTTCTCTTTGCACGTGAAAGGAAGGTTGTCTGCCTCCGCCCCCCCCCCCCACATCTCATAGCACATTGGTCTGTGGAAAGGAGAAGCTGCTTAATGTTCTTGCATGAAATTAAAGACTTTGAGAAATCTCAGATCCTGATTCACAAGCAAGTCTCTGTCTCCCCCCACCTGTTTCTCCATAGCTCTGCCCCTGTCTGCTAGCTTGTTTAAAGAAGCCACGTGCCTCTTTCCTTGCCTGTTGCTATGGGGCGGCGGGGGGGTGGGAAACTTGCATCTCTATCCAACTCACTCTCCCTCTGCAGCCCTGCCTGCCTGACAGCAGGCACAAGCAAAGCATTGGACTGGCTGTCTATCTGGCAGGTGCAATCCCAGAGAACAAAATAGTTTGCACACATATGACCCTTGCTTGTACTAGAAAGTACTAGAAAGACCTCCCAAAGGCATTAAGGTGGTGAAATAATTGGTAGAAAGTGGGAATGCTCTGCAGATAAGGATCTCTCTTTTTTTGGCAGTAACATCAACAAACTCTTCTGGTTGGATTTATTTATTTGGGGCATTTCTGTACTGCTTTTCTCCCCAAAGGGACTCAACACAACTTACAGAAGTTTTCAGAACAAAACAAATCAAATACAAAAACAAAAATACATCTTGGGTAACTCCTGGTTTATTAGGCTATCTATTGTAGGTCAGGAACAAAGAGCCCTTTGACTTTCAGCTCACCCATCAGGCTATTCTCAGCCTTCATCACAAGCAAGGAAAAAGCTGCTGCTACCAGGATCTTAGGAGCCCTGTGGCGCAGAGTGGTAATGCTGCAGTACTGCAGTCAAAAGCTCTGCTCATGGGTCAGGAATGACCCGGTGCTTGCACAGAGGATTACCTTTACCAGGATCTTTCCTACTTCTTCCCCTGACACATGTACTATTGCTTTTGTCCAGCAGATGGTGCCCAAACATAAAACGTTATATATAAAACCCTCATTCTTTCTGTGTAAAACTATTTATTGGTAGTATAAAGACATTTAAATCAGAAGGCTAATTAATTTAAAATATTCTTCTATAGAAATCGTGGAAAAGTTGAAGGCAGCAGAAAAAGAGGATTGACTCAATCTAGTAAGCCAGGGGCCTCCTTTTCAAGAGCTGAGCAAGGCTGTTCACAACAGGGCATTTTGGAGGTCATTAATTCTTAGGGTTGCCATAAGTCAGAAGCGATTTGATGGCATTAAACACACACAGAAGTCCTGCTAAGTTAAAAAAAATGTTTTCCAGGATGTGTGATTAATGAGTGACATGAAGTAACAGTGTCAGACTAGGATCTGGGAGACCCAGGTTTGAATCACCACTCTACTATGGAAGCTTGCTGGGTGACCTTGAGTCAGTTACGCACATTTAGCCTTACCTACCTCACAGGATCGTTGTGAAAATAAAATGGAGAAGGATGACATAACCTTTGTCTCCCCGTTAGAACCATTTGGGAGAAAGGTGGGGTATAAATGAAGCAAATAAATTACTGCTTCATTCTCAGTAACAGGATTAAGGCAACTTTAAGTCAGTTTTGTGTCACTTTTTGTTGTTGAATATTTATTGATTGTATCCATTTAGTGTTCTGCTTCTCATATCCATGGTGTTTCTGTATGGAGTAAGAACGTAGCATGAGAGAGATTATTTCATGCAGAAGCAGCTTGAGGTTTAATGTGGGAAACAGGATTTAAATAGGTTGTCTACAGATGTTTCATGCTATTCTTCCAACAGAATCAAGGGTACTTTTGACAGGATTAAGGGCTTAGTGTGTTTTCATATGTGACGCTAACAGCCCAATTCTATACAGAACTCATGCACTTCAGTCTGTATTGGATCAGACTGAAGAAAAGTATTGGAGCTTTTCCCTGTGTTGTGATGGCGAGGGCTTTGTTAATTCAAGCACGGGACCCACAAGGACATGCTGGGGACACCTAATTTCCCCTTCTCTTTCCCAGAAAGCACTCTATAGCTTCTATCGTTTCCCTGCTTCCTTCTCTCTTCCCACCCACCTGCGAACCTAACTTAATCTGCCCTCTTTCAGCTTTCGCTCCTTCTCTCCCCCAGCAAAACTATGGCTGTGTTAAGTGCCAGCCACCAGGCCAGGCCCAGTTCCATAGTGGAGAACCCATAAGGATTTGTGGGGGGCACCTCATTTCCATTCCCTTACTATTTCCTCTTTCCCTCTTCCTGGCAACCTCCATATCCTCACCTTTCCTTGCTTCCTTCTTTCCTTCACATTAGGCTGACCATAAGCACCGTTTTGAACAGGACAGCTCCGTTTTTATCATATTTCCCGGCCGTCCTGTCTTTTTAATTTAAATGTCAGTTTTGTCCCATTTTGAACCTCATTACGCTTCCAATGTTTGTTTCCTTCAGTTCTGACACTTCTTATGCTGTATGCAGGCGTGGCTGGGTATATTCTCATAGAAAAAGTGCTTCGATCGGATTACACTAACATTACATAACCCCTGTCCCGTTTTTTGCCATCCCAATGTCCTGTTTTTGTCTTAAGGAAATATGGTCAGCCTACTTCACATGCACCAACCTACCTACCTATTATCTGCCCCTCATCTTCAGCTATATTTATGGTTTCTTCATTTCATTTAGATCTTGCCTTTCTCCACAATGGGGACCCAAAGCAGCTTGCATTCTCACATCCATTTTATCCTCACAACAACCCTGTGAGGTAAGTTAGGGTGGGCATGTGTAACCACTGGCTACCAGTACTGTGAGGCAGGGGGAGGAGACGGTCTCAGCCTCTAGGCAGTTGGCTGCTGTGTGGAACAGAATGCTGGACTAGTAAGACCACTGCTCTGATCCAGCAGGGCTCTACTGACGTTTCTTCTGAAATGGACCACTGAAGCTTTTGATTCCACGGGGGTAAATAACATCACCTGATAACATCCCATGAATGCTCTGTTAAAGGAACAGGACTTTTTCTTCTTCTTCAAGCAGTTGATACTCCTCCCTTATGTGGAAGAGCAGGGCAGACAAAGGGGGCAGAAAAGGCAGGGGAGTCGGCTGCTACTGCTTTCTAACCCCTTGTATGTTTGAGGATTTAAATAGCCAGCCCAGCTGCACTATTTTTATGCCAGAATGCATAAAGAAGCGGCGCTAGAACTTTGTCCTCTTAGGACATTATCAGGCGTACCTTGGTAAACAATGTCTCTAAAGCACAGCCACTAACCACCTACAGTTTTAATTCCACTAACAGGAAAGCACCTGGGTACAGAAGAAGCGCAGAAACCTGTCTTTTTTGTTTTGGGGAGCTCTTTGACACCATTGCATAAACTGTACTTGGAGAAAAAAATATACCTCGTGAGTCCCCCCACCCCCCAAAAAACCTTTGCTCTAGGGAAGCATTTTAAGCGAGCTGGAGAGATACAGTCCCCTGATAGCCTGATGACCCCTGCTGATAACAAGGAGATAATCTACACCACAGGGTGTTCTGCTCTTTCGATTCAAAAATACCCCAGATACAGTTAAAATTTGCCATTATTAATGTTATCATTAATGCAATATTTTGTGGCTCATGAGAAAATGTGCTTTTAGGTGCTGAGTGATTGGATATTGTGAAGCGCAAGGTCTTCTGCCATCAAAAAATTTTTCTTTTTTCTTTTGTGGGACATTTTCTCTTCCAAGAATTTGGCTTGGGGTATGAATATACCTGTCCTGTCCGGAATGGTCCAGGCTAGCCTGATCTCATCAGAAACTAAGCAGGGTCAGCCCTGGTTAGTACTTGGATGGGGGACCACCAAGGAATACCAGGATTGCTATGCAGAGGAAGGCACTGGCGAACAACCTCTATTAGTCTCTTGCCTTGAAAACCCTACTGGGTTGCCATAGGTTGGCTGTGACTTGACAGCACGTAACACACATACATGAATATACTCCAGGATACAATATGTGAACTTCCCCCCCCCCCCAGAATATTGTAGGCCTGTTCTCATCTTATTACCCCAATCACCCAATCCTAGCATCTTTACTCAGAAGTAAATCCAGCTATGTTCAGTGGGAATTATGTAAGTTAGCATATAATCGTAGCCTGATATACCAGTTGTTCGAGCCAGACTAATTGTACCGACAAGCAGAATCTGCGCTCCATTGACAATGGCTCCCAGCTTCCACTACTCTACAGCTTGTGCCTGTGCAGCCAACCCAGGATCCTGTCCTTCAATCTGCCAGTTTGCCCAAGCCTCCCTTCAACCCTGTCTTTTAAGACCTGTATCCAACAGAGGTAGTACCTTGCAATTTAGAGCCTTTGGGATTTCTTTCAGCTTTCCTAACTCTGGACTTTGCCAATGAAATATCTGCAAATGTGAAGTCTGTTCAAGTTATTCATGAAATATAAGATCTCTGCCTTAAACATTGCACATTTCGTAAATTTCTTTGGAAGCTGCTGACTCGGGAGAATAGGGAGCTTCATAGCTATCCTTTTTTCTCTGTACTTTAATTTCAGTGGAAGTAAGCATGCCCACTGCTATGATGGGAAAAAATAGATTGAGAAGGTCAGGGGAAAGTCCGATACAAAACAAATAAATAGCTGCCACTGGGGTTGATGGGACCTGGGCCATTGCACATCTGGAGCTGTCCAATACTGAAATGAGTGGAGGCCCACCCTTTTTTGCAGATAATTCTACTTACACACCAGGGCTTTGGCTGTGGAATTATTTATTTTACCAAGAATTGTGACACACACACCCCATGTTGCTGAAAGTGAATTTCAAGGCAAACATGATGGTTTCTGCTGAGAGGAAACATTAGAGGAATCTTGAGCCAAGCAAAAAGAAATTCAGGAAGACTGAGGGCATTTCTTGAAGGTGAAATTTGTAGTGTTTTTGGAATTCTTTTTGCTTTGGAGCCTTTGCATAGATTTAGCACTTTATTTATATTTTTATCCTGCCCCTCCTCCATGAGGTTTAGCATCCATGAACACCTGAAGCTGCCTTATGCTGAGTCAGATCACTGGTCTGTTAAGGTCACTGTTATCTACTTGGACAAGCAGTGGCTCTCCAGGGATTCTGGTAGAAATCTTTCTCATCCCCTCCTACCTGATCCTTTTAAGTGGAGATACTGGGGATTGAGCCAGGGACCTTCTGGGTACAAGGAAGATGCTCTGCCACAGAGCTAGGGCCCTCCCCAATGTTTTAAATTTTTATCCACACACAACAACCCTGTAAGATAGGCCAGACACCTAAAGTGAAATTTGGAGGCAAATCTAGAGCATACTGCTTCTGAAGGATTTCAAAAAGAAGCACAGAAATTCTCAGTAGAGTAGTAGTACAGATTATCTGCCTTGTAGCTGCCTTGTAGCTAAAAAGTATTATTATGTTTGGGTACGTTAGAGTTCTAGATACTTCCCAGAAAGAGGCACCAGGCTGGGCCCTGCCTGGCAACCATAGCCCCTGCCTAAGAAACTTAATAAATTATTAGTCAAGTGTGAACACTCCATACCCTCTGTGACTAAAACCTAACACTAGAAATTGCTTCTCAGACTGAACCTGAACTCAAATTAAGCTCCCCTGTCATGCACTAGCAATAGCCAAAACTCTTGAGTTTGCCGTATTTTAAAAATGTGCAATTGTTAAGCTCACACAGTTAAAATAGTGTTTTCCATAAAGAAAATCCCCCACCAGGTTGTAAGGTGCAGCAAGGATAGGTAAGGTGAGACAGACTAACATTGTATGCTTTGGGTCTGATGTTGCTTTCCCATTCTGAGTACGTAGACTATGGCCTTGGACCTTGCTTTGCTGATGTGTACTCAGTTTGATCTGGCACAGGTGACCTTATCCCTTATATTCAACAAAAAGGGCAGAAATCCTAGAATGCACATCCCCAGTATTATTGCCAGACTGAAAATATTAAGGACAAAATTGCATTCTGTTGTCATCTGTACTCAAGTGTGTTGTGCAGCTATTTTCCTCCCTATCTCTGTCTCATCCACACACCTGATAAGTTCTTGCTTCTCCCTAACGAAACATTGCTAGCCAAAGGAACATGTATTTGTTTGGATCATTTCAATGGGCTTAGACTACAGTAACTCTGCATAGGATTGCGCTGTATATTATGTTCAAAATATGTAACTTTACATTTCAAATCTTTTTTTTCGCTGTAGTTATTCTCTATTTATGAAGTTCTAATGGAAGTTGGTATTTCTTGCTTCCTCACACATCTGCTTCCATTTCCTCTGCCATATTCCTATGACTGGAATTAGCTTTCTTCAAATGTTAAAATCTCTCATTCCTCTTCTTGAAACCCATGCCATAGTTTGACCAGTCTGGTCTGCTCCTACCAGCCTGAGATAACATATTTTGAGTGCCATTGACGGCAGCAGCATGGAGGAACCAAAGAAATCTGACCTGTTCCAGGATTGTACAAGCCTCATTAAAATGAGCGGGAGCATGGCAAGAGCCAGCAAGGTGTAGTGGTTAGGAACGGCGGACTCTAACCTGGAGAACTGGGTTCAATCCCCCACACCTCCACCTGAACCTGCTGAGTGACCCTGGGCCAGTCACAGTTCTCTTAGAACTCTCTCAGGCCACCCGGAGGCAGGCAACTTTCCACCACCATGGCAAGAGCCCCAGTTTATGTCACAAGAGCACTTGATTTAAAAAGTCCTCCTGTGACGTACACCTGATATGGCTGTGAGGCCAAAAGGTCTCTTGCAGGGCTCCTGTTAATTTCAGTGAGGTGCAGTGGTCTTGGGAGACCCAAGTTTTAATCACTGCTCCACCAGCACACTGGCTGACATGGGGCCAGCCCCTCATGCTCAGCCTAGCCTCCCTCACTGTGTTGTTATGAGAATAAAATGAAGGAGGGGAGAATGCTGTTGTAAGCCACTTTAGGTTCCCATTGGGTAGAAAAGCGGAATATAATTAGCTAAATAAAAAAAATAAACCATAAATTTGCCCCAGTATTTAATACAGTGGTTGCCAGCCTTTATTTCACTACCACCATGTATGCACCACTGTCATTGAGTGCACAAAGCCACAAGTAAAAATATGGGCATAAAACAGCACTCCAAATAAGACTATTTTATTCCTGTAGAATTACCGGCACCCTTCCATCCATCTTATGCTGCCAAATCTCCCTTGATTAGGCCAGCCTAAACAAAAGGGGAAAGAATGGGAAGCCTTCTACCTTAATGGAGAGGGGTAGGAGGAGGCAGAACTCTTTATTGGGTGGTTTAAACTTCCAGTCTTTTGACTTCTTGAGGAAGGGCTGCATGGTTGCTTGGGCTGAGTTTCTCTCAAAGGCAGACAGAGAGTCTGGAGAAATCAACATGAGAAATCAAGCATCTTGGAGTTCATCTTGGGGTGGGGTGAGCAATACAAAACAACTCTCTTTGACCGGCCATCAGAAGCCACTGGACCAAGGGCTGCCTAAAATCCTAAATGTCCATTTGGCCTCCAAAATTCTGATTGATTTGTAGATCATCCCCTGGTGGGCCTATGCCCTCCATTAAGAAGCAGATATAACCTGACCTTCTTTCTAGACAATTTCTAGCAAAGGGCTTCAACATCCGGAGCTTAAATGCCAGCCAGACTGGGAGAGATTTAGCTGACAAATCATTGACTTTGTATTGGCTAACACTGAGAACAATTTGGAATTGGCATGAAAATTCATTTCATTTATCATAATTTAATATTTATAAAGTACCTTAACAGTATTTCTACCAAGAGCTTTTATTATATAGCATAACTTTTTGAAAAACCACATTTGCCAGGTAAAATATAACATTTTTAATTCACTAATGTGCAGAGACAGAAATCTGCCTTAATAAACTCTGGACTCAGCCCATGAGGGTTCCCATGTGCTTGCAGCACTCTTCTGCCTCTGTTACCCTCCTTGGCTTTCTTCCTAGCTGCCTTTGAACATTCTGCCTGGGATAAACAGCAGGACACTGGGTGAATCTGTGCTTTGGTAGCTGCTCCAAAGGAGGGCAGCTATGCTAGTCTGCTGCAGTCCAAACAACCAAGCATCACCTTACACGCTAACAAATGTACTGTAGCATATACCCACAAAAGGTTTGCGAAACAAAAAATTGGTGAGTTTTTAAAGGGTCACGCTGTTCTTTTGTGTTGTGTTAGGCTTGCTTGGTTCCAACTCCAAGAATGGCTACAGTTGGCATGGACTGAGTACAACAGAAATGCAAAGTTGTGATTTCCCCATGAGATTACAAGTACAAATCAAAGCATTGTCTTTATTTGCAATGATCATAGATCAGCCGAGATTCATAGAGATGGACAGATTCATCAACACATCTGCATACAACAGAATTTCAAAGCCATATAACAGGCTGATTTCAACAGTGCAGATACAATTAATACAAAGACTTAACCAACTGCTTCCTTATTGAGCAAACTGAGGCGCACAATCTGTCCTCCTTAGAGGTAGTTTTATAACAATTTGAGAAGGGAAGTATAAAATTCATCCAGTCTACCTGAAAAATTTGATAAGATTGGAGTTATGTAAAGACACTGATGTCCCTATACAAAGGACAATACAATGACACATGATCAACGCTTTCAACCATGTCCAATTGGCAGGGGCAAACACACAGAGTAAGGAATATGCACATATTTCCCTTCCAAAAGAGCTGACAGCAGTGCATTAAAGCAGGCCAAGGTGAAAGTCTTTAGTATTTAGGGAATTCTAAAACATAGAGGTAATCTGCTGGAGCAAAGTTTTTACCATGATTCCCTACCACCGGATAAGACTGTGTTTGCGTTCTGTCTTCTTGAAGAACTGTATCCCAAATTTGCTGTTTAGTTATATCTTTGGCTCCGTAAACCCAAGATAGCATAGGGCCAAGGGAGTAAACTCATGGAAATGTAGTTTCTCCTCAGCAGCTCTTATCCACCACGAGAGGAAATTATCTGAAAGAATTAATGAAGTTAATCCATAATTTGGTATACCTTGTCCCAAAATGTTGATTCCTCCCCTCCCTTGTTAGCACAGAGTACATAGGCTTATTTATAATGTGGCAGATCTAGCAATGTGCATGTTTCAGGCAGCATAATATTAATCATGCACAATTATTTTGGCTCTTGCTCTATAAATAGGAAAGGCAATTTAGGCTACAATCCTGAAGGGGAGGACAAATCGCTTTAGGAGTCAGCGTGACCCCACACTGGCGTAGGTGCCATATGCCACTACAGGGGCAAACACATTGGTGTCCGGGAACTACGGAGCTCCACCTGCCCCCAATACCAGCGCAGCCACTCCAGGAACTAAATCCCGGAAGAGAACGCCCGCCCCGGCACGGGGAGGCATTCCCGGGGTGGAGCTGCCTTTGGGCAGCTTCCTAACTCTGTTCGCCCCGGGAACACCTCCTTGAGCTGCGGCGTGGCTGTGCCACCTATTTTGGTGGCACAGCCTCGCTTTGTTCAGTTGGGGCATTCCCCCCATTTTCACCTTTTTCGTTTTCTGCGGTGGCCGGAGAAGCCTCCCAGGAATGGGCTTCTCTTTGTTTTTTCATAATGTTAGTTGCATAACAGTTTATTCCATGTTTTCCATGTATTTTCCTGCCAATTTCCACAAATATAATGTATTCAGTTTTTGTTTTCTAATCATAGAAGTGAATTTTAGCATACTATATTTCTTTATGCCACTGCATCCACTCCTTTTTACTTTGTATCCTTTTCTCCCAGTAGTGAACAAATGCAACTTCTGAGGCAGTCTTTAAATTTGTTTGGGATCTCTTCTACTTAGTTAAGAAGGCACAATTCTGGGATAAAGGGAAATCTAAACCCTATTCCAACAGAAATCAGTTCATTTGCCAATATTTTACTGCTTATGGGCCCTTCTAGGTCATTACTGACCGGGTCATTACTGACCCATGGTGTGACATCACGTTTCCTAGGCAGACTATGTTTATGGGGTGGTTTGCCTTTGCCTTCCCAGTCGCCTACACTTTACCCCCAGCAAGCTGGGTGCTCATTTTACTGACCTCGGAAGGAAGGAAGGCTGAGTCAACCTTGAGGCGACAACCTGAAACTGACCTTTGTTGGATCCAACTCAGGTTGTGAGCAGAGCTTTGACTGCAATACTGCAGTTTACCACTCTGTGCCACAGGGCTCCATCAATGGGCACTTCTACCATACATGGGAAAAAAAATCCACCTTAAAGTGCACAGGAGAGAGCATTTGTTGTGGGATGAGCCCAGCAACATGATCACGCATTCATACATGCCAGAGACCACTGCTTTCTCTTTTCCTCTCCCAGTTTTTCTCCTTTGTAGTATCTCTTCCTTCTCTGTGCTACCTTTGTAATCCATATTAATGTAATCACAGTTGTATCACAAATCAGATGCAAGTGCCTGGTAGACTGCTTTAATTCTCAGCATTCATTATCTTTCTGCACACCAACCTTTGGGTTCATTTTCTGTTTCTCTATAAATACTCCCTAACAAAAACCTTAAAGCCAGATTGTGGTGTTTTCTCATAAGAGTTACATCAACATTTTAAAATACTTTGGGAAACTATCTTAACTGGTTCAGTTGTCAGGGATACATTATACTAATCCTGCATCAAGCAGAGCGTTGGACTAGATGGCCTATATGGCCCCTTCTACGATTCTAGTATTCTATACATGTTCAAAGCAGTTTTTGTTTCCTTTAATTTTAGGACTTTCTGTATTTCATTTCTGACAACATTGGACTGGGGATGTCCATATATCCCTAACTTTGGAGGGACATGAAATTTAAAAAAATCAAGATAACAGTTTAGGAGAGTTCAAGAGATGTCTTTTCTTTTCCAAGTCAAAAGTTGGATGAATACCTTCTTTTACTTATGTGGGAAGGGAATCCAAAATTCTGCAGAGATAGGATATTCATTGCTGTACCAAAGGCCATGGCTGGATTGCTCAAGCTACTGAGGATACTCTGCTGGGCAGAACAGGGAATCACACACAGGTACCACCGGCACCCTCTTCTTTGGGTGGCTTCCTTGGGTTCACAGGAACCTATATATATTTCTTATGGCACACTAGCAGTTCCTTCACTAGCATGCTGTGTGACCAGGTATGCACCTACAAAGGATCGGGAGGCTTCTGTGCATACAAACAAAAGGATGGGACCAAATCACCTCATGAGCTCACAGAACCAGGGACCATTTGGTCATCTGTTTCAGTCCCCAAATCTCAGACAGCACAGCCCTTCAGTATTTATTGCCTAAAAATATCTTGTCCGTTTTCCTTAAGAAGGGTGACATTTTCCCTGTGCAAGGCTACTACCCAGGGCCGTCTTAACGCATGGGCATGCTGGGCAGTTGCCCGGGGCCCCCATGAGCATAGGGCCCCCACGCTAATCTATGTATGTTGTGACTTGCATATTTAGCAAGTGTTTTACTAAAGATAATGAACAATATTAATGTTAATTTGGGTTTGGATTAAGAATAAATACCAAAGTATAATGTAAGAAAGGACTTGTTCATTATGGAAACACCAATAAACATATCTTTAATTTTATCGACCACTTACATTTTTATTCCTGTGAGTGGTTGGGTAGGTAGGGGCCCCAGTGCGCTGCTTTGCCCGGGGGCCTACAATGCTGTTAAAATGGCCCTGCTAGTACCTACACATGCCACCCAGAAATGTGAAATATTGTCCCCAGCCATTTTAAAACTAGCTTTTAAAGTTTCTGATGCTTGGATGCCCCCCCCCCCAATACCCTCCAGCCTTTCAGCGGCAGCACCAGTGATACAGGAGTCTTGTGGCACGGTGGAGAGAAACTTTATACACCAGACTACATTTCCGCGCAGCACCACTCACTTCTTTGGATTCTAGCAAGACTCCTGCTTATATTCCGGCTGCAACAAACTGACACCTCCACACCCCCCACCCCCTACCCCAGAATGGGCAGCAGCGATATTTATGTCCAATAAAGGGCAGATTTTTACTCCCCCCCTTAGTTTCTTTAAAGAAATTTTTTTACTGGTTTTTTCAAATGAGGGGTACAGAAATTAAAAAGGGATATTGGGAAGGAAGGGGAAAAAATAAACCATAAGCATAGGCAAGGTAAAACCACCACCTGAAGCATTATTATTGGTTAAAATGATGACTTATAAGAATTAGAAAATATTAATGCAAAGGAAACACCAGATATTTGTAGGGAGGGAGGAAGTCGGTGGGGAAGTCAATTATTATTAATTATATTTAATGCTGAAGACATGCACCTAATAATTTTTTAATTTTTTATCGAGTCAAAGATTGGTATATAGGATGTATCATCAAATGAGAAAAATAATATATATATATATATATATATATAAAAAAATGAAGCATTATTATTGGAATCCCTGTTATACTCACTACTTGAATACATTGTATCATTATTAAAAATTATTACTGAACAGAAATAGAACTTCCGCTACATTATACCAGTTCCTACATTGGATTGGACTTTAAGTACAATGAGATGTTTAGCAAGTATTGAAAAATAATAAGATAGATAGATATAAATGAAGCATTATTATTGGAATCCCTGCTATACTCACTACTTGAATACATTGTATCATTATTAAACATGATTACTGAACAGAAATAGAAGTTCCGCTACATTATACCAGTTCCTACATTGGATTGGACTTTAAGTACAATGAGATGTATAGCAACTATTGAAAAATAATAATATAGATAGATAGATAGAGATAGATAGATAGATAGAGATAGATAGATAGATAGATAGATAGAGATAGATAGATAGAGATAGATATAAATGAAGCATTATTATTGGAATCCCTGCTATACTCACTACTTGAATACATTGTATCATTATTAAACATTATTACTGAACAGAAATAAAAGTCCCGCTACATTATACCAGTTCCTACACTGGTTTGGACTTGAAGGACAAGATCATATTATTTTTCAACAGTTCCGCCTTTCTACATCTATATCCCCCCTCCCCTAAACTTTCTGTTGTTCGGGAAGCCAAAGGGAGGGGGCCGCTCCGTCAGAAAACAGGGGCCACTCGGGGGCGGCCCCCCTCCGGCGGCGCCTTGGCAGCCCAGCCGGGCCAAGGAGAGGAGCCGGCGGACGCAGCGCGCGAAGGGGCAGCGCCTCCCCCCGCCCTCCCCCCGGGAGCCAGGGCCCTCCCCGCGCACATGGAAGGGAGGGGAAGGGAGGGGAGGGGAGGGGGGAAATCCCCCCCTGCCTGCCTTGGCCCCGCCCCGCCTCTGAAGTCACCGGCGGCTCCTCGCCGTGCGCGGGTGGGAGGGGAGGGGAGGGGAGGGGACAGGAGCATGGGGAGGCCGGAGCTGGGCTTAAGCCGCAGACCGGGAGAAGGCGGCGGAGCGAGAGGAGGCGCGCGTCGCGAGCCCGCCCGCCCGCCTGCAGCCCGCCTGCACGCCTGCCCGGCCGCGGGGCAGAGACCCTGGACCGCGCCCCGCGCGCGGCGCCCACGCCCCGCCCTGAGCGCCACGCCGCCCGCCGCGCGACCCCCGCCCGGCGACATGGTGAGTGGAGGAGGGGAGAGGAGCTGCTCAGGGTGGCTGCGCGGGGGGGTGGGGGGGTAGAGAGCCTTTCTCCGCCTTCTTTGCAACCTCCCCCCCCCCACGCTCATGGAGGGCTTTTAAACCCGGCAGCCCCCCCCCCCCCCACACACACACCTTGTTCGTTTCCTTTCCTATACACCTGTCATGCATCTCTGGCAAACCCCTTTCCCACAGTAGTAGAAAAGGGCAAGAGTCCAGCAGCGCCTGAAAGACAAACCAAAATATTTTCTGGTAGGGTAGGAGCTTTTGTGAGCCACAGCGTGAGCTAAAAGGGCAAGAGTCCAGCAGCACCTTAAAGACTAACCAAAATATTTTCTGGTAGGGTAGGAGCTTCTCATAGGGTTGAGAAGTGAGCTGTGGCTCACGAAAGCTCCTACCCTGCCAGAAAATATTTTTGTTAGTTTTTAAGGTGCTACTGGACTCTTGCCCTTTTCTACTACTGCAGACAGACTAACACGGCTACCCACTTGAATTCCCTTCCCCACAGACACCTGTCATTGGGCAGAAACGCATGGTCGCTTTATCCTCCTTTAATCCCTGTTTCAGCCAGGATTCAGCCAGGATCGAACGCATGCGTTTCGCCTAATGTGCGTTCGATCCTGGCTAAAACAGGGATTAAAGGAGGATAAAGTGACCATGCGTTTTCGCCCCTTGATGCACTCCTGGCACCGGGCACCTGCCTTCTTCCCATCTTTTCTCTCCTCGTGCGCACCACGTGCCTGGTCAGATGCACGCACTCCCACTCGCCGCCTCTCTTACCCTACCAGAAAATATTTTGGTTAGTCTTTCAGGTGCTACTGGTTAGTCTTTCAGATGCCCTTTTCTACTACTGCAGACAGACTAACGCGGCTACCCACTGGGAATTCCCTTCCCCACAGACACCTGTCCTTGATGCACTCCCGGCACTGGGCGCCTGCCTTCTTCCCGTCTTTTCTCTCCTCGTGCACACCATGTGCCTGGTCAGATGCGCGCACTCCCACTCCGTCTCTCTTACAGTCCCGTGAGCCAATGCCACATGTCCGTGCTCTCAGACACACCTGTGCCCGACAAGCCACCCTACACACAGATACCCTATTTCTCCTTGTCTTTCTCATACATTGTTTTTCACAAACCCGTACAAAGTGTCTCTCTCTCTTTTATATACAAATGCTACCTTTTTTTTCTTTCTCCTACACATGTAGGGTTAATGCAACACGATTCACCCCGCACAACACACATGCATGTGTACACGCAACGTATCTCTTATCCACACCCCCACAATCCACATTCACAATCTACCGCCCTGTCTTACAAATAATATCCATCTTTGTTTCTCATGCATACATCTAGGCAACAAACTGTCCACTTTGTTCTTACTCTCAAGGCTCCCTTGCAAGAACTAGACGCCTTATTCTTTCTTATCTACACTCAGGCTCTCTGTGATGCACATAGTGATCCACGGCTCTCCCTTTCTCACCCGCGGAGTTAACAAAGGCACATTCAGAATCTCAGGAAAAGCTTCCTTTACATGCTGAGATTTCTCTAACAAAAGACACAGAGTTCTGTCCCGGGCCACTACTGCATTTTTAAAAAATCTTCCCGAGAGAGAGTAGGGTCCAGTTTCCATTTACACTTTGTGCTATCCAAGGCTTCCCTTTACTGCCCATGCACACACTGAATTCTTTTCATCCCCTTCTAATGAATAATAATCCATGGTACCACAGTAATGAGGGGCGAAAAGAGTGCTCACTATTTTTTGACCAGATGCCACTCCATTGTCCCTAACACCACCAGAGGCAAAAATAAAAATAAAAATCCAGGAGGTTGGTACAATATTTCTGTTTGACTATTCCCACCTGTTCATGGAGTTAGCTAGTGAAAATGAAGGAAAGCAAGGCTAGTTTGAAGAAAGACACTACACTCCCTTCTGATTTCTGGTTGCCATCCCTTGCTCAAAGGGCAGTCCCAATATCTACTTTGTTTAGAACAGAGTATTTTAAAGGATAACTTTCATGCCCTCACAACAAATTATATACAACTTCAGATCTAAACAAGTCAAAACCTTTCAGGAAGTTCTGTTTTCGCTTTGATCTTAAGCGTGTGCGAGACCTCTACAAACGTAACCAATAAGCATTTGTGGCTTAGCATTGCCTCTTCATTCTTATTACCCTTATTCAATTAGGTTTTCCAAGATATTTGCATTATATTCAGATTGTGTTCAGAGAGTGTATACAGAAAGTATACAAAATGCACAAGAATGGAAAACCTATGTTGGTATCATCAGTCTTGGGAAATGTCTGCAGCATGTAGACACATTCCGTGTTTTGACTTTTATTTTGTGATCATTTGAGTCTTATTGTGTGAGAAAGTCCCTAGGTACTATTTGGAATGTCATTTACCAGGCCAAAGCAGCATTGCACTGAGATGACACTGATTTAGCTTTCACCTTTGACAAAGCTCAAATTGGATTTGCCTCCCTCGCCCCCAGCTGTCTAAAAGGACACTTAACCTATAAAGACAGAAAAATAATAAATAATTGGAGACCTGCAATACCTATTCTTGAAACCGAATGTTCTAGAGTCACTTTGCAGAACAAATGTAGCCAGAAATGTTATGGTGAGGTGGCATAAGCGCACCGCGAAAGTAATCTAATCATAAGCTTGTCTGGTGGGCACACAAGAGAGAGCCTTTTCGGTGGCAGCCCTACGATTATGGAACAACCTCCCCAGAGAGGTGTGCCTGGTCTCCTCACTTTCGGTCTTTAGGAGGCAATTGAAGACAGCTTTATTTAGGACTGCATGGTGGCTTCTAAACACTAGGAGGAATACAGTAACATAAAACTTGGAAATGTGCAACCCTGAATTTGTTCTCAGGTGAAGCACTGGGAACAGTTCAGGATTTCCTGAGGGGTGGAGGGAGAAAAAGAAGATATTTTGCAAGTGATTTCTTTTTTTTTTTTTAATTCTTAAAAATTGTTAGAAATTTGCTTTGGATTTCTTGACTTCGTTTATCCCCAACGAAGACTCAAAGTGGCTTGTGTTCTCCATTTTATCTTCACAATAACCCTGTGAGGTAGGTTAGGCGGAGAGTGGGTGGCTGGCCTAAGGTCACCCAGTGAGTTTCCACGGCAGAGTGGTAGGGTTGCCAGCTCTGGGTTGGGAAATACCTGGAGATTTGGGGGTGGAGCCTTGGAAGGGTGAGGTTTGGGGAGGGAAGCGACCTCAGAAGGATATAACTCCATAGAGTCGACCCTCCAAAGTAGCCATTTTCTTCAGGGGAACTGATTTCTATTGTCTGGAGATCCGCTGAAATTGCAGGAGATCTCCAGGTCCCACCTGGAGGCTGGCAACTATACAAAGTGGGGCTTTGAACTTAAGTCTCCCAATCCTAGTCTAACACTCTAACCATTATACAACTCTGGCTCTCAATCATATCATTCCATGAGCCCCTTGTTGACTTAATAGGCAGTATCTTGCCACTCTCTCTCTGTGTGGTACAGTCTACCCATATTCTTCTTCACTGCTGCAACTCTTTCTGACCTCTGGAAAGGTCTCTCTCAGGGTCATAGGACCAGTGTGGAGGAATAGTTGTGGGGGCTAAAATAAAGAGGTTAAGTCAGCATGGTGTGAGAGTCTGCGTGGTGTAGTGGTTAAGAGTGGTGAACTCTAATCTGGAGAACGGGGTTTGATTTCTCACTTCTCCACATGAGCAGTGGACTCTAATCTGGTGAACTGGGTTGGTTTCCCCACTCCTCCACATGAAGCCTGCTGAGTGACCTTGGGCTAGTCACAGTTTTCTCTGAACTCTCTCAGTCCCACTCCCACCTACCTCACAGGGTGTCTGCTGTGAGGTGGGGAGGGAAGGTGATTGTAAGCCTCTTTGAGACTCCTTTCGGTAGAGTAAATCGGGGTATAAAAACCAGCTCTTCTTCTTCTTCTCTTCCTTCCTCTTCCGTGAGCACACCTCCGCAAAGAGGAAGGAGCAGTTTCATTTCCTTGTCCTTCCTCACACTTGCCACCAGCCCTCACAGCTGTTGCTCTGTGAGGATCCTACAACCCCAGGATCAATCTTTCTGGGAGCTGCAGCAATGCTGAGGATCATCTGTGTGCCTTCCACTCACAGATGGTAGGATACAACCCATTGTCTGTACTTGTAGTCTTCTCTCAAGAGATCTTGTGAAGCATACACATTATGGAGTGCATCAGCTGGGTCCGGGGTCCCTACCCTGCCTCCTGTGCAAGTTGTATGTGAGTAGTAGGTTTTTCTCAATCCCACCTGTGTTGGTGCCTGATTCAAACAACAGCCATGGCCTGTGTGGAGAAGGGACTTCAGTCTCTCCCTCAACCTGAAACAATCCTAGAGAACTGCTCTTTGGGGAAACCCACATGTACACTCATGCCCCGGAAGACTGAAGTCCCTTCTCGATGTGTGCTGCAGTCACAATTTGAATTGGGTCGTATACATGCAGCCCTGATTTGGATGTCCCAGGCTAGCCTGATCTCATCAGATCTCAGAAGCTAAGCAGGGTCAGCCCTGGTTATTACTTGAATGGGAGACGACAAAGGTCGCTATGCAGGGGACGGCAGTGGCAAACCACCTCTGATAGTCTCTTGCCTTGAAAACCCTACTGGGTCACCATAAGTTGGCTGCAACTTTATGGCACTTAATACATACAGCATACATGCAGGAATCGAAGAGAACTCATCTCATGGGTGACTGGCTGCTACCCAGGACGTAGGGTAGGGACCCATACTCTGTAATGTGTGTAGAGGCAACAGGACCGAGGGTAGGATTCAAAATTATATTGGGAAGGATGAAGGTAAGGAATGTAACTATTTGTCACTGCTTTAATTGCTGAAGTGGGAGGTTCTTGGCTGCAAACCATATCCTCCAACCTCAGGACTCATCCCCTAATAAGAGATGGGTAGTGAAGGAAAGGTATTCTATTCATTTCCAGAATGCATGTGCTTTTTTGCAGTCTTGGCATTATCCTTGTCTCAAATTTCTTTAGATCTTTCAAATACCTTGTTTTTCTGTACTGAGATGTGGTAAATATTACACCCCCTCAGCTCTTTGGTCCTTCGCCGTGAAGCACTTCTTGTTCTGTAGTGAGTGGTTCTATAATTTAAACCTGCCTGTACACTTTATGCCTGTCCAGTCCTTTAGCCCTGATCCCAGATGTTGATTGAAATAAGGACAGGGGCTTGACAGTGGTTATTCATTGGTGAGGAGGAGGTATTCTGCATGTGCCCAGAGGCACATATTTTTTCTAGTTGCAACAAGGTGATTTGCATTTAATGACTGAAAACAGCTACTGGGCAGAATTAAACTGGGCACAGTCTTTCTCCTCTTGCTGCCTGGTCTATTCCTGAGCAAAAAACCCCACTGCAAACACAGGAGCTAACCCAGAAACAGTCTAAAATCTCAATTCAGTTGTCTGTCCACTGCTCACACTTGTCGCTATTGATATTTTAAAAAGTGTGAGGAAGCAAACAAGAAGGAAAGGGACAAGGGAGAAAATGATGACAAAAGAGGGAGGTGAAACTCATCAAGGGACTGACTGGTTCACAGCGAGGGCTCCAGAGCCGTCTTCCTGCCCCCCTCCACTTCTTCCCCAGCAATTGAGGAAAAACTGCTTGCACAGTTTTCGGAGGGACCTGTGTGTTTCCCTGCATGTAGAGACTAGTGGTCTCAGTCCCCAAGTAGAAGCCTCAGCTGATGTAAAAAGAGAAGGAAAGAAAGAAGCCTAAAAAAGAATCACAGCACAGAACAAACATAACGTGCTGTTCTGTTCTTAGATTTAAAAAGGTAAAGGTAGTCTCCCGTGCAAGCACCAGGTCATTATTGACCAATGCGATGACGTCACATCACGATGCTTACTAGGCAGACTCTGTTTACGGGGTGGTTTGCCATTGCCTTCCCCAGTCGTCTACACTTTACCCCCAGCAAGCTGGGTACTCATTTTTCCAACCTTGGAAGGTTGGAAGGCTGAGTCAACCTTGAGCCGGCACCTGTATCTTGAGGAAGTATTGTGAAGAAGTAGCCCACTTGAGTCAAAGAAAGCACAGTGTACTAATTGCAGAGCACAAACCTGAAGTTCTTTTAATAAACTCTCACTAATCCTGTCAGCCAGGTCAATACATTTTAGGGTTATCAACTCCACGTTTGGGAAATTCCTGGAGATGTGGGGGTGGAGCCAGGAGAGGGACCTCAGTGGGGTATAATGCCATGGTCCACCCTCCAAAGCAGCTATTATCTCCAGGGAAACTGATCTCTGTAAGCCTGGAGATCCGTTGTAATTCTGGGAGATCTCCAGGCCATTCTTGGATATTGGCAACCCTACTACTTTTACAGTTAAGAAAACTGAATTACAGGGCAGTTGAACAGCTAACTCATTTCTCAGTCAAACACTCACTTGTTCGATACTACTGAGTATGTTGCTCATATGGTCCATCCCAAACAAGATGCTCTAATTGAAATATGGAGTTAATTATATATAATTTAATCAATAGTAGGTTTGCATAATCAATTAATAAAGTCACATAATTTCTATGGGGTTCTTCTTTTAAGGTAAACAGAAAAATCACTGGATAGCACAGGTTTGAAGCATTTCTTTGTGCTATCCTACATCAGTATGCTCTTTTGAAAAACATATTTTGAATAGCATAAATATATCCCATAGCTGGGATTTATCCTGAAAGTCTAATTTCAGAACATACATACATACAATACAATACACATTTGAATGAAGGGCCAGTGTTTCTTTGGAACCTTTTTTTGGAATTTATAGAAATTAAACATTAAAATTAAATATTGAACAAGTGAATCAAACTAAAAAATGGTAAGAAACTCAAATGTTTTGTAACATTACCTTTTTTTTTTTGATCAGGTCAAAATACCTGAAGCTATATGTAGTCACCTGTGCCAGGACCCAAATATCACTGTTACAATTCTAGTATTGCTACTAATTAGAAATTTTGAATTTTAGGCATTTATGTTCATATGTTTAGCTGTGAATCTTACATTTATTTTAAACTTATTAATGTATAGCATTACATATAGTTCACTTTTAAGGCATTTCCAGAAATGACTCTAGCCCAGTTAAGAAAATTAGTGCAACTAATTTTAGTTTAATTAGTGGACTCATTTTTTAGTATTTCTTATGAAATCCTGGCTATTAAACCACAGTTCAGTGACAAATGTACTCATAATTCTGTTCCAGACACCAGTTTTCCTACAGCAAAATCCCAAATATAGAATTAGAATTTAAAAATAAAGAATAATTCCAGGCAATCATATAATCTGTTTCTGACAGTGCATTCCTAAGGAGAGTAACTCCAGTCTAAGCCCGTTCATTTCAGTGGGCTTATACTGGAGTAACTCTCTTTAGGAATGCACTACAAATGCGTTCACTAGAAATATACACCATTGATTACAATAGAAGTTGTGTTCCATTAATACTTTTAAGCTTGAGGTGCCACCTACAGTAACTCTATCCTATAGCATATAAAAGAGTAGAAAAGTTGTACACAGTTTCCATTATAAGCATGTATAGCATATACGGATTATATTGCGGGATTCATAATGCTCTTGTACCTTTTAATATAACAAAGCGATGCAGTTTGGGAGGATTAGAATAAGATGTTTGGTCTCACTTCACTACAGGATAGGCTTAGATTTTTGCTGTCTTTGTAGAATGTGTTTCCTCTTGACAATCAGAGTTCTTAACTGTGGTTGAATTGTTTGTTCTAAATTATCACACATTTTATGTGTGTGTGTGTAAAGTGCCTTCAAGTCACAGCCGACTTAGGGTGACCCCTTTTGGGGGTTTTCATGGCAAGAGACTTAACAGAGGTGGTTTTGCCAGTGCCTTCCTCTGCACAGCAACCCTGGTATTCCTTGGTGGTCTCCCTTCCAAATACTAACCAGGGCTGACCCTGCTTAGCTTCTGAGATCTGATGAGATCAGGCTAGCCTGGGCCATCCAGGTCAGGGCACACATTTTATACATTTATCTTACCTTTGAACCTCTGGAATTCAGCTTTGACCCTGGAAGCCACGAGCCTTGATTTTGCAAAGCTGTGCAGAATCCAGTCTCTTGTTTTATACGCTAAGCATTCTTCAGTGATCTTTATACATCTGACGGTGTTTCCAGAAGTATTGGCAAAATGACGTCATATATGTCTATAAAGGAAATATGAAATATTTTTTCTTGATTTACTGTATTTTCAGTTAATCTTATCAATTTAATCCTTTGAAGTTTCTATAGACAGGTGGAGTCAGTTTACCATGTCTACATTTCAGCTACTCTGAATGGAAAATTTTCCACTAAGACTAAATTCATACCTGCCTCTTAAAGCACTTTTTAGTCCCTGTCCCACTGTTGGTGTTAGGGATGCCAACCTCCAGGTCCTAGCTGGAGATCTCCTGCTATTACAACTGATCTCCAGCAGATAGAGATCAGTTCACCTGGAGAAAATGGCTGCTTTGGCAATTGGACTCTATGGCATTGAAGTCCCTCCCCAAACCCCACCCTCCTCAGGCTCCACCCCAAAAACCTCCTGCTGGTGGTGAAGAGGAACCTGGTAACCCTAGTTGGTGTGCAAATGTGAAAAACAGGCAGTTTTAAATGCTGTTATTCAAGGTTTTTTAACTGATCGACAGCAATGCAGGAAAGTTTACTTATAGCTGCTTTTCAACATTCCTACACTTCAAAATGTGTGGCTAGTTTCATGGCCTCAGTAACAGATATGTCTCATGTAATGATCTTTCCTGTGTGTGCGTGTAAGGTGCCATAAAGGCACAGCTGACTTATGGCAACGCAGTAGAGTTTTCAAGGCAAGAGACTAAAGAGGTGGTGTGCCAGTGCCTTCCTCTGCTTACTGACCTTGGTGGTCTCCCATCCAAGTACTAACCAGGATCAACCCTGCTTAGCTTCTGAGATCTGACTAGCCTGGGCTATTCAGGTCAGGAATAATAATCTTTCCTCATTCCTAGGAAATAATCTTTCCTAGGAACGAAAAATTTAAAGCATTTGATCTGCCTTGTGTGTCTAGGAAGACCTAGAGTTAAATGTTTAATGCTTTTAGATACTACTTTTTAAATTTTCCAAAATTTTACTACTTATTTGTTTTCTGGAATATTTCTAATTATGAGCATTTCATATAGGCTGTTTTCCTTCTCATTGTTCACATGATGGATTTGCTTTGTAGTAAGTTCTGGTTGCTGAGGGAAGCACTTGTGTTTTCTGCAGTAATCTTTTAAGGGCTATATACATGGAATGTATATGTACATCTTTAAACTTAGCTCAGTGGTCGATTGTGTGCTTTGCTTGTAGAAATTCTCAGGCTCAATCCTCAACATCTTCAGTTAAAGGGATTTCAAAAGGCAGAGCTGGAGAGGACTGCTGACAGCTAAACAGTACTGGGTTGGATGAACTCTGAAAAAGTTCGCTTCATATGCTGTGATAAATTTCAGTTATGAAGGTGAAAGTGCCCTAGATGTATCAGGAACACTTTCTTTTTTTCGGGGGGAAACAGTTGCCAACTCCGGGTTGGAAATTTCTGGAGATTTGGTAGGAGGGGCCTGAGGATGGTGGGGGTTGGGGAGGAGAAAGACCTCTACGGAGTATGATGCCATAGAGTCCACCACCCAAAGCAGTCATTTTCTCCACTGATCTATGCAATCTGGAGATCAACTGCAATTCCAGGAAATCTTCAGGTCTCACCTGGAGGTTACCAACCCTAGGAAAACTATAATGTGGGACATTTCCTCATTTCACTTTGGTAAAATGGTGTGGCTGCGTTGAGGACTGATGCATTCATCTTTGACGTCATGGCAAGGCATCTAATAAAATAATTCAGAATGTATGCTTTGTATTGTAGTTAACATCCCATATCTTGCACATATCAGTGTGATAGAATACATGCAGTGCAATTGAGCAGTGTACTGCTGGGCATCTAATTAGGAGGCTTGAAATGCAGTCTTTTGCAGAACTACAACAGTGCACACCCATTGATTTCAGTGAGCTTGGACTGGAGTAACTGTGCATAGGACGGCACTGTTAGATTCCTTTAACATGGACACCCTTAGTTGTCTTAGGTACATCAGTCAGCCTAAACTTCCCAACACCAGAATGGACGTAGCAGGACTCCACTTCACAGGGGTAAGTGGTAGCATAATAAAGGCTGCAAAACTTTTGACACAGCAATAATGCAGAACCAGGGATCAGGACCAGATCTAGGGGGGCCGGGGGAGCAGCTGCCCCGGGCGTGGGCAGAGAGGGGGTGCTAGCAGCCAGGTCATGGCAAGATTTACACTGTGCCATCTATGCTACTCTTGCTGGCTCTGCCAGCCAACCCTAAGTGCTTCAGGGCGGATGCAAGGTGGGCTGGTCCCACCACCACCTCACCTCTCCTCAACGCGCCTGCGCTCGCTTTCCCCCAGGGGGCAAGGCAAGGGATGGAGGTGGGCCTGCTCCCAGAGAGGGCGAGACTGGGCGCAGTCTCGTCTCCATCCCTCATGTGCCAAAGCAAGCGTGGGCAGGTTGGGGAGAGGCGAGGTGGTGGTGGGAACGGCCTGCCTTGCAGCTGTCCCGCAGCACTCGGGGTTGGCCAGCAGCGCCAATGACAGCAGCATGGATGTTGTGGGAAGGGCCAGATCTGTGGGGGGCGGCTTTCCTCCATCCTGGGAGGCATCCTAACCTAGCCAGTATCATGAATCGATTGGCAGGGCTTGGGGGGAAAGGGGTGCTTGCTTCCTTTCCTCCCTCCACATGAAGCTGCCTCACACTGAATAAGACCCTTGGCCATCAAAGTCAGTATTATCTACTCAGGCAGTAGCTCTCCAGGGTCTCAGGCAGAGGTCTTTCACATCACCTACTTGTCTAATCCCTTTTACTGGAGATGCTGGGGATTGAACCTGGAACCCTCTGCATGCCAAGCAGATGCTCTACAAATTGAGCCAAAGTCCCTCCCCACGAAGAGCTGCAGCAATCTCTCCGAGAGTGCCTCTGTCAGGAGTCTGTGAACTGGGCTCCCGTTTGCTTTGACCGCAGCCAAGGGAGAGGCGTTGCTATCTGTCAGTTGATTTCTTGGGGCTGCCTTCCCCCTCACTGCTTCCTCTCCTCCCTGACACCATTGATTAATTTTTATGAACGTGTTTAATTTGTAAATAGGGGAGCGGGAGGAGGATGGGGGGAGGAGCTTACTGTGTGTGTTGGGGGAGCCCTTCTGCAGACGAGTTATGGTGGCCCATGTTTGTGCAGGGATTTTTATTTGCTTATTTATTTTGCTGCAAAGAGACCTGCACAAGAGCAGTTTTCATCTGAAGCCTTTCCAATCTGCTGTACCTTCTGGGACGTGTCTCCAAAGCTAGCGGGCTTTTCAAAATCTGGGGCAGTGCGCCTTGTCTGTCTGTTCTGCAACACGTCGATGAGGAACTCTTTTGCTTTGATTCCAGCTCTCTCACCTCTTTCCCAAAACCTGTGCACGCACCTCCTGAACATCATCTGTGAGGAATATTTCCCTTCTGGTTTACAGTGGAAAGCACTGGTTCTCTGAAGCCATGCGGTCCTTTACAAAGGTGTGAAAGGCTTCAGATTTTCAGCACACATATCAAAGAAAGAAGACTTTCCCCAGCTGATTTCTTGCAGTAGTGATTGTTTGTGTGTGTGTAATGGGCTGAAATCCCTGCCTGCCAAAAAACTTTCTGGGTGACAATGGACCAGTCATTCTCTTGCAACCTCAGCTACCTCACAGAGTTGTTGTGTTAGTAAAATGGAGGCGGGGAAGAACTGTGCATGCCACCTAGAGCTCCTTGGAAGAAGGATGGGATAAAACGCATTAAATAGTTCAACGCTACCCAGTCTCACTCTCTATCGCTCTCTCACCATGGAAATGCAAGAAATCCGTGCCTTCTTCTGTTCTCCACCTACAGAGCACCCACAGGAGAATACAGGCGCAAAGTGTTCTGTGTAATTGGAACGCTCACCTGCTCTTTCAGCAACACCCTGAAAACAGTAGCACCTTGCCTTCTTAGGGCTTCTCTCATTCCATGGGTTACAGCACCTTCAGAACTGTGCCTCTGTTGCTGGAGGTACATGTGAGTGGAGAAAATGGCCACTTTGGCAATTGGACTCACTGGCATTGAAGTCCCTCCCCTCCCCAAACCCCTCCCTCCTGAGGCTCCTCCCCAAAAACCTCCCGCCAGTAGTGAAGAGGGACCTGGCAACCCTATTCTATGACTACCATGGTAGTCACATCCATTGCATATAAAGACTGTCCAGTGTATTGACTGACAGAGCACCGTCAGTAGTGGTGGTAGTGTGTGTGTGTGTGTGTGTGTGTGTGTGTGTGTGTGTGTGTGTGTGTGTGTGTGTAAAGTGCCATCAAGTCGCAGCCGACTTATGGCAACCCCTTTATGGGGTTTTCAAGACACGAGAGTAACAGAGGTGGGTTTGCCAGTGCCTTCCTCTGCACAGCAACCCTGGTCTTCCTTGGTGGTCTCCCATCCAAATACTAACCAGGGCTGACCCTGCTTGGCTTCAGAGATCTGACCAGATCAGGCTAGCCTGGGCCATCCAGGTCAGGGCAGTGGTGGTAATATGGCACTGTATTTTAAGAGAGAGATTAACAGTGTAAATACCGAAATTCGGAAGAGTGACATCATACTGAACAGATCAGTTTCCTTGATGGAAGGTTTGATCACTACTTTACAGCGGCTGTGAGATTCTGGCTTTGAAGGCTGGCTTGGAGATTCAATAAATATCACCACTACAATGTCTGTGGAGACCTCATTACAAGAAAGAAGAAGCTCCAAGAAAAAGATGATGGCAGATGAATTTGCAAGTGATGAGTCCTTTAAATTTTCAACAGAAAGTGGTTCAGCCATGAAATAAACATTGCTTTTAACAGAATACTTGCAGAATTAAATACAAGAACTGAAAATACCAAAAGGCTAGACACATTTTTTTTTCTTGGTGGTAAAAAATTAATGAAAACAAGTAGCATGGACTTAATGGTATCTGCAGCACATTTGGCAAAAAAAATATTCAGAGGATTTAAATACTGAAGAATTTACTTGTGAATTGAAACATTTAGAGTTCAAGTTCAGTATTTTCTAAAAGTGTCAAAAGTGTAATTATTCATAGATAATAGTTAAGGTAATAGTGCAATTATTCATTAGCAATTCATAGAGGTTAGCACAATTTATTTTACCGTGTAAAAGAGTTGCTTATATATGTATATTATATATGTTGATTAGATATGTATATATAAAGAAAAAATATGTATATAATATATGGGGGCGTCATTTTGTACTTTTGCGCCCCTTCAAAAAAAATATAGGTCCGGCCCTGCCGGTGATTTAAAAAGACAAAGCAAGCTCCCATTCTGTCCGTATCCCCTATTGAATAGGGCCTGTTTCTCTTCACAGGGCCAGTTCTGAAATTTACTCATCCAGCTGAACTCTAAATGCTTACAGTTTATAGGCTATGTGAATGCACTTGCAAATCTAGACTGAATTCATCTAATAAGGGTCTACCTAGTTTTAATAGATGGAGAGCAGATTGTGTCTCCCCATTCCTTTCATCTCCTAAGAGGCACTTGTGATATCGGATTCTGCTGCTCCCTCACACACGCCTCTTGCACAGTCAGCATGAAGCAGATAGAACCACTTGTTCCTTACAGCCTTGGCTGCCAAAGAGCAGTGTACCTCTAGCTGGCACAGTGTGAATGATTGGCGCAAGCCCTAAAAGGGGTGGATCGGTGGGGAATACTGTGTCAAAGAATTGGCATTCACTTAGCCAGGCTCCAACGTTTCAAACCACGGCAGCTGGACCAATTTTGCTTTCCAGTTATTTGTGTGGTTTATTTTATTTGGTTGGCGGCGCAGGAAGCCAAATGAATTTATTCTGCCAGATTAAAAGTTTTGTGTCTTTCTATAACAAATGTTTGTCAATCCAAAGAGATGGTTTATTTATCTGTGTATTTTGAACCAGAGATGGTATTTTAGAGGCTTCAAAAGGCAGCCAAAATATAATCCTGACTGCATTATTTCACCAACATCTCACTGATATTCATAGATCTCTCTATATAAATACTCTATGGCAAGGATTCAACCTTGGGCAGTTGTTCATAATGGCTGAATTAAAGTCAGTTGATGGCTCTTAAATATGTGAGTGAAACTTAGTCCTCTAATGCTCACTGGTATTTAAACTTTCCACATCCATTGTTATAGTGCATTATTCTTGGGTGATTATATTGAAGCCAACAGAGAACTGCACTAGGTTACATAATCTGAATGTTGTGCCTAAATTCCATATTCACTTCCACAAATGCAGTGACTCTCCACTTCATCTGGTATATGCCTGTATGGGAGGGGTTGTTGCTTAGCGATAAAGCATCTGCTTTTGCATGTGAATGATCCCAGGTTCGGTCACCAGCATCTTCAGTGAAAAGGATCAGGTAGGAGGTGCTATGAAAGACTGTCACCTGAAACCCTGGGCAACTGCTGCCAGTCAGGGGAAGATCATACTGGCGTTTCTAGACCAATGGCCTGAATCACTAGCCCTTTTCACAAGGTGAGCGCACGTACAAGGTACACTTGATTTCTTTTTATACATGCATTGAGTCATTCTCATGTTATATTCAATGCATGTACATGTGATTTAAACCCTATATTTATCCAAATACCGACCCCCAGTTTCATTTGTAAAGAAACAGCACGCTGGCTCTTCCTTACAAACAGGCTTGCACATGTGAACTTGGCAGCTTCATGTGCTCATTTGCTCTACTCTTTTTTCTCTCTGCCCTAGCTTGGGGCAGAGTTCTCTTGGTGTTTTTTTCTTGCCTTGTGACATTCCACTGGTATACTGGTGACACCCTATAAATGAGAATAAGACTATGTTCAAGAACTATTTAGGGTAATCAACATGGTTATATTGAATTCCAGTTACATTAATGAGGTGAGGTCCTATTAGCAAGGACTAAAATAGTGGGAGTTCTGATCCCAGCTTACCCACGAAGCTCTCTGGCAGCCCTGGCAAAGTCATTTATCTCTCAGCCTTTCTGCCAGCAGCTCCTCCTGATGTCTCCAAGGCTGCCCCAGGTTTCTAGGGCAGTTTGCTGAGCAGTGTGAAAAGCTGCTGTCAGAAGCAGAGCGTCATGTAAGCCCTGCAGTCTGCCCAGAACTCAATGAGAAACCTTTTCATTTGCAGCCTGCTTGAGATGGGACATTTGACATTTTTTTTATACTGGCAAAAATATTTTCATGCTGAGCAAGGCTTTTAAGGTGTATCGTGCAGCAAGTAGGGAAATATGTGGTCGAAAATCCTCTATGATCCTTCCTAGCATTAACAGAAGGGGAAGCCCTTGGCCATTAATCCCAGTCTTGGGGACAGAGTGTTAACTTGCAGGAAGCTGGGACAACGACCAAGAAACCGAGTTCTTATACATACAGCCCCCTTTGTCTCAAGGCCAGAGTGGGAAAGTGGAAAGACTGAAGGCATTCTTTACACCCCTTTTTTTTCTATAAAAGTTCCATGACATGTATGTCTCCTCGGACCAGAAAAGTAGAAGATCGGGAACGAGTCTCCCTTGTCTTAGTTGAGCAAACTGCCCGTAGAAAGCTGTAATTTAAAGTAAATAGCCTATTGGCGTGACTCAGTTTTGGTGGACGGAGGTGGTCTCGGCAGGCAGGCAGACAAGGCAGATAAGAGAGCAGCAGCAACACGGCCATTATGGGCACTAAAACTGACAGAAACCAAACAGTCCAGCTCCCAGACTTCAAACTCAAGGTAACTAGTTCTGACCAGCTTTAGAGAGACGAAACAGCTAGCTAAGACATCTTAAAACTTGAGTGATAAAAGAACCAACCTCGTTCCATCCGCCACCTTTAACCGGGTGTAAGAACTGGTTGTAAGCCCGAGCTAAGCGAGCTACAGTTTAGGGCCTCAGATTATAAAGGACCTCTAAATACAATTTAAAAAAACCTAAATGGCTTCTGGGTGGCTCTGAGCCTGTCTTCTAAATCCCTCTTTCCAAAAGAGCTTTAAGTATCTGTATTTTAAAATTTATTTATAAGATTTATACTCCGCTTTCCTGCTCTCATCAGGGCCACCAAGGCGGTGAAAAAATTAAAAACGTGCATTATAAAAACATTAAAATTAAAGCACAGGGCAGGAAGGAGGGATCACTGAGGGAACTAAATCTTCACCTGATGTCAACAGAAGGGGTGGGCAAGTCTGTGGAGAGAGAGTTTTGGTGCCACAACCGAGAAGGCCTTCTCCAGGGATGGCAACCACCTAATCTCAAAAAGGGAGGGCATCCAGAGCAGGGCCTCAGAAGATGCCCACAGCAGTCAGGTAGCTTCGTAAAGGATTAGGTTGTCCTTCAGGTATCTTAGCCCAAAGCCAGAATAACAAAAATGCAGAACATACATTTCATGGTGGGGTAGGGTTGCCAACCTCCAGATGGTGGCTGGAGATTTCCTGCTATTACAACTGATCTCCAGGCAACAGAGATAGGTTCGCCTGGAGGAAATGGAAGGTGGACTCTATGGCATTTAAGTCCCTCCCCTCCCCAAACCCCTTCCTCCTCAGGCTCTGCCTCCAAAATCTCCAGGTATTTCCCAACCCGGAGCTGGCGACCCTATGTGGGGGGTCATGGCAAACCATAGAATAAGTACTTGATGAAGATTTAGGAATAAATTGAGTTTAGTGTTATAGGAGATGAAAACAGTTTCATCCATCCCCCCCCCCCCAACTTCTTGAGATCAGTATGACCCCATTATCTGTTAAGGGTTTTAAGCAGTCTTATAAGGAAAACCAGTGTTACTGCCATCCCCATATTGCAGATAAGGAGTTTAGGGTAGAAGACAATGGTTTCCCTTGTGATCAGTCATTTGAGCATAAGGAGAAAAAATGGATGACGGATCTCGTGGACTCTGTGATGTCAGTTCCCAGAAGTGATATCACAGTGTTCGCAAAGCACTAGGAATTTCCTGTAATCTCTATTTCCCATATCCTGGGATTCTCCTATATGCTTACAGATAATTTACTTTTTATTTTCCAGGGAAGAGGGCGGAGTTCTAAAGAATGGCAGCTCAAGCAACTCATTAACTGCATTTTAATTGATGTCCACACAAAATGGCTGCCACAGGAGGCGGAGCCAGCCACAAAATGATTGCCACAGCTTAACTTCAGTAACTCAGTGCAGATCCTTGGGCTGTGGTGGCAGCTGCTGCCAAAGCAACGTTTCAAAAAATCTGCACAGCCAATTAAATCTCCAGTAGTTAAGCAGAAGCCTTGCTGGGCAAAAGCCCTTACCTGGCCCCACCCACATCCTGAAAACACTTGGCGGGTGCCAGAAAAGATGTCCGTGGGCGCCATGGCACCCACAGGCACCACATTGGGGATCGTTGACATACCAAAGGCAAAACAAGAACACTGATTTACCTGGAGCAGGTATCAAAAAAGGGGGGGCAGGGCTGGATTAAGACGTGCTGAGACACTAATCTATGTCAAGTTGAACAGAAACCACAGCATTACAAAAGAAAATGGTAATTTAGTAAATTTAGTAATTTTTTAAAATGCAAATGCTTCTCCTAATCTGAGGTCCTCAGCTGGTTTAGCCTGTGCGTAAATTCAGTTCGGAGTGGGGGGTGGGGCACTGTCATAAATAATGATAGCTAGATCATATTTTGAACACTACTGTTTTGGATGCCCACCAAGAAGTGTGGTTATGAATACATTAAATTACATTCTTGTTACAGACCTTTCCTGTCTTCTTCATTATCGAATTATTTAGTGAAATTCTTCCTTGTGCTGAATCTAAACTTAGATTGCCTATTTGGCAGATCACTGCTGTCTCTGTTCTGCAAGTTCTGCAATGATTGTGCTTAAATGATTTCATGTTTAAATCATTGGGTGCTTCCGTCTAGACATTAGGAAGAATTTTCTAACAGAGCGGTTCCTCAGTGGAACAGGCTTCCTCGGGAGGTGATAAGCTCTCCTTCCCTGGAGGTTTTTAAGAGGAGGTTAGATGGCAATCTGTCAGCAGTGCTGATTCTATGACGGGTGGGGAACCTCAGGCCCGGGGGCTGTATGCGGCCTCCGAGGACATTTTTTGTGGCCCTCGGGAGCTCCGGGGCCCTGCTGCAGAGGCGGGGCACAGGGCGGCCCTCCCAGAGGGAGTTCCTGGCTTACAGCGGCGCTGCGGTGCCCTTTGGACCTCCTCTCGCCGACGGTTGGCTGTTGAGCAGCAAGAGGGAGGGGGAAAGAGGCTGGTGGCTCCCTGCGGCAGAGCATGCATGCAGGAGCCGATCGGGCTTCGGGGGGGCCCTTTTGTGGACTCTGGGGAGGAGAGGTCATAGAGACTGGGGCCCGGTCGCACGGGGCTCTGTGCGCCGCCGTGTGTGTGTGTGGGGGGGGGGCAGGGGAGGCTGAGGCCCAGTCGCACAGGGCCAGCGTGCGTGTGTGGGTGTGGGGGGGAAGGCTTTCTCTCTTTTCTTTTTTTCTGTCACTCTCCTTTCTCTCCCTCTCTTTCTCCCTCTTTTTCTGTCTCTTTCTTTGTCTCCCTTCGTCCTTTTCTTTCTTTCTCCCTCTCTCTTCTTTTCTTTCTCCCTTTCTCCCTCCCTCCCTTTTCCTCTTTCTCTGTTTTCCTTCCTCCCTTGCCAATCGACTGTGGGCTGCGCCCCCCTGGCACCTCGTTTGCTCGGGCCCTATGCTGGCTGCCCTTCCGCCTGGGAGGGGGAGTGGGGGCACCCTGCAGGCCTTCTCTGTGTGGCCTCCCCTGGGGTTGCCAACCTCCAGGTGGTGGCTGGAGACCTGGCAACCCTAGCCTCTCCCCCCCACCGGGAGATCTATACCTGGTATGGCCCCTGAATGATGTCATAAATGTGCAAATGGCCCTTGGCAGGAAAAAGGTTCCCCACCCCTGTTCTATGACCTTAAGCAGATGATGGCATCTTGGCCATCTTTTGAGCATGGAGTAGGGGTCACTGGGGGTGTGGGGGGGAGGTAGTTGTGAATGTCCTGCATTGTGCAGGAGGTTGGATGATCCTAGATGGATCCTGGTGGGGTCCTTTCCAACTCTATCATTCTATGACTCATCCATTTTGGGCATCCTTTCACTAAACATGTCTATTAAAGAGCAAGTTTTCCTATGTTCCAAATCCAATTAATCTGATTAATGCCATTTTACACTTCCTAAACAGAAAGTTACCCTGCATCACATTGACTTGATTGCTTCCATGTCATACTGTGCTCTGTCCTTTTAAAAAAACTGAGCAAGGAAAACGTTTTAAGTATCACTTCTCCCATTAGCCCAGTACAATGGGTTATTAAACCAAATTGTTTGGAAACAATTGTAATGTAATCCTGTACTGAGTTACCCCAGGCTAAACCTATCGAAATCAATGAGCTTAGACTGGAGTAACTCCACACAGGATTGCACTGCCTGTTCTGCTTATATCCTCATGTACTTCCATATGGGAACTGTAGCAATAGATGCTGGTTTTCCTGAGCATACATCTCTCTTTCTGAAATTTAATATGCAAGCTCAATATAATCAATAAAGGAATGGTATAACAAGCTATTGATAATGGGCTTAGTCACATAACCAATAGCAAATACTAGCCATGAGAAAAGCCAGCATGGGGAAGCCTGGTAATGTGTATCCATTACCAGATTCCAACTCTGTTTTTCCTGATGCTTCCCTAAGCATACTGCAAGATGAATACTGTGTGCAGTAATGGGATAAAACTAGTTCCTCAGAGGTTGGCAGCCATCACAGGCATGCTTTTCCAAATGCTTTTCTCATAGTTAGAGGCTTGTCATTTGCCCGCTGCCAGTAGGCAGTCCTCTGCCCCCACCCTTAATCCCCCACCCCTGATAATTTGAGGAGCAGGAGAAACGGGATGGTGGGGGGACAGCATCAATAGGGACGTTCTAGGAATTTGGGTCAGCATCAATAGGGACGCTCTAGGAATTTCCAGTAGTGTATGGTCTTTGCCCTGGATGGCCCAGGCTAGCCTGATCTCGTCAGATCTCAGAAGCTAAGCAGGGTCAGCCCTGCTTAGTATTTGGATGGGAGACCACCAAGGCATACCAGGGTTGCTGTGCAGAGGAAGGCACCGGCAAAAACCACCTCTGTTAGTCTCTTGCCATGAAAACCCCAAAAGGGGTCACCATAAGTCAGCTGCGACTTGACGGCACTTTGCACACACACATGGTCTTTGCCATAGAGATTAGAGAAAATTCCTAAAATATCACCTGAAAGTGACATCACTTCCTCCTGAAACTCCACCTTCCCCAGGTACATCTCCTAGCTTTTGCCGGCACGGGGATGAGAACCCTACATAGTTAAAGTATAAAGGAAGAGGCCTTACTTTATAAGCTGAGTACCGTATATACTCGAGTATAAGCCGAGTTTTTCAGCCCAAAAAAAGGGCTGAAAAAAGCCAACTCGGCTTATACTCGGGTCAATACGGTAGGGTAGGGGAGGGGGGAGGAGGGAGGAGGGAGGAGGGAGGAGGAAAACCTACCATTGCCGCCATCCTTCGCTGCCGGCCCACTCGCGTTCCCGCGGCCTGGGAGCGGCCAGCGGGGCCTGCCTGGGAGCAGGCAGGCCTCGCCGCCGCCCCCGCCCCCCCGCCGCCGGCCCGCTCTCCTGGGAGCGGCCAGCGGGGCCTGCCTGCTCCCAGGCAGGCCTCGCCGCCGCCCCCGCCGCCGCCCCCGCCGCCTCCCCGCTCGCCTTCCCGCGGCCAGCGGGGCCTGCCTGGAAGCAGGCAGGCCTCGCCGCCGCCCCCGCCCCCCCGCCGCCGGCCCGCTCTCCTGGGAGCGGCCAGCGGGGCCTGCCTGCTCCCAGGCAGGCCTCGCCGCCGCCCCCGCCCCCCCGCCGCCGGCCCGCTCTCCTGGGAGCGGCCAGCGGGGCCTGCCTGCTCCCAGGCAGGCCTCGCCGCCGCCCCCGCCCCCCCCGCCGCCCCCCCCGCCGCCGGCCCGCTCTCCTGGGAGCGGCCAGCGGGGCCTGCCTGCTCCCAGGCAGGCCTCACCGCCGCCCCCGCCGCCGCCCCCGCCGCCTCCCCGCTCGCCTTCCCGCGGCCAGGGAGCGGCCAGCGGGGCCTGCCTGGGAGCAGGCAGGCCTCGCCCCCCCCGCCCCGCCCGCCCCCCCCTTGCCGCCGGCCCGCTCGCCTGGGAGCGGCCTGCGGGGCCTGCCTGCTCCCAGGCAGGCCTCGCCGCCGCCCCCGCCGCCTCCCCGCTCACCTTCCTGCGGCCTGGGAGCGGCCAGCGGGGCCTGCCTGGGAGCAGGCAGGCCCCGTCGCCGCCCCCCGCCGCCGCCGGGCCCGCGAGGGTTCCTCCGGCCAGCAGGGGCCTCCTGCAGGTCCAGCAAGGCCGCGCCGCCATCCCCGCCGGGCCCGCGAGGGTTCTTCGGGCCGGCAGCGGCCTCCTGCAGGGCCGGGAAGGCTGCGCCGCTGCTTCCTGCCGCCGCTTCTCATGGTGAGTAGGGGGTTCAGGGGCTCTTCCCCCTCCCCCCCTTGAATGGCACTGGGGTCGGGGTGGGTTGGGGTGGGTTGGGAGGTCCCGGGAGGCCGGTGGGAGGGCGACCTGGGGCAGGGGCAAGATCTTCCCTGCGCTCTAAAATGGCGGCCGCCATTTTAGAGCGCAGCTTTACCAGAAAAGGGAATTTCTTATTGACCCTCGGCTTATATGCGGGTCAATAAGAAATTCCCTTTTCTGGCCTCAAGTTTGGGGGGGTCGGCTTATACTCGGGTCGGCTTATACCCGAGTATATACGGTACCCCTTTGGGGGGGGGCTGTGGCTCAGTGGTAGAGCATCTGCTTGACATGCAGAAGGTCCCAGGTTCAATTCCCGGCATCTCCAGTTAAAGGGACTAGGCAGGTAGGTGATGTGAAAGACCTCTGCCTGAGACCCTGGAGAGCTGCTGCTGGTCTGAGTAGACAATACTGACTTTGATGGACCAAGGGTCTGATTCAGTGTAAGGCAGCTTCATGTGTTCATGTGTGTTCATGCAAGAGATCTCTCAATTGCACTTTTTGCCTGGGAATATGGCAACAAGATTCTATTTTATTGAGAAGTGAACATCCCAGGACTAAGCACATGTGTGTGTTTGTCTGCACCACCAACACAAGGTTGCTACAGTGATGTCATATTTTGTAAAGTTGCACTGGAGTGTGTGTACATGCTCGTGTACGTGTCTATTATTTTAAAAAGAATTTGTGCCATATCTTCTACTACAGGTACACCCAAAGAGATATGTAATACTAATAACAACAAATCAGGAATAATCAGAAGAACATACCCCAAAAAATCCCCCATTTCCCCCCACCCCAATAATTCTAGGTCACAGTCACTCGTCGGTGGTGGTTTGCAATCATTATTGCAAGCCATAGAACTGTGGTCTAATTTTTAAATTGCTTTCTTAGCTAAGTTTGGGAGCTTTTAAAGGAGAGAGAGAGATTTTAAATTGTAAAAACTAATAAACATACAAACTTTGACCTATAGAAGTACAGATACAGATTATCTGCCCATGTATTTGTAGATGATTTCAGCCGATTGAAGTCTCAGTTCCATGTTGACACTGGAAAAGCTGGGAAATGGTGCCTTCTGGAAGCTGTTGGCTGTAAAGGGCTAAAAGACGGGGGTGGAGCGATTATTGATGGTCATTTCCTTGGGAACGATCACGCCATATCTTAAGATACTCCCAGGATTAACCTTCTTTAATTACAAGTTAAGCTGATGTTCCACTATGAAGTAGGCAGAATAGAGCAGGATTAGTTTTAAATGGATTTCATTGATCTACTTTCCAGGCAGGCTCATTTTGTAACGTTGGAGGCAGCGGGTAGATTCTGGAACTATAAACTTGATGTTTTCCAAATTAGGCTAAATTTAACTCATATTTAAAGTGTAGCATGAGTGCACACTTAATTTCATTTTTAAAAAATGGCAGTAAAATTATTGGGGGGGGGGAATATATATATATACCTAAATTACACACCCCTATTTAAATAAGAGTAAAAGAAAAGAGTAAAATAATTTTTTTTTATTTAAGAGATTTTATTCATTGGGAAGTAAGATGCACACTTTTTCAATGTTTCTCATTCTAATTTTTTTAAGCCACTGGTAGAATTAGGGTTGCCAACCTCCAGGTACTAGCTGGAGATCTCCTGAACTGATCTCCAGCTGATAGAAATCAGTTCCCCTGGAGAAAATGGCCATTTTGGAAGGTGGACTCTATGGCATCGAAGTCCCTTCCCTCCCCAAACCCCGCCCTCCTCAGGCTCTGCCCCCAAACCCTCCTGCCGGTGGCGAAGAAGGACCTGGCAACCCTAGGTAGAATCCATATGTGAGTATGTCTGTCCATTAGGCTAAACAAATCAAGGACTGGAAAGGGGAAGGAAGGGGGGGATGTTCTCACATTTCTGTGGTTTTGTCCTGCCCATTCTATGGATTGGACCATTTCATCGTGTGGCTTTTCAGTTTTGTAGTTCTGGTTTAGGTTTTCCAATGCATTTTCTAGTTTTGGGGCCCAGTTCTTGCTTCTATTTTAAGTTGTTTTTGTTACATGTATTTTGCTGTACATTGTTTCTATTGTGTTGTTTAATAAATAACTAATTTCTAAAAAGAGTAAAAGAAAAGAAACCTGAGGAGGAACTTCAGTTTTTGCATTTGTTTAATTTTTTAAGACGAGGCTGTGGTGTTAGGATTCTGACTGGAATGAAGAGACCAAGACCAGCTTCCCAAATGCTGTTTGAAATGGTTTTTCAGACTTTTCCTTTGTTGGTTGGTGTGTATATGTCAAAAACAGAAAAGCAGTTTTAAATGTATTAGTACCATGTTTTTGAATCAATTGATGACCATGCAAGAAAGTTGATTTACATCTGCATTTCAGCCGCTTTGTCCTTTATAATGCTTGGGCAGTTTTGGTATACTATGTTTATAGGGTTGCCAACTTCCTGGTACTAGCTGGAGAGCTCCAGCTATTACAACTGATTTCCAGCCAATAGAGATCAGTTCACCTGGAGAAAACGGCCTCTTTGGCAATTGGACTGTATGGCATTGATGTCCCTCTCCTCCCAAACCCTGCCATCCTCAGGCTTCGCCCCCAAAACCTCCCACCAGTGGTAAAGATGGACCTGTTAACTCTATATATTTAATTTCTTACTCTCCTGCTAAGAAATTTTGATGTCACTTCTTTTAATTTTCAATATCTGTGAAACAGAAAGGATGTATTCAAGTCTTTTGTGAGATAACTCTAATATCTGTGAATGTCCTAATTCCAACTTCTACTAAATTTTCTCAGGTGCATTCCCATAATTAATAAAACATCGGCCGAATGTGTCCTACTAGATGATTCATAAGTTTCAGAAACTGGGCATGGATTTGGAGTCAGCAAAATTAAGCAAATAAGTGCTGATGAAAAGAAAAAAAATAGGTACTTCACATTTTCTGTTTCTTAAACTAAGGGCTTGAGATTAGGGTTGTCAACCTCCAGGTCTGCCAGGTCCCCTGTCGCCTCCAGCAGGAGGCTATCAGGCTGCTTTTGGGATTGCGCGCACGCGTGAATGCGCGCTTTGACACGCATTTGCGTCACTTCCGGTTTACAACCAGAAGTGCCTTCTTGCAAGGGGCCTGTTCCTCTTAGTTTGAGTGGTAAAGTGACCCTTTACCACTCAAACTAAGAGAAAAAGGCCCCTCACTAGGCAGCACTTCCGGTTGCCCGCCGACCCTCAGGTGGCAATTGGAATCTATGGAATTGAAGTCCCTCCCCTCTCCAAATCCTGTCCTCCTCAGGCTCCGCCCCCCAAATCTCCAGGTATTTCCCAACTCGGAACTGGCAACTCTACTTGAGATACAGAAACAAAATAAGGCTAGGGTACAAATGGACCTGTTGATGATCTTAGGGATAAATGATGCTATAGACTTGTAGGCTTTTGGGCCCTTTCAAAAAATATGAACGAGGGATGAGCATTTCCTCCAGGGGTCGGCAAACTCATTAGTCAAAAGAGCCAAATATCAACAGTACAACGACTGAGATTTCTTTTGAGAGCCAAATTTCTTAAACTTAAGCTATATAGGTAGGTACACTGTTTATTAACTTAATAAACTTTAATTAAAGTTTTAAGTCTTAATTAAACTATAGGTACACTGAATAAAACTTGGTATCATACTTAATGATCTTATTTATTGATAAAAATTAAATTGTAAGTCCCTGCTATTTCCCCCTCCCCGTCCGGAGGCCTGGTCTACCACCATAAAAGCCTATTGGTAGACCTGGCCTCCGGCTGAGTCCCATTGGGAGGCCAGGTCTACCCATTGGCTTTCTTGGCAGTAGACCTGGCCTCCAGAGGCCCATAGAAGCCAATGGGTAGACCTGTCCTCTGAAGGGGGACTTTTTCCCCTCCTCGGAGTCCAGGTCTACCGCCAAGAAAGCCAGTGGGTTGACATGGCCTCTGAGGAGGGAAAAAAGTAAGGTATCCATAAAATTAAATCATGACAATGACTGACAAACACTTAATGTGAACAATGTGAGCAAACTTTTCTCTAGATTCACAGACGCAGTAAACACATGAGAACATAAGGCCCTTCAAGTCCAGCAGTCTGTTCCCACAGTGGCCAACCAGGTGCCTCCAGGAAGCCCACAAATAAGACCACTGCAGCATCATTGTCCTGCCTGCGTTCCATAGCACCTGATATAATAGGCCTGCTCCTCTGATCCTGGAGAGAATAGGCATGCATCATGACTAGTATCCATTTTGATTAGTAGCCATGGATAGCCCTCTCCTCCACAAACAGGTCCACTCCCCTCTTAAAACCCTCCAAGTTGGCAGCCATTACCACCACCTGGGGCAGGGAGTCCCTCCATTTAACCACTCGTTGTGTGAAGAAATACTTCCTTTTATCAGTTTTGAATCTCCCACCCTCCAGCTTCAGCAGACAACCCCGAGTTGTACCATTACGTGTGTCCCGGGTTGGGGGCCCCACCCCGTGCCCCGGGGCTTTCCTGCCACCCTCCACTTACCAGACAAGCCCCTGCTGGCTCCAGTGTGCCTCTTCCCTACAGGGACCCGCAGGCCCAGAAGACGACGGGGGAACGGAGTCGGCGCCGCAGAAGACGGGGCGCCGTGGCCCAGCGCCACTATGGGGACCTGCCGCCAAAGGAAGCCCACCCCGCCCAACAGCTGATAGGCGGGCGGGGCGGGCCAGGAACTGCCGAGCTGCCCGCCCAGCAATCGTTCGGCTAGAGAGGAGGGGAGGCTTTAGCCTCCCAACCATTGAGGGCAAGGGAAAGGGGGACCCGGCTATTCTCCATGGCGGCGGGTGGAGGGGAGAGACAGCGCACCCGTTCGCCTGCTCTCTCGTGCTCGCTCTCTCAGGTGCGCCGGCTCCGTAGCCCAGCTGCCGGCGTGAGCGGGCGCGAGAACAGGGGCTCCGAACCAAGTTCGGAGAGCTGCACTCAATGGGCCAAAGAGCCGCATGCGGCTCACGAGCCGCGGTTTGCCGACCCCTGTCCTAAACTGAGACATATTTTAGCACCTAGAAACTTAGGAAATTGTTTATTTGTACTTACATAGTTATTTCATTAATTTCTGCCATTTCTTTTCAAAATGCTATACCGAATGATTCACAAAAACAACTAACCATAACCTAATATAGTTTGGCTGCAATAATAATCATATAACACCCTTAGCTCTGCCTTTAAATTTGGTATTTCATTAATATTTAAGCAGATTAAGTTTTTGCAAGTTCCCCACGTGCCTTCCCGTCTTTGCATGTGGGAGCCTAAAAGGGGAGCAGTTCCTCCGCCCATCTGTTTATAAACCGCATGTAAAGTGCTGTGTGCCTCTTTCAAACTGGGCTGCCTTTTTTCTGGCACCTGAAGTGCCCCCCCTAACACACACACACACACACACACACACACACACACACACACACACACCAGGGCTTTTGCATTTTAAAAAACAGATTGGCACTAAAATATTGTTATATACATATTCCGTAGTAATTATGTATCATTGTAATCCTGCTTTATTTTTTTTTTAAAGTAAAGTGATATCTCCACATGGAAGAGGCTCGAGACTGACTCTTTAAAAAAAAAATGAAAACTGGGAATTGAGACAATATGCATTTTTGTTGTTGTTCATTCTTATATTGATATATCAATATAAGGGTTGTTTTGGGTGTTTTTTTAAGTCGGAAACAAATCCACTTGTCTTCAGGGTGGAGGGGAGTGGTTGGACAATTATGATAGTCCAGACATCGAAAAGTGGGCGGGAGGTGGGTGGGAATGGGCAGGATAAAGAAAACTGACAGAAACATTACGCACAAGTAGGGTTGCCAACCTCCAGGTACTAGCTGGAGATCTGCTATTTACAATGGATCTTCAGCCGACAGATCAGTTCACCTGGAGAAAATGGCCGCTTTGGCCATTGGACTCTATGGCATTGAAGTCCCTCCCCTCCCCAAGCCCTGCCCTCCTCAGGCTTTGCCCCCAAAACCTCGACACGAGGCGAAGAGGGACCTGGCAACCCTATGCACAAGTAGGCTTCCCATTTGCCTGGTTATGGCAGGCGATTGCCCACCAATTAACTGGGCTGCCTGCCACCCCTCAGCTGGTCACCAGGCAGAAGCAGGCCAGCTGAAGGGGGGAAGTGATCCATGAGCATGGCACAATAATGTCACTTCTGGGTTTTTCCCAGAAGTGCCCGCATCATGACGGGATTGCTTTAGCATTCCCCCCACCCCCAGCTCTATGGTTTCCAAAGAGTTTTTGGAGGACAGTGCTAAAGCATCCCTCACAATGCCAAAGATTCCAGGGTAAACCTGGACGTGACATCATTATGCCCTGCGCTGCACACATGGATTTTCACCCCCAGCCCTGCCTACAAGAAGCTGTGCTGGTGGCGAGGGGGGACCTACCCACAAGGCAAAAAGCAACTCATAATTGGCTTCCAAAAAGAGATTGGGGTAAAAGTGGTCTCGAAAGAACCAGAAAAAAAACAAGAAAAAAACACTCCAAATGAAGTGAAAACTAAAGTCACACAAATGCATGCAGAAATCGGGGGATAAGCTGAAGCAGTATGGGGCCAGAACTGACCCCCCATCAAAAAAATAACCCATACAGAAAAACACTATGAAAGGTGGAAATTATGTATATTCAGTCAGGGCCATCAATTTGTGGTATACACAGTATCACAAGAATGTGTGTGTGTTAAGTGCCATCAAGTCGCTTCCGACTCATGGCGACCCTATGAATGAAAGTCCTCCAAAATGTCCTATCTTTGACAGCCTTGCTCAGATCTTGCAAACTGAGGGCTGTGACTTCCTTTATTGAGTCAATCCATCTCTTGTTGGGACTTCCTCTTTTCCTGCTGCCCTCAACTTTTCCTAGCATGACTGTCTTTTCCAGTGACTCTTGTCTTCTCATAATCACAAGAATAGTAATTGTTTTTTTATCTTGTGTAGATTTTCTGAGAATCTGAGGGCCAGTCATGATTAAAATATATATATGCAATTCAAACATCACAATTCAAGCACAAACAAAATGGGGGGGGTCTGTAATGCATTAAGAGGAAGCAAGGCATGATCCCTGTTGGAACTGCATGTTGCAAAGTGGCATGCTTGCAACCTAAAGGAATGAGAAAACATATTGTGTGGGCCTATCCTATGCATATTTACTCAAATTGTGCTCTACTGCATTCACTGGGGCTTACTCCCAGGTAAGTATGCATAAGGTAGCAGACCTTGTATACTGCATCTTGTTCCTTCACACCCATCTTCCAGTCATAAATCAAGCTCCATAGATGACATAATCGAGGAGTGAAACTAGATTAGCAGTGAGGAAAATTCCTTGCTTATTGGAAAGAAATAGTATGGGGGTAATTTCAAGTAGCTATGAGCATCGTGAATGAAAATACCAACTTTTAGTGTACTTTTCCCCCCAGGAAGCTTCACTATTGCTTTCCTTATTCTTCATGCACATCAACATGCAATTCATACTCATTAAAATTCAGCCTTTGGTGTTCACATAGATTTGCCCTCTGGCAATGGAATTCATTTTAATAATGCCATTATTCCTAATTTGTATGAGCATCACTTACATAATCTAATCATACATTCAAGCAGCTTTGGGGCTTTGATTTCCCATATGTTATAAGCCATGTACAAAGCATTTCCCCCCCATCCAAATGCCCTGTTAAATCTCAGGACAATGGTGCCTCTGTTAAACAGAAAGAGTAAGAATCGGCTAAAGTTCTCAGCTCTCTCACACTCCACATTTCCTGGCTCAGATTCTCATTTAAAGCCGTGCTTAAAAAAATAATTTAGCCTTCTGACCGGAGATCCCTGACAAGTATTATCTCTGCGCTATGTGCATTTGCAAACATGAGTGTTACATTATCACTTTATATTTTTAGGATTACACTTAAAACATCCCAGGTGTACACTTTAAAAATGTAGGGAGCAATCCTAAGCAAGTCTGCTTAGCAGTAAGTTCCATTTTATTCAATGGGGTTTACTGCCATGAATGTGTTCTTAGGATTGAAGCCATCATGTGTAAAGTGGACCTAGGTAAATATTAAATGTGCTACCCAATGTGGATACATAGTGGATACTGTGGATACATGCTTAGACACACTTGTATAATGCTGTTGAATGAAATGCCATGTAAGTATATTGAACTTTGATTCACATAAAATGACTTCTACATTTGAATCAAATCACTACCGGTAGCACTCAGTGGAGAGAAAGAGAGGGTATAAATAGCCAAATAAATAAAGGTAGTATTGCTCTGTTATTTCCAAAAGGATGCTTTGGCCAAAGGGGGGAGAAGTGCAGTAGTAGTAGATTTCTTTTTTTCAGAATTAGATTTTCCATAAACCAAATTATTACAGACAAAAAGTAACACAAAACTAGAAACAACAGGTAAAAATGCAAAACAATTTGCAAAAAAGAAAAACGAAGCATTGATATATTTTACATTACCCGCATTAATATAGCATTACAAATCTGCTATGGAGTCTCAGCTCTCATGTGACCTCTGAAATATATAATGATTATATATAATAATTATAGCACCCAAGCCATGAAGTTGAAGGGCACAAAAAAGAAAGCATAGAATAATGTTAATTTGCCATTCCTATGTAGCAATTTGCATCTGCCAAAGGTATTTTAATGGTTCCCAATTTCCATCTGAATAGCACTTCTTGGGCATCTGCCTTGCCCTTGCTTTTGTGCATGCAAATTTCACTGTGTATGTACATCCTATGCAGAATATACACAACCCCCTCCCCCCAAGATTCTTAATGTCCCAAGAGCGCTCTTTCACAAACAGTCTCCTCCTGTAGGTATCTGAAATCTGGACTGCTTACATGTCAACTTTCTATGGTGGCTCCCTGTGCTAGACAAGTCCATTCTGCTAATGTAAAGGCAATTGTGTGGGATGTCATGCAGTTAGGCCTGTACCCATATAGGTGATTCTGTGGTGGTTGAATGTTCTGGAGGGTGGCTTATACTCCCCTCTTTCCACTATTTTCCCATCGCATTGGAGTTTTGTGAGACACTCCTTGACCATATCTGCTAATGTGGCTGTCCAGTGTTGTTGATGCTACACTGGTGCAACGTTGTGCTTCAGCTCCTATTGCCGGTCACTTGCAGTCTTCAAGAGCCTTAGCAGTAACTTATGCCTGCTGCTGCTGCATGCTTCTTTGCCCATCAGTACAACTTGTTGTGTCAGGCTCTTAAGGTTCCTTGAGGCACTTGTAAAGAAATGAATTACTGTCAGTATTATAGTTGCATTAAGGACATAAGAGGAGAGCTGTTGAATAACACCAAAAGTCTCTTTTCTTCAGCATTCTCTTTCCAACAGTGGTCAGCCAGTTGCTACCATCAGTCATACAAGTAGCTGCTTATGGAATAGATTGCCAAGAATATCCCAGCCCCACCTGCACTGCTAACGAGGAAGGCAGCACCCTTATTGATAGGGGTTGCGCAGTGGCAACAGAAGCCCTGTTCACAAGTTATAGCTAATGTATGTACTGTCCATATATAATGAAGACTGGATTTTAAAAATATATTCATTCAGTAATTCTCATGTTACATTCAATGCATGTACAGCTGAACATGTGATACAAACCCCACATTTATCCTGGTACTGGTCCCTGGTTTCATTCGTAAAATGAATGTGTGTTGGCATTTCTTACAAACAGATGTATGCACGTACATGTAGGATGTACATGCATTCACGGTAACATGTGAACAGGGCTAATTCTGCTGGGGTGATAGTTGCAGCACCTGAGAGGCTAGCATAACCGTGCATAGGCTGATGACGTCCCTGACTGGTGCCAGGTTATACCAGCAATCTGCTACATGCCTGCACAGTGTGGCAGCCTTGGCTCCAGCACATTTGTTGCCACTTCCCAATGTTTATTACTAATGGTACCACAATACCCTCTTCTTTCAGCGGTAGAGGGTTGGGATATTCTTTGTGAGACAGTCTATCGTCCGCAAGCAGGGCAGGAAGGCAACAATCATCCTCTGTTATCTGCCCCCAGCAGCAAGGTATACTGCTTTTGAGCAAGGAGATGATATTTAGTTATCATGGGTGTATATAAAAGAGAGAATGAGGAGATAACACATTTACATTTTGTTTTGTTTCAGGAGCAGCTAAAGGCTATCGACCGAGAAGTAAATGAGTATGTGGACTATATGTTTGGATCTAGAGGTGAGTATTCTTTTCTCAGAGCTGTCAATCAGCCGGAGATTTAGAGTGCCATCCTAAACAGAGTTACACCCTTGTAATCCTGTTTTCTTCGATGTTCTTCAAACTCTGCAACAGCTTGAGATGGTACTGTTAGTGTCACTAGGATATATAGAAATTTGCATGACGATAAGCGTGACGTGAACCACAGGACTGATATTTAATTTTGTAAACTGGCAGTTAATGATAATTTAATGTTTAGATTGTGATACTCTTTATAGCTTTCTAGAAAGAGTATCTGGGTTTTACAAGAAGCACCTTCTCAGCATAGTTCTAGTAATACTGACTATTTATATAGCACCTTTTTTGAGAACTCAAAGCATTTCATATGCATTATTTCAGCAATCCTAGTCATATATCTAATAGGCAAGTGTGGTACAGTCATGGATTAAAAAACACACAACGGGAGACACACAAGGGAAAGGCGTATTTTCTGCAAATGTGGAAGCAACCTTGAGTTTGCAGAAAAAGATGAAACTTTAAGGAGAGGGGCTAAAAAACAACAACCCAATACAACAAAAGTGGCTTCTGCATGTGTGTAGGTATCATGCCAGGGAAAAAGTGCCACATGGTTGTCTAGACAACGTAATGCCTTCCTCCACATGAGAACCACAGTTCCCAGGTGACTGTGCAAGAATGTCTGTGTGGAAAATGTTTGTAAACCAATCTGTAAGTATTGGAGGGTACCACTCACAATTTTCAAAGAAATTTCAATTAGAGAGGAGGAGAGTTCGCCTATCTTTCATAAACTGCAGAGCGCCCAAAGTGTGGAAATATTGTGTTGATGTCAGAGTTCTTTGGTTCATTTCCTGTGTACATTTGTACAATTTCCTCTGGCTAAGGTCAGGGTAGAGGAATGCTTCTTTCCCTTCCCATACCATTGAGAAGAGAGACAGGCAGAGATCAGGAAGCAGACTTTGGACTGTCAAACCTCTTTTATTTACTTTTTTATTTATTCATCACTCTTATATCCCGCTCTCCCCAGCAAAGATGGGCTCAGAGCAGCTTACAATAGACATAAATATATTGAACCATTAAAATACATTCAAACATTATCTACCAATAAAATCCAGCCCTTCAAACAACAAAGTGCTAAAATCAGAATAAAAGTGCATAAGTGCAAAGATGGTGCTCCTCAGCTGTATACGCCATTGTATGGAGTGAGAATTCTTGTGTACCATCTATGCTATATTTCTGAGAATATGCCAATAAAGGTCATTTGATTTGTATACGCCATTGCAGAGCCTACAGGCAGTAAGTCCCCCCACCTAGTGTTTGACTGAATAAAGATGTTAAAGAGAGGGGGTGGTAAAGCAGGTCAGTGCCTTTCAGTTGACTATGCTCTTAGAATTGACCCCTTCCTGAGAAGTGGTATGTTATCTTATACAGTTAGTCACCTACTAAGCAGGACACAACTTAATTTACTTACAAAAGTAAGTCTTTTTATTGAATAGCTTCAATGTAATATATGTGTATATGCAAGTATTGTTAAGTCTTTAAAGTGTATACAAGAATACAAGCAAGTTCTACATACTATTAAGTTTTAAAATCCAATACTTAAAATATAACAGTTAAAGAAGTCTGATTTAGTTAAAAGAATCTGATTCACTCTGTCTAGAATAACATATAAGTAAGTAGTTCATACATACCAAGCCAGTATCGTCTGAGACCCTCTTAGTCCAAAGACTTGGTCTAACTTTCAAGCCTTTCCCTGCCTGTATTTATACTGTACAATATCAGTTACATAACATGGTTTACACTCTGAGATGTACCCTACTGCAAGTCAACTTCAGTTACATGCTCTCTGCATACTCCCATATAAGGAGTTCCTCTTCCAGCAGAGTTATCTGCTGTCATAACAACATACTGAACAGTCATTACAAGATTCAGCTATTTTGGCTAATTCATCTATAATATTTCATTTTACAAACATCTTTGTATTCTAAGGAACGCTGTAAAAATGAGTATATTTTCAATATTCTTCCAAAACTCTAACATGTATAAATCTTAAAACCAGCATAACATTTCTATAACATCCGTTAAGTAATGTTTTTGGCAGTGTTCACCATAGAGTAGGCTCCTGCTGATCAGGAGAAACACACTAAGGTCACACTAAACTTAGTAGTCACCAAGAGCGGACAGAGGAATGGCAACTTAAAAGTATTCCCTCTGATAACAGACTTGGCACACTATATGACAAATTCCCTTCTAACAGGTCTTTTTGCTGTATTCACTTTCAGCTGCTCACTTCCAGCAGCAAGTTAACTAATCAGGCATTAGTAACTGTTGACCATGGTATACTTACAACTCACTTCACAGTTTCAGCAGAAATGCTTCTGTGAAGGAAAAAGACTCAAACCCGTTTCTTAAATGGAATGGAATAAAAGGCAGGCCCAGGCCTGTCCAGCTTAAAGGCTTTTAAATGGCTTTTTTATGAGAATTATGATTTTATACTAGGGAAATTCTGTCTATGTTCAATACCAACATAGTTCATATGTTCCATATGTTGAAGCCTGTGACAGTGGGGGGGGGGGAGGGAGGGCAGCACTGATAGAAAACGGTAGCTGTCCTCAACCATAAGCCTGGCAGAATAGCTCCCTCTTGCAGAGCCTGTGGAATTCCTGCAGAGCCCTAATCTCATTTGGGAGGCTATTCCACCAAGCAGGGGACGGCCAGGAAACTCTTTGGGTTAGGGACTACCAGCAGATTGTAAATAGAAGAACGTAACATTCTCTGCGGGGCAGACCAGGATAGGTGGTCCCACAGATATGAAGGTCCTAGACCATGTAAGGCTTTAAAAATCAAAATCAGCACCTTGAACCTGATCTGGTGTTCCAGCTGGAGCCAGTGCAGCTGGTGAAGCGCTGGCTGAATATGCTTCTGCAGCGGGGTCCCTGTAAGGAACCTTGCAGCGGCATTCTGAACCAGCTGGAGTTTCCAGGTCAATTTCGAGGGCAGCCCTACATAGAGTGAGTTACAGTAATCTAGCCTGGAGGTGACTGTTGCGTGGATCATTGTGGCTAAGTTGGGGCAGGAGAGGTAAGGCAATAACTGCTGGGCCCAGCGGAGGTGGAAAAAAGCCGTCTGGGCCACGGCTGTGACCTGAGCCTCCATTGACAAAGAGGCATCAAGGGTCATATCCAGGCTCTTGATGGTGGGCAGAGGTGTTAATTGCACACCATCAAGAGCCGGGAGTCGGCACCCCACCCCAGAGCCTCCTCTGGGAGTCGGCACCCCACCATTTCATCTGAGTCCTGCTTGAGATGTCTTACAATTAAAATAATAAATTAACAATATAAAAACAAGTCATTAACACATTGCCTCGATACCCGCTCCTTAGCTAATTCATACTCATTTTCTTAGCTACTATTAGACACCATCTTCAAGCTGATTTCTACAATTATGTCAATAATTATTATGTCTATTTGGGCCCTTTGAGCACTTAGAATGCCGAAAGCACTAGGTTCTGATTCATAATTGTAATTGACTAATCCTTCACTCTTCTCTACCCCCAACTAACCTACCATCGTGCAGTTTCTGAAATTTCATTAGCTGCAGCCAGTGGCTCTTAAATGCATTAAACAACAAGCCACTTCTGTTATGTCTGGATCACTGACCTGAGCACCAGCGTTTCTTTATATCAGTACTTGTTTGACCATGAGAGGTGCTGACATCTTTCTTAACTTGAACTCCTTGTGTGGAAGAAAGATAGAGAGAAAGGCCTGATACAGCTGCTGCTGCTGCAGGGTCCCTCTAGCACGAACGTGGAGCTGGGAAAGAAATGTTTTTAGGCCATAAAGAATGGGTACTTTATATACACTGACAGGCCTTTGGAGCAAAAATCTGTCTGCTTGCTCCTGGATAATACTTTTCCATGTCAGTTTATGCCACACTGGCATGAACAGATTTGTTTATTTGTTTATTTACTACACTTATATCCTGCCTCTCTCCCCAGTGTGGACCCAAAAAAGCTTACATTGTTCTCCATTTTATCCTCACAACAGCCCTGTTGTAGGCTGACAATGTATGATTGGTCCAAGGTCACCCAGTCAGCTTCAGCAGCAGAGTGGGGATTTGACACTGAGGCCATTTATTCATGGAAGGTTTTGCATTGGATTTGTCACTCTATAGATGCACATTTTCCCCATCTGATTTCTCAAAACTCTGCATGGCGGCTTATTGTTGAGTTTTGAGAATATGGATGGGGGGAAAGTGCATCTAAAGAGTGGCAAATCCAATGCAAAACCTTCCATGAATAAATGGCCTGAGTCTTCTAAGTCCTAACCACTATACCACACTCTAGCCTGTATTTTCAGGCACAACAGTCTTGTAAGGCTGAAAGACTGGTCCAGAATCACTCAGAGACCTTCCAGAGCAATATGGGGATTCAAACCTGGGTCTCCTAGACCCTACTCTGAAGCTCTAACCTCTACACCCCGCTGGCTTTCATGGGGTGGCTGCTGTTGAACAGTAGCAAGCAGCCAAGTCTAATTGAGTCATGCAAACTGGGTGATATCAAGTCTCTCAGAAGTTGCTTCCAGGCCTAGGTTTGCCATCCTCCGTGTGGGACCTGGAGATCTCCCAGAATTACAGCTGAGGGCCAGATGACAGAGATCTATTCCCCTATAGAAAAGGGCTGCTTTGGAGGGGAAACTGTATGAAATTATATCTGGCTGAGGCCTCACCCCCCAAGACTCAACCCCAAAATCTCCAGGAATTTCCGAACCTGGAACTGGCAACCCTAGCCCCAGGCCTCCCCCCTCTGAGTCTTCCCTTAAAGGCCAAAACAGCCCTGGAAAGGGCCCTGCTCCTTTCTCCTGCCTTTTACTCACAGAAGCTCCAAGCCTGGAATGCACTGACTGCCCAGCAATAGCCATTGAAGGAATCCATTTGTTAAAGCTCTTTTTATAATTTTGGGGATTTTAAACCCCTCCAATGTATTTTCAAAAAAAAAATCACATTTGTCTGCAAACCTGGGGCCCTTTTCAGGTTTGTAGAAAGATCTGTCTTGCCCGTTCACAGCTCTAGTCTCCTGATTTAAGTATCCTTAGATTTGGCCAATTTTGCAATTAGTATTTAGATTTTTTAAACAATGAAAACTGTGGTATACCTAGGTGAATATGAAGGATGTGTTGTCTCTGCTGTCTCTCACTTTGTGCTGTAGAAGTTGTGAATCCAGTTTGCAGCAAGCTGTGATTCCAACTTAAAGGGAAAAAGTTCATGTATTACAGGAATCACCTTATAGTTAGCACCACTTCACTGAAGTATGTAAGAAATATATGTTTAAATCACTTTATAGATAATACACTTCACTGAAGCATGTAAGAAAATGTATGCTTAATCCTTAAATGTATACATAGGCTAGATTAGTGGCCTCAAAGAGGCAGATGTAAGAGTGCAGTTAGAGTATGAAAGTTCACCAGATAAGGTAGTAGCTTAGAGACTTCTCCAAAGAGATACTAAATCAAGGGTTAGTTTATAGACTGTCAGATAACACACCTGGCTACTCTTTTGAAAGCATGCCAAGGATGACTATGCATCATGCTTATTGCACTCTGGGAAGGTAGATAAGGTGTCTGTCTATATAACAGGTGTAGAGATGGCATGAGGAACCAAAGAAGATAGGGAGAAGACCGAAGTCACCCAAAGTCCAGAGTCAAGCCGAAGTCCAGAATTAATTATGTGAGATCATAGGCATGCATAGTAGGTAACTAAAGATAAGAGCCTGAACTAAACAAAGGACTCACTAAAGATATAAATATTCACCTGTGTTCTTGTAGGTTATCCGAGCTGTGTGACCGTGGTCTTGGTATTTGCTTTCCTGACGTTTCGCCAGCAGCTGTGGCAGGCATCTTCAGAGGAGTAACACTGAAGGACAGTGTCTCTTAGTGTCAAGTGTGTTGGATGCTTTTGCATCCAACAAATATGTCTCTTGAACACATTTGTAAACAGACTCGTACTTCAAACAAAGAGATAGTGCCTCTTTATAGTCTCCCAAAATATACCTCATTTTTATTCCTTTCTCTGTCCAGAATGTGCCTGAAGCTTTTGTGGCTGATAAAAGCCACACGATAAATGTTATAGCTCCCAAGAGCTCTTTAAAGGCACTTTAGTAAAATGAATGCTACCTATTCCAGTTTGCTCATTTGAAAGGAAAGCTTACTTGAAAGGGAAAAAGCAGTAAGTTGATATTCATTGCCTGTACTTTGCCACAGAAGGAAACAGTGTTGAAAACATTTGCGTTGTTGAGGTATAAGAAAAAGCTACAGAGGATCTCAGGAACTTATTTAGTGAATCTACCAGGGTTCTGCTATGGGTTGGAAGAGAAACTATCACATATTAAACCATAGTATCTCTTGACTTGAACACCGAGAATATTTATGTAGAATTCTGAGAAGCAACAGCCCTGGACATACCCAGAGCCGCTTTTGTGGCCGTGGGGCTGGGAGCAAGCAAAAGGGGAGGGATTCTCCTTCCTCCTTTTGGTTCCACAGTGGCTGCAAGGGACCATGTGGCTTGGCCCTGGCTGCAGCCCGGGTCAGCAAATCAGGTACCCATGCTGGCTGGGAAGGGGCAAGGCTAAGGCCCACCCCTCCCACATATAGCCGGCTGCTGCTGAGGCCTTTCTTCAGTTGCCTCCAACTTCCCCACATACCCTCCCTTGGTCTTTGGACTTCATGGTTTTGTGTTGTATTTGGGTTTGTTGCTTGCATGCTGTCATCATAGCTTTCATAGATGGATTGGGCCGGATCCAATTTTGAGAGGAGGCTGACCCTGCATGCCTGCCTCCTAGGGTTGCCAGGTCCCTCTTTGCCAATGGTGGGAGGTTTTGGGGGTGGAGCCTGAGGAGGGCAGGGTTTGGGGAGGGGAAGGACTTCAATGTCATAGAGTCCAATCGTCAAAGCGGCCATTTTCTCCAGGTAAACTGATCTCTATTGGCTGGAGATCAGTTGTAATAGCAGGAGATTTCCAGCTACTACCTGGAGGTTGGCAACCCTACTGCCTCCCCTGGTTTGGAGCCCCCCATAAGGGGTCTTGGGGTGGGGCTGTTCCAAAATATACCCAGTATGGGGGCTGTTGGATGGTTCTCATCCTCAGATGGCGAAGGAAGCACACAGTGTCTTGAACCCTTGTGGGACCCCAGGACTTGCCACCCCACACTGCTCCTGCAACAGGCGGGCTGGGTGGATAGTTGGTACTATCAGCTGACAGGAGGGTCACTCAATGCTGGATCCATGCCCTACACAGTGCCAATGTTTCTGTGATTGTTCTTAATAGAAGCCGTGGCCTGTTTTTTCTCCAGTCATGTTTACTACTACCTTTCTTCCCCTTTTGACCTTTGTTCCTTCCCCCTTCCCCTAGGACCACAAATTCTTTTCTTTTTCTTTTTTTTGTTGCTGCTTTTGTAGACAAACCCATAAACCCACAGAGCTTAAATGGGAGATGATGCAAAACTAGGCAAATAAACATAAAAATTGCTTTGCTGGCCAAGAGCAAAGGTCTTTCTACAGTCTCCTGTTTCTAGCAGTAGCAGGCCAGATAGGTGCTTCAGGGAAGCGCAGAAGTAACAGACCTTCCCAGTTGTTTATCTTCTGCATCTGCATTGTCTTTGAACAACGAAATTTTGGGGGTAATTTTTTGTAGTACAGGGTGTCAGTTTACCACATTCTTGCTTCCTGTTTCACCTCTTAGTAGTAAAAGTAGCCTAGTTTGTTTTTAAACGTGTAAGAAATTGTAGCCGGTTTTTTTTGCTTTACTTCTGAACACTTGCACAGCAGGCTCACAACTCTTCTAAGAACACTTCAGGTGGGTCACCATATTAGTCTGTGTTAGTAGAACAATATTAGAGTCCAGCAGCACCTTAAAGACCAACAAAATGTCCCAGGGTATGAGCATTCATGAGTCAACGCTCACTTTGTCAGATATCTGATGAAGTGAGTTTTGACTCCCAAAACGTATACCGTTGAACATTTTGTTGATTGCTACTGGACTCGCTGTTTATTCCAAGAATGCTGGGCCACATTTCACTGTAGAGTCAAGACAAGAATGGAGGGGAAGATGGCACCCAGTTCTAGTTCTTCACCAAGACTAAAGGGGACCCCTGTGTGTGTGTAAAGTGCCGTCAAGCCACAGACGACTTATGGCGACCCGGTAGGGTTTTCAAGGCAAGACACATTCAGAGGCGGTTTGCCCTTCCCTGCCTCTGTGTGGACCGAGAGAGTTCTGAGAGAACTGTGACTAGCCCAAGGTCACCCAGTAGGCTTCATGCTTCATGCAGAGGTGTGGGGAATCAAACCTGGTTCTCCAGATTAGAGGCGTAATCCAGCAGCAATCGCACCCTGAATATTTACCCAGCACCTGCTTAGAACTGCCCAACTTCTTCCGTTAACAATGACATCTCGGACATTCTGGTTGGCATCTACGAGGAACTGGAGTTTCTTAAACATTGCCCCCTCTGTTGTAGGGTGGTTTGGCCGAAGCAGTGTGGCTGGTCCTATCTCTGTAAGGCCTGTGAAACTTGGTTATTTCAGAGAGTTTTTAATTAAGATCTCACTCAATTTCTGCCTTGTATCTTTGTATGTACTGATAATTAGCAAGATTTTTGAACTTGCCGCAGTTACCAGGTTCAGTTTCAACTTCAACATGCAATATTGTTTTAGTGTTATGATGTCTGTTTTTTTTTAATGTGATGTTCGTTGCCCTTAGCCTTTGGGGAGGGTGGGATAACAATATGCTCAATAAATAAATAAACCTATATCATTAGTGCAGGCAAATACGAATCAGTGATGGTCTGAGTTAAGGACAGTATTCGAAGCTCTGTCAATGATGATGCCCTTCTGTGACGGAAAGAAAAAAAAACAGTATTAAAGATGACCTCCCCTTCTTCTATGTCATGGTGGTTTCTTGATAAGAGGCAAGGATATTACAATTAATTGATTAATACTAAATTGATTTAAAAGGCAGACTAAAAGTTTTTTTCACTAGTTGAGAGACTTGACATGTACATTTGTTGAGAAGACAACCATTAGCAAAGGATGCAGAGATGAGGGGACTAGCTGCCGTTAGGAGATTGCACAGGGACCTTACGGCCATTCCTGGGATGATTGTACTGCAGGAAAAAAGAAATATGTACATGCATGAATTCCTTGATGTTTCATTTTGTCTCCTCAGATCCCAGGGTCCGAGGATGGCTCATGCTGGATTCTTACGTACCTACCTTTCTGCTGACTGTTGCGTATCTGCTCTTGATATGGCTGGGCACCACGTTTATGAAGAACAGGCCAGCTTTTCCACTCAGGGGTCTCCTTATTGTATATAACCTGGGAGTCACAATGCTTTCATTGTACATGCTTGTAGAGGTAAGTCTCCTTAACTGCAGCACAATTCTGCTCTTGGGCTCTGAGTTCCACTGACTGGTGTTTGCTAAGATTTTTTCCCCCTTACCGTGTCAGCTTGGCTGGTAGTGCTGACTTTTTACACTTTTTATATTCCCTCATTGTCGGTGTGGTGTGGCTTGGCTCACCTGCTTGGCTATCTAGGTGGCCTTTGTTCAAATTGTCCCTTACTGAACATTTACATTGCAACTGATCCTGCGGTTTGCAGGGAACACGCTAGGTTTTTATTTTGCGATTTACTTTGTTTATAGTCCATGTTTTTTGCTGAGGTTCAAGGGAGATTGCAGGGTATAAACAGTGCAACCAGACAGCATAATAAAATAACCAGTGCAATAGGACTAGGATTATAGAATTAGAGAAGAATGTGAACAACAAATGATCTAAAGCTAGATATGTACTATAAACAATACAGAAAGTGGATTACAAGGTAAAGACAATGCAGTAAAAGCAGGTGATGCCCACTGTAATCATTGCAGTATACTACAGTCCTATTCAACCATAAGGGTGTCTGTCCTCCTGAACTGTTTCAGTCTACTGCAGTGCTCATCTCCTTTTTTTTAAATCCCTCTTGAACATTACTCTTCTGCACCTTCTGTAGAATGAAAGAAGTGTGGGAACCTCCCTGACATCCTCAGGCAGGCTGTTCCTTAAGGTGGAAGCCACCAATGAGAATGCCTGTGAACAGGCATATGCCAATCTTACCCATTTGCAGGGTGGCCCTTTTAGAAGGCTTTGCTCGGGTGAGTGAAGCTGTTACAGTGAAACATAGTGGGAGAGGGGTTCCTTCCAGGCCACTGAGGGCTTTTTAGGTAATAATCAGAAGCTTGTATTGAACTTGGTAACTGGTCGGTAACCAAAGGATATCTGTGGAATGGGTGTGACGTGTGCTCTACCGGGTGCCCGATAGTAACCGGGTTGTGGTGTCCTTCACTAACTGGTGTTTCCAGGTTGTCTTTAAGGGAAGACCCATGTACAGTACATTGGTTACTGCATTATGTATTCCCAGCGATGTATTAAGAGTTTGAAAATGTTATAAAAAATACTGTTCACACTTTGTTTGGCCCCTTTAGCTGTGAAGACGTCTTCCAACCATTTTTTAGCCGTAGTATCCAAAAACCCTTTTAAAGCAATGCTTTTTATAACATTTTCAAACTCTTAATACATCGGTGGGAATACATAATGCGGTAACCCCCACAGTAGTCTAGCCTTTTTATATATATATGTATAATTTTGTATTAATTTTTATAACATAACACATAAAAAACAAATACAATAAAATAATATAAACAATAATTAAAAAAAGAAAATTAACATAAGAAAAATACAAAAGAGTATCTATATATGTTAATTAATACATTTGTAGTTACAAATATAATAACCAGATATACCCCCTCACCCCTCCACCCACCTTAAAACAGTGACCCATCACCCGACTTCCAAAGAAGTGTCTTAACAGTTTTAAAAACATCTATTATCAGTTAAATATGAAAATATTAAAACTAGTTTCTATAACTCACTAATAAAAGTAGTAAAATCCATTTTTGCCAGTTTATCCCAATATGTGGTGGCCTTTGCCCAAGTTTTTTATATTCATCCATATCTTTTCCATGTAGGAATTCGGTTAATTTGGCCATCCTCATATACATCCATAATTTCTCTCTCTAGTCATGAATTGAAGGTTTATTCACTTGCTTCCAAACTTAAGCTATTACAATCCTTGCAGCAGCAAAACTATATTGACAAATAACCCTATCATTATTAGACATATTTTTTGTGGAATTCCCAATAAACAGAATGCAAGTTTTCTTTTTACTCTACCATTGATCAAATTATTAGTTTCCCTAATTACTTTTTCCCAAAAACTTTTAATTTTTTTACATATCCACCATACATGCATAAAAGTACCTCTTTCCTTTCCACATTTCCAACATAAATCCATATCTCCTTTTCTCATTTTAGATATCATCACAGGTGTTATGTACCATCTATAAAACATTTTATATAAGTTTTCTCTAATTTCATTAGTTATTGTAAATTTAAATTCTCTCTTCCATAAATTTTCCCATATTTCCAAATCAATATTAAATCCTAACTCCTTCATCCATTTCACCATTACTGGCTTAATTCTTTCTTGTTCTAAATTAATTTCAATTAATAATTTATAAATTCTTCCTATCAATCCTTTATTTCCCTTTGCTAATATTTTTTCCAGTTTGGATTTATTTTTTATTAAATCCAACCTGATTATCTTTATTGAATATATCTTTTAATTTATAATACAAAAACCAGTCCTTAATATTAAGTTCTTCTCTACTTTTTAAAACCCATTCTCCCTCCTTACGTTCAATAATTTCTCTATATACATCCATTTCTAAGTTTAAACGTGTCCCTCTCTTCATATAAGCTTCTACTGGGTTGATCCATCCCGGGGTCTTATTTTCCAATATCCTTCTATATTTTTTCCAAATTTGAAATAATCCAAATCTAATAATGTGCATATTAAAATATTTCTTTACCTTCTCCTTATCATACCATAAGTATGCATGCCATCCAAAACGTAAGTTAAAGCCTTCTAATTCTAATAATTTAATATTCGCTAACAAAATCCAGGTCTTTAACCAAGCGAAACAGGATGCCTCATAATACATTCTTAAATCTGGTAATCCTAAACCTCCTGTTTCCTTTAATTCAATTAAATTATTATATGCTATTCTGTGTCTTTACTTTCCCCATAGGAAATTTAAAATATCTCTTTTCCACATTTTAAATATTTTAACCCCTTTTATAATTGGTAGATTTTGAAAAAAAAAAAGCATTTTTGGTAAAACCATCATTTTAATTATCAAAATTCTACCCCATAATGATAGAGGATTTTTCCCCCAATTTTTCAAATCTGTAATAATTTGCTGCCAAATCTTAATATAGTTATTTTTAAATAAATTTAGATTATTTGAGGTTAACCAAATACCCAAATATTTTATTTTATGTTCAATAGAGAAGCCTGAACACTGTGATAGTTTTTGCTGCTTCAATAAAGTCATATTCTTAACCAATATTTTATTTTTATTTATTTTAAAACCAGCAAGCTTTCCATAAACCTCAACCGTTTTGTTCCATTCTCCGATTTGACTAATCGGATTAGTTAAAAAACATACTAAATCATCAGCATAAGCTTTAACCTTAAAATGATTTCTCCCAATTTGAGAACCTATCATATCTGTATTATTTCTAATTTTCCTCAATAAAATTTCTAAAGTTAAAATAAACAATAAAGGTGAGAGAGGGCAACCTTGTCTTGTACCCTTTTGGATTTCAAATTGTGGTGTCAAACTACCGTTAATCAGCAATCTAGCCGTTTGATAAGTATAAATATAAGTATAAATATTTCCAATAGCTGATTGAAATTTCCCCCCAAAACCCATATATTCTAATACTTTTTTCATGAATCTCCAATTTATATTATCAAACGCTTTTTCTGCATCTAAAAATATCATTGCAATAGGCGTAGTGACAGATTCTGCATATTCTATAAGATCCAATACTGCTGTCAAGTCACACTATCTGTAATATCTATCTCTGGAAACAAATACCAGTTGTGTTGGAAGAAGGAATTCTTGTCAGGTGTAGCTTGCCATGCAGGGCCGAGAGAAGCTGCTCCTGCCACAAATCTCTTTTCTTTTATACATCTATTAGAAAGTACTGGTGTTCAGTCCTCCTTTGCTTCTTGTCACCCTTGGAGTGGTGGAATGCAAGTTGTCCTGTCTCCAGAACCCTCCCCAATAGATTTCTGCCACCTCGGCTTCAGCCACATAACTGCATTATGGGTTTTCTTGTGCATTAACCACAAGCACAGTAAGAAGCTAGCTGTGCTTCCTGTCCGCACCCAAATCCTGCCCCCCATCACCTCATTGTAATGTGTTAATCCATACTCCAGTAGAATAAAAGATTATTGGTTGGACACAGCACAAAACTTCCAATTGTGCTAGATGCTTGTGGAAGCAGAAATGCAAGAAAAAGACCACAGTAGCTGTTTGCACTAAGTCAAACTGATTTGTGTTTCCACTTGTGCATGACCCATGCAACCAATCCTGAGGTTTCAGGAAGTGACCCAAGGAGTCCATTCTCAAAGTCACTCCCCAAGGTACAGTATGGGAGAGGGAGAAGATCATTGCACAAGATCTTGTGTTTGTGTGTCATTGTGTATATGAGCAAACTTGGATGGGAATGTGACCTTGATCTTGCCCAAGATCTTATGCAGTTACTTCTGCGAGTGGAATTTATTTTTATGTTTGCATACCACTGGATCCAGCCCTGTGTTCCTAGCCCCTTTCTATACATTTCATGAGCTCAAAAATCTCTGGCTCCCAATGTCACATTAAACTTAATATCCAGTTGAGGTTGGGGAGGGGCTGTGGCTCAGTGGTACAGCATCTGCTTGGCATCTCCAAGGCCCCAGATTCAATCCCTGACATCTCCAGCTAGGGGACTGGTAGTAGGTGATGTGAAAGACCTCTGTCTGAGACTCACTGTCAGTCTGAGTAGACAATAATTTATTTTGATGGATGGACCAAGGGCCTGATTCAGTATAAGGCAGCTTCATATGTTCATGTGCATTCCTATTAATATATATATTTACAGCGAACCTCTAAATTTCATTAGACTCTTGACAGTGGCTGAAAATTTCCTGTGCAGCTGCTGACTGCTCAAAAGTATAGCGATAACCAAAGAATGTGGACAGATAGCTAACGAACACTGATGGCAGGGCTGGGATCAGCATATGCTGATGTTGGGCAGCTGCCAGGGCTCAGGCTTTTAGTGGGGTCCGCTGCTAACAGCCCCCCATCCACATGCCTTGCCTGCTGCCTACCCTTCCCCCACCTGCTGATAAGTGCTACACTCCCTGTGCTCCTGGCTAAACATGCTGGCCAGCATTGTTGAGGAGGAACTGTGGAGGTGGTACTTGGCAGTGGTGTTCCAACTGTGGGCACTGGGGCAAAAGGCACTATGGGCAGCTGGGAGTGCAGGTGGTAGGAAGGCTTGCAAGCAAGGGAATAAGACAGTCAACCTCCAGGTAATTAGTACAGAAACAGGCTGATAACAATATGTAATGACAAAAGTGTATTGAATGTAACAACGTGCTACCAAGCCAATTGCATATATACAACAAAGTATTACTCAGTTCTGGGTGTACAACAACATGCTAACAAGCCAATTGTATATGTACAACAAAGTGTTTCTCAGTCCAGATACAGTAACAGTCAATCCGAGGTCGATGTCTTCAAATGAAGAAGGGTAGAAAGGGATACGATCATTTCAATTCTTCCTCAGTCCCGTTTATATATTGATTTCAAAATGTACTCATTTCAATATAAGCTTCTGTAGCTTCCAAATCTTTCATAGACTATTAAGCATCACCATTTTAGGGACAAAATAGCAACCATGCATATTTTTTAGCTTATCTATTCCAACATCAGAATATCCATTGAAACAAGGTTGCACAGACAAATTTACGGTTTCCACGTTCCCAAATGGGATACAAGTTGTAGCCATATTGTTATCAGCCTGTTTCTGTACTAATTTTCTAACCTTAGGTAATGGTGCAGAGGTGTTGATTTTTGATTGCTAACCTCCAGGTAATAGCTGGAGATCTCCCGCTATTACAACTGATCTCCAGCTGATGGAGATCAGTTCCCTTGGAGAAAATGGCTGCTTTGGCAATTGGACTCTATGGCATTGAAGCCCCTCCCCTCCCAAACCCGCCCTCCTCAGGCTCCACCCCAAAAATCTCCCACTGTTGGCAAAGAGGGACCTGGCAACCCTACAAGGGTAGGATACACAGGCAAATGCAGGGGCCGCATGGGTGGGGGTGGAAAGGGAAGTGTGGCTTGTGGGCCCCAAAAACTTGGTGCCAGTCCTGACTGGCAGTGTTCTTTCTGCAACTCCATAATTCTAGACATTCTTTAAATGACATGTGGGGCAGGTTGTCCATGTTCCCTTGTGACTACAAACAGTTGCCCCATTTTGGATATAACTTCCATTACTTGCAAGTGTTTGAGGTCTCTAGGCTACTTGAGTTCCAGTCCTTAAGTCCTAGCTGTCTTACATCTCAGTCGCCTGTCTAAAACCACGGATTAAACTGCAGCTCTTTGAAGATCATCTAAAAATAGGCAACCTACATGGAAAGCAGGGCTTCAGTCAGCAGGAGCTCTGGAGTGGGAAGTTCTCAAACTTCTTGAACGAAGCAGAAAGGCAATATCTCGTTTCAACCCCCCACTTTGATTTTCTTGTTTTGTGCTGGGTCTCTGCGACCCATTCCGTCTTCACCCAGTTGAAATAGAAACAATGCTCCCATGCCAGAACACACAAGGCTTCTGTTTAACCTCAGTGCTAAGACTTAATCACTAAATATTATTCCTAGGAGGCAAGTCCTTCAGCATCCTCAGAAGACTAGCGGTGCAAAACTATACAGAGTTATACCCTTCCACGCCCATTCACTTCTGTGTTGACTGCAGTAAGTGCATAAGATTGCACTGTAAGGCTCTGAAGCAAATCTCAGTAAGGAAGGAGGAACATGTTTGAAAAACATCAAGAACGTCTCCCTGTTCTTTCTCTCAGTCCAGCTCTGTTAGTGCTTCTTGTGCATGAATTGGGGCCTCAGATGTAGCTATAGTCCCATGGTATGGTTGGAGGGCACTGAATGCAACTAACATTAATAGAATGGAAGACCTTGTAGGAACCCTGTGCATGGCATTTGGACCTCGATAAGGAAAGGAAGGTAGGATGTGAATTCAACAAATAAGGAAATCTGTCAAGTTCAATGGGATACAGGGCAGAGACACAGTGGCATCCATACAGATCTCTGTGTTTGCCTCTGCAGCATGTGCAGATCTCTCTAGTGCCCAGGAGATAATCTGATGCTTGCTGCGTTAGAGTATTTATACTTGGCACATGGGTTGTATATTTAACGTGTTGTCATGGTTGATCGTAGAGTCTGACGTGCTGCCTATTTTTGGACACTGCTGTACCTTCTATCTTGGCTGGCTGTTCTAGGCCTTCGTTCAAGCCATTCAATGAAAGTATTAAAAGCATAGATTACACCTCATTCACTTTACATTTATCTTGCCTTAACATCATACTGCTGTTGCTGAAGCTGGGAAATATGAAGAAAGAATAGGAAAAAAAAGTCTTCCAGAATGCCAATACCAACCCCTCTCCACCTTAATGCTTCTTTCAATGTGATTGGAACGGACACAGATTCTTGTGGGTTTACAGTTGCCAAGGAAAGGGAAGTGAGGATAACCGAGCTGGAGGGAGTGTCGTTGGGTTGCCATTCTTTTCCAGCAGGATCAGTTGCCCTTAACATGGCAGGTACAGCATGAAGTGAAACGTTTGCCATCATTCCAAGCCAGGAAAAAGTGCCTGCTGAATTCTTCCCCTACCAGAAAAAAGCAACCATTTCCAGTTTAGCAGCAGCAGATAACTGAGAAGCTGTATGGTGGGGAAACTTGGAAAGAATACATTTTCATAGAGTATTCCCATGAAAAGCAGCTGAGCTCCCTAATACTGTTATTTCCCACCTTAATCTGGAGCAGTTGTTTCCAATAGCTTGCCCTTTTTGGAGATCATAGAAAAGCAAAATATATTATTTGACATAAGGTGCACAAAAGGTGAGTTTTAGTTACTGAACGACCCTCTTAAGAAGAAAATAAAACGTTGAACCTTGCCAACAAAATAGCACCCATGGAATATTACCAGTTTCAGGTGGGGAGTTATGCCAGTTTGATGCAGAAGGGTACGATTCAAGTTGGATAACACCTTAAAGACCAACAAGATCTCCAGGGTATAATGTTTCGAGAGTCAAAGCTGTCATCATTAGAATATTACCAGTATTGTAATCCTGAACTCGACACCAGTCTGTCTTTCCCTGTAATTAGCTAGTATTATGGAATAATTAATCAGAAAAGTTGTGATTGCACAAAGAATCAGATGCCTCCATGAAATAGCTATGTTTACTTAAATTTGTTCTTGCATTTCAACTAGGGTTGCCAGCTCTGGGTTGAGAAACACCTGGATATTTTGGGGGGTGGAACCTTCGAAGGATGGAGTTTGAGAAGGGGAGGAAGCTCAGTGGGGTATACTTTCATTCAGTCCACCTTCCAAAGCAAGTTCCAGGGGAACTGATCTCTATAGTCAGGAGACCAGTTGTAATACCGGGAGATCTCCAGCCACCACCTGGAGACCGGCAACCCTAATTTCAACCTGTAGATAGGCATCAGCATTACAGCTTGGCCTGGTTTGGCCCTGATCAAGTCAGCATTCATAGCTAGCTTCTCTCATATTTGTCTATCTTCCATCTTACATTCTGGTTCACATAGTCAAATAGTCAAGAGTTGGATTTTCGTAACAAAGCTGTCATTATGAGCAGAGTCTATTTATACTTGATTGTAGAGCAGAGGTCATTTTACTTGCAGTACAACAGAAGGGTCTTAATTGGGCCATCTGAATGGGAGAGCTTCCTTCCCATAAAACTAAATGTCAAGATGTTTTGCTGTTAGTCAGTTCTATAGTAACCTAATATCCAGGCCATAATCTGATCCGTGCCCCAAAT